>NW_020290998.1:0-602417 GCF_003184525.1 Aspergillus sclerotioniger CBS 115572
AATAAACCCTAATAAACCCTAAAAACCCTAAAAACCCTAATAACCCTAATAAACCCTAATAAAAACCCTAATAAACCCTAATAAACCCTAATTACACAACCTCAAACCTTACCTTCAACTCCAAGCAAGATAGTATTATAGGCTGTGACACCTGTGGTAAGAATCCTTGGTGAGGAAATTTGTATTTTCAGAGTGGCCACTATATTTCTGCACTGGGCGTTGAATGCTTGGAGTTGAAGGTAAGGTTTGAGGTTGTGTAATTACACTGCTGGTAGGAGGCGTATTGAGATGTACTGAGGGCTATCGAGTGGCTAGTGGTTGGATCTCTTAGCTTGGACCGCGGAGAGCCCACCGTAGCAATTGAGATGAGGGGAGCGAGACAGCAAGAGGTTACGTCAGGTAATAAGAATGGGGCTTGAGATCTAATCATCTAATGTCTAAGACACCTTTTGCAACAGTCTGACATATACTTCGCAAACCCCATTACAATACAGTGACAAGAAAGACGACAATGAAATCTTAGAAAAAGAGCAGGCTCAACAAGATCGTTACAGTAGCGACTGATCAATCACTGAAATTCAACGACAAGCTTTGTACCTCGACCTTCCCCTTTGCGAAGTGTATCTAGACCTTCGAATATCTCATTGAACCCGCCTTTGATCGATGTGATAGGTGGAGGCCTCAGGTTCAAGCTTGGTAAGTAACCATAAAATTGGCCGATGACTTCGCGGTCTACCGGCTTCACTGGGAACACGGGCCCAAGGGGCACCAACATCTGGAACCTGCGACCGAAGGCAGTGTAAACCATGAGGAAATCATAGGTCACATTTGCCTTCTTCGGCTTGCCTTGATCAAGAAGCGTGATCACTTTGCCACCCTCTCGAAGCACATCAGCACAGAAGGCGGCAGAAGTGCCTTCGGAAAAGCAGTCCAGAGCTTTTGTGACGTTCGGATAGGCTTTCTTAATCTCACCAATGGATACAGATGTCCGATAGTCGTATACTGCATCGGCACCATAGCGCTTTGCCAGGTCGAAGGAACGTGGCGAGGCCGTGGCCACAACCGTGTAGCCTGCTCTCTTGGCTAATTGAATAGCGAAGAGACCGACGTTCGAGCCTCCCGAATAGATGAGAATGGTTGTTTGGTCACCTTGTTGGGCGCTGCATCCGTTCTCAATATCCACCCGGGGAATGTCAAGGTGTGAAAGGGCCAGCATCGCGGTGGCTGCGGGAACTCCATAGGTGGCGGCTTCGCTCAGGATCGTTTCATCAGGCACCTTCCAGGCCAAGTCTCCATCGACTTTGAGGTACTCGGCGAATGAGCCAACATCGGGATACAAACCACCGTGGACAAAGCCAGCGATTCTGTCTCCAACCTTCCAACGCTGTCCTGAATTCTTGCCGACCCGAGCCACCTCGCCTGCATAATCGCAGCCAATGGCAGAATTGCATGGGGAAATGAAATCGATGTCTTTGAAGTCGATGGGATTCAACGCGACAGCGCGTACCTTGACCAAGACCTCATCATCGGTGATGCTTGGCATTGGGACATCCTTGACTTGCGCGCCCTGTCCAAGAGGACTACGCAGAGCGAGACTCAGTAGACGCCTAGGCAAGAATCGATGTGTGATGACCGCTTTCATTATGGCGGGTGGTTTGGCAATGCTATGATCGCAAGAGGAAGACAGGAAGTAAGAGATACTGAACAAATGGAGCACTGGTGCGCAATACTAAAACAAACCAGGATACTGGCGGAGACTGACGTATAAATACTGGAAAGGGTGGCTATTTAGAAGCTCGATTGAACCTCAGATCGACGGGAGCAAGGTACAATCTGCAAGGTGCCTGGACCAGGAGCGAAGTATCGTGAAGGTGCTGTGCTTACAGACCACCGCATTACTAAAACATGGAACCCGCTTTGAATCGCCGACTTGAAGGAGGCAATGACCTTGTCCACGGCCAGGGTAAACTTTCATTTTCACTGGCCGTCATTGGCTTTGGCAAAGGCTGACAAATTGAACAAGACCTTGCCGGTCCCATTGTTTGGCGAATCAATTCCTCTGCCGAGGATTCTCAAACAGGGATTAGTGATATCCCCGATTTGCTAGGATTCAACCCCCCCTTATACATCATTTCATCACCCCATCTTTCATCATTCAGCGGTTTTCTGCATACTTTTTGTTCCCGTAAAATTTATAAAACTTTGATGAAAATTATTGTGGAAGTCACTCTACCATTACTTATTGATCCATAGCGGGCCGAATATCAATAGATTTATAATTTATATGACTGACTATATTATACAGCATTGCTTGTGCAAAGTACTAATTTCCATTTCTATATATTGTAGACTATACTATTCTATGATGAGGACCTATATAAGTTACTTAAATACTGATCGAAAGAGAAATGGTAGGGATACCAGAGTTCTCAAGTAGTTGGCATGCATAAAAACTACATAGTGTTTGTAGGTGGCCTGCTGGCTTGCTTGGCTCGTTCGAATGATGACTACGTTCCTACCGACTGTGTTGGAATCCGACAGGTGTTTGTTTCCTGATCGACCCATTAGTTAGATATTTCCTGGAATTGGACGAACGGCTTTAACTTGCCCCGAAGGTCCGACCCTCCCGTCGGCATGTTCACTAATCAGTGCCACCGTCTTCCCGTCCAAACTTAGATGCTTACAAATGCATTTTGAGAAAGCAAGGGGGACTGCTAGAATCCCCCCCCAAAAACGGCGCTAGGAATACAAGAAAACATGTTACACCAATCAACGGAGCAGGACATGATCAGATAAGGAAAATTGTGGCTTGTATTGACTCGGCTTCCTCCACAACGCCGATCCCTGTGCATGCCAAATGTGGTCAGAGGTACGAATACGAGCCTAGCCTTGCCCTTAATCGGATCCCGGAGTACACATCGCCTTCCACTGTCACACTCTTGATCAGTCGGACTAGGCCCGAGTGGCCTTTGGCGACGCTGGCTACCTATCCATCAACTCCCAAGGCCGTTTGGTGCTGATACTCTTGGGATGTTGGCGCAGAATGTACTTCTCTAGATTGAAACCAATGGATTTACATGCATATGAGTAGGGTAGTATAGGTCCAAATCTCCGCAATCGCGACAAGTAAACAATGGGCTATCATAACGGATCCCCCGAACTAAGATTGATTCGTATTTGACTATACGTGACAGATGTGTCGATCCGCGTACCTAAAGAGTCTCTCCAACGTTGTAAATTAGTTTCGCACCACTGACTTTGTTGGCCCTGAGCAGGTCTATTCCTTCCAAGACACCACGCAGACCATCCTTTCTAACCTTGGGCGGATGAACTTTGATCTTGCCCTGATCCAAAAGAGCCTGAGCCACTTGGGTGAACTTCTTGGCGTGCTCGAAATCCTCTGCCTTAGCGGGAACAGGCATTTCACCGAAATTGAAGGCCTCGCCAAGGGTGGTATAGACCAGGATGAGGCGACTGTTGACATTCGCACGGTCAATTTTCGCCGGCAAGAGTGAAAGGTACTCGCCGCCGTCTGATGAAAGTGCCTGGTCGCTGAAATCAACACTAGAAGGAAGAGAAATACAGTCCAAGACCAGCTTCAAGCTGTTATTGGTCTGCTTGCGAATTTGACTGGCGGACTCGGGGCTGTTATAATCAAAGACAACGTCCGCACCAAGGCCACGGACAAGGTCGAAGTTGTGCGGCGAGCAGGTGGTGAATACTTGGTAACCGGAGAGCTTAGCGAACTGGATGGCCAAGGTACCTGTGGCAGTGGAACCGCCATATATAAGAATCGGAGTCGCATCTTGGATAGGTTGCGTTGGTAGAGCCAGTCCTAAAGTCTGATACAGAGCCTGGCCTACAGTCTGGATACCTGCTCCAAGTGTGGCGGCTTCCTGGAAGCCAAGGTCTTGAGGGATTCGGAGTTGGATATCACCCTTGACAACAATGTACTCGGCGAAAGAGCCATCCTCGGGCTGGACAGCATTACCACCATGGGCAGAACCGCAGATACGGTCGCCTTTCTTCCAGGGTAGCTTGACGTCCTTGCCAACGGCCTCGACAACGCCAGAGTAATCACTTCCGAGCAGTACACCGGGTGGAGAGAGGTAGTCGATGTGCTTCCAGTCACTGGGGTTCAAACCCACGCTGACAGTCCTCACAAGGATGTAATCATCGCGGAGCTTGGGAATAGAACAGGAACTGACCAAGCCCGCAGTCTTGGGTTCGGTAATGATGACAGCGTTCTGAGTAGTAGACATGATTGAGGTGATAAGATGAACTATGAAGAATGGTGACATCTACATTGGTGTGTATAGAAGCATATTAAATACAACGGTTGGCCAAGGCTTGTTTCTGACACTTCCCTCAAGGTCGAATCGGACATGAATAGTAATCAGTGGCAATAGATAAGAAACCTTCACCCATCTGGGTCCACCTTATGTCGATGACAAATTTCACCGTTTTTGGTACAGTCGAATGTTCTGGATGAGATGACTTGATGAATAATAACTGAGGTCCCTAACTATCTGATACTGATGACCATCAGGCTCGATTTGGGCCGGTGGCCAGTCATGGTACCGTCATATCGAATATTTGCGTCCCCATGTCCGGCGACAGTAATTAATAATCAATTTACTCTTATGCTATAAAGATGGCCCAGTTCCTGGTTCAACATAGATCATAGATCATTCAGTCAAACTTATCATTATCAAAGTACCATTCCACCATGCCTGCTCCCTTGATTTTCATAACCGGTGCTACCGGTTTCATTGGCAGTGCCACCGCCGTTCAAGCTCTCAAGTCCGGATATCAACTTCGAATCGCCGTTCGCCAAAAGTCCGAGAAACTTGAATCATTGTTGTCCGAGTACCGCGAACAACTGGAATTCGTCATCGTCCCAGCCCTCACCGAGGAGGCTGCGTTTAGAGGGAAGCTTGATGGAGTGGACTATGTCCTCCACCTAGCATCGCCTCTTGCCAACGGTACAGACAAGAATGCCTTTTTCCCCCCCGCGGTGAAAGGAACACTGGCTGTACTCAAAGAGGCAGCCAAGGTTCCAAGCATCAAGAAGGTTGTGGTCACTTCATCTATCGCTTCCTTGATTCCTCTTGTTGGACTTCCCGACGGTGGTGTCATTAGAGGTATGTTGAATGCATATAATTTCGGACTGTTATGGTTGCCATGCTAACATCAGCCACAGAGGATAACGACTGGGATCTCGCTGTGGACCCCACTGCAAATTTTGTGGATCCCAACAATCCTGCGGCAACACCGATGACTTTGTACCGGGCGTCCAAACTGCTTGCGAACAACGCGACATGGGACTTCTGGAAGACAGAAAACCCGCATTACGCACTGGTGACTCTTCATCCGTCGTTTGTCTTTGGGCACAATCTCGTGCAAGCTTCCGCCAAAGAGATTGAAACAGGCTCCAATGGAATCATCTGGGGTAGTGTTATAGGAGGCGTCCCACTTGGAGGCATCACGGGTGTGCACATCCAAGATGTTGCTGAGGCCCATATCAAGGCGTTGGACCCGAAGATCAAGAATGGTACGAAGTATTTGCTCTCCGGGCCGTCAACAACATGGAAAGAGGTCGCTCGATTTGCGCACGAGTTCTACCCCAATATTGGTGTGAAGCTTACGGAGCGTGCCGAGGGTGCCTCTATGCCGACTGATACCACCAAAGCCGAAGTTGAACTGGGAATGCAATGGCGACCTTGGGAGGAGATGGTGCGGAGCGTGATGGACCAGCAATTGGGCTTCCTTTAGGTCAGGCCATGGAGAGCTTGTAACTAGATCTTGACTTTATGGTTTTAGAGAACTAGCTTGAAGTGTATTTGAAACAAAAAGTTGAGACTTCTGCTGTCGTTGATATCGCGTGTGTACTTTTCAGCGGGTCTTCAATGCTGACACTACAGTTCAGGGCCATTTAGTTGACATCGCTCAAGGCTAGGAGATTTAGAGTGAACAATTAGCCAGCAACCCTTACCAAAACATTGTCCTTATACACCACCCTGCACGTCATCCAATCTCATATGGGCCCTTTCCTTCAGATAAGAAAATGAGGTTCAGCCAGCGCAGAGAGCAAATCTTATGTAGTTTAAGATTAATTAAACATCATACTCCGGTTATTCTATACTGCGTATTATCACCAAGACACAGACAGAAGGTTACTCATGTACAAGATGTGCTAACCGCTTCCTTGTTTAACACCCAGCACTAGCTTAGCCGAAAGTCAGGATCGAACTGGTTTTGTCTCCATTCGGGTATCTAAGTCCAACATGATGTGTCAGACCAACTAGTGTTTGGTTGATCGGGTTTTGAACATGTCGTTTCTGCTGAGTAGTTAATGGACAAGAAGTCTGGTTGGTGTATCCTCTCTATCCGCTATCGAGTTAGCGAGCCGACAAGCTATGAATCTGACACAGAAGAGTAGAACAATGGAGATCGATTCATTAGGTTATTGGTAAGTAGGAAACAGTACATTATGATCTAAGGTATCGGACATTATGTGGTTGATCAATGCACATTATTTACTACTGGAAGTGGTGAAGCAAAATCAGACAGGCGTGTCGGTGATTTCAACTTGCTTGGCATCCTCCGCGACCACTTCTATCTCATGGCTATGCTCCAGCTCCGAGATAATAATCCAAGTAGGAATAAAGCAGAGGAGGGTGATACCAAAGTTAAGGCCAATACTCACAAAGTGGTTCGCGTTGCCTTCGGATTGCATGCTAGAAAGGTTAGCAATGTGCTCACCAGGACAAGGTAGAGGAACTTACGCCCAAGCAACGGTCTGGCCCAGCGCCTCAAAGCCCCTAAGAATACCGCAGTGGTGGGACAGGGAGGAGATATCGGTGGCGTACTGGCCAACGAGCCAATACAGGAATTGTTGAAACGCTTGACCTCCAAAGTTCCAAAAAAAAACTAGAGCGTAGGTTTTACCGAAGCCACCCTTGAACCAATCAAAAACGGGGGATCCGGGGCTGTCGTAGTAGAATTGATACTGCAGGATGGTGGCCCAGATCCAGGTACCTGTAAGGACAATCACAATGGCAGAAAATGCCACGCGCGCTCGAGTCTTGATGTGGATCGATTGCCGATCCAGCAGGGTGGCGATCATGAAGGAGGAGAAAATTCCAGCAAAGTTGGAGAAGAAGGATGAGAACGCGCGAGCCCGAACTGTAAAGTAGGTAGTCAACCAGGTGCTGAGGAAGCCATTGTAGAAGTAACTGATGAAGAAGGCAGGAAGAAGCAGGACGACGCGGCGGCTGGCAAGCAATGAAAAGACAGCCTTGAATTCGGCCAGCCATGAGGCCTGCCGATGCACCACGATGAGAGTTTTATCCTTTCGCTGGACTTTCTCTGCTGGACTTAGCAGGAGCGCAATAGGCAAACCCAGGCACATGATGACGATGAAGACGATGTAGGTGCCTGAACTGACCGATCCCTGCGTCGAGGTCCGTGCATTGAGTCCCAAGTTGATCGCGCCCCCGACTATCGGCCCTGCGGCCTTTGCCGTTTGCCAGATCGCTATATGAATTGGAGTCAGAAGTGATCTGGTGGTTGGAATTGGTATACATACCCAAATAGAAGGCTCGGTCTTTAGGGCTGGGGTATCCGATAATGATGGCTGCCTCGGCAGCCCAGAAGAAAGCAGCCGAGAGACCGCACAAGGCGCTGCCAAAAAGCAGAAACCAGGTGGTGGGTGAGTAATTGTTGGTGTATAGCCCTGCGCCGTAGATAGGATAGCCAATGGAACCCAGCGCCAGGCCAATGCGAAGGCCGATACGGTTGTTGATGGCGCCGGCCGCCACGCAGACCACGGCGAACAGGGCATACAGAACAGCGTTGGCTGCCGACACTGCATACGGCTCGGCGGCACCTCCAGCCCCCAAGTTGTTCAGGGCATCCCACATGCCCGGGGCCGTAAATGAGACTCCGCTGGCGATGGCGATTTGGAAGGGGATGGACCGCCACGCCGACACTAACCGCCTTCCCAGCGGCATGGGTTGCGAGACATCTGCAGTAGCCATGATGACACGAGAATCTACCTTCTCCGATACTGTGAAAATACAAGAAAGAAAAAACAGGTTGTGCCATAGTCGGCCAAGACATTTAAGTACGGAGCGAACATCGGCCCGATAGTGGGACACCTCAATTGCGTGCTTGTCAGTTGAGATTTTCAACACACCACGGACCTTCTTGGCAGGGCCAAGTAGCTGACATGGAGGTATGACTCAATGCCTGTTGATTCTCCTGCATAATGAAACATCATATCTGTAACTCGAACCAGGGCTGCATGCAAGTCACTCACTTGGCCGTGGAATATCGCCACGAGCTCGCGTAGATCTCTGCTCTAAGTGGGCCAATTCCACAACCATAATAGGGCTGGCACCGGCAGTTGTTCAAATAAGGTTCTACACGCACTTCTGATCTATAACATCAGATGTACTTGCGTTGGGATCGCACATCACTGCCAGATAGTGTATTTCCTTATCCATCCGAACTGATGCAGCTACGGTCACAATCTGGCACGGATCAGGGAAAGCGATATATAAAAAATTCAGACCAAGCTATAACCAAAGATTATAGATCAACCAGCTTGTCAAAATGCAGATGTTCATCCAAGCGATTTTCCTTGGCTTCCTGCATCTGCACTGAGACCAGCTTGTCCAGCTGTTCCAATGAATCCGGCGACTATAGAGAAAGTATCCTGAAGAGAGCCATTTCCAAAGTATCCTTCGTCAAGAAAGGTCCATTAAATATCATCAAACATGAAACTCCTCCTGGCGGCCAGACAGACGCAAAAGAGCCCGTTCTCCATCGACTGCGCCATCCGAGGGAATAGTCGTTGAGACTCTGGAATTTTTCCTTTTGGCATTTTGTCGTACTCGCAGGACCGGAATACCTTGAGAAAGAGTTGCAGACGGGGGTGTACCGGAGTAGAAGCCGATTGAAGTCTGCCTCCCATGCCTCGGGACTCTCGAAGAGAAGCCACCAGGGGCAGTGTAGGTGAACTGCGCAGGCGCCACATAAGTGTACTCCCAGTCAATTACACCCGTAAGGGGTAAAATCGGGCCCCGAAACCAGCACGTTCGACGGTCGCAGATCATCACATTAAAAGTGTATTAGGGTTTATTTTATTACTGCTCCGTTTGAATGACCTGGGCCATGCCACGATAGGCCTTTTCGATGTCGGAGTCTGAAGCATCTGGATTCAAGCTGGGAGAATTAACGGTGGGGTCTTGGAGGTGTTTAGGACAAGGAGGTCCCCTCCAGGAAGGTCATAACAATGTAGGTTCATGGGGAATGGGGAAAGTCTCGGTTCCATCTGTTTGTTATGGATTATCGAATGGGAGTTGGGGCGCAGGCGTCTATCGTTCTATTCGGTACTATGTTGGATTATGACGGATATTGCGAGTCTGGGAAGGCGACTATATGCAACTCACCGGAAGTTTCGCCGATTCCGGAAGGCCCAAGTTCTCGTACGGAAGTTCAGGGCCAACTTTAAACGACTGACTGTATAGCCATGGTATAGTTAGAAAGATGGGGATCTGTCAGAATGGTAATGCTCCTCCATTCTCGCCACCAGGGCAATGAAGATTGATGACTCGTTCTCAACTGACCAACTATCGATCCTGCACAGCTCAATATCGCCCATAGTGGTCTGCACGGCACCTGTCCCCAAGCAAGGAGTAATCGATACCGTCGGGGCGGTGTTGGTATCCGATGGCATCGGATGTGCCGATCTCCGGGGATTGTCCGATGCGGACTGTGATCTGGGGAACCATCCGATCGGGATACCACTTAGCTTGAAAGTATCATTATATGTTCGTGGGCGGGTTTACTACAAAGGAATTGAAGATTATTGTGTCGTTGCAGTACATATCACCGAACTTATAAACATGGCATTATGTAAAGTCTAATTAAGGTACACATGCATTCCCAGTCATCCCATCGTTTCTTCCTCCCCGTATCATCCATTACCATCCATTACCATCCATTACCCATGCGTCGTGATCAAAACATCGCTAAATATCTCAAATGCTGTATGCAGTCTGACCATGCTCCTAGTTCTCCACCAACTTGTAGCTCACATAGGGAGCGTCTCCGTCGAGGCATCCGGTGGTGGTCACGTTCTGCTGACCTTCCTGGCAGTCCGAATCGGTGAAGAATTGTGCTAAGGGGGGATTAGCTGCGGCTTGCAAAGAAAGGGGAATGTAGTAGGAGCTTACCGGCATAGCCATCGATGACGAATTCCGTGCTGATGGAGCGGATGGTGTCGCTGCCGAGGAAGGTGGTGCACTGGTTGAGGGTGGAACGGTACAGGCCGAGTTCGCCCAGGTTCTCCTCGGCGCAGCCATTTTCACTCCAGAGACGGAGCTGGATCTCTCGAGTGTCACCGGTGGGCAAGGCGAGGGCCGAGATGGCCAGGGCGACAAGGGTGTAGAACAGAACGGTGAACTGCATGGTGGAGAGTGATTGAGGATCGTGGATGGCTTGATTGTGTGAGAGTGGTAGTGGAAGTGGAAGTGGTGATGGAAGTGGTGATGGAAGTGGTGATGAAAGTGGTGATGAAAGTGGATGTTTCTCAGAATGATGAGGAGATGTGGAAGCCCTTTATATCATGGGTTGGTAGCTATTTTTACCGGGGCAATGAAAGGGTGGCAGGGTGGCCTCGGAGGGGTCAGTCAGTCATCTGCAGCTGCCGGCCTGGAATCCGACTTGCGGGGAGGATCGGCGGGGCGGTGCGCTGATCCCTTCGCTAGCGGGTGACTCCGATGATGCAACGAGCAGGTTTGGCTGGACCGTCCCAACCTTAATCATCATGGCTCGCGGCTCTTTCTTTCATCGCCTTTGCCAGCTGGATCAACCCGTCCCGACAATGGGTTTCGCGTCATTGCCCTCCTAGTCATGGTGAATGGCCCCCATCCCCCGATTTCTGCCGCGGAATGAGGGTTCTGCCCGGCTGCCTGCCCGGATGGCCTGGTTGGGTTGCCGCGCGGAGGCTGGGAGGCGGGCCAGGCATGTCTCACCAGTCACCCGAGGCCAAGCCCGTCAGCCCTCCAGCAGCAGCAGCAGCAGCAGCAGTAGCCCATTCAAAAAGCGGGGGATGGACATGCGATGCAAGTGCGGTGTGCAGTCGTGCCGGGCCCCGACTGGCGTTGGGACGTCGATCAGCCTCGCCCGCTTCCCACCATGGCCTAGACGGTGCTCTCGACTCCACCAGGGCCCAGCATCTCCCCCCACCGTCTACCCGTCCGGATTCCATCGGGCAGAGGATGACTACTGTTAGTCGGGTCAAAGGACCGATTGGCGATCACGAGAATCCACGCATTGTGCCCGGTGCTAACAATAGCACAAAGGGTACTGTGTACTATTACTATAGTACAGTGTAAGCCAGCTGGCGGGTCTGCTTCGCCACGTTAAGTCACCCGACAAAGGAAGGACAATGAACAACAACTGAGGGCGTGGCACAACCCTGCCCGCGACCGTGTGAGACCGCCCAGGCGGATTCGCCGGCGTCCGTCAAGCGGGCCCGGCTACTACTGTGTAAGTATGCTGCTCCATCCTGCAGCGTGATGCATCGGTCCCTACCTATCAGAGCCCCTGCTAAGAATAGACCCGATGCAACCCGGATGCTTGTCAGCCTCCCAGCCATCCCGAACTGTTGGATAATCCCTCGGCTGACCAACGTCGTTGCCTGCCGATAAACCCATTCACTGCGGTCCGCTTGGTGACGGTCGCATCCTGCATGGCCAGAGGCTGCATCCGTCCACCGAGTCGATGTGCCCGATGGCGGTGCACAAGCATACAGCAGAAGGGCACAAGGACGAGGGATTGTGTCCAGTGCTGCGGATTTCCACCCTTCTGGAAGCATCCAGGCGCAATGACTCATGAGGCGATTCACCAGGTGCTGCGTCCCAGCCTCGCGACAGAGGCGCAGATCGTCCGATTGGGAATTTCCACGTCCACCTGTGCGTCATCGTGATGTCTTCGGCCAGCAGTCGGACCGGCCCCCGAGTCGATCGCCATCCCCAGTGCCAAGGGCAATCCAGCTGGGTTCCCAATGGCCACCACCTATCAATATCCCCAGCCTCCCGGCAACACCGATAGTTACCGTGGGTGGTATCTAGGAAACCTCGAAGGGTTGGGATGTGAATTAACATTGTCCATCTCTCTCGACAGTGCACGTTCTTTAGGTTCGCTCTCCAATCAATCTCTTGCATTGTATGTCCGCCATAAGACAATAAGGGCCGACGAGAGATCGGGTGATACCGTCCCCAAAGGCCATGGCAAGGCAAATCTGGGGGGAATGGAAGAACCTGAGCAATAGCTACCGAGGATGAACATCATTGTCAGGACCCTCGCATGTTCCAGTTTCCAAAGATAGGGCATGGAGCGGACCGAGCCGAGGGAGGAGGCACTTATGCGCCGACGGGGATAATCGCCGAGCAGTCACGGTTATGCCCCGTGGACTGCCTCCGATCGGATAGTGGCCGAAATACCATCAAGAGTACTCACTCCTCTTCATTGTCATGAAAAAGGGAGGCATATCCGATCCAAACGGAGGGCCATTCTCTCCGCAACCTCATCGGCCACCCATCGACACCATGACCGTCATCCCTCCCACCCCCGTCCGATCGGACCCACCTCAGCCCTGGCGGGAGATTGATCGCCTCGTGAAGGAATACTCTCTTCCCCCAGATGGCCACCACCCCAATCCCACCGACGCGGTGGTTCTTCTCACCGGAAGCACGGGAAGCCTGGGGTCCCACTGTTTGGCCCACCTGGTCCAGTCCCCCCAGGTGAGGCAGGTCATCTGTGTCCTGCGAACCGGCCAGGCCGCCAGCCTCTCGGTCGGCAAGCATGCCTATCGCGATCAGCTCCAAGCCAAGCAGATCCCGCTCTCCGAAGACGAATGGGCCAAAGTCACGCTCCTCGAATGCGATCCCACTGACGCTCGCCTGGGCCTGGGGGACGAGGAGTACACCGCGCTCCAGAACCGTATCACCCACGTCATCCATGCCGCCTGGCCCATGGACTTCCGTCCGGGGCTGTCCTCGCTCGGTGATCAATTTCAATTTCTGCGCCATCTGCTACTCCTGGCCTCGTCTGGGGGCCTGCGACGGCGGTTCCTGTTTGTCTCGTCCATTGCGGCGGTGGCGCAACGAGGCCTGACCCCGGCTCATGCCGGCGAGTTGATCGAAGAGGCCTCCATGTCCCCCACCGAGTCGGCGACGGGACTGGGATATGCGGACGGCAAAATCGTCTGCGAGAAGATCCTCGAGCGAGCGGCCGCGGCCTATCGGGACGAGTTGGAGATCACCATTGTGCGCGGGGGTCCCATCGTGGGGTCGCGGGCCACGGGCATCTGGACCACCAAGGAGGTGGTGCCCATGATGCTGCGATCCTCGTTGAGCCTGGGCAAGCTGCCCCAGCTCCGGGGGGTAAGTCCACTGGGATCCTCTACCGAGTAAAGTGCCGGCTTACTAACGCTGTAACGGATCCAGACCTTGTCGTGGATGCCGGTCGATGACGCCGCGGCCGTCTTCTGCGAGATCCTCTTTGCGCCCCATCCGCTGGTGCCGGTGTACCAGGTCGAGAATCCCGTCCGCCAGCCGTGGGGCGATCTGCTGGACACCGTCGCCCCGGTGCTGGGCCTGACCACGCGGATTCCCTTTGATGAGTGGCTGGCCGCTGTGGTGCAGGCCGCGGAGACCGAGGGCAGCACGCGCGGGTATCCCGTGCTGAAACTCAAGGGCTTCTTTACCCGGCTGTTCCAACCGGCCGTGTGTGGGCAGGTCATCCTGGCCACCGATCGTTCGCGGGCTTGCTCGCCCACCCTGCGTCGGATGCGAGCGATCGAGGATGAGGTGGTGTTGAAGTTTGTCCAGCATTGGAAGGATATTGGATATTTCCCGTAGATTGATCGTGTTTGTATTTCACCCGCTGGCTATAGCATGAATGGTGCTATGTTAATCCATTTGCTTTTCCCTGCATACTATTGGCCCAACCCATTGAAGATTCACATCCTGGGGGTTACTCGTTTGCAGGGAAGGATACTGTGCATTGCGTGGAAGAATACTACTCCATTTCCCACTTACTATGAGACTATCTGTTCTTTTATTTTTCTTGAACGAAATGAAAAACAAAAATAAGAAAAAATAAAAAGGAAAAAAAGAAAAAAGGGACAAAAGAAATAGTAACACACTTCTTTCCACCGGTGGATGCTGGTTAGTTCTTTGCGGAGGTTCGCGTACAAAATATATTCCGGGAGATTCAAAGCACGGCATCGGGTATCCGAGATCGCAGAACAAAACAAGCAAGTGTTCGGGACTCACGGTCCCCTTCCTCCCTGAGCTTAATTTTCAGCCAATCCTTCCATTTCAACATATCCCTCCTGCTGACTTGCTAATTAAATGGTTGCCACTCGCCCGAACTCCGTGATGGGGGATGGAGAATGACATTCCTGAATTCTACCGACCCCCGTAAGCTACCCGCGCGGCTCAGCCAATCCAAGCCAACACACCGGGCACCACCCCACAACACAATAAACCCAGAGAAAATCAATGAATCCCCACGATGAGAGAGAGACGGACGAGCAGAACATGGAGAAGGAACACTGTATAGAACACTGTATAAATTATCGGAGCAAAGAGAACTATGTAATGATCGTATTAACAATCAGGATAAAAACCTCTCCGTAGTCTCTCTCACACACGGGGCCGGAAACACAGCATGGGCCCGTGACCCCCCGCCGTGACATGATCGGCCACCACATACTCTTCCTCTTCTTCCTCTTCTTCCTCTTCCTTCTCCTCCTCCTCCGCATCCTTCTCATCTCCCCGACGCAGATCAAATTCCCAGAACAGTCGGGCCATGGTGAGCATCACCTGTGCCAATGCCAGCGGTTTGCCAATGCAGTTACGAGCCCCCATCGAAAAGGGCATGTACGGCCGTCCGGGGGATTCCCCAACCCACCGGTCGGGGTCAAAGTGAAAGGGATCCGGCCAGTCGGCCGCCCGGTGGTGGATGCTGTAGATGCCCACCCCGACTTCACATCCTCCCGGGAGCCACTGCCCATCGATCCAGGCTCCACCCGGTTCAATCTCCCGCCAGAGAGAACTACCCCCCGGCGGCGACAGGCGCAGCGCTTCATCTATACACGCTCGCAGAAACACACACGAGTTGAGGGCCGGCCCCAGCCGGATGTCCGCCACCGAGGCAAAGGTCGAGCGCACCTCGGTTACCAGCCGCTGATAACAGCGGGGGGAACCCGTCACGTAGTGGCACACGGCCGCCATGGTTGTCGACGTGGTATCCGATCCTACTTGGGTCAGCCAGAGCCTGCTGTGCAAAGGGGGTTAGCGGAGGCTCACGAACCGGCGATGATGAACGTGGCAGTCTCGGTGCTGAGTTCCGTCAGGCTCAGACCCTCGCCCGTGTCCGGGTCCTTGCACTGCTGGAGGAAGGCAAAGAGGTCCCCGCTCATGCCAGACGCTCGAAGGCGTCTTCCCAGCAGACCTCGGATGAACCGAACGAACTGCGTGCGACCCGCAATGGACGCGGGGAACAACCAGCTGTCGAGGTTGGCTGTTGCCAATTCCTGAGCCTGCAGAAGTACACTGAGGCGGATGTTCGAGGCAGCAATGGCCTCCATCACGTACCGATACTCTGCCGTTCGCAGGGTGTCAAAGTGCGAGTCGAAGGACACCGAGGTCATCGTGTCAAAGGTCAGATGATTGACTGCGATGCACATGAGTCGGGGTAAAATACCGAGGAAGGGAGAGACTTGCAGGTGCGTGCCATATCCAAGGATGTCGTCCATTCGGTTGGCTTTTCCGAAGAGGACATTGAAGCCAAGTGGCTGCGTATCACTTGCGACAGCCGATCGAGCTGAGCGACTATCTTGGGCTCCCACGATTCCAGACTGCGGGCGGAAAAGGCCTGGCTCAGGACCCGTCGTCTCCGGCTATGTTGTGTTTTGTCTTGCATCGTCAGGGTGTTGGGAGCCTGCTGGGCCAGCACTCTGTAGTTCTGGAATTTCTTCACCGGAGCATGATGGCTGTAGATATCTTGAACCGCCGCGGGCGTGTTGATGAGCAGCCGATTCGGCGCGTACCGCACACGATCCCCTGTCTCTCATTAGCCGCCAGTCACTGACGACCAGGGTGTTTCCCACCGTATCTCTTATGGCATCGATAGATATCGACGTGAATATCGCCCGTCCATGCATGATACGCCGAATACAGGTTGGTGAAGCGAGCGAGCAATGGGCCAGGATACCGGGCCAGCGGATGGAAGAGGGTCAGGTACACAGCCCGAGAGAGTAACTGCAACCGTCACACGGCAGTTAGCATGGACAGTGACCTTGGCGGAGAAGACGTACGAGGATGAGGGAGGCCGCCAGGAGGCTGACTATCACTGTTTCTCGACTGATGCAGCCTGGCTGGATAATTCTATCCAGGGGTCCTATGTTCTTCATCCCGCGATACAATATCTGTCAGAAGCTCCCAACTAGACCAACAGAGATCTCTCCCGACTAGGGGAAAAACTTCAAAGGTGGGTAGATCCCAACAATATCTAGTCCGACTGCCAGGGTTTGGTGATGGACACACGTGGTCGGGTGTACGGTTGGACTATGAAAAGAACAACATCGCTCCGATAGACGTCGTATATCGTCCCTCGGCGCATTTCCGGCGATCGCATCCGGCCAACATGACGCCATGGTTCCGACCGGAGGGTTGATGCAGTTCCCAACCGACCCGGCTTATGGCCCGAGATGGTTGGGGCAGATGGCATCGGGGCCTATCCGGCGATTATCTGCAGCCCTCCTTTCGAGATACACTCCGACCCTGGAAAATCATTCCCCCTTGGACTGGCTCAAGAAGGGCGTACCGAGCACCTCCGATATCAATCAAGCTGAAGTTGTCTCAAGTGTACGCCTGATCGATTTATCCACTTGAATCCACATGGCCCTTCAATACCTGCAATAAGCATCGCGAACCACCCCCTTTTAATCTTCCGACGAGTCCACAATAGGGATATAGAAATACGTCCATCTCCATCATTTTGATTAGCAATTTTGCCGGACGCCTGTCGTTCGAATTTACGCCATGGGCATCGAACAGGACCCTCCATTACCCACCCGGGAGCCCATCGCCATCGTGGGCATGGCCATGCGTCTGCCCGGCCGGGTGCACGACGGGGAGGCCTTTTGGAACATGTTGATTGAGAAGCGCAGCGGGCTGTGTGACGTGCCTAAAGACCGGTACAACGTGGATGCCTTTCACCACCCGGATGGCCAAGCCGGAACGGTGCGAATGAGGCAGGGATACTTCCTCGACGACGTGGACATCCAGCATTTTGACAGTTCCGTCTTCTCCAGCCCCAAGAAGGAGCTGGAACGGCTGGATCCGCAGCAGCGCCAGCTACTAGAAGTGTCCTACGAGTGCCTGGAGAATGCAGGATGTACCTCCTGGCGGGGACAAAGGATCGGCTGCTACGTGGGAGACTTTGGCCAGGACTGGCAGGACCTCAACGCGAAGGAGACGCAACACATGGGCGCCTATCGTGTCACGGGCTATGACGACTTTGTCCTGGGCAATCGAATCTCCTACGAGTTTGACCTCCGCGGGCCCAGGTAGGCTGTTCTCCCACTCACCCCAACCGCGAGGGGGCTAATGTCTCGGCAGTATGACGGTCAAAACGGGCTGCTCTTCATCACTGGTCTGCTTGGACCTGGCCTGCAAGGCCTTGCGCGATGGCGACTGCGATGGCGCACTGATCGGCGGCACGAGCTTGATTTTCTCGCCCACCATGAGCCTGGCCCTCAGTGACCAGGGCGTGCTATCCCCGACGGGGACGTGCAAGAGCTTTGATGCATTGGCTGATGGGTACGGCCGTGGGGAGGCTGTGAATGCCATTTACATCAAGACGCTGCGCCAGGCCGTGCAGGACGGGGACCCGATCCGGGCGATCATCCGGGGCACGAGTGTCAACTGCGACGGTCGCACCCCAGGAATGCTGACCCCCAGCCCCCGGGCGCAAGAGGCGCTGATCCGACGGGCCTACGAGGTGGCGGGCATTGCCGACCTGGGGGAAACGGCCATGGTCGAATGCCATGGCACCGGCACCCCCGTCGGAGATCCCCTGGAAACGACCGCCGTGGCCCAGTGTTTTGGAGTCAAGGGCGTCATCATCACCTCGGTCGGATCTCTCCATCAGCTCATGAGTCGAGGCGAAAGCTAACCAAGCTGAGAATCTAGGTCAAGCCCAATGTGGGCCACTCGGAGGGAGCGGCCGGCCTCACCAGTCTCATCAAGGGCGTGCTGGCTCTCGAACACCGCCAGGTGCCTCCCAACATCCACTTTACCACCCCCAATCCGAAGAGTGAGTCCACTGCATCACTGCCTCCATGGTTCTTTCTGACTCTCTCAACAGTCCCCTGGGACACCGGAAAGCTCCATGTCCCTGTACAGGCCGAGCCCTGGCCCGCGGATCGCGCCGAACGAGTCAGCGTCAATTCGTTTGGCATCGGGGGCGTCAATGCCCATGTAGGTCCCCGGCACGATGTGTTGGAGCTATCTCTCACGTCGTACAGGTGATTCTCGACTCGCCTCGCCAATGCGGCATCATCGTCGACCCCGGTGCACTTGCGGCCCCCGTTCCGGTCCCAAACCAGCCACACCTGATGCTGTTCTCCGCCCACAGCCCGGCCTCGCTGCAGTCCTCCATCGTTACGTACCAAGAGTACCTTAAGCAAGGCCATGCTTCCCTGAAGGATGTGTCGTACACTCTGGCCAACCGGCGGGCCCATCACTCCCACCGTGGCTATGCGGTCCTAGACGGGCCCTTGTCCTGGGAAGCGTCCACAGGGGAGACGGCCCCGTCATCGCCTCAGATTGCCTGGGTCTTCACAGGGCAAGGGGCACAGTGGCCCGAGATGGGAGCAGAGCTGCTGGAAACTAATGCCGTCTTTCGGGACACCATCCACAAATTGGACCGCTTCCTCCGGTCCTTGCCCACGCCACCACCCTGGACTATTGAAGGTACGCCCCTCCCCATGGTTCGGAGGGGGACAAGGGCTAACGGTGGAGACAGAGGAACTTCGCAAGCCGGACGGGGTTAGCCGAATTCACGAGGCTGTCATGGGTCACCCGCTGTCCATTGCCCTCCAGATCGGGCTAATTGACGTGCTGCGGTCCTGGGGAATTGTCCCCACAGTCGTCCTGGGTCACTCCTCGGGCGAGATGGCAGCGGCGTATGCCTGTGGTGCCATCACCGCCGAGGGCGCCATGGCTGCAGCCACTTTCCGGGGCACCAGCCATGAGACATCCTCCCGCAAAGGAGCCATGGCGGCTATCGGACTGGGCGCACCGGAAGTGACCCCCCTGCTGGAACCGGGCGTCGTCATTGCCTGCGAGAACAGTCACCAGAGTGTCACCATCTCGGGGGACACTCACCACGTCGAGCGAGTGGTGAATCGCATCCAGAGCGAACAACCTGACGTCTTCGCCCGGTTCCTCCGGGTAGAAAAGGCATTTCACTCGCGTGAGTGTGCCCAACCTGTCCTATCCGCCGGCAGCGACTAACCCTTGAATAGATCATATGTGGGAGTACGGCCCCCGGTATGAGGAGCATCTCCGGCCCTTTATCCAGAGCCACCACCCGCAGATCCCCATCTACTCGGCCGTCACCGGAGACCTCTTAACGGGTGAGGATTCCCTCGGGGCCCCATACTGGCGGCAGAACATGGAAAGCCCCGTGCTTTTCAACGCCTCGCTTCGCTCTGTGTTGCGAGACTACCCCGAACGGCTCGTCTTTATCGAGATTGGACCGCATCCGGCGCTGAAGGGGCCCATCCGGCAGATTCTGCAGGATGTCGGGCGATCCGATGCCATCCACGTCGGCACCCTCCAACGAACCAAGCCCTGCCAGGAGAGCCTGTTGCAGTGTGCTGGCACCCTCTTTCAGCAGCAAGTATTCCTCAACCTTGCGGCAGTCTGCCCGCCAGGTCGTTTGGTGAAGAACCTGCCCCGGTATGCCTGGCAGCGCGACACGTCCCACTGGGCCGAACCCCGCGTCGCCCACGAATGGCGCTTCCGGCCACATCCCCCGCACGAGCTGCTGGGCAGCCGAGTCATTGAGATGGGAAGTGAGCCTTCGTGGCGGAATGTGCTGGCCTTGGAGAATGTTCCCTGGCTGGCGGGCCATCGGGTGAGCGACCAGATTGTTTTCCCGGCCGCGGGATATGTCGCCATGGTCGGGGAAGCCCTCCGCCAGTTGGATGGGGAGTCGACCTACACCGTAAAGAATGTAACGATTGCGTCGGCGGCGGTGCTGGAATCTGACAAACGAACGGAGATCCTGACATGCCTTCGACCAGGGTCGTTGGACTCATCCGAGCAGTCTCCGTGGTATGCCTTCACCATCAGCTCGTTTGATGGAGGCCAATGGTTCCGAAACTGCTATGGCGAGGCTCGGGTCTCGGTGGACAAATCGGTCTCCCTGCAGGCTGATGAGCCAAGCAAAGGCTTGCCTCGAATCGTCGATGCCGACGCCTGGTACAATGTGTTGCATCAAGTGGGCTTCGATTACAGCGGCGCCTTCCGAGGCCTGCAACAAATCTCGGCCGCGACCGTCGAGGACCAAGCAGCCGGAGCCGTGCCATGGCATGAGACTTACGGCAATGGCAGCTATGCCCTCCATCCCGGCGTGATTGACCAGTGCTTCCAATTGTTCACCGTCTCAGCCTCCCGGGGTCAGGCCCGGAAATGCCGTCATCCGGCAGTGCCGACCTTCATCGAAGAGATGGTTGTTGCACCTACCCAGGGAGACCTTCACGTGGCGGCTCGCGTAGGCGCCCTCGAGAGGGGATCCTATCTCGGGGATCTGGCGGCACAAAGATCGGGTCAAGTAGTCCTCGCGGTCAAGGGCTTCAAGACGTCTGCCCTGACCAGCGCCGGCAGCGCCTCGGAACAAGTCCCCCTCATCACCCAGCTGGAGTGGAAGCCGCACGCCGACTTCGTCAACATGGCTCAGTTGATGCATCCTCGTGAGGACTGCCCCCCGGAATGGCCGTTACTAGAGGAACTGGTTCTGCTGTGCATGCTTTCCCACCACGACCAGGTCCAGCCTGGCCCTCAGACCCCTGATCATCTCCGAAAGTTTGTGGCGTGGCAGGAGGCTCAGCTCGACCGCTATCGCTCCGGCTCCAACCCTTTCGTGTCCAAGGACCTCGGGCTATGCGAGATGAGCAGCGCCGATCGGGTGGCTCGCATCGAGGCCATCGTGAGTCGGGTTCTGACTTCGCCCTATGCCCCTTTCGCCCTCGCCATTCATCGGTTGTCCGAGTCGGCAGCCACTATCTTCACTGGTGAGACCCATCCACTGATGATACTCGGTCAGGATGATACCTTAGCGGAGTTCTATACTGTCGTCGATAGTCTGGACTATGCGGAGGCAATTGCGACCATCGGGCATACCAATCCTTTGCTGAAAGTCTTGGAGGTGGGCGCTGGGACGGGGGCAACCACCCAGAAGATCCTTGACGCCCTAACCTCGTCTCAGGGAGAGCGTCTGTACGCCAGTTATACATATACCGATGTCTCGACCGGGTTTCTGGCGCCCGCAAAGGAACTATTTGCAGATTATGATGAGATAATCTACTCGGTGCTCGATATCAGCCAGGACCCAGTCGTTCAGGGATTGGAGTTGGGAAGTTACGACCTCATCGTCGCAAGTAACGTGAGTCACCATATTGTCCGCCTCGGGCTAGGCATGGCCGTTGATGACAACAGGTTTTGCACGCCACCCCGTCCTTGCAGACTTCGCTGCGTCATCTTCGAAGCCTTCTGCGCTCCGGGGGTCGCCTGTTTTTGGAAGAGCCTTGTCCCGGTGAGTGCCCCTATCTCGGACGTCCCTGGCTCCAGCCCGGCACGCTAATCTGGTACAGAGGCCACATTTTACGACTACGTAATGGTAAGGATCCAAATGCCCTTCTCTCACCCCTCCATGCAGCCATGATGCCAGGTAGCTAATATGTGTGACATGAAGGGATACCTACCAGGCTGGTGGGTTGGCTCCGGCGATGGCCGGGCGGATCAGCCTTATATCTCCCCAGCTCGGTGGTCCGAGGAGCTGGTCGCGGCAGGCTTCCAAGCACCGGATGCCATGGTCCTGGATGGGATCGCTCCGTATCACTCCAGTGCTGGGATCGTTGCTTTGGCTGCCCCCCAGAAGGCATCCCCTTCACGAGTCACCTTGTTGTGTTATAATGCAAATGGGCCATTCGTCCAAGAGGTCATGTACCGCCTTAGAGCCCTGGACTTCTCCGTGGACATTTGCCTACTCGGACAGCCCCTTCCCCCCTGCCAAGATGTCATCTCACTTCTCGACCTAGAGGATCCCGCGATCCATGGCATGTCACAGCCCACGTTCAAGGCTCTCATCGGGTACCTGCATGCCGTCGAGCGCAAGATGGTCTGGGTGACCCGGGCATCGCAGGTCAACTGCGACGATCCCCGAGCTGCCATGATCCTTGGACTAGCCCGAACGGCTCGGAATGAACTGGGCCTGGATCTGTTTACCGTGGAAGTGGACAGCGCCACCCCAGCCGTCGTCGCGGCAGATCTGACTGCTAATCTCCTTCTGCGGGCCAGTTCAACCGAGTGCGACTCGGGGGTGGTGGATCCCGACTGGGAATATGCTATCGCCAACGGGGAGATTCTGGTCCCCCGGGCCCACTGGCAGACCGTTTGCAATGCTGTGGCACATTCCAGCCAGGCGGGTGGCTCCTCCCAGAAGCAGCTTGCTATCCAAACCCCCGGCCTCCTCCACACGATGGGGTGGCGGAACCAGGAGGCCGAGACTCTAAAGGCTGGCGAGGTACTCGTGCAGACGAAGGCCACGGGGCTAAACTTTCGAGTAGGACATTCCGGTTCTTACGGATGACGACCGCATGCTGACTCACGGCAGGATGTGCTGATCAGTCTCGGAGTGTTGGACAACAGCACGGCCGAGCTTGGACTGGAAGGCGCTGGCATCGTCCAAGCGGTCGGTCCTCACGTCCACCATGTTTCTGTGGGCGACCGGGTCATGTACCTATCAAGTGGCTGTTTCGCTACTCATGTCACACTGCCCGAGACGTCGTGCGTGAAGATTGATGATTCTATGAGCTTCGAACTCGGAGCCGCGTTGCCCTGTGTCTACGCCACGGCGACAATGGCGTTGATCGACAAGGCGCGCTTACAACCGGGCCAGGTAGGAATTCGGGATGGTATTCATTCTTGATTCCCCTGCTGATGAATCTGTAGTCCATTCTGATACACTCGGCTTGCGGTGGCGTCGGCCTGGCCGCCATTCAGATTGCGCAGATGATTGGCGCGCAGGTAAGTGGTCTGCATCTGCGTGGAATCACAGGGGTAACAGTCGTAGATCTATTGTACCGTCGGAAGTGAGTCGAAGGCTCAATATCTTGTCGAGAAACATCATATCGAGCGCGAGCGCATCTACCACTCCCGCGACGCGTCCTTTGTCCCGGACATCATGCGCGTCACCAATCAGCAGGGAGTCGATGTAGTGCTGAACTCCTTGTCAGGAGAGCTGCTCCACGCATCCTGGAAATGCGTCGCCGAGTTTGGGACCATGATCGAGATTGGCAAGCGGGACTTTCGGCGGAGAGCCAAGCTGTCCATGGAGGCGTTTGAGGCCAACCGGACGTTTGTTGGACTGGACCTGTGGCAAATCTCCCAGCAGCGGCCCAGACAAGCTGCCGAGTACGTTCCCGTTTCCCTGATCTTGGTGAGCTATCCCCCCTGACCGTCTAGCAGACTGCTGCAGCGCTGTGTGCAGTGGATCCGATCCGGGGCCATCAGGGTCAACGAGCCCGGCAACCGCTTCCCGGCCCATCAGATTCAAGACGCGTTCCGCTTCATGCAAGCCGGTCACCACGTGGGTAAGATTGTGATCACCATGCCCGAGCACTGCGAGGATCTGGCATCGCTTCCCATGTGCCCCTCCGCTACTCTTCGGCCCGATCGGAGTTACCTGCTCGTCGGTGGTTTGGGAGGGTTGGGCCGCGCTGTCGCGGGATGGATGGTGGAAAACGGGGCGCGGCATCTCATTTTCCTCTCGCGGTCCGCCAACCTGCGTCCAGACACCCAGACCTTCCTGGAGGAGCTCCAGTCGCAAGGATGTCAAGTGCAGTTGGTGACGGGTAGCGTGGGCGAGCTGGGCGATGTCGAGAAAGCCGTTGTTTCCGCGGTGGTGCCCATCGCGGGAGTCATCAACATGTCCATGGTCTTAAAGGTGCGACACCCAAACATCCTTGGTGGTGCAGGTCGAGACTAACCTCAGCAGGATGTGTCGCTCACGGAGATGGAATTCTTGGACTGGACCATGGCCGTGGAGCCCAAGGTGCAGGGCACCTGGAATTTACACCACGCCATTCGAACGAATCTCGATTTCTTCATCCTCTTCTCCTCGTACAGTGGAATTGCCGGGCAATGGGGCCAGGCCAACTACGCCGCCGCCAACACCTTCCTGGATGCCTTTGTGCAATATCGGCATCGTCAGGGTCTTGCGGCGTCCGTGATCGACATTGGGGTCATGGGCGAGGTGGGCTTTGTCTCGCAGAACCGGACTCTTCTGGATCGACTTGAGAAGAGTGGTATGCATGTGCTTACGGAGCAGGATCTTCTGGATGCCATGGCTTTGGCGGTGGCGCGATCCGCCCCGGGCCTCTCCCCGACTCCTCCTGGGGCCTACTGCAACGCCAGCCAGATCCTGCTGGGAGTGAACACTACGGTGCCGATTTCATCGCCCGCGAACCGGGTGGCGTGGAAGCGCGACATGCGTCTTAGCATCTACCGAAATATCAATGGTGCCCATGAGAGCTCCGCTTCGGGAGTCTCGGATCAGAATAGTCTCAAGGGGTTCCTTGCTGCATGCGGCGCCCATCCCGGCATCCTGGCAGAGGAGGCCGCCACGACCAAGATTGCGCAGGCCCTGGCATCGGCGCTGGCCAACTTCCTCCTCCGAGACTCGGCCAGCGTCAGTCTGGACGATTCCCTGCCGAAGCTCGGGGTCGACTCATTGGTGGCGATGGAGGTGCGGAACTGGATCCGGCAGCAGCTCGGGGTGGAGACCAGCGTCTTCGTGCTGCTGCAGAGTGCGTCCCTGTTGCAGCTGGGCGATCACCTGCGCCAGGCCCTGATTGCCCGCCTGGGATGAGACGGTTTCAGCTGGTGAATGCGTCAGGGCTCCACCTCCCGGTTCCTCTGCGTTGGTGAGTGGAGATGAAATGTCCGGTAGGATCCCAATTTTGGGGGCTAGATAAGATCCATTGGTCTGATAGTGCACAGTAGTTGATTGACCCAACATTTTGGGGTTGAGTAGAGTGGTCACACACCAGTGGGCCCAGCTTAACTGCAGATGTTTCAGTCCGATGGGAGACAAGCAGGAGTGGAGTTCAATTTGGGGTGAGCATAGGAGGGGAAAGGAGAGGGTTTCCGGTAGCCAGCATCGGGGGGCCGGGTGTGCTTTCCACCGGGGTTTGAATCTTGACTGGTGGGAACCATCTTGGTTAGTGGAATGCCTGGATGTGAAAGGATATTCGTCGATAGAATTCAATAGAGCATGCAGAGGATGCCTCATAGGGCATCTTCACCGATCATGATCGGGAGATCTTTTGGAACTAGTAATTGGAAATGAATCCACCCAATCCTGGGACGGCGTGATGACGATAGGCTGCTGGTCAAGGTCATTCATTCTCGTCGATCAAATCATGTCTCTCATCAGCCATCTGGTCCATCCTCCAGATCCGCCAACTTGGAAGGCTCGGGCCTGCAAGCCTGCAACCCTATCTGCAATCTCGGTCCATTCCCGGCCACCCCCTCCACTCCCTCCACTCAGGCTGACGCCAGGAATGGGGGCCCACCAAGGAAGAGCCTTCTAGGACCCCTCGGAGTTGGGGCAGAGGGCCGAGTGGAGAGGGTTTACTTAGTGGTTGCCACTAGCTGGGCCTTCTTCAGCCGGCAGCCCCTCCGGGCCCAGGCGATCTCTCTACAGCTGCTGCCATAGGATGGACCGGTCCTCCTAGCTATCGATCCTTTGCCTGGACTTTCCACCACTAGACCAGCTTGGCCAACCGTCCGTGCACGAATCAACCGGCTGGGACGGTCTATGTCGTGATGGACCCGCTGCTGGGATCCCCTCCTTCCACTCACTGCATCTGGCAATGGCTTCGAGTTCCTTGGCCCCGTGGCCACCCGACACCTCGGTGGCCATTCTTCATGGCCCAAGACAGGGGTGGTTCCGCCACAACGTCAGACTTTCTCAGCTGAGGTTCGTCGCCATCGAGCCATTGAGACCTGCCATTTGCTGCGGGTTTCTCCCCCAGTCTGCGAACTCGTAGACTTGGCAAGTTCCTTTTTCCAATCGTCGCGTCATGTGTCACTAGTGATAGGGTCCCACCTTCAAGAGAACGTTCTGCGGAGTCGATGGGTCAAATCAGGATTTGTCAGTCTCTAGCACCTGATGCAGAAGACCAATGGCCTCAGAAAACCCCATCCAAAGAGATCATCTAATTCCCGAGGCCCAGGATCTGTCCACTGCGAACGGATACTGGTCATTCACCAGCTTGCCATCTACTCATCGAGGCTGCGTGCGGTAGACTCTTGCTGGAAAAAAAAAAAGCAAGGAAGGGTCCTTGTCGTTGGCAGTTGTTACACAAGCGGACGGGGGTGTATACATAACTGGCAGTTCGCCCACGACGATGGAAATGACCAGCGAAAATCCCTCCAAAGATGCCTGAGTCCCCGCTTCGTGGTCCATCACGGGCAAGGCGCCTCCGTCTGGCTTGTGATGCTTGCCACAATGCAAAGATCCGCTGCACCGGTGGTGATCCATGTAAGAAGTGTGAGACTGCGTGGGTGACCAAGGCCCCGTCAACTGAGCGCAACTTGCTGAACCACTTTCAATAGGGATATAGTATGCCAATATAGCTATACCGCCAAGCTGGGCAAGCCGAAGGGGAGTCGGAATAAAAGGACGCTGGCCAAGCTGGATGCCGGGAACCGTGTGAGACCGTCGGATGTGCCTCAGCACGATCATCATGTGTCCTCGGTGCCTACCAGTCCCATCGTACCCTGGAATCTTTATCCGCCTATGGGAGATGATCTAGATTACCCCGGGGCAGAGCTGCTCTTTGATTTGAACATACCAATGTATCCTCCACCGCCGGACGGGGGCCTATGCCAGGTAGGTACCACCGATGACCATCCACTCGAGCAGCACCGGTCTAATACACCATCTCCTAGTCAACCCTGGTAGACACAATCACGGATGGTGATATATCTGCTGCATTGGGTAGTAAGAGAAAGTCCCACTGATTTCAACTCCCCTTCACTGACCAAACATCGCCTGGTCCTCAGCTGACCACAGCAACCCGGCATCAACCCCTGTTCTATCTTCGTCGGATTCCACTCTGCCCTCCACCACCAATCATGCTGCCGCAAATACTATCGACAGTGAGCCATCTGAGCAACCTTCCTGTGCGTGTCTCAAGCTCCTGACAGAGCAGCTATGTCATCTCAATGCCACTGAGCGCAAGCACAGCACCATCTCGCCGGACCGGATTCTGTCCCTGGCTTGGGTGGTTCTCAGCTGCTCTGATAGTGCGCTGGCGTGTGCCTTTTGTCGGCTGGACACTACAGTGCTGCAGCTGATCACCAACACCTTGCAAACGATCTTTCATTGGGCCAAGGTGGATTACCAGGACGCCGTTCAACATCCCCTTCCGCCGATCCAATATGGCGACTGGATGGTGCCTGAAGCGGAGAGCCACCTGATAAAGCTGCTGCTGACGAAGCGGGTCCTGAGTCTCAGTCACTCGGTGGTCACGCTTCTGGGGCTCCGGGTGGAGGAAATCCAGCTGCTGGCCAAGAAGCAGATGAAATACCAGTTTATAGATATTGGGCATATGCGACAGGCGGTCAAGAGGCTTTTTCTCTCGTTGACCGAGCTGGATGGGATTGTCCAGCGTTGTGGCAAGGGGAAGCAACAACTTGGTCTGGATGGTCTGTTCGCGCACCCCCCTTCAGAGCCAACCCGGCTTGCCTCGGACTGGGATTCAGAGTAGGCTGGCTGGCTCGAGTCAGGCCAGCTGTCAAGGTGCCTTCCTGGTAGCACGCTATCAAGGAAGACGCTACGCCCACACTTACCGCATCAAGAAAGAAACCGTCTGATAAGTTATTATTCAGACTACGTTTTAAGTCCTGTGTAAGATATCTCATACAGTATATTGTACAAGGCCTCATTCATAATCTCGAAATATACAGGGCTTCACACAGAACATGAAATCGGATCTGAAGCAGGGCCCTAAGTCGAGTGTCAAATTTAGCTTCAAATGGGACTCGTGATAACTGGGCCCCAGTGGTTGCCTAAGGCATAACACATGCCTCAGGCATTGATGAAAGCGGCAAGGGTGTTGCTTAGCTATAAAAAGTAAGGGTTGCCCAATCTGATAGCCGGAGTACGCAAAAGGTATGCTACAGATGTGGCTGTACATGATAACTTATGACCCTCAACGCAGATCTATGGTTTTCGTGTCATCTATCCGACGATCAACAGGTGTTGTGGATCACGGGGGAGGCCGCGCGGAATAGATCTCCGGCTACTGTCTTCCCCATCACGTGCCGAAAATTGCCAGTCACTCAAGTGGGTCTATTAAACGTAAGTAGGTACTAATAGGTATAAGCAAGTGGACCAGCCCATGGGCCGGTGACTGGTCAATGCGAGCTCGCTCGGAGCTCAGTTGCCGATCCTCGGGGGTGGATGGAGGGCTGGCAGAGGCGGGGAAGATAGTACCAAGTACTCCCCGGTCGGATTCACGCAATTAGATTAATTCTAGGCAGCTAGATTCCATCCAGAGAGGCAATAAACACCAGGCAAGCATAATGAATGTTTTTTAAACAGATGTGCTCCGTTCTCAACTGTACCATGGCTCGACGCGCGGGGGTTCTATCCAAGTCATTAGGGCTGTACTCGTAGGATGCTCCCTATCTTCCAATAGGATGAGATGCATCCTCCAACAGCCCTACATGAGAGCCTCTTTCATCAAGCCACCGGCCCAAAATTCTCCATTCACCTCAGTGATATGGATGTATTCACTCCCCACCCTCCGATGTGTCAGAATCCGTGCAGGGAATCCCACCTATAGTCCTGCATGGATGGAAACGGCGTCCTTGATCCCTGCTGGGTCCCCTCTCGACCCCACTCAACTCGCTCATTTAAGCCGGCCTCTGTCCAGAGCTTTTTCTCTCCTCCACCTCCCCAACACCTTCGTGTCAATCTCCTCAGCGCCATCAGACATTCTCTCCTTGTGTCTTGTCGAGCGCCATGACCCCCAGCATGTTGCCAATCGCCATGGCGGACCTTCGGGCCAGCCTTCCTTGGGCCCTGGTCATCGCCGTCGTGGGCTATTCCATCGCCAGAATCCTGTACAATCTCTTTCTCCATCCTCTGCGCCACTTTCCCGGCCCCTGGTGGGCGGCCTGCTCCCATCTGCATGAGTTCTACTTTGACGTGATCCAACGCGGCATGTTTATGTGGCAGATCGAACGCATGCATCAGCAATATGGTGAGTAACACGATCCCCCCAACAGCCTCGTACTGACCGATGAACCAGGTCCGATTGTCCGCATCAACCCTCGCGAAATCCACATCAGTGATCCAACCTTCTACAATGAAATCTACGCCGGGGGCAGCCGACGACGCGATAAAGATCCCTACTTCACCCCGGCATTCTCGGCGCCCTTGTCCATGGTAGCCACCAACGATCATGACCACCATCGCTTCCGACGCTCCATCCTGAACGGCTTCTTTTCCAAACGATCCGTCCTGCAACTGGAGCCCATGATCCAACAGAAAGTGGACAAGTTGCTGAGTCGCTTCACGGCGGCCCATGACGACGGAGATATCATCGCCACCGAAGACGCCTACGCTGCCCTAACTGCCGATGTCATCTCCTTCTACTCCTACGGCCACAGCTTCAACTACCTCGACCACCCGACTTTCAACAGCAACGTCCGCCGAGGCGTCAACGGAATGACCCACGTTGTCCATTTCAATCGCTTCTTCCCGGTCCTGCTCGGGGTCCTGCGAATCATCCCCCTGGAAGTGGTCCGAAAGGTACAGCCGTATGCGGCGCTGGTGATTGACATGAGAAATACTCTCAAACAAATGGCAGCCAGCTCTGTGGAATCGCGTGAGACCAAGGCTAGTCGAATGACCATGTTCGAAGCCATGAATGGGGATGAAATCCCGGCTGTGGAACGTACCATTGAACGGTTGACCGATGAAGCCCAGATCCTGATTGCCGCAGGAACAGAGACCACCGCACGTGTCCTGGTGATTTTGACTTATTATCTCTGCCTGCATCAGGATATCCTTCTCCGACTGCGAAAGGAACTCTCGAAGCTGGGAACCGATCGGCCGACCTGGACAGACTTGGAGAATGTGCCCTACCTGGTCAGTATCCCTCTATCCCACCCAGACAGACATCGCTAACCTATCCAGAGAGCGGTTATCAACGAAGGTCTTCGCCTGTCCATCGGCTTGACCATTCGTCTTCCGCGCATTGCACCCGATGAAGACCTAGTATACAAGAACTGGGTCATTCCACGCGGAGTAGGTATTTTCCATCTCCATGATCCCCAATACTAATGGAGTATACATCCAGACCCCAATGAGTTCATCATCGTACCTCATCGCCATGAACCCCGAGCTCTTCCCAAACCCCAAAACCTTCAACCCGGATCGCTGGCTCGAGGCTGCTGACAAAGGAGAGAACCTGACTCAATACCTGACCAACTTCACCAAGGGCAGTCGGTCGTGCGTGGGGATCAAGTAGGGCCTTAGCATACACCCTAACTTACTCATCGGGGACAGGACTAACGGATCTAGTTTGGCCTACGCGGAACTCTATCTAACCACTGCGGCGGTAGTGAGTCGTCTGGACATGGAGCTGTGCGACACTGCCATTGAGAATATCTGGCCGCAGCGGGACTTTGGCGTTGCTTTTACCAAGGATGATTCATTTGGGGTCAAGGTGGTGGTTAAGAAGGCCTTGCATTAGCTCGAGGGTGAGTATGTTCAGGAGGTGATGAGAATTGGTTTGTTTCATGCCGGGTCAAGTAGCGAATAATGGCTGCTGACTATCTACTATGGTTCATGGGATGTTATGGACGTAATATGACCCCAATGTTGTTAGGTCTTCATAGTCCATAATCTGACTACATGTACGTATTCCTGTAGCCAAATATCGTCAATGTCAGAAACTCTAGCCCAAGGCAGATCGCTCCCTATCATCGTGGTGACTACACAGGTGAATCCTTACATTCAACAAAAACAACTACAATTGTTAGACCCCGAATACAAGACCCCGAATCCACATCACGCCACCGACGGCTGCCCCGAACATTCACGGCCATGGCCCACAGCCCTTTGTTCACCCGACTGACTAGACTTTCGGTGTTCAAACAGAGTAGCCTTCATCAAGTCCCCAGCCTCCCACGCCTCATGGATATCCAGCTCCACAAGTCGATACCGCGTTTGCGAAAGATGATACGGGATATATCCCTGAACCAGATGTTCAATATCCCGCTGCATACCGGGCATCATCGAGAGAAAACACCGGACACGCTGAGTCACCCGGATAGTCTTCTGACAGATATCCTCCAAAGCGCGCAGAGGAGACACAGCATTCACGACAGCGACATTACAAACAAAGTTCCCCGTCTCATCTCTCACAATCGACTCCTTATAAAAGGAGAAAATATCATTCACCGCTTTAAAGAAATACGTCAATTCCGGAATAGCCAGCAAATAGCCCCGAAAATGGCTTTCATCTGGATAGAGATCCCGGGGAAAGGCCAGGAAAGCATACGCCTCAGCGATGCTCGTTTTCAAGCGCAAGTAATAAGGGAATCCGCGGGCGTCTGGTGGCAGCGTAAGTGCATGAGCGCCTTCCAGCTCAACTTCCACATAACACGCCGCGATAGACTCCAAAGTCGCCTTGAGGATCATACCTGTTGCAAACTGGCCATATGCATTGCTGATACTATCATCCAGAAAGCGGACAAAAGACCGACGCAGGGGATTCTCGGATGCCTGTCCCTTGAATAACACCCTGGCCACTTGTTTCAAATCATCCAGGATCTCACCCGCCAGATGATCAATGGCAATCAGATATACCGTGAAGATGGCAACCACGCGCTGAATCCCCGGCGAGACATGGGGATAGGCTGTCAGGGCGATGGCGGTGCTCCATTTGATGATTGGAGGGAGACGCGCGGTCAATTTGGAAGGAAGGTCCTGGGCAGTGAAGTATTCGTGCACCCGGGTCTCCAGGGTAAGGTTGTATTAGTAGTAGTAGTAGAATTTATAGACCTGATATAGCTGGCTGTACTAATAGCCTTGCTGTGCAGGTATTCTTTAAGCTTTAAAGAGGCTATTTATATATATATAAACCATCAAAATATTATAAAACATAGTATTAATCTTGCTGGATCCTTAGATCCTGTTACACGCCTATTAACTGCACGTCTGTTTCTTAATTATATAGCTGTTATATTTATCTTACTATCTGTCTTTATTTAGATTATTATTATTATTATATTATTACTAAGATACTGTATTAAAAAGCTTGATTTTTATATATCAAAAAGCTAATTAAAAAACATATCCTGTCCTGTTTTCTGATTTTCTAAGTTCTTACTAAAACTATACTTAGCTCTATTTAGTACTTCTTCTACCTGGTTTTTATATAGTATAATATATACTCAGATCTTGCTTAATCTTATTTCAATTACTGTAAATCTTTTATATAATTATATATATTATGATTTATTATCTACGATAATCTTTAATTACTATCTATATAATTTATATGTTCATTATTCTTTCTTTTTATCTTATTTATTCTTCAGTAATTAGCAGAATCTTACTGAATTGATTTAATAATCTCGTTTTCATTATAAAGTTAGTAATATAGCAAGCTGTAACTAGCTTACTTACTAATATATTATAATTATTTTAGTTAACTGTAATCTTATACTTTCTAAATCTTTATTAAAATTCTTACTAAAGCTTCTAGAATCTCCTACAGTTAAATAATATATATTTTAGAATCTAGAATCCTTAGTTATATCTATATTTATCTGAAACTTTTATCTTAATCTTATATAGAAAGTAATTTAGGCTTATTCTGCCTCTAGATTAACTAAATTAATACTGAGCTCTAAAACCTATTAAGACTTTAATAAAATTTAAAAATTATCTTAATTAATTCAGATATAAGATATTTGATCAGCTCAATAAAGATTAATTATTACTTTTACTATTTCTTTTATCTTTTCTAGATTAGTTAACCCGCGGTTCTTCTTACTATAAAAATTAGGATTATTATATCTACTTTAAATAATTCCTGATTTTTAATTATGTTCTTGATTATTTTATTAATAAGTTTATTATTCCAGACTCTCTTATAACTAGAAATCTAGTAGTAATATGATTTAACTTTCTTCTTCTGTAGTTACTTTAATCATTAAAGTTAAATAATTAAAATATATTAACTAGAAGAAATCTTTAATATTTTTATAGCTTTAAGTACTGTCTGACTGTTATTAAAATATAGATCTCTTTTTTTCTGCTTAACTATCTCTGTTAACTATTATATAACTTACTTTATAATTGTAAGGAGCCCTTCTAGCTTGACTATATAAATATTATTTACTGTCTCCAGGCCTAGATAATATGATATCTTTTTTCTTCTCTAAACTCTATAAGTTCTAAATATAATCATTATTATACTAATATAGCCTCTATATCTGCTTTTATTTATATAGAAAGTAATCTTTTTTTCTTACTTTAATAAATATATATATATATTAATCGCCTGCTTGCGATTCTTAATAATTATTATAAATAAAATATATTATAAAGATTAAATACAAAATTTTCTTATCTTTTATCTCAGCTTTTATATCTTTGGATCCTGGCCCTGACTCTAATCTTAATTTTACTAATATCTAGAATTTTTGATCTCTATCTTAAATATCTCCAGAAATATATGATATTCTCTTAACTTTCTCTTTTATTTTTTATATAACTTACTTATTACTAGTCCTGTAATTATATAAATCACTATCTTTTCAATCTCCTACTTCAGAAGCTAGAGAATTAGAGTTAGATAAACCTCAGTATTAAATATATTCACAGTAATATTTTTTAAAATCTTACTAATTAAGACTGTTATCTACTGTTATATTTAATCTAGATATTAAATTATATTTTTTTATATTACAGTATCTTTTACAAGTTTTTATAGATTGTACTACACCAAAAAGTAGTATAAAAACGGTAGGACTATTTTTATATTATAAGTTATATATATATTAAATAAAGATATTCTCTATATAAATACTGATATTAATTAGAGTATCTTAAAACTAGTCTCTATCTTTATAATTATTCTTCTATAATATTTTCTAAAATTAAGCTTTAAATCAAGTTAAATATTAAGATATAGTACTGCTTTAGTGAACTTAATTATAATCTTATCTATATTGTTTTTTATTATAAATTCTGTATTAACTAACTCAGACTTACTATAATCTAAGTAAAAAAATATATTAGTTAGTATTTGATTGAGATGAATATTAAACTATACTATTAAGTGTAGTTCTGTATTTAAAAATATATTTTTCTAAATATATAGACTACAGCTCTTTCTAATCTAATTTTAATAAAATTATTATTATTATTTATCCAACTGTATATTTTAATTATTTTTCTAAGACAATACTTGAAATAAGCTTCTAGTAAAGATATATTATATAATAAGTATAATATAGAAAATAAGAAGAACTCTTAAAAGATCCCTGTAAGTATTAATATTTATTTAATAATAAGTTTAAAAAAATATAGCTTTATCTTTCTATTACTAAAAAAACTCTTTAACCAGGATATTAAATATCCCAGTTATTACTTTTTTAAGATAAAAAATAAATTTTTATATAATATATTTGTTACGGACCCCTGCTAGTTAAAGCTACTAGTAAGGCGGACTCCTCAGGCAGAAGGCAACGTCCGGAAGGACAGCAACTCTTATCGAGTAGAATCCTGATCTGAATAACCGACGCCCGGAACGGCCATGCATCACGTGACTACGGTATATAGACCAGCTTATGGTATATGGTATATTATCACGGTCTATGACTACCATACTAGTATATGACAGACCTGATGGTATATGACTTGGTATATAAAGGATAGGATATATAAGGACATTCTTTCATATACTTAGCTAGTTCTGTTCTTCATGCTTAATAACACTGTCTTTAAGTACCCATAAGTTTAGAAGCTTAGTGATAACACTTGTCTGTACTCACTTACGGATAGCTGCGCGGCACTATTCAGCCTTACTTCTCTTCTCTTGTTCACGACCAGTCATTCCTAGATAGTCATTAGTCTGATACATCCTCGATTCAGTTCAAAGGTACGTATACCAGTGAAGCTAAGCTAACAGGAACAGGGAAGCGATCCTAGGGTTTGACAGCTAACTACTCTAAAACTTTAAGTATAATGAGGAAAAAAGGAAAACAGAAAGTGTTATAAGTGTTTGTTAAAGAAAAACAATACTGGCAATAGCAAAGCAAATAGAACAAACATGATGACATAAGCATCACGTGATACCTGGCGTAGCTGCAGTCACATTTACTAAAATCTTATATATCTTAATAAGGATAATATCCCGAAACTTGATTACAGGCCTGAAGTAGTACAGCTTTAACAAGTTATTAATATAAAAAAGATTTATAGATAATGATAAAAAAATATTTTTAACAATCCTTATCTTTATCTCTGAAGTATTAACTTTCTTATTATTATATATTAATATTATTATAGTCTAGCTACAGTACTAATCTCTAATCATTACCCAGTATTTAATTTATTAAAGACTGTATTTATTCTTTAATATATATTAAGTATAATTTTAATAAGTTCTTTACAGGGTCTTTCAAATAATCTATATTTTCTTATTTCTTATTTATTTATACAGTTCTTTGTACTTTAGCTTATAGTTTATTAAGATCTTGATTAGTTATTATTAGATTTTCTATACTTTATAAATCATCTTTATATATTTTAAAATAAAGTTAAGATTTACGTAAGTATTTAATCGTACTTACAGAGTTATCTTGTTTACTATTTTTATAATAATTATAATCAGATAATAAGTAACCTGATTAATATTATTCTCTGTCTATTAATAATTATATATTATTAATTTAAAAATATAGAGTCTGGGAGTTCTTAATCAGACTTTGATTAATAAAATAAGCTTATTTGTATTAATCATCTTTCAGTTTCTGTGCTGGACTATTTTAGTAATTCTTGTATAAATATTAATCTCTATATATAATAATTAGTAATCTGAATTATTATTTATTTTATTTACTTATTTCTATTAAACTACTTTATCTATAAGGTTTCTGGATATAAAAATAAGATTAATAATAATATTTATTCCAGTCTTAAAATAAATAATAATACTAGACTTATTTAGCAGCTCAAGCTTATATTTGTTGATCAGTTCTAGAAGCTTTTTTATTCTTTATTTAATATTTATCTTCAGTCTTTTCCACGTAGGGTAATAAAGATTAAAGTCTTTAAGAACTATATATTTTATATAGTAATACTATTAGATTTACTTCTTTATAAGACTTATAATTCTTGTATTAAGTTTATTATAAATATTATAAATAAAGATAATTCTTATCTTATTAATTCTGGTATAATTAATCTAGAATTATTAATAAATCCAGTTTACCAGCTGGTATTTCTAGATATTTAAATATAGTCTTTCACTAATATATAAGTAGACACGTACTCTATTATTATTTTCTAGATTTAAAAAATAGTATATATCTATATTTAAATTATATATAATATTTTAAAAGGGATTATCTTAGGAATCTTGATAAGTAATAATATTTACTTCTCTTGCAATTATTGTTTACAGAGATAATATTATAATCTAATTTCTTAATTAATTATAATTATACTATTGTCAAACCCTAGGATCGTTTCCCTGTTCCTGTTAGCTTAGCTTCACTGGTATACGTACCTTTGAACTGAATCGAGGTTGTACCAGACTAATGACTATCTAGGAATAACTGGTCTTGAACAAAGAAAGAGAAGTAAGGCCGAATAGTGCTGTGCAGCTATTTATAAGTGAGTACAGACAAGTATTATCACTAAGCTTTCTAAATATATGGTTATTTAAAGACAGTATTATTAAGCATGAAGAACAGAACTAACTAAGTATATGAAAGAGTGTCCTTATATATCCTATCCTTCATATACTAAGTCATATACCATCAGGTCTGTTATATATTATTATAGTAGTCATAGACTGTAATAATATACTGTATACCATGAGTAGGTCTGTATACCGTGATCACATGATACCTGGCTCTTTCGGGTGTTAGTTACTCAAGTCAAGATTCTACCCGATGAGAGTTTGCTGATGGTCCGGATGTTGCCTTCTGCCTGACGAATCCGCCTTACTAGTAGCTTTAACTGGCAGGGGTCCGTAACAACTATATAATATAAAAAGTCTCTGGCTTATTACTATCTGATTCTTTAGATATTAAATAGTACTTTCTAATTTATAAAAATACTCTCAGAGATTCTCTGTAATATTTTTATTACTTTAGCAATAATTCTCATAATTAGAGCTGTAATAAGATTTACTACTATTAAGATAGAGAATATTTCCTTTAGTATTTTATATTTTTTAAAGAATAAGGATTGCGTGTTTCGAAATACTAGAATTTACTTATTATTAGTATTAATAATATGTCAAACCCTAGGATCGCTTCTCCCTGTTCCTGTTAGCTTAGCTCCCGTTCCAATACGTACCTTGAACTAAATCAAGATAGGTCAGACTGATGACTATCTAAGAGGTGACTGGTCCTGAACAGAAGAAGAGAAGTAAGGCCAGATAGTGCCGTGCAGCTATCTGTAAGTAAGTACAGATGAGTATTATTACTAAACTTTATTAAAACATATGGTTACTTAAAGATAATTAGATTGAGCATGAAGAACAGAACTAACTAAGTATATAAAGAAGTGTCCTTATATATCCTGTTCCTCGCATACCATTCTGTATACCATCGGGTCTGCTGTATACCTGTTTAGTAGTTATAGACCATGATGGTATGTCATATACCACATGCTTGTCTGTATACCATGGTCATGTGACATGTGACACGTGATGACTCAGCTCGGGACTTTAACGTATTCCACAAGCGAGTCGGCACCACAAGCGAGTCGGCACCCCAACGCGTTTTCACCGCGATCAAAAACCTCACTCAATTCAACCACCAACCATGCCTCCAAAAGCGCGTCAAAAATCAAGAAATTCAGCCGAGCAGGAGGGGAGAATTTTATTAGCAATCTCTGCTATAGAAAATAAACAAATTACCCAAATTGCTAAAGCTGCACGTCATTATAATGTGCCTCGTTCTACTCTACAAGATCGACTACGCGGAAAAAGAAATCGCTCAGAAACACGTGCCAATAGTCATAAAATGACTCAAAATGAAGAGGAATCGCTTGTACAATGGATTCTATCGCTAGATCGTCATGGAGCACCTCCCCGGCCATCTCATGTACGAGAAATGGCTAATATTCTGCTTGCTAAACGTGGAACTACACCTATTCAAACTGTTGGAGAGAACTGGGTCTCTAAGTTTGTTAAACAACGCAATGAATTAAAAACCCGCTATACTTAATGCTATGATTATCGACGTGCTAAATGCGAGGACTCTAAGATTATACAAGAGTGGTTTAATCATGTACAAATCACTATAATGCAACAGGTGATTACACAGGAAGATATCTATAACTTTGATGAGACTGGCTTTGCTATGGGTCTAGTAGCTACTACACAAGTAGTTACTAGAGCTGATTACTATGGAAAAGCACGCCTTGTACAGCCAGGTAATCGGGAATGGGTTACTTCAATTGAGTGTATTAATGCTTCTGGTTGGGCGCTTTCTCCGTGTATCATCTTCAAGGGGAAGGTCCATATAGAGGGGTGGTATCAGAGCAACCACCACATGACTGGAGGATTGAGGTTAGTCCTAATGGCTGGACTAGTGATGAAATAAGCCTTCGCTTGCTTCAAAACCCCTTTATTCCTGCTACTACTGGCCGTACAACTGGGAAATATCGTCTCCTAGTTCTTGATGGCCATGGCAGTCATTTAACACCTCAATTCAACCAGATATGCAGTGAGAATAATGTTATTCCTATCTATATGCCTGCTCATTCTTCGCATCTACTGCAACCTCTGGGTATTGGCTACTTTTCACTGCTAAAACATGCGTACGGAGGCTTAGTGGAGAAGCAGATACGCCTTGGGTTTAATCATATCGATAAGCTTGACTTCCTTGAAGCTTTCCTTCAGGCGCGTACAGATATCTATACTACTAGCAATATCTGCAGTGGTTTCCCCGCTACTGGGCTAGTTTCATATAATCCAGAGCGAGTGCTCAGTCAGTTAAATATTCAACTAAGTACTCCGACACCACCAGGCAGCCGGTCAACCAATTCAGTGCCTAAGACACCCTATACTATCAGGCAGGTGGAGAAGCAAGCATCTACAATTAAGAAGCTGCTTAGGGCGCGTACACAAAGCCCTTCCTCTCCTACAAAGGCTGCGCTAGATCAACTTATTAAAGGATATATAATAGCGATGAATAGTGCTACTATTTTAGCACAAGAAAACCATGATCTACAAGCCGCATATGAGAAGAAGCTTCAAAAGCAAAAGCTATCTACTAAGCAGCTTACTGCTGCAAAAGGTCTTTCTATCCAGGAGGGCCAGGAGCGATTCCAGCAAGAGAATCAGGTTATTGAAGCTCAAGATACTGTGTCTAGGGATCCGGGGCTTCCTGCAGTTGGACCGCGCGTACGCGCGCCACCACAGTGTTCTAATTGTCATATTCGGGGGCATACTAGGATCAGATGTCCTAACCCACCTAGTAATTAGTTTTATAGAGAAATGCAATTGTTTTATTGGTAAAGCGGTGCTTGAATCTAACATAGTCATGGAAATCGGAGCGGAGGTGGCGGCTCGGTAGTGGATTACGTTATTTCTTTAATTCTCTTAATAATATTTATTAGGGGCATAGCCCGGAGATTTTTAATAAGTAGATAGCTAGTAAGTTTAATAATAATTTCATTGTTTTTATTTAACTTATAAAAAGTAATCTTAAAAATCTTTATTTCTACTGTACATATTATTATAAAAATATCTGTAATTATTAAAGATAATAACTAGATTCTTTTATATATTATATCTGTATAAGTTTTCCTGCTTATGATAGAGAATCTTATATTTTTAAGATTAGTCTGGATTTTAACTGCAATAATATTATGATAGAGTTAGATAAACTCTTATTAAAAGTACTTACTAAACTTTCTCAGCTTATATTTTAGATTATGATTTAGATTAACTATAGCAAGCAATTCTGTGATCTTCAGATTTATTTTAATAAATTACAATATTAATTTAAAAAAAAACTAGCTTTACTTATCTATATATAATTAGAAATTATTCTAATATAATATTACTGGTTAACTGCGCGCTATATTAAATTTAATACAGAGTTTTTTATATCAGTTATCAAGATTAATTATGGATTTGTTTAAGATACTATTTTAACACTATAATAAGACAAAATCTTATAAAAGTAATATTAAAATATTGTTAGTCATGTTAAATGTAACTATATAAAATATAAGGCCTGTAAGCTGTTACGGACCCCTGCTAGCTGAACGACTAGTAAGGCGGGCATGTCAGGCAGAAGGCTACGTCCGGACAGACGGCAACTCTTATCGGGTAAAGTTCCGATCCGAGTCGTCACATGACCACGGTATACGGACAAGCATATGGTATACGGCATACCATCATGGTCTATGACTACCGCGCGGGTATATGGCAGACCCGATGGTATATGATATGGTATACGAGGAATAGGATATATAAGGACACTCCTTCATGTACTTAGTTAGTTCTGTTCTTCGTGCTCAATAACATTGTCTTTAAGTAACCATATGTTTTGGTAAAAGCTTAGCGACAACACTCGTCCGCACTTACTTACGGATAGCTGCGCGGCACTATCTGGCCTTACTTCTCTTCTCTTGTTCAAGACCAGTCGCCTTTAGATAGTCATCAGTCTGACTGCCTCGATTCAGTTCGAAGGTACGTATTGGAACGGAAGCTAAGCTAACAGGAACAGGGAGAAGCGATCCTAGGGTTTGACATAAGCCTTGTGGTTATGGTGTAAATTTCAAAAATTTGATTCGCGCGTGGGGAGTTGTTTATTTTTCGGTAAGGTCGTATTGTTGACGAGGAAGTTCATAGTTGACTTGGTGGAGGAAGTCTCAGAGAAGAGTGGTGTATTCGGTTTTCATGTTCACTGCGAGGATTATGCAGAGGGGGAAGGGGGGAAATGTACGGAGGGAACACCCAGTGGGAAGTGGGCTCTGGGATCAATTTAACGGTTGGGTGTTATTGTATCCCCGGCCATCAGACCGGCATGTTAGTGTGTGGACCTGTCAATTCCAGGGCCGAATTGTACCTCCACTTAGCCGGGGGGCTCCACTTGGGGCTGTGGCCAGGCCAGGCCAGCCCGGGCGAGTGGTGGCGACATGTTTGCTATGCCACATGCAATCACCGAGCAGAGGAGGGGTAAGACCATCTCATCTCTCAAGAAATGTTTACTCCTGAAGGCTCGAGAAGGAATTGCTGGAGAGAGTGTTTTTTTTTTCTGCGCTGATTGTGACTAAGCTAGCCTGAATGATGGACTCGTGAGGGTATCTCTCTTGCCGGATCATCGTACCGATCAATCTCCATCCTACAGATTGCAGACACCCCGGCTACAATCATATAATTAACTTGTTATCGTCCGGCATACGTCCAATGGCGCTTTCGAAGGTTCCCGTGTTAGGAAGGTCCAAGGAACTCTTTGCTAACCTCTCGTGAGATAATGGATTATTACTATTACTATAGACAGGGTGGGGTATACGTGGTTATCTCTCTCTCAACCATACCATGCAAAGGGGGGAAGGGGTTGTATAACCCAGAGAGCGACATATGCCATGGTAGTCCAGATCTCTGTAAAAGATGGGCACAGGACCAGATTTCTGGTACTATGCATCTCCATTGGACAACAATAGCAGGAACCAAGAGAGCGATGGCATCTATTCCGACATCCGCTTCGAGGTCACGGAATACTCGGTGGCCATCATAATGGCCGGCTCGCCACTCCCATCATCCTGCTTGGTCATCTCATGCAGACTCTCCACATCGTGATTGGTCTCCGCCGCCGTTGTCCCCTTCAGGGTCGTGAGGTGGTCCCAGTTGCGGATCACCTTCTTGCGCGAAGCTCCAATGGTGTCCTTGCCATCGGCCCGTTGAATCGGCTTAAAACCACTGTTGTTCTGGCTCCCGAAGAGATTGGGGAAGATCCGGAGCAGCAGAGGGCGCAGCACCGGGAGACAGGAACAGATGATACCCACATTGATTTCCACCATGCTGTGCACCATTAGCTGCTGAGCCTTTCTGTCTTGGAATCCGAGTGTAAGAGCGGGAGGGGAATACGTACGCCCATTTGGCCAAGGTCACCTTGTACCAAGTCAAATCCATGTCGTCCACGAACGGCATCATAGTCACAATGCGCACGATGGCAATCACACACGCGCTGGTCACCCGTCAGCCCGTGGACTCTTCATGGCAAGCAAGAACTTACAAAGAACCCATCATCAACACCAACATCAGCAGCACCCTCTGCTTAATCGTGGTCTGCAGCGACCAGCAAAGCTTGATGGGCAAGGCCAGGGTGATCAAATCCGAGAAGAGGTTGAACGCAGCGTTGGCATAGACAAAAGAGAGTTGCTGCACACATTTGGCAGTAGGCATCAGGGTCACATCCCACATGGCCTGCACCGGGAGACAGCCAAGCGTGAATACGAGAAGACTGATGATGTTGTACAGGGCGACAAACACCATGATGGCATAGGTCATTTGCCGGAACCGCTTCTCAGGGCTTAGTCGCAGGTAGAACAGCAAAATGGAAGTCTTGACCAGCCAGATGCCGACCACGAAGATGTCCTCGGCCGCGAGGTCATACTGCAAAAGTTAGTGAAAAGGGATTTTCTACCCGATGGAGAGGGTTGCTAGACAGCATACCTGCTTAAAGGGCTTGATCTCGCTCAGATGCAGGTCCCACATATGAACGCCGTACCCGTTCCGAATATCTGCCATCATCAGTATTCTGTAATTGTGGAGGCAACTAATGACACTCACTCAGCATACACAGAATGGCAAACAGCCACGCGCATATCTGCGCTCCGATACAAAACCCTATACACCGTCAGCCAAGCCAATCAACGGGCTGAACACTCCTCACAATCATCGATCGCGATGGTCTTCTGCAAGCGGATCCGCGTATAGAGGCGCAGCAGCAGAATAGTGGTGCCCGTCAGACATAGCGCGATGTTGATGGAATAGATCTGGTAATTCTGGTTCTCCGGATTGACAAAGTTGGCCGTCACCCCAGGAGGAGGCGTCGAGGCCGGCACTTGGCTGAGATCCAGCGTCGATGACATGATGAGGTGCCTTTGTCGTCCGCGAGAGGCCTGCTGTCCAAGTAAACTGCTAAGGACAGCCGACGAGTATCGCTGCTTATGTATCTTGGCCAACATGCTCGACTACCCTGCTGCTGCGCGGAAATATTTACCGGGTTCCCTGCAAGCGTCGCGACTACTGGTCGATTATTCTTCCCTGCATCGCATAGTTTGCGATCCCCGCACAGCTTGATGCAGCAGTTACCACCCGTTCTGGAAGCACCACCAGCATCTCGCTTCGACCACCGCTGGCAAGTCGATTGCGATGCGGCTGACATTGCACCCCGCGCCTCGTCGTCCAGCATTCTCTCCTTCGGATTGGCCCGAGTATCATTGTCAGGAGCATCTATAGACATCTCGGCTGCGCATCAATTGCATCTATCGGACGCAGGGGCTGCGGTATAGATTGCGTGCAGGGCCAAAAACCGGGTTTTAGATGACAGGTTCGAAGATAGTCTTGCTGTTCGGGGAGAGATCACAGACCCTAGCCGGCTCGTGACGCCCTCCCTGTCGATCCGATCCTGTGTGAAGCCTGAAGAGCAGCAATCTGGAGCAGGGCCTATACCGCAATGGCTGTGTGTTGGGAGGGGATCGGCGGAGACTAAGGCTTTCTTCCGGATGCCTCTGGATGGGCGCTCTGGATATGACCAGTGAGTTCCTTCGGACACAGACCCATCCGGGACTATCAGCCGAAGATTATCCCCATTTCTTCCGTACTTTGGTCTCTCTCGTATCCTAAGAAGAGCTCTCAGCCAATGGCCGGCTGGAACAGGGCAGGCATCCGCGGGGAATTGACCTGTCAGTTGGCGGACGGGGGGGCTGCCTGGCCGCCATCCGACGCTATGGCTGCCGATCGCGTTGCCTCTCCACTCAACCCGCCAATGACAGGCACCAACGGGCTCAACTGCCCAGTCCAAGGGCCATAGCGTCACGATAGTCATTGGCTGGTCCCTTGGGCGGGCCCCGAGTGTGACGAGTATAATAGGCCTGTCCCCTCGGCAGCCGGGGGGACAGGGTTCTGCACTCTGCAGACCCCGGTCCACCCCCCTGACCCTTGTACATACTAGCCATGGCCACTGCTCAGCCCAATCTCGATCACATCCAGCAGTGTCTGGCCGAAGTCACTGCCGCCGTCGACCAGTATCGCGCCGCAGCCTCCTCCCACACTGGCCAAGATGCGCGATATCAGTTGACGGTCCAAGCAACCCGGCTGGTGCGCGCCATCCGGGGCCCCGCCGACCTGGTGTTTGCCAATTTTGAAAACGTGAGTCGGCCAGAAATCCCGGGAATGCTCGGGGAATCCGGTTCAATAGCTGATGAGAGCCGCGGGTATATGTTTGTAGATGGTGAAAATGGGGGCTATCCGCACACTATTGGAGGCCGGAGTATTCGACGCCATCCCGACCGGGGGCCAGAGCATCTCGGCTGCCGAGATCACGGCCAAAACCGGTGTGGATAAGGAGATCATCGGTAGGGATCCCGAATCCTTTGTTCCCCCCATGTCCCTCTGCCAGGGGAGTCCCTGCGGTGCCAGACTGGGCTGACCCAGCCGCAGTGCGCCTCATGCGGGCCCTCACCCCCGTGGGACCCTTCCGCGAGACGGGCGAGGAGCAGTATGCCCACACCCCCGAGTCGGAGGTCCTTCTGGCTCCTCAAATGCGGGCGGTTTTTGGTCTAATGTGAGTGCGGCGGTGCCTTCAAACCTCCATCCCTGCGGCGTTTCCGATGCCTAACCGGTCGGGCTGGTCAGGATCGACGAGTACTCGCCCGCCATGCTGCGGACCCATGAGTTCCTGCAGCAACAGCAGTGGCAGCATCGGATTGGGCTGCGGAGCAACCCCTACACGCTGGTGCATGGCTGCGATGGCCAGACCATGTTCGAGCATATCTCTCAGCGTCCAGCGCGGGCCACCCGGCTGAACGACGCCATGGTGGCCGAGGACAGCCTTTTGGCCGAGATTGGGCTGTATCCCTTCGTGAAGACCCTGGGCCCTCTGGCGCAGCCCGACGGGGTGACCGTGGTGGATGTCGGTGGGGGCCGGGGGCATATCCTGCGTCAGCTTAAGGAGAACATGCCGAGCCTCCCCGGCAGGTTCATCCTGCAAGATCGTGACATGGTGATTGCGGATAATGGATCCGACATGGAGGCTCATGGCATCGAGCCCATGGCCCATGACTTTTTCGAACCCCAACCGGTCAAGGGTAAGTCATCATATCCATCAATGAATCTCCCTTGGGACAAAGCTACCATTAACACTAAATGAAACGATGTAGGAGCCCTAGTATACTTTGTTCGGCGGGTCCTGCACGACTGGCCTGATGAGGAGGTGCGGCAGATCCTGGCCCATCTGGCAGCTGCTATGGACCGGGAGAAATCGCGCATCCTCATCACCGAGACCATCATTCCCGAGGTGGGCGCCACAACGACCAATGCCTATATGGATCTCACTATGATGACCTTTGGCGGTAGGGAGCGAACGGTCAAGGACTTTGCCCATTTGTTTGATTTGGCGGGTCTGAAACTGGCCAATGTGTATCAGGCACCAGGGGTGCCCATGGTGGTGGTGGAGGCTCATTTAAAATAAATCGGGTGTAGTCCGAGTTGATTAGTTCGACACCTCTTCCCTCAGGTGCTTGACTGGAATTTAATTGTCCGTTATCTCGGCGGTTTCGATCGTCCGATGCCCATCTGTAGCCTCTAACCTCTCCCTCGCTCGTTCCCTCTTATTGTTTTATTTTTCGGAGTCTGGGTTGTGAAGACTAAAGTAAATGATAGAATATAATCAGCGACACTGCAGAACTGGATACGGCGGATGGGATCACTGGGGAGGGGAGAGATGGGTGAGGTGGATGAGGTGGGGGAGATCCCGGGGATAAGTATTGAAGTTCCACACGCCATCTCGGAAAAATATATTTTTCACTCCAGTTTACTCCGAGTCCTCCACTGTCTCGTCTCCAACCAGACCACGACCACCCAAGAATTTCAAGACAACTCCAATCGGTCTATTTTGATCCGTTACTTGTTATGTCGACTTGAACAGCTCTGAGCATTCCAATCCCGCCCCTCAAACAAATTCTACCAGGCGATATTTGTGTGTTGGTTTCCCCTCAATCTTCTCTTAATCTTCCCATCTTCCCCCCACTCTCTCCTCAACCCCCTCCCAATCTCCCTAGTTCCATCTCCCCCCTCCTCCTCTCACCCCCTCGTGGATTCCAGCTCTTCCGAATACCTCAACCCATGCTGTTGACGCACCTCGTCCAACACCCTCATCATCCACAGTGTATCCTTCAACGGCATTCCCTCCGAATCGATTCGCCCCTCCCGAATGCAGCGAGCACTTTCATCGGCCTCCCAGAACAGTCCATGCCCCACGGGGATTGGAAAGCTGGTCGTCTCGGGCGCCTCCGACGACCCATAAGTCACAACCCGGATCCAGTTCGGACGAGCAGCGGGTCCATACACCTGAACCTGCCCCTTGGTGCCGAGAATTCGCACTCCCGGCTCGCTGGGGTCCGCCGTGACGCGCAGACTGGCCGTCGCGACGCCCTGCGTCTTCGTCTCGGGGGAGGTGATGACCACTGTCACCGTTTCATCGACCCCGGTCGCCTCGTACGGAATCACTGCGCTGGATACCTGCAGGGAACGTGAATTGTTCTCTCCTTCAGAGCCGAGGAAGAGCCGGACCCATGTGAGGGGATACACAGCCACTACACTCATCAGCAGTCATCACATCGTCTGGACGAGTTACTCACAATCCAACAGCGCCCCCCCTGCAAGGGCCGGATTTACCAACCGATGCGAAGTCCCGTACAGCCTTTCCACATCCCTCCCCAGATTCCGCTCAGCCACAACGCGCTGGACCGTCCCGATCCTCCCCTCCCGCACCAACTGCTGCACATGTCGCGTCAACGGGAAGAAGCGCGTCCATAAGGCTTCCATAAGATACAATCCCCGCTCACGAGCCAGCTGCACGAGAATCTCCGCCTGTCTGGCATTTACCGTAAACGCCTTCTCCAACAGAACATGTTTGTTACCAGTCAAGGCCAGCCTAGCATGAGGGAAATGGTGCGAATGTGGCGACGCGATATACACGATCTCGACATCGGGATCAGCAACCAGGGCCTCGTAAGATCCATATGCCCGGGCAGTCGAGGGCGCACCAACAGCCGACAGAAACGATTGGGCCTTGTCGAGCGAAGTCGAAGAGGCAACGGCCAGGAAGTCGTGGGTCAAGTCGTGCACGTCGCGGGTAGTCGGGTCGATCAGCAGATCTTTGCCAAATTCTGCAACAGGATCGGGTCAGTGAGTGCTGGAATGTGACACAGACACAGACACAAATTGGAGTCAAGGGGGACGTACTGAGCGCATTATCGCCGGTTCCTGCGATTGGCACGTTAGTGATTACGGATGGGGTCGGGTAGGGGGGTCGCACCGAGAATTCCCCAACGGACCATGATGAACTGCGGTATAGGGAGGATACGATTCTTCTTTATCGACTCAGGGCCTTCTTTTTGTGAGGTGCTTGGAAAATAAATATGGCTGAAAGTGGGGGAGGAGTGCCCATCATCGCGGCAGATCGCGTCATCGTGGGCTGCAGGCACTAACCGCAGGCCAGATAAGAAATCAGCATCCTCCTCGATGATTCAGGCTGATGTTTATCCTTGTCCCTGCTCCAGGTGGACAGAACTCCCAAAGTCACCCTGCACAGAAATATTCGCGAAACTATTGTCTTCTGTTGGATGGACACACTAGAATGTTGAGCCGTCCAATGCCAGATGTTATTAACTACGCCTCAACCGGTCCCCCATGAACGGCTCAGCTGGCCAGCCCTGCATTGTACCCCCGTCGTCAACATGATCCCCGGACAAGACCAATGTATGCTCTAGCAAACACGCATCTGCCCCCATGGACGCCCCCGACAGCAACCGCGACCCCGTGCGCAGGACACTCCGATCTCCCACCCGCAGCAGATGCAGCTCAAACTCCCCCCGCGTATTCAGATGGCATACCAGACTGGCATCATCCACCGTGACCCGATCTCCCAACGTGACCAGGTCCGGCTCCGTGAGCAAAATGTGCGGATCGCCATTGGCAGCCAACGCGCAATCCGCCCCGATCGTGGCCCCCATGGCCCGGTAGAACCAGCACAGATACGCCGTGCCACCGAGTGATGGCAGGATGCCGATTCCTCCGAAAGAGTCGTCCATGATGCTATCCACCGTGCGCTAGATCTGCCATCATTGACAGTAGCTGCTGCGGTCATACGGGTACGAGCCCTCCTGCCGTCGACCCAGCAGGAGCCACTTGGTGGCAATGACCATTGCTAGGGATACGACCGTCTGTACTAACGTTACCGCGGCCATGGCCGTGGCCAGCATCCCGTACACGGCAAAGGGGCGCCACCACCGCATCTCAAAGGCCAGCAGATCAGTTTGGAGCAGACGGCCCAAGACGAACAATCCTGCCAGGGGCACCACCATGGAATACACTGCGGTGAAGGCCACGACGAGATTGGAGTATCCAAGGATGGATCCCATCCCCAGCACATGATAGTTGGCTAGGCCTTGGTAAAAGGCTCGCCCAAATGGCCGGGACGTGTCATGCCCCTGATCAGCAGCCTCAAGAAGACACTTCCCTTGATCTGCGGAAAGCGAATCGCATCGCCGTGCTTGCTGCCTGTCCACACATTGTCATCCGGGTAGAGCCCATTGCGGCGCAGCAATGACCCCGAACCCACCATGGTGCGCGTCCCAACCGTGACCCCCGGCAGCACCACAGCCCGGTCCCCCAGCATGGCCCCATCCCCGATGACGATGGGCTCCCTCCCCGTCCCGTCCGCCGTGATCAAATACGACTGGGACCCAAACACCACATCATTGCCAATATCGACCAGGTCAAAGTCCGGCGTCAGCTTCAGCCCAGTTCGGGGCCAGTAGACGCGTTTCCCCACTCGCCCGCCCAGCATGCGCACCGCCACCGATACCAGCTCATAGTGCGGCCCGACAATCCGAGCCAACTGGGAGATATCCCCCAGCGGAAGAATGGCCTCGACGACCGCGTGTCGCACCCGCTGGGCCGATGGGAGCTGACCATAAGAGCCACGCTGTGGTCGGCCACAGACCGCATCTAACGCGTGCTTCACGGCAACGACCGTTAGAAACCATATGATGGGGCCCGCGAGGGACGAGTAAAGCCGCATCAGAAGGAAGTAGCCGATCCGGGTTGAATTCGTAAGCCATAAGACGGTGTGTCGCAGCCGGTCTTCGCCTATGGTCGGATATCGACTCACGATGGGGAGCAGTCCTGCTAGGCGCGGCAGTGCAGACGCAAAAGCGACGACGATCTCCATCGGTGTCACGACCAATATTTGCCAGATCCAGTGCGGCTGTGGGATATGGGCAGAGGCAAGATCCCGGTGAGACTCGTCGGCATCGTCGACCTCCCAGGTACATGAGTTGGGCCCAATACAGGTGCCGGGAAGCAGTGTGGTCCCTGGCACAACGCTCGATCGGATGCCCACATAGCAGTTGGCTCCGATGGAAATGGACTGTAGCAACATAGACGTATTCCGCTCACTAGCAAACGGCCGACAGAGGCAATGCTCTAGCACGACCCCGTCCCCGATGTGAATGAGATCATATTCACCCAGGGCCGTGGATTCGTCAATCTGCACGCCCCGCCCAATATGTGTGCCCAGGGCCTGGTAGTACAGTACTCGGCTCCAGTTATAGCGGTTGAAAACACCCTAATCCCTTCTGTTAGCTCTCACTCGGAATCTCTCAGCATGGCCCAGGACACAGGGTCACGACATGCCTTGCCACACACTTGCAGCACCTTCTGTGTCAACCACCATCGCATATGATATGGTCCCCACATCGGATACATACCAGCCTTGTATCGACCAACAAGCAGCCATTTCAGGGCGATGCCCAGCAGGGGGCAGATAAATCCCATGGCCAATTGGACCGCCAATCTTACGAGGACGAGGCCAAGCACTCGCCCAAACAGATTGAGTCGGAGTGGAAACCGGGTCGCTACCCCAGAGAGAAGATAAACCAGGAAGGTCCAACGCAGAGCTTGAAGCATGGGGTAAAGAATAACCGAGGGGAGCAGGTTGAGGAACAGCACGAACGGCTGGGTGGAACTATACCTCTCACGACAGCCAGGTAACTCGTCAATGCTAGCCTTGTGCCTGACCAGGTCCGCAGTTGCTGCTTTAATGACGGCCGTCATGGCGCCAATGGTTCTGCTCCGAAACAGCGCATCCACTGCGAGAGGAGCCTGGAACTCCTGTCGGAGCTGAGAGATGAGCCGGCCGGCTCTCAGACTGTCCCCTCCGGACTCGAGAAAGTCAGTAGCGGGCGTCATGTCCTCAGGAGTGCTATTAAGCGCCGCGGCGAAGAGATCCGACACTTGCTGCTGGATAGGTGAGCTGGCGGCGGGGTATAGGGCATGGAGCTTGGCTTGCACGGCAGCCTCATCGATGACCCCGTGGGTGTCTCGCGGAATGGGACCATTCACCACTTCCAGGGTGCTCGGGATGAGATACCCGTGCATGAGGTCTGGGAGGAGGGCGAGGATATCATGGCCTCTAATTTGGCTTCTTCCGTCCCGAAAGAGGATTGCCCGCGGGTATCCATCCACCGCATGGGCCCGCAGGAGAATCTCGGACATGCCGGACGCTTGGACCAGATATGCCTCAACCCCACGCGGGTCTATCTCACATCTTCTATGAGGGATAGGGCAATGGAGAGGCGTGTTCACCGGCGGACAATCCGCTTCGTAGTGACGCTCGGCGGCCGCGATGTGGTCTGTCAGTGTCTGCAACCCCAATCGCTGACTGAGGTCGATGCGCCGTACCTTACTCTGGGATCGGGGCAGAGCGTCCATGTAGACCAGTACGGCGGGCCACTTTGGCTGGTGAAGGCAGTCCTTGAGAGCCTAGTGCATTTGTCGAAGGTCCGGCCTCTGGCGACCTGTTGGGATTACAATTGCCACGCCGACAACCTCGTGCAGGACATCATGAGGGGTGGAGAATGCTAGAGCATCACTGACACGGCCGAAGATAATGGACGAGGGATCTTGGGCCGCGGACATGATGGCATCTTCGACCTCTACTGGCGAGATGGTCTCCCCTCCGCGATTGATGATTTCCTTGGTACGCCCGGTGATGTAAAGCCATCCGTCCTCGTCGACATGTCCGAGGTCGCCCGTATGAAACCAGCTCCCATTGCTGAATGAGCTCCGATCGAGCCCGCGGGGAGTGAGATATCCCGGGAATAGTGGCAGCCCTCGGATACAGATCCGTCCCACTGAGCCAGGAGGGGCATGTTGCTGCGGATGTTGGGTATCGAAAATGGCCAGCTCTGGCCCAACAGCGAGACCTGAACTGCCAGTCCGATTGGCGTCACAGTCTGGTGGTGGTGCAGTGATGGGTACACATTCAGTCATCCCATAACTAGGTGATACTGTGCATCGAAATATGTTTTGCAGCTTTGCTGCAAGACTTGGGGATAATCCTGCCGCCCCGTTGCAGATGAATGTTATAGTGCTTCTGCTAATGGCGTTAGTTCGATGCTCCGCCTCAGCCACTATCATTTCGTGTAATGTCGGCGCAGCGTAGTACCACGTTGGGTGGTATTGTTCCACCACGTCCCAGAACATATTCGGATCAAAATATGGGCAACAGATGGTGGTGCCACCTGCCACAAGGGGAGCCCACAAGCTGCGCATCATGCCGCCACTGCTACTCTCAGCACAGGTTCTCCCGCCTTGATTGTGCTAACGATCGGATCTCCCTACACATGACGAAGCGGCATCATATTCAAACCGCGAGACTCAGGGGTCAATCTGAGACTATCCATCGTGAACGTTGCCATGACCAGGAGATTGAACATGCTGATCGGAACTAACTTCTTGGTGCCACTGGTCCCACTCGTGGCCAGAATAATAGCGAGATCATCGGGACCATTTGGGGCCGGCTTAGCCGAACAGGGTACGCCTGCTTGATTGACAGAAGAGACATCAAAGGTCAGGTCGTCCAAAGGTTGGACGGTGTAGATGAGCAAGCTTGGCATATTCTTGAATCGTGGTACATCGCCCTCAAGCACGAGCATGGCTTCGGCCTGAGCCGTATTCACATCGGCCATCAGCTCCTCCGACGCTGCTGTATATGCTATCGGCACGAGCGTATAGCTATGCGCTATAGCAAGTGAGGCCAAAGCCAGGAGTAGCCCATTGGGGAGAACAACCGCCACTCGCGCCTTCCTATCAGTGATCAAGCCCGGTAGCTTCAGGTCAAAATCCTCATTGAATTGCCGCACCTTCGCGTGGGATATCTCCCGGCCTGACTGGGGGTCAAGGAGTGATCGCTGCAGCAAGTTACCGGATATCAAGTCCGTGATATGGGGCGTAACACATTTCAATCGGTGCTGCACGTGGTCGATAGCCATGGTCCACTCCGGGGAGCTGCCATCCTTGGCTATTTCCGGCAGCCCTTTCCAAACTCTTTGATAGCATCGAAGAAGATCCTGGAACGGCCATGGCCCATCTTCCCTATCTAGCAAGTCTGCTAGCTGGCTTAATGCCTTCTCAGACGATAATTGTTGCAGGCCTTGCAACTCGTCCTTGATACTTGCCCTGTTGAGTGTGTCAGCATACGTTTAGCCCAGCCTGAGGCTCTATTCGACAAACAAGCTCCCCCTGATGACAGAGATGTAGCAAGGCTAGCCCCAGCTTCTAAAATCGAGGTTCTGGTCTCAGCAGAGGTAGGTGAGAACAGGGACCAAAATCCGCGGGGTATCGCTAAATCCATCCATATATCCCTTGAAGTTGTCCTACCCCCTCCTACATGCCAGAGGAGGTGACACTGACCCTCTAGTGAGAGCAGCAAATGCACAATGTACCATGCAAGCCACACCGCCGCCAGTGCCGATCACCATCTGCAATTGTTATCCAATGAGGATCCGGGTCATATTCGGGATGCAGTGTCCACCGACTAGCTCCTCTGTCGCCAGATGCGATCGATGTGTCATGGTTCATAGGCATGGCGCTGCTGGGTGCATGATCCTTGCGTCTACTCTCTGCAGATCCGATTCATGTGATCACTGATGAGGGCGCCTTGCATTTCATTACGTCTCTTGGGCCCCTGTGATTGATACGGAATTGACTACCGAGGTAATCTGTGACTGGGCCGGTTACTCAGCGATGAGAACGAGGATCTCAGTACACGATTCTCGATCGATAATCGGGGGGTGGGGGGGATATATGTGCCCTTTGTGGACCCCACGTTACTCCAGTCGGGGTTTTCCCAAACGTGGCCTCGGTCTTTGCCTGCCATCCATGACTAGAAGGGATTCGTAGATAGATGGTCTGCAAAGTCTAACTCCGCAGAGTCTTGTTAAGCGGGTCTTACTCTCGGAATTCTACGGGGTGGGAGATAGATTAGGAAGTCGATAGTAGAGCATCATGGTTACTAAAGAGTAGAGTAATTAATCATCACACACTTAGCAGGCTCTATTAGGCTAATAGAATATGATCTGATTTGACTTCACTTGATCATGAGATGTAAACCGTGTCGTCCTATGCTTTATTGTCTATATTATCCAGCTATCAGAACATCATTACTCCGCTTCTGCCCCTGGGGCGTCTACTTCCTCGGCAGGCTGTATCTGCTTCACCGCTCGAGACACTTCCTGTCCGATCAACTCCGATAACCTCGATTGGATATCGCCAATCAGGCGGGTCTGGAATCCATCAAGCTGGGCGGATATGCCTGCTTGGACATTGGCAATCTGGCCGAGGATCGCATCTTGGAGTTTATTAGCAGCCTCTGAGTACTGATCTTCCCTATCAAGGTTGCTTTGCCGGTGCGTGGATGTACCAGCAAGTGCCAACTCTCTGCAGCACGCTGTATCAAGATCGTTGATACGTGGTATGCGCACTGTTGTCAGTGACCTGATGGTTTGTTGAAACACAGTCGACTCGTGATTCCATTGTTTGATTGTCGCAAGACGTATCACGGCTGCGAATAATTCGAATGTGAGATCCTCGATGGCGACCTTGGTCCAATGTGGTATTTCAATCTCATCGCGAGACGCCAGTCGGTGGTATTGGGTGCATTTGTTGCCGAATCGAATCAGATTCTTCACAAGGGTCATCAAATCCGATGCAGCCAGATAGCCTGGTGTCAACCCGGCACGCTTGGTTTCGGACGCCCGCTCTTGTGTATTCTTATCATTGGTTTGTTTTCGCTGCTGTTCGAGATCAATAGCCACCATGTCACTGAGAGCAGCGGAGCTTAGCCCCTTGGTTATATCTCTCGGCAGGCCGGTGGTGAGAGCGTGAGGGAACGGGGCTGTCTCCTTAGAAGAGGGCTTCTTCAAAGATTGCGACTCATTCATAACGCCGTCCATACATTTCAGGACCAACGGCCCCAGATTCTGCTCGTTGTTAGTTAACAATCACTGGTATGACTGATCGTGATTGCCTACCTCCAAGATATGACTAATGCCAGCCCAAAACAACGCTTTGTAGAGCAAGTCCTCGCTGCGCCAGTCCTCGTCGTCCACAGTCAGTCTAGAAACCAGTCTCTTGATAGCTTCCAACTGTTCGTCAAAGGGAGCCACACAGTGGCATGCTGTTGTAAGACTGGTCTGGCAGACCTCCAAGGTCCGGAGGCGTGACAATCCCTTCCATCTGTCTAGCGCAGCCACCAGCAGCTTTTGACGTTCCGATACCTCTTTCGTGATGGTCTGCTGCGGGAGGAACAACTTCTGGTAGGTCCGAATAGCATCCTTGTCGCCTTTTTCGATTCTTCTGTAGGCTGTGGTCCAGGGATGGTCCTCATTTTGCTGGTACTTTGCGCCACTGGCTTTCAATACAGCAATGACACCCTTCGGACGGGGCTGTGCATTCCAAGCAGCCTGCAGCGCCGTCCCGAGCCTGCCGCCCACGAAATTGGGGTCGGCGCCACGTTCAAGAAGCATTTGGACCGTTGATTCGTTCCCTACTGATGACGCTGCCACGAGAGCCGTCCCGAAGAACCCGGCTAAGTGATCGACTGGAACTCCCCTGGACTGCTTACTGGTGCTTTGCCTTCCCGCCAATAATAAACTGACCACTGAATCATGGCCTCTGTATGCGGAAACATGAAGTGGGTTACCCAAGGTACCGTCCTCCGTTCCTGTAACTCGAGCCTTGGCGTTGATCAACACCTCTGCTATGGAAGCATAGCCCCGTGCAGCCGCAACATACAGTGCGGTTCCATGTTGCCCCTTTTCGGCGTTCACATCCACATTGTGTTTCAACAACGCCTTGGTGACGGTCCTATACGCTTGGTACACAGCAAGTTGCAAAACAGTTTCTCCCTTTTCACCCCGTAAGTTCAGATCCTTCGGCTCACCCTTGAGCAAGTCCTCGGCAATAGTTTTGAGGCGCAGCTTAATTGCATAGTAGACAGGGGATGCACGGCGCCATCTCTGGATTGACTTCTTTTTTCCGGGATCTTCTACTGGTGTAGACTGGCGATCGGGGTCGAAGCAGTCCAGCCAAGCCCCAAAGCTCTCTGGTGATTGAAACAGCTGGATTACTCTCTGCTGAACCAAAGAGCGTTCCTCCGCGAGACCCTGTGTCTTCTCCAATTGCCGATAATGCTCGAACCAGTACTCGGCTGCGTAGTTTGTTAATTTTGAATCAAGGGATGTTTTCCCGGTCGTATCGTCCGTTTCTCGGGATTGAATCAGGATATCCAGACAGCGTTGGAGGATTGTAACGTGTGCTTCCTCTTCTGAGCAAACGAACCGCGATATCGAGCTCTGCGAGCTTAATCGAAGCTGAGACTCCAAGTACTCCTTCGCTGAAAAGTGAGTAAACTGAAGCACCTTTTCGGAAGTTTGATGCTGGCGGTTAATGGTGACCGTCTGCGTTGACTGGGTCACCCACCTGCCAGTGCAAATGTCGTAGACAGCATCGACATCATGGAGCCCAACTGCTGCGGCGATCTCGTCCTGGGTGAGCGGCCGGAGCTGCCTCAGAAGCCAGACAAATATTAGTTTAACATATCTTTCATCGGCTTCCTTCACAGAGCTCAAATGCTTCTCATAGATGGCCACCATGCTGGTGGGGACGGTGTTGAGCTTCTCCTCTATCTTGTTTGGATCTTTCCGACAATCGCGTAATTCCTGTACCAAAGATGTTGCCCACAGAAAATTGCTGTTGCCTGTTAGCCAAGCGGTGATAGATCGTGGTGGGGGGGTCGTACCTTCCAGCTCCTTGGGTCAGTCTCGCGCGAATCGACGATTTGAGCGGTTTATCTAGATCACCTATACCCTCGCCCTGGTTCATAATCGTGTTGATGTAGTTGCGTATATCGATATCCAGTCCCTCTGTTACATCGATCTGGACCAGAATGTCCTTGAGACGACCCCGGAGGCATTCTCGTATGTCTTCCTCGTTTTTGCTGACTAACAGAATGTGAAGATTTGACAGGCCAGACACACCCAGACGCCGAATGAGATCGAGAAGGTCGCGTCGGTTTTGATCTTTTGACTGGGTTGGAAACTCATCCAGACCATCCAAGACAATGAACACGTCTTTGTGGAACTCGATTGCGGCAAGAACGGTGTGCAGGTACTCGATGAGAACTTTGGTGTCAGGGTAGCGGGCAAACCTTCGATCGTCTTCCAAGGACGTGGAGATTTCTTCGGGGAAACCCCCAAGACTACTGCCCAATTGCCGTAGGAAAAAGCGCAAGAGTAGATCGATGCTCATTGTATCGGGTTTATCGAAGCGAAAATACCAGCGTAGCAGTACCCTATCTCGATCTTTTTTGATCATTGTGTCTAGTTGTTCAATGATTGTTGAGCTAAAGAAGCACATCAGTGAACATGCCAGATGAGAGTATGGGATAGTATCAGCTCATACCACAGCGATGATTTTCCACATCCAGCTTCATGGCTCGTCAGCATCCTACACTTGTATGCGATGAGGGTGTTGGTCACAACGTACATTCGCCATAGAGCCAAAGAAGAGACTGCGGGTGGTCGACCCAGTCTCTATAGTCGTGACGCTCGAGCAACCACTTGCCGGCCGTGTGGGGTCCTGGCTTGGTCACAATAGCAGACCTGAGTCTCCTATGCTTGCTTTCGCTAGGAGCATCCTTTCCATTAGGAAACAGCCATTCAAGCAATTGTGTCAATATTTCCGCTTCCATCGGTCAGCAGGACACGCAGAAAATGCGAGGATTGTAGGAATCACGTACACGAAAGTGCCGTATCAATCTTTGCGACGCCTTGGATGATGAGTGACGCATTGTGCGACGCCTTACTCAACATGTCTTGAACCTCTTTGACTCGTTGTATCTCCTCTTCTTGGCCTACTATGGTCTCAATACCAGCTCGATGCACACACAAACATCGACTTACTCTCAAGCATCAGTTGCTGCTGCTCAGCCATGAGCTGTCGATACCATTTGTCCACCATCTGATCGTCATTTTCAATGGCAGTTTTCAGCGCCTTGAGCGGCTCATCCGTGAGCGATTTGAAGCTCTGGACCACTCGATCTGTAGCAGATATTGTCAGTCGCCCCTACCATTGCGTTATGGTAAAGGGATTATATTCGAACCCAGTCTTTTGGACGTCGCTGCTTCCTTGACCTTGGCAGAATATCTTAGCACGCCAATGTATACCTTCACGATGGCATTTCCCAGATCCTCGGCATTATTCTGGTGCACCCGGTGATAATGCGCCTCGATTCGGGAGTATCGAGCCAGTAGCACAGCGAGATACTGGGACGCTTCTAGAGTCCGCTGCATTCGTTCCTGGGTATTCTGGACGAGCTGCGAGGTGTCAGTCGAGGCCAACAACAGCATCAGGGATTAATGGTGTGATTGCCAACCGTGAGGCCAAAAGAGACCACCGCCCAGGCACTGGATGCATAGCCCGTAGGATCAAACTTGACAACCACATCACCCAGCGCCTTCACTGCCATCGCCGACTTTAGAATAGAGACGGATCGATCGTAGGCAATCTCTCTGCTTTTTGACGGCCAACGCTCCTGGTATACACTCAGTTTGCTTTTTGTCAATTCCATCACACTCTCCACATAGTCCTTGGGCAGCTTTCCCATGCGATTAAGAGTCTTGTTGTGCCACTTCTGGGAAAGGCGATTCCGATTGTCATCACCCACGTCGACAGACATCCATGCCTCTTCCCACAAATTCCGCTCGGGCTCCAGGAGGGTACTCGTGGTGGAGCCAGTTATGTTGGAGGTGGAGTTGGAGTTGAAGCTGGATTTGGCTTTAGCGATGCCATTGGACTTTTTGGGCTCCAGGGTGGGCTTTGTGTTCTTCGGAGGGGTGGGCGTCTTTGAAGGGGCCGGGGCCGGAGTCGGGGCCTTTGGTTTCGGGGCGGCGGCGGCGGCGGGCTTGGGCTTGGGCTTGGGCGCGGAGGTCACGCCCGCCGGGGATTTTTTGGGCGGGCGCGCAACATCATGGTCGAGCTTGGCCATTTGGTGACGGCTATTTCATGGTCTGGGGGTTAGGGATAGGTGGTCGATCTGAGATAGCAATGGCGGAACGAACCCGGGCGGTGTCAGGAGGGACAGCATGCGAGGCGTGGTGAGGGGAAAGTGGATTTATACCCCGCGGCAGACGGTGACTCGACAGGGTCACGCTAATGCGGCCCAGCGAGGCGAGGCGCCCGCATGATTGGCGGATGGCGATGCGTTGGCAGCGTGGCGCTGGTCAGCATGGGCCCGGCCGCACCGCCGGGGACAGTGAGACGCGTGATGTCCACGCGACAGGACAAGATCGCATGGCAGGCAGACGGTGGGGAAGTCCGGCATGGTTGAGGAATGTAAGGGAGGAATGGAAGAGAAGAGAGGAGAGAAAGAGAGAGAGAGCAAGCGGGCAGCCGGGTGGGGTCAGGTGGCTCGCTGGTCTTGTTACAGTATAGATACCGAGAGAGGAATCATTTCTTTCATTCTGTCTGATTTTCCTACACATTACATTTACACCTGCTCTTCCGTCACCTGGAACGACTTCTTGATCCCCACCGCCCGTCCATTCCTCCAGTCCAACCCAAACGTCGGGGTCAGCGGACTGGCGTTCAAGTCGCGCCGGAATGCTGTAATCACCGTCGTGATCGTCCGGGTCCCTTCCGGCTGTAGGTGCCACCTCCCAGATTCTTCGGGCTCGGGGCGAGTCCGGGTCTGCTCCGTCAGGCTGGACAGTAGTATACTACCCCGAGTCGTCTTGGGGCCCCGACCAGGCCTGTCATCTAATGCCTTGCGAAAGAGGGGCCGGAGGGTGACCAGGCTGCCCGCCGTGATCCCCAGCCCAACCTCAATAAAGGACCAGATGTCGATCGTAAAGGTGGAATCTATCGGCAGCCACACACTCCATTAGCCTCGACTCTCTGATGACGGGACTGGGATACCAGCCGGGTATAGAAGAAGAACAGGGCGAGCTATCTCGCTATCCGGCACTTACACAAAAAGTCCGTATCCTTGTAGTTTAACAGGCAAGGGATCCGAATGATCACGGCCGTACTCGCCCTGCACCGTCCAGTCAGCCACTGTCCATGCAGTCCAAGGTCATACGTACAAGCACCCCAAACTCAGCGTCGCGCCCAGCGCGACCTTCGTCCTTGTGCTGATCTGCAGCTGGCTGACCAGCACAATGGGCAGCAGCCCGAGCACAAAGTCACACACGGCGCAGATGCTGCTGTAGAGATATGCCACATCGACCAGGACATCCGTGCTCAGGCACTTGCCCGTCCCTCGCCTCTCCCAAAACTCCGAGACGGGGTGGCATTGTAAAAGCATGAAGAACCAGAACACCAAACTGATACTCGTCGATGCCCCCACCACAATCCACAGGATGATGCGCTGGGTTTTCTGGACCGACAATCGAAGAAGCGCCAGCGCGATGGACACCTTGGCGACCCCAGAGGCCCAGACATAGATGCACTGGCCTAACCACCACCACTGCACTGAGAATTCAGCATGATATTAGTATGCGGGACGATGCTTGATTTTGTATCACGTACCAACATGGCCCGACGGAGCTCGGCCAGGCTTGAGAAGTCCTCCAACTGCCGGCCAACCCCTTCCATGGACCCAGCAATGGCGCATACCGTGAGCAAGATGTCAAAGACCTGGGAACCTATCAGCCGTCTGGAGTCTGAGGATGAGGATAGACCAGTCACCCCGATCACCCCAGGGCGCGATTCGTGGAGTCAATTACCATCGCAACAACCATCAGGGTATCATCCCATCCGAAGGTTTTGAGCATTCGCAAGCGAACAAAGCACCGAAAGCACACGGTAATGAGCGATATTACCATAATCAACACCGCCACAGTGAGGATGCTAGCACTCCGGCCCTCTACCGGCATCATCTTGTGAAAGGACCGGCCTGACTGTCGCCCGGCGTCGAGGGTTAGACTCGTGGACGAGAATTATAGATGACGTAATGGCCAGGAGACACAGCTTTCCAGGTGCACCTTTGGCACCCACAGCCATCTTATAGAAGCTGAAAGGAGGTAGGAAGGGTGGGGGTACGCTATAATCAGAAGGGGTTGGCACGACGTCTTTTGGTGGTGGCGCAGATCAAAGTTTATCAAAGAATAGACTCATGTAGTGAGACGAGATGTCATGAGGCATTCTGTCAAGATGGGGTATAGACTCTGTCGCTGACCCTGCATGAAGCTACCGGGAGGATTAGGCGCTGAAACGGCGGAAGAACTAGGAAGAGTACACGATGCGATCGGCGGGGATCGACCAAGTTGAAACACGCTCAGCGGAACCACTTACGAGAAGGCAGGGCCTTCCGTTTCATGTCATCCCTCCAGCGTGACTAACGCGGCCGCTAAAAGGGGAATCGTGTCTTCTTTTTCCTAACCCAGCATGCGAAGGACAGCCCAACGACCCGTCACCATGGCCCCATAATTATGACAGTTCCAGAGTTGACCCGTTCGTGTCTAAACCACGAATGGCGAGCCAGGGAGAACACCAAAGCCGAACAACTCGGATTTAAAACCTTGGCCCGAAAATCTGTTATTTGAAGGAGCGCTGGGGCAATGTCAAGCATGGTGTGCACCTCCAACGCAGCGATAATATGTCTGGTCGTGAGGCAAAGGCAGATCGCAACACTGCCCCTGGACTGCATATGCAGAGGTAGGTCGATCTTTGCTTCTAGATTGACACTGCTGCCCCTGGCAAGTGTGTACCTTATACGTTACTAGCGAGGTGTGCAATGCGGGATGCTTCTTCGCCAGGCAGGACAACGGCCCTTTCCCAATAGGTTCTGGCATATAGTTCCTCCAAGAGATTATCCAGTAGTGGCCGGAAAGCATGATCTGATCAGGAACGATTGGGGACGATCTGGCTGGAGAACCCAAATTAAAGTTTCCGGCCCACCGATCCCGAACGACGAAGCCGTGAGCCTGAAGACCGGGTGGAGGCAGAATAGAAGTCCAGCGCCCTATCGGCCGATACTAGTAGGTAGGGGTGATTGGATACCATCCGAGCCATATCAAATGGTTGTAGGTGGCAGTCTACGTAGTATCTTCTCCCAATTCGCTGACCTCCACGCCCTCGGTCCTTGTCATATGTTAACTTTGCCCAGGGGGGTATGTATGGTCCAACTCAACCGTGGCCACGTTGTGTCCCGTCGTCACGGGGGAATTCGTGCTGGTGGCCTCGACAGGGTGTTTCCCTGGGCGGGTTGAAACGATTTCCCAACATAGGAGCCCTCCGATGTCTCTCTTCCCGACTTGTCTAGAGTCTGGACCTCTGGATGATGTGCCCGGCCGTTGCACTCGATCCGGCTTGGCTTGCTAACCCGTACCTAAACTTAGACTGTTGCTTCAGGGTGCGAGTCAGCATGCTGGGTCTTTCCAGGCACTACCCGGCAATGATAGGACGAGGGCATATGCCGAAACCTTGAAGTAGGTGGGGGGAATTTACCTAGTAGTCCTTAGTGCTTAGTCCTAGTAGTTCCTTTTCCAATCTCGACCTCCAAAGGTCTCGGTCGTCGTTGCGGGTTCAGGCTTTCAGACTTCCGAGTGAGGGCTGAAGGCTGAAGGCTGAAGGCAGGCCGGTTGTTTCATATCGAGTTGATGCTCCACTGCATCTTAGCACCAACGTATCGTCGTATCGGTGTATAGACTGTAGGGAGAGATGAACTCGCGACCAGGCGGCAGGTGAGGTGGTGGGCTTGGAAGTTGGAACTGGAATTGGAAGCGAAACACGCTCCCCCGATTGGGAATGGATTGGCTTGACCGCCTATCGGATGAACTGCCACATCGGGGAAACTGCTCCAACTGCTCCAACTGCCTTGACCGCCTTGGGAGAAGGAGAGGCAGGTCGTCAGAGGACGAACGGGCAGGTACCCGGGATGTTATTCACTCGTTATCACGGTACTCAACAGTACTACTAGTAGGTAAGAGAGCCTGGAGTACTAGAATGTAGTCATCGCGGTCGGATCGATCTCGCCCGCATGACTACTATGAAGTTCCCAATAGCCAATGCTAGAGACACTCATTATATATTTCTCCCTCTCCCATACTACTAGTATGGTAGCACCTAGGATAAATGTTGACACAAAGGAGACAGACCATCACCCAGCTCTGATTGTAGTCTAAGACTTGATTAGCACGTCCGGTGACGGCTAAAAACCGAAAAAGTCACTGCCTGCTCACATTCACCGCGTTGCCAAAGCCTTCCGTAGACAAGTCAGTTATACCTCCGACCATTCCCCTAATTGGGCATGGGCAATACTTCCTCTTCTCGTGTTGTACCATGGTTGACATGGCCATTGATTTCGGTACTTGTTAACATACTTTTAGTTCTGGAGCCACCTGTCTCCGACCTACCAGAGTACTATCTATTCCCCACTTCCAGCCCCGTGGACCGGATTCAAATGTATCGGCCGTTTATCCGCACGTCTCTGCCATGGGCAGCCTCGAACATGTACATGTACAGATAAGTGAAAAGTGATGCTACAAACTTTTAGGTCATCCCGGTTTAACCTTCACCGATACTCGGGTTCTAACCACACGTCCAATATCACCATATGAAGAGCTACTGGTCCAACGCCTGTGCTTGACACTGCCTCGGGGTCAGTTAAACTCGCGCTCAAAGTAGGAAGAAGACTCACCATCTGCCAATACATCCCCTTCCGGCGAAGCAGGTCGTGGTGGTTTCCCTTCTCAAGGATCCGTGACCCCCGGCCGTCGGAACCCTCGCCGAATACAAAGATGACGTCCGCCTTCTGAATGGTGGCCAAACGATGCGCTACAGCGATGATCGTCATGTCCCGTTTGGCTGCGAGCCGTTCCATCGCATCTTGGACCACCTTTTCCGAATGGGAATCCAGGCTCGAGGTCGCCTCGTCTAGCAGCAGCAGCCGGGGCTTTCGCAGCAGGGCCCGGGCGATGCACAGGCGCTGCTTTTGACCGCCGCTCAGTGCAGATTGCGCATTGACCCCAAGCTCGGTTGAGTACCCCATGGGCAGGGACGTGATGAAATCGTGGATTTCGGCATCTTTACACGCCTGCTCCATCGCATCAGAGACCCCTTCATCGGTCGTTTCCAGACCGAGTAGGAGGTTGTCCCGGATAGTCCCGCCAAACAACTGGGGTTCTTGCGCGACCAGCGACAGGGCACGACGATAGGATGGGAGCTCGATGGAGCGAATGTCCCGTCCTCCGAATAGAATGAAGCCTCCGGTTGGTTCGTAGAATCGCTCTAGCAGCGAGATGATCGTCGACTTGCCACAGCCAGACGCTCCCACAAAGGCCACAAACGACCCACTGGGAATCGACAAATCCAAGCCCTCAAAGGTTGGGGTCGAGCGAGCCGGATACTGGAAGGAAACCCCTTGAAACTCCACGTCGGCCGTGTACCGGCGATCAGTAGCGGGTAGCGTTTCGGCTCCAGGGTCCTTGGTAATTACTTCAGGAGTGTCTCGTTCCTTTAAGATGCGGTTCGCAGAGGCTTTGGCCTGCGCAATGTTGGGGCCAAAGCTGAAGAATTGTCCAGCGGACTGTCCTCCTTGGATGATCGCAATATACACGACAAAGAACGCGACCGTGTCATACTCACGTGAAGCGAGAAGCTGACCCCCGTACCTGCATCCAATGACCGGATTAGCATTGTACTATTCCCTGCGTTACAGCCCAATCCCGCGAGGGCTTACCAGAAGGTGAGCGCCATTGCACACAACTCCACGCTGTCAGAAAAGGCAAACACCAAAGTCCCAACCCATGCTTTTCGCATCGCCTTTTGTCGCTGCTCTCTGAGAAGGGTGGAATATTTTCGGATAATCGTATCCTCCATGGTCAAGGAAGTGACGGTTCGAAAGCCTTTCATGGATTCCATAACCAGCTTCGAGCTGTTCGCGTACACTTCAGCGTTCATATTCTCAAACATAATTTCATATCGGATTCGCATAAAAGCCGCTAGGAATAGAAAGGGCATTGCCGCGAAGAAGGTCACCGCGGCCAACTTCCAGCCAAATACGAAGGAAATCGTCACGCAACCGGTGACATTAAACACCGAAATGAGAGGGAAGACCCCCGTGGGACCGAACAAGTCCTGGAGCTGCTTGGGATCCGTGGCGAGACGGGAGACCAGGCTTCCTGACGAGTTCGGTTGGAGGTCAAAGTAGGATACAGGTTTCCGAAGAAGATTTAAGAAATAATCCTGTCGATAAGTAGAGGCCACGAACTAAGTCCCATCAGTATAAGGGCCCAGAAACCACCTCCGAGAAACATACCATGGAAATGGAGTTCGACGCCGTCCCGAGCGCATAGTAGCATACTGCCATCGCTAAGGCCAGGATAAAAAACATCAAAGACCAGAAGTTGGCAGCATCTGCCAGCTTTTGGCCACTGAACTGAAAAACCTGAACTAGCTTTGCGACGAGCCAACTCTGAAGGGCAAAGCCCGCTGTGGCTGCAATCAGCACGATGTCACTGCAGGGAATGGAGTTGGCAACCACTTACAACCCGCACCAAGTGCTCCCACCAGAATGCACACGTAAAGGATCCAGTGATGGCTTTGTTCCCTGAAGATAATCCGAAAGCTCTTGAAAAAGCTTATGCTCCTGCTTGGGGCATCCTCCCCACTCGTGGGATCGTCGGGGTCGGCCACCGGGTAGTGGTTGGCTTGGGGGTCTTCCTTCGAGGAGAGGATTTCACCTTCGACCTTGTTTTCGGAAACCTCGGACAATGGCTCTAACCGCTGGGCATAAACCAAGCCATGATAGACACCGCCTCGGGCGATAAGGTGCTCATGAGAGCCCTCCTCAATGACCGTTCCATGCTGCATTACCATGATGTGGTCCGCCCGACGAACCGTGGACAGCCGGTGGGCAATCATGATCGTGGTGCGCCCGGTCGCCACTTGATCTAGGGCGGTTTGAACCAGCTTCTCGCCACGAACATCGATTGAGCTAGTCGCCTCGTCTAGGATCAGGATTGGGGGCTTTTTAACAATGCTGCGCGCGATGGCGAGACGCTGGCGTTGGCCCCCGCTGAGCGTGATGCCGCTTTCCCCAACAGTGGTGGTGTATCCCTTCACAGGACCTGGTTAGATATATCTGACGCGAATGTGGGAATCGGTGGAACAAACCAATGGTAAACGCTGGATGAAGTCATCTGCATACGCTTCCTTGCATGCTTGGACGACCAGGTCCAACTTGATGGCGTCCGATTGATCCTCCCAGGGAGATCCAATGAGCCCATATGCGACATTGTTGAAGATGGAATCGTTGAAGAGGAAGGGCTCCTGTTGCACCAAACCAATATGGGAGCGCCACCACTTGACATCCAGGTCCCGGATGGAGTGTTCGCCGACAGCAATGTTTCCATCGTTGTCCTGTAGGTGGTACCATCGCTCCAAGAGAGCCACCACTGTACTCTTTCCTGACCCCGAAGCTCCGACCAAAGCGGTTGTTTTACCTCCCTGAAATCGAGCACTGAACCCGTCCAGCGCTTTGCTATGGGGACGTGTTGGATAAGCAAACGTGACATTATCCATGGTGATATCGGACTGACAAGACACGTCTGCGTCGCGGAGGCCGCCGGGGGTGGGACGCTCGGAGTCGATCATCCCAAAGAACGCCCCAGAAGCACTCACGGCTTTGGAGATGATCATCAGGGGGCTCGCGATGTTCCCCAGCACACCGACAACAATGAGGACGGAAAAGAAGACCCTGCCTGCTGTCAGAAAAGGTTCGTTAAATGTCCCGAGGGTGGTTTGACTCACGTAATAACGGTGTTGATATTGGAAATGTGGCCGTCACGGTAAAGTTTTAGCCCATACCAAAATGCTAAAGCGAAGCTAGAATAGAGCGCAAAGAACAGGAGGGCGATGTGAACGCCAGCCACCGCGGACATCCGCAGCCCCCGTCGCTGAGCCTCTTGAGTCCACTCAATGTACTTGCTCGCCAAGGGTGCTTCGGCACCGAGGGAAAGCACCGTACGGATGGAGCCCAATGCTTCTGCCGCGACCGAGGCATGCTGGCCGTCGGCTTGGTCCATGCTTTGCTGGGCTTTGATCAGGAATGGGACGGTGAGACTGTATCCCACGATGACAAAGAGGATACTGGCGCTGACCACCAGGGTGAGGGCCCATGAATACCGAAAGGCAATTGCATAGGCCGCAATCAGAAGAGCAACGGCCTGGAATAGGACGGCCAGTCTATCGGAGACGCTTTGTTGAATGGTGTTGGACAGTCCAGTGATGGCGTTGGTGATAGACCCTACGGGCATCTCGTCCAGCCTGCTGACTGGCTGCGCAAACAGGGCCTGAGCATACTCCAATCGCAACAAAGCGGATGCATGAAGACTGACGATCCGAAAGCATATCTATTGGCAACAGGTTAGCCATGCATGCGTGGTGTGTAGGTCATTGGAAACTCCCGCTGTACCGACCATGGAGATATAAGTGAGGACGAATTTTCCAATGAAGAGATATACAATATACAGACTAACTGGCCGGGTTAGTGACTGTCTGCTGAGAGCCATCGTACATGGGGTTCTTGCCTGTCCTGGTTGACGGTGGCCTTGAAGGTTTGTTCACTGACGTTCGTCCCCGGAATGAAATACTCATTGAAGCCACCAACCAGCTTACCAAAGACAATATTCATCAATGGAAGCGCCTGAGAGACATCAGTGGGAATCCCTGAGGGATGCCGACCGTTATTGCTCTTACCACTCCCGAGCCCATGGCACATACCAGGCCCAGGACGATGGCTACGATGCCGCCATTGCGAGCACCATAGGACAGGATCCGCTGGGACATGTCAGTTTTGCCACCCTCGCATACGTGAGCGCCACCCAGACATACCAGATAGCTCCCCCACGATGCGTTGCCATCGTCAGGGTTCTTCGCAGAGGCTGCCTCACAGCTTCGTCCCGGTGGCGGGTCGGGGTCCGTGTCGGGGGGCGTGGACACTTTGGGGACTTGGACACAGGACGGGGCAGCAGAGGAAGGCGAGTCCATACTCGTAGGAAGGACTTTCCGAAGCTCAGAAGCATGCTTTCGTGCGAGATGGCGATGGCTCGCAGGAGGGCGCGCGGGGGGGTGTTTGTACGAGATGGGGCCCGCCATGTTTCCGCATCCGGCCATGACAGCCCCCTGGCACCACGGACTTGGCAGCTCAAGCTCCACCCAAGCAGCAAGAATCTTGCTTTGGGCCCGCGAGACTCGTAATGCCCTCCAGGCCCAATGTAACACAATCTCGCCAACGGGGAAGGCCGACCCCGGTTCCCCGCGGGATGGCTTGGTGGGAGGCGCCTTGGGGCCGTGGATGCAACCCTCGGTGGCTTCGCCCGCGGGCTTCTTGGTGCACGACAGCTGATGCTGATAGGTTCGGTGCTTGGTTGGGGTGAAAAATTGTTCATCCCAACAACATCGCGTGATTCTAGTTCTAGGCCCGTCAGGGACGTCACGACTGCCATGGCGATGGTGGACGGGGGGCCTGACGGGTTATGACTCGTGTGCAGTGTATATAGCTCTACTAGTATGTCGGGTGTCTAGGCACGTGGGCTGACCAATTCAAACCATCTTTGATCTGCCCCGGACCAACGTGTATTATTGGCCTTGCGACAGCTGTCGGTGGTGTGCTGCGGCGAGCACACGGTAACTTCCCAGGACAAGGCCCCAACTACACGCATCAATCTTGACCACTCACACAACAACATGAACCCCCAACAAGGCATACTATATGAAGCACCCGAGGGGCAACAAAAGTATGCCGTGAAGATCGGAGAAGGACGCCTCAACAATGTCGCGGCAGTCCAAAGGGATGGCCGGATGAAGAACATCCCGCCGAAGCTAGACAATGCGGAGAAAGGACACAACGTCTATGTTTCGGTCAAGGAGACCTTGCCATCTCCTACCTCTCCCACCGAAGCCATCGATCCCTTTCGGGAAGAGGTTGCCAGCCTCTGTAACGCCTCGCCCGGGGACATCGAGGAGATTTATGCCTGCACGCCATTGCAGGAAGCAATGATGGCTCTGACCGTGAAGAGTCCAACAGCATACACAATGATGCACGAGTACCGCTTACCACCAGGCACAGATCCAGTCCGGCTGCAGGAGGCCTGTGATCAAGCCGCACAGGCCAACCCAGCTCTGCGGACTCGCATAGCAACCACCCAATCTCATGGTTGCGTGCAGGCAGTGCTGCGCGGCACTGTCGCATGGGGCGTGTGCTCCGAGGATGACGATGCCTTGCCAGTCAATATGCAGCCGGTGGCCTGGCGAATGGGAGGCCAGCTGGCCTATTTCACCATGAACCTGACCAGACACATACTCAGGGTGTGCCTGCATCATTCCATCAGTGATGCATGGTCTATTGCACTCCTCCTACGTCAGGTTGAGGCAGCCTATCGCGGAGAAGAGCTTGTGTTTCGACCCTTCCGACCGCTGGTGGAGTACATTGAGGCCACTCGCGATCGGGCGGAGGCATTCTGGAAGGCCGAGTTAAAGGATGCTCACCTGGACTCCATGGCCACTTATCCTGCGCTTCCATCCCCTGGATATACGGCCGACCCTTCCGAGTCCGTATGCCGCACGTTTCCTATCCAGTCCATGACCTCGGGTGGTTTCCCCGTCAATACCAAGTTGCGACTGGCGTGGGCGGTGCTCCAAAGCCTGTACACCGGCTCGGACGATATTCTTTTCGGCGCCATCAACGTAGGTCGAAGCGTACCGGTGCCAGGAGTCGAGGACATGGTCGGTCCAGCCATAACCAGTGTGCCTGTGCGAATCCAACTGTGCACCGGATGGACGATCGCGAAGACCTTGGAGATGGTGCAGGAGCAATGGGCCAGGAGTATGGAACTTGAGCATGTTGGCTTGCAGAACCTGCTACACATGGGATCTGGCCCTGAGGCTGCCTGTCGCTTCCAGACCCTGATGTCGGTGGAGCCTGGGACTGGGACTCAGCTGCCGGGCTTATTCATGCCGTATGATGCGAGTCAGCGAGCCCAGGAGCTGTACCCCTTGGTGCTGCAGTGCCGACCATCGGACACGACCATGGAAGTGGAGGCTTTGGTGGACCCCGGCGTAATCAGTGTCCGGCAGGCTGAACGACTGCTGGGGCAACTCAGTTATATTTATGAGCAGATCGAGAATGATCCAGCGATCACCCTCGCGGAGATTGACCCGGTCAGCCGGGAGGATCGAGCTGAGCTCATCGGCCGAAATATATCACGCAACCCTGCTTCTGTCCCGCCGTGTGTGCACGACATGATCTCGGAGCGAGCTCGGTCTCAACCGCACGCCGCCGCCATCAGTGCCTGGGATGGCGACCTATCTTACCAGGAGCTGGACGACCTGTCGTCTGGCCTAGCGGCGCGTCTGTCGCGATTCAACATCCGACCGGGGGTCTTTGTTCCCGTGCTGGTAGAGAAGTCCAAATGGGTTCCCGTGGCGATGATTGCGGTCATGAAAGCCGGAGGGGCCTTTGTCCTTTTTGATCGGTCATTCCCTATCCAGCGACTGCAGCAGATGGGACGGGTGTTGAAGGCGACCGTGGGGTTAACCTCGGAGGCGCAGGCGGATGTGGCGGCGCAACTCGGGCTGCCGACGATGTTATCCGTGGATCGACCGGCGGAAGACCCCGACAGCCAGCGTCGGGCCGGTGGACCCTCCCCCGTCACCTCCCACGACGACCCCATGTATGTGACTTTTACGTCGGGCTCCACGGGAACCCCCAAGGGCGTGATTGTCAACCATGCAGGGTATGCAGCCACTGCCCTGGCCCATGGCGAGCCCTACCACTTCACTCCCGAGTCGCGGGTGCTGCAATTTGCATCTCCCGCCTTCGACTCCTGCATCATCGAGCATCTCAGTGTGTTGATCATGGGGAGCTGCGTGTGTATTCCCACCGCATCCGACTGTCTCAGCAATCCAGCCGAGGCCATTGATCGTTTCCGGGTCAATGTCGCGTGTTTGACCCCGAGTGTGAGCCGGATTGTCGCTCCGGATCGGCTACCCGGGCTTCAGGTCCTGGCATTTGTTGGCGAGGCGGTTCTTGCGAGTGACGTGGCCCGCTGGAAGCCCTACGTTCAGGTCCGAAATGCATATGGGCCGGCCGAGTGCTCGGCCGTCTTCAGTGTGCTACCCCAGCTCCAGGAACATGACCCAACCAATATTGGCTTCCCGACGGGGAGTGTGGGCTGGGTCGTCCACCCTCAGGACCAGGAGAAGCTGATGCCGATGGGATGTCCGGGAGAACTGCTCATCGAAGGGCCGACGGTGGGACCCGGCTACCTTTCGAATCCTGAACAGACCAGCCGTGCCTATGTCCAGGCTCCCACCTGGCGGCAGACCTTTGATTCATCCACGCCCGGTGCCCTGTATAAAACGGGAGACCTGGTGGAGTGCACGGGAGACGGCAGTTTCCGGTATCTGGGGCGGAAGGATACCCAAGTCAAACTTCATGGCCAGCGCTTGGAACTCGGCGAGGTCGAGCACCATGTGTGTCAGTCTTTTCCAGGAGCCAAACAGGCGGTGGTGGAGATGCTGCAGTCGTCCCCTTCTCAGGACGATCCGCGGCCCAAGAATCTCTTGACCGCATTTGTGTGCGTGCCAGAGGCAGCGTCGTCACGCAACCCTGAATCGCTGTTCCTACCAGCCACCGACAGGTTCCGTGCCGCCTGCGCGACGGCCGAAGCTCGGCTGACTGAAGTGTTGCCTGCCTTTATGGTACCTAGAGTGACTCTGCCCATCAAGAGTGTGCCTTTAACCCCGTCGGGGAAGACAAACCGTCGCCTCCTTCGGGACCAGGCGGCCAGTCTGTCTTGGGCCATGATGCAGAATTATCGCGCCGTGGCAGGCCACCAACAACGTCCGTCCAACGCATGTGAGGAGGAACTGCGACAGATCTGGGCGCAGAGCTTGAACCGGCCCGTCGATCAGATCAGCACCTCGGTGAGCTTCTTCCGCCTGGGCGGAGATTCGGTGAGTGCCATGCAGGCAGCGAATAACTGCCGGATGGCAGGTTGGTCGGTGACGGTGGGCGACATTTTCCGGTACCCTACTATTAGTAAACTAGCCCAGCGGATGCAGGAGATAGGCAAACCGCAGCATTTGGCTCCAACGTTCCAGGAGGATCCCACAGATAAACCTTTCAGGCTGTCGCCGATCCAGCAGATGCTGTTCGAATACGATCCTCGTGGCAACACCAGGTTCACGCAGCATTTCCTTCTCAGGATCACTCAGCCGACTTCCAGCTCAAAGGTGAGAGAGGCAATGCAGGCAATCGTTGCCCGGCATTCCATGCTCCGAGCTCGGTTCAGGAGGATCAAGGATGGTCAATGGGATCAGTTGATTTCCTCGAACGCAGATGGATCTGTTTTGTTTGGCGAGCACTTTCTGTCGTCGCTCGACGACCAGGAGACTCTGCGTCGGATTCTCGATGGCAGCCAGGGTCAACTTGACATTCAACACGGCCCGCTGATTGCGGTTGATCTCATCACCACCGAGGCGCAGGAGCAATACCTGGGGATAATGGCTCATCACCTGGTTATCGATTTGGTCTCCTGGCGAGTAGTTCTTCAAGATCTGGAAGATATCCTCACGACCGGTACTCCGTTGCAGCCACCGTCTATTCCGTTCCAGCGATGGTGCCAACTGCAGCAATCCTACAGCCAGGAATCCCTGGATCCCAGGAAGGCTCTGCCGTCGGAGATACCGTGCCCGCCTCGGGACTACTGGGGCCTTGGCGATACACAGAGTACCTGGGGGGATGCCGTGCAAGAGACCATTAGAATCTCGCAAGATGCCACACAAGCACTACTCGGTCTTGCTAACGACGCCTTCCATACGAGACCGGTTGAAGTAATACAGACCGCCGTGCTCCATTCCTTTGTCAATGTGTTTGACGACCGTCAAGCACCGGCCATCTTCAACGAAGGCCATGGACGGGAGCCATGGAATGCCAATATCGATATCTCACGCACGGTGGGCTGGTTCACGACCTTGGTACCACTGTTCATCGATGCTCGGAAGGGTCAGGAGATCACGGAGATGCTCCTGTTAACCAAAAGCGGTCGTCGGGCAATCCCTTCCAATGGGTGGGAATATTTTGCATCGCGCTATTTGCACCCCGATGGCCCCAGTCATTGCCAGGGTCACGCACCAATGGAGATCCTGTTCAATTATACGGGACTGTTCCAACAGTTGGAGAGACAAGATGCGCTTCTCCAATTAGCCGCGCTACCTGATCACGACATCTTGCCTCTACCCTCTGACTTGCCCCGTTTCGCCGTCATCGATGTATCGGCCACCGTTGCCAATGGTGCGTTTAACTTAACTTTCATGTATCCCCGACAGATGCGACATCAGGATCGAGTCCACCAATGGGTCCAGGCCTGCCAGTCGACATTGGAAGCATTACCACAGCAGCTACAAAACCACTGTTATGTGACTGCTTCAGACTTCGGACTATTATCGGTCGACGACGAGGAGTTGGAAATGATCGTCCAAGACGTTGTTACTCGCACTCGCGCCGGGATCTCTGAGATTGAGGATATCTACCCTTGTTCCCCAGTTCAGCTGGATATATGGCTCAGTCAGTTGAAAGCTCCTGGACGGTACTGGTCCCGTTTGCAATGGCTGGTTGAGGCAACGGACAAAGGTCGCGCGCACGTTGACATCAACAAAGTCAGGGATGCATGGCAGCAGGTGGTCGATCGGCATTCAATATTGAGAACAATCTTTATTGAGGATGGCGCCAGACAAGGAAAACTTGTGCAAGTCGTTTTGAGGACCCTGGCCGCGGATATCCAGGTTATCGCGGCTCATGACTTGGGGATGGATGACAATGCTTCGCGGCAGAGACGTCTTACTCAGGATGGAAGGCCCCTACATCAACTAGCCCTCGTTCCTAATGAAGATGGCAATGTTTCGTGCCAACTCATAATTCATCATGTTCTGATGGATGGAGGTACTGGGGACCTCTTGATCGACGAACTTCACCAGGCCTATGACGGGCTATTGGACGGGCAACCTGCACCATCGTATAGTGCCTATATCGGCTACTTGCAACAGCGCGGTGACCAGGCCGATAAATATTGGATGAATTATCTGAGTGGTGCCAACTCGTGTCTCTTTCCGCCGCTCCAAGCAACTGAGCACGGGGAGAAGCAGGTCACGCCGCACATTGCATCCTTTACCTTCCCGAATGGAGATCAACTAAGGTCATATTGTCGGGATCGCGACTTTACGATTTCTAGTCTCTTGCATGTGGCCTGGGGGCTGGTACTCCGCATATATACGGGTTCGGATGACGTTGTCTTCGGCTGTCTGTCTTCTGGGCGTGATATCCCACTGCAGCAGGTCCATGAAATCGCGGGGCCACTTATCAGCTTACTCGTCTGTCGCCTCACATTGGGTGATGATGTTGAGCTTCTCGCCGCACTCAGGGATAACCAAGTTGCATATGCAAACGGCGTTGATAATCAGCAATACTCCTTGGCAGAGGCTATGCATTCCTTGGACCTATCCGGTCAGCCGCTGTTCAACACAGCGATGTCTCTTCAGAACGAGGTCCCAGATCAGGCTCGTGGTGGCTCATCAGACATAGCGATAAAGGATGATGGTGGCAGTGATTCGACTGAGGTAAGCGCAATTGGAGAATGACTCCGTAGTTTTGAGCTCTCCTATTTTTTATTGTATTGTTGTTGATGGCTAACAAACCAGTACGACATCGCGGTCAACCTCACGATCAATACGCCGAGCATTGATGGCAATTTGACCTATTACTCCGATATCATTAGCGATACCCAGGCAGAGCTCATTGCAGACACCTTCCAGTCTATTGTCATGCAACTCATCGACCCAGCCAATACGCAAATTGGCCATTTGGACTTGCTTGGACCCAAGAATAAAGACCGGATATTTGAATGGAATCAAAAGTTGCCCGATCCGGTATCCGGATGTGTCCACCGAGCCATCCAGGACTACAGTATGGCTCATCCGCAGACCCCAGCCGTAGCTGCTTGGGACAACAACCTCACATATGGAGAGCTTGATCGCAGTTCGTCATGCTGGGCTCAGCATCTGATTCACCATGGCGTGGGGCCAGAGACCTTTGTTCCAGTGTACTGTGACCGGTCAAGTTGGACCATCGTCGCCGTTCTAGCCATTTTAAAGGCCGGTGGTGCATTTATTCTTTTGGACCAAACGCACCCCAAGGAGCGATTGAAAGACATGCTGCAGAATGACTTCTCATGTCCTGTCATTGTCACCTCGGCCAAACATGCGGCAGCTGCCGCTTTCATTGCTCCTAAACCGATTGTCATAGAGGATATGCAGAGACAGCCTGTACCTGGTGCTGTACCACTCGCTGCAGTCCGCCCAACGTGTGCAGGTTACGCAATTTTCACTTCCGGTAGCACTGGCAGACCGAAAGGGTGTGTCATCGAGCACAGGTCATTTTACTGCGCGATTGAGGCCCAGAGAGAGGCGTTTGGAATTGACGATCGCTCTCGAGTCCTTCACTTTTCGTCCTATGCGTTCGACGTGTGCATCATTGAGATTTTTGCAACTCTTCTGGCCGGCGGATGTATTTGTATCCCCACCGAGGATGGCCGCCAGAGGATCGAAGATACCATCGAGAAATTCCAAATCACCTGGGCCATCCTGGTCACATCCATCGCCCGAACACTCGACCCAAGACGGGTTTCCCCCCTGGAAACGCTTGTGCTCGCTGGGGAGAAAGTGAGTAGACATGATGTGCGTCGCTGGGCACCTCACGTTCACCTCGTCAACGGGTATGGCCCGGCTGAGTGTAGCATGATCTCCACCAGTCAGAGCCGATCGGAGATCCTGCTGTCGGATTCAGCAAACATCGGTTGGCCCGTAGGCGGTGGTGCATGGGTGATGAGTCCAGCCAACCCACACCAACCACTGCCAGTGGGTGCCATTGGAGAATTACTCATCGATGGCCCAATTGTCGGGCGAGGGTACGTGAATCGGTCGGAGCAGACGGCGGCTGTCTTTCTATCGTACCCCGACTGGATGAAGGCAATGCGCGGGACAGGCAGGAATGCGTTGTACAGAACTGGCGACCTTGTTCGCCAGCTTCCAGATGGCTCCATCCGGTATATTGGAAGGCGCGACCGCCAAGTCAAGCTCCGGGGTCAGCGAATCGAACTGGCTGAAGTCGAATATCATGTGCAACGATGTTTCCCCGGTGGCAGTCTGGACGTATTTGTTGACCTGGTGGTGCCGGACACTTCGACAACAACATACCTTGTCGCCTCGATAGCCACACAAAAGTACAGTGATGACGAAACATTTGAGAGGAATGTAGAGTTAACCAAGGCCCGTCTTGTGAAGGAGGTTCCAGTCTTCTTCATCCCAAATGCCTTCATTCCCCTCCATGAGATCCCGCGTTTAGTGAATGGAAAGGTGGATCGACAGAAGGTACATCGACTGGCATCCCAGGCGCTTGTGTCGCAAATGAACCAGCCGACCAAGGATCCGGTGGAATGGAATCCGGGAAGCCTGACATCCGACGAGCAAACGATGCAGTCTTTATGGGCAGAAGTGCTGCAATGTTCTCCTAAGACCATTGGCCCTGATGACAACTTCTTTCTGCTGGGGGGTGATTCCATTGCAGCTATGAGGCTAACCTCTGCCGCGGGGGCACGAGGTTTGAAGTTGGCGGTACCACAGGTCTTCTTACATCCCCAGATGCGAGATCTGGCACAGGCTTTATCCTGCAACGCAAAGCAACTGTCCTCCGGAGGACTCACCAAGTCCGCCACCCTTCCTGAGCCGTTATCTCTTCTCCCTCCGGGGAAACGTAGTGAGGCTCACAGCCAAGCTATGTCTCAGTGCGATATTTCCAGCTCGAAAATTGAGAACATATACCCCTGTACACCGTGGCAAACCACGATCCTGGGGCTGGCAGCTGCGGTCCAAATGACCCAACACCGTCTTCGAGTCGCCCCACATATTGACGCTGATCGATTGAAGGCTGCTTGGCAGACAGTCGTGGCCGGTGAGCCTATTCTACGTACTCGCATGATTGAGGTAGCAGGGCTGGGATATCTCCAAGTCGTTACCAAACATGACGGTATACGCTGGAGTGTAAGCGCCTCGACTCAGCGATCACCACCCCACGGGAGAAACTGGCTTGGGAGCCCATTGCTGGGCTTTGAACTCTATTCGCCTGGTCGGGGTAGGCCCGTTGACCTCGTGATCTCAGTGCATCACGCCCTAATAGATCCTCATTCATTGTCCCAGACGCTGTCAAAGGTGCAGGCTGCCTATGAGGGTTCGCCAGTGGAGCTGTCTGTCGGGTTGGGCGATCTTATGACGTACATTGCTTCGCAGAAAGAAGCTGCTCTGGACTATTGGCGTGAGGGTCTGCGCGACGTCGACATCGACCCGTTCCCCTCGCTGCCATCTCAGCACACAAAGCCCCAGACAATGAAGAAGATGCAGTCTGTCGTAGATATCAAGCACCTTGGAGCCACATGTGACTTCTCCATGGCAATTAGACTAGCATGGGGACTTGTGCATTCGCAATATCAGGGCACGACAGACGTGGTGTTCGGAGTCCGTTCCAATGGGCGCAAAGCAAATGTCAATGGTATCAAATCCATGGTTGCACCTGCAACCACCATCATTCCATTCCGTCTTTCAATAAACCACGATGCGACCGTGGCAGAGGCGCTATCGGAACTGGAGGTGGTTGAAACAGATCTGGTCCAGTTCGAGCAGGTAACATTGTCAGAAATCGCGGCTTTGAGTCCCGAGGCCAAACAGGCATCCTCATTCCAAACTCTTCTCGCCATTGAAAGGGATGAGGACAAGGTCGGCACACGCTTGGAATGGACCAAGCACCGCGCTCCTGAAGATTTATTACATGTATATGCCCTGCAAATTGTTGCCAGTGTCGAGGGAAAAGATATCATCATCAAGGCGGCCTTCGACAACTCCGCCATCTCAGAGTGGCTGATGCAGCATGTCATGGATCAGTTCAGCCACATGCTTAAGCAGGTCCTCTTTCAGCCTGAGCGTCTGGTTGGCCATATTACCACAGTCAATCCCAACGATCTCCTGGAGATGCAACGCTGGAACCCAGATATTCCTCCCAAGGCGTCTGGCAGCGTGGCAGATGTTATCTATGAACAATCCATTGAGCGACCGTTTGCCCCCGCTGTATGTGCCTGGGATGGAGACTTTTCGTATGAGGAACTAGATGTCGAAGCAAGCAACCTGGCCAGCGTTTTGCGGCACCATGGTGTTGGACCAGAGACCTTTGTGCCCATATGCATGGAGCCATCGCGATGGGTGGTGGTGGCTATTTTGGCTGTCTTGAAGGCACGAGCTGCCATCCTTCTGCTGGACTTGTCTCATCCGCTTGCTCGCCTCCAGACTATTTGTTCCGACATCGACGCACCTGTGGTTATTGCCTCTGGAAGTACCAAGCTTACGGCGCAGAGCCTGGCTCGAATGGTTGTCAGCCTGGATGGGTCTATTGGGGCGAATACCACGCCCGAGGCAGACATAAACCTGATCCAGGGCGAGCCTCACCATGCTCTGTACGTGGTCTTCACATCAGGATCGACCGGAAAGCCAAAGGGGGTTATAATCGAGAACGGCAGTTTCCTCACTATGGCCGTGTCTTTCATGCAAAAGACTGGGTTCGGCCCACACTCTCGGATGCTGCAGCTGTCTAGCTATGCCTTCGATGTGAGCATGCTCGAATTCATGGCACCATTGATCGCAGGAGCGTGTCTCTGCATTCCATCGACTGCCGAGAGAAAGGACGGTGTCGCCGAGTCGGTCCAGAATCTGCAGCCGTCACACATGGTAGTGACCCCTGCCCGTCTCAGGGCCTTGACTCCGGCGGAAATGAACCCTGTACACACGGTGATGTTGATTGGAGAGACCGTCCGAGCCAGCGACATCGAAGAATGGTCAAAGGACATGCGCGTCATCAACATGTATGGCCCCGCTGAATGTACGGTTCTCTTCACTATGCAACGTGCGGTTAGCCCAGCACGAGCCGCCAATATCGGGGCGCCTGTCGCAGGAGCCGCTTGGATAAGTGACCAGCAGAATCCTGAACGACCGGTCCCAATCGGTGCAGTGGGTGAGCTGCTCTTGCAAGGTCCACTCGTAGGCCGCGGATACCACAAGAGTCCAGAGCAGACTGCTGCTGCTTTCATTCCTTGCCCGCAGTGGATTCAGAACCTCAGCAGTGGAAGGCACTCGACCGCTCAGCCGGTGTACCGCACAGGGGATCTCGTCCGGTATGAAGCCGACGGCTCCTTCCATTTCATCGGACGGAGAGATTTTCAAGTCAAGCTGCGCAGCCAACGCTTCGAGCTTGGGGAGGTGGAAGAGCAGGTGCAGCAGGTTCTTCCAGGTCGCTTCAGCGATGTACTTGCTCTGTTAGCCACGCCATCAGCGGCGGTCCAGACCCAATGTTTGGTCGTCTTCTTGGTCCCCAAGGAAGCCGGACTTAAATCTAGAGTGGCACCTTCTCCAGTTCCACCTCTACCCGTCGTTTCCACGGCCGAACTGGTTGAAGACATTGCTCTAACCAACCAGAGACTAAAGGAGGCACTTCCCGGTTACATGATGCCGTCAGCGTTTGTGCCCCTCGAGTGTCTGCCACGTACCAGCGGTGGCAAGACAGACCGAAAACAACTGCAACAGGCTATGGCGACAATGACCAGGCAGCAAATGGATGCTTTCGCCCCCAGGATCGTCGAGGATATGGCTGGACACACAAGTACCGAGCGGTTTCACGGCGTCCAGGTGCCTATAATCAACACAAATGTCGAAGCAGTTTATCCGTGTACACCGGCACAGCGTGGCATCTTGTTAAGCCAGCTAGAGAACCCCAACATCTATTGTCCCCATTTCATCTGGAGGATCCGTGCACCCTCTGGGGCAACGGTGGACATCGACCGGTTGCAAGACGCATGGAGGCAGGTGGTGACTCGACATCCTGCGCTTCGGGCTGCTTTCCGGCCAACACCGTCAGGGGATGGGCAGTTCGAACAGATTTTGCTTCGCAAGGTTGAGCCGCCATTGACAATATTTGAAGGCGAATACGAGAGTTCTGGTTTGAAGCCCCCACCTATCATAGCCAATGTGTCCAAAACAGTGACGCTGCAAGATGGCCAATCCGTGCAACACCACATGACAATGTGCACCTCTGTTGCAGGCTATGTCTTCTGTAGACTGGACGTCAACCATGCAATCATCGATACGATATCGACATCATTAATCGAGCGGGACCTGTGCCAAGCGTATGACTTGTGCCTGCCAACTGACTCTCCCAATGATGCCTACCAGGGATACCTCGAGTTTGTCCATCAGCAACCCATGAAGCCGGCACAGCAATACTGGCATTCCTACTTAGAGAGTTACAAGCCTTGTCAGTTGCCTTTGAAGGGATCACAGCACGCACATGAAGGCGCTGAGACATTGAAAAATTTCGAGGTCTTCTTTGAAGCCAGCGGGGCGAAGGTTAGGTCCTTCTGCGACGAGAGCGATTGGACCCCATCTAGCGTGATGTATCTCGCCTGGGCGCTGACGCTGAAGGCCTTCACGGGAGCCGATGATGTGTGCTTCGGAACCTTTTCGTCTGGGCGAATGGTCCCGGTCCCTGGGATAAACGAAGCTGTAGGCCAATTCGCCAATCTGTCGGTGTGCCGAGTGCGCTTCACCCGGAACGAGACGCTAGATGAGGCCGCATTGCGTCTGCTAGAGGAATACTATCATATCCTCTCCTACCAATCCTTCCCGTTGTCTTCGATCGCCAAGTCTGCTGGGCTGGCAATAGAGGACGTAGCGTCAACCGCAATCAATGTTCATTACGTGCCGGACGCAGAGCCGGAGGACGAGTCTTCCGTCCGTGTGGAATCACTTCACACCCACGATCCCGCCACGGTAAGTTCGACCCGGATCGACTCCTTAGCCTGGGTTATTTCTAATCGTCGGGTCGCCTCCATAGCACGATCTGACATGTTATATCGCTCTGCAATACCACGGGCAAATTAAGCTTCTGATAAACTACCACCCATCACGGGTGGCCCCGGCTCTCGTGGCGCAGCTGGCTGAGTATTTCGAATTGGCCATTAACCGCATTGTGGGTAACCCGCAGGCCCGCGTAAATGATATGGAGCTCTTCACCGATCATGACGAACAGCGCTTACGCAAGTGGAACCTGCCATGTGCGGAAGCCCCCGCAGTCACTGTGCCTCATATCGTTGCGCAACAGGCTAAACAACATCCACACCACATGGCTGTCTCCGGGTGGGATGGAGACTTTACGTACGGAGAGCTAGAACAAGTGTCGACACGCGTGGCAGATATGCTCAGTCATCGTGCAGAGATAGCAGGACACCCGATTCCGATTTGCTTTGAGAAATCGAAGTGGACGATTGTGGCGATCCTGGGGATCATGAAGGCCGGTGGAACCGTCGTGCCTCTCGATCCTAATGAGCCGCTGGAGCGCCTGCAAGACATCACACGTCGGATCCGTCCTCCCCTGGTCGTATCATCGGTGGCACAGGCACAGTTGAGTGGGATCCTAGCGGAAGATGTCATCCAAATTGATGAGAAGGTCGCGTTGCAAGGCAGTGGTAAGGGCAACCCTGGCTCTCGTCTACCAGCACTTGATCCTGATCAAGCGGCCTATATCATGTTCACCTCCGGGACATCCGGAGCTCCCAAAGGTGTCATGGTCTCGCACCGCTCCTATGCCACGGCAGCTGCGGGCCACATCCGCTCCTTCGGGTTGACAAATGAATCCCGTGTGCTGCAGCTGGCGTCCTACGCATTTGATGTGTCCATGATGGACATCCTCACCACACTGATTGCCGGAGCCAGTATTGCTGTGATTTCCGAGTCCCAGAGGAACCAGATGATAGTCACCGGGACTAGCCCCGCTTCTGTATCCCATATGTTCTTGACTCCGTCGCAGCTCAGTCCTCTCGATGCGACGCGGTCATCCTGGGTTCAGACAATTGTTCTCCTGGGAGAGCCAATGTCGGATTCCCATCTTCGAATGTGGGGCAATTCCTGTCGCCTGTTGAACGGTTACGGACCAACCGAGTGCGCGGTGATTTCGACCGTATCCCCCCCTCTTAATCCAACCGATGATGTTCGAAACATCGGTTGGGGAGTAGGTGTCAATTGCTGGATTGTGGACCAGAATGACGCTGAAAAACTGATGCCTATTGGCGCCAGAGGAGAGCTACTGCTGCATGGCCCGTCTGTTGGCCAAGGCTATCTCGACGAAGCGGACAAGACTGCCAAGGCTTTCATCCAGCCACCACGATGGTTGCAAGATCTTTACCCAGACCAGGTGGCCAGTGGAAACCTCTACAAAACCGGGGACATTGTGCGCTACGAAATAACCGATGGATCGCTCCGTTTTGAAGGGCGCAAGGATCGCCAGATCAAAGTAAACGGGCAACGAGTGGAGCTAGCGGAGATTGAGCACCACGTGCGACAGTGTTTCACACATTCCAGGGAAGTGGTCGTCGAACAGGCCAGGGTCCCAAGCCTTGGAGTAGTGGACAGTTCCGCCATGGGAGCACTTGGTGTCATACCACGACTTGTTGCATGTATCTGGGACGGGGTTGAAGGTGAAGGAATGATCCATGACGCCAACGCTGAAGTCGATAAGCAGCCCATCCTTCGTACCCAAACCCATGAATTCCAGGTGAACATCAGTGCTGCTTTGGGTAAGCTTCGAAAACGTCTCCCCGGATACATGGTCCCAGACCTTTTTGTGCCCCTTGCGCAGATCCCACGGACAACCTCGGGCAAGATGGATCGTGCCGGACTGCGGGAGTGTATCCAGGGCATCTCATCTCAAGAGTGGCGCGCATATACAGAGATGCAGCGACGCAAGCAACCCGTCAAGGGCGAGAAAGCCGTCAGATTCCACGCTATTCTCACCAGTCTGCTCGACATACCTGGGGAGGAGGTCGGCGCGGATGACAGCTTTCTCCACTTTGGTGGAGATTCCATCCTTGCAATGAAGATTGCCGCCAGAGCCAGAACTGAGGGGTTGGAGATTCAGTCCGGTGATATCCTTCGACACCCCACGATCCGAGAGTGGGCTCAGATAGCATGCCCGGTTGGGAAGCCCTCACATGCTTCTACCGACCATGATTCCTACTCGCTGGTCAATGATACCGTGCGCACTTCTGCCCTGGCATCCTATTCTGACCAGAGCGAATCATTGACTCCAAATGACGTGATCGACATTCTTCCGACGGTTGAATTTCAAGCATTTCACATCAAAAACACCACGCTAGTACACATGGTTGAGATGTTCCGCACTCCTGTAGATCTGACTCGTCTCAAGCGTGCATGCGCAGAAGTCGTTTCGCACTATAGCATGTTGCGGTCGGTTTTCATCCCCGTCGAAGGCCACATCTACCAGGTTATTCTCCGCTCTGTGCAACCAAAGATACAACAGGTGCAGTGTGAGAATCTAGAGGCATATATCACCCAGGCTACCCAGGCCAAGCCAGTGCCAATGTCTATTCAGCAGCAATCGTCGGTACAATTTACAGTGATCACCAGCCGCACTCAGGCTGACTGGGCATTCATGATTTCCTTATCACATGGTCAATGTGACGGGGCTTCCTTGCCTGTGCTTTGGCAGTCGATCTCGGACGCGTACAACGGCCATCAGCTGTTGCAGACGACCGACTTCAGGGATGTGGTCTATCAGCGACTGTCTGAGGACCACTCGCCTGCGCTCTCATTCTGGCGGGAGTATCTCTCCGGTGCCCCTCTCCCAGGGATCGAGGTCGCGGGTCATTTTAATACACAGGGGAGCGGTAAACATACGGCTGTGAGCCGTGATATTGGCCGCTTCACCCTACCAGCTGATGTCACGATGGCGACCCTGGTGCATAGCAGCTTGGCATGGATTTTGTGCCAACATGCAAATCGACGAGATGTCATCCTGACCCAGGTTGTCCATGGCCGGGGAGGATCCCTGCCGGGCATGGACAAGGTCATTGGCCCTTGTGCGAACTACTTGCCAATGCGATTCCGAACAGATCCGCAGTGGACGGTTGGCGATCTCCTGCATCATGTGCAGCGGCAACGCCTAGAAACTGCTCCTTATGACCATGTGGCATTTGGGGAAATTGTACGCCAATGCACGCAATGGCCAGAGGATACCACATATGGATGTATAGTCAATCACCAGGTTGTGGCATCGTCCAGCGGCGTCGACTTGGATGGGACCCGCTCGGCCTCCCGCACATATTGGTCTACCGGAAGAAGCGACAACGAAGAGCTTCTGGCAGGTCAAATGGCCGTGACGTCAATCGAGCGTGACACTGGAGTAGAGCTGTGCATCACGGCTGTAGGAGGTGTGATGGATGAGGCCACGGCCGAACGACTGGTTGGTCAAGTGGCCGAGGCGATGCGACTTTTCGTCGAGTCGCCCGATGGGTGCCTGAGCGACTTGGCCGCCCATGGGTCGGCGGCGAAGAATCAAGCGGCTTGCATTCCTCGGCGTCCATTCACGACTCACCCGAATTAGCTGGGGACTAATCTGTATGGAAAACCATGATAAAGTAAACACAAGGTCTACTTTGTTGGATGATTTGCGCTTGAATGAAGGATAAAAGAAGACAGAGTACTCTGTCAGAGACAAAGAGAGAGATTGTGTGTTGGGTGGGTGTTGGGTGCCGTGGTTCGCGACGGGAAGCCAGCCAGTCGGCCACTCGCGGTTTTGCCCATCGGGCCCGCCTTGGATGCTGGTCATGCCGGAAACGATACGAAATACGAATAAAAACAAACAAAAGCAAAGAGCAAAAGAGCCACAGAAAACAAAAGAGGCCGAAAAGCGGATAGAATCAAAGTAAAGGGAAAAAGTGAACAAAAGAAGGCAAAGGGAACGGCGGTAGAGTGGGAATTAGCGACCGGATATTGGGCAAAAAGCGGAACAAGGGTGGTACCACATTCTGCCATCTAGTGGAGGAATATATAATGGTGGGACTGTACGTACATCGGGACATGAGAGCTATAGTATAATCGATAGTAATTTAATCAAAGTTTACAAGTACTACATCCCATAGTAGGGAATTTGATTGTAAAGATAGTTTTAGCGACGGATTTAAGGATGAGCCTGATGGGTCTCAAATCAAGGGTGATGGGTCGAATTTTGTTAACATCAAGGTCGATACATGGTGGGGATGCCACCGATCGCAGTGCGAATTATATAGTGAGAAAATCGGACGAACAGACATGCTCCCCATATTCTCATTAGAATATATATGGACGCACAGTTCTGCCTATATCCTCTCAAACCAAACCAAACCGTCCAAGTCCACTTCCAAGTCCAGCCCCAACCGGACGGCCCTACCATTCTCGAGCTCAAACTCCGCCACGAACGGAACATCTCCGCCCTCTAGAAAGTCGCTCAGATGAGCAATATACTTGCTTTGGTCACAGACATGGTCCAACGTGAGCGTGAACCCGAAGGACCGATCCCTGGCGTCAATGAACAGCCGGTCGTCTTTCGTATCCACCGTCAGAGAATGGTACCCCGGGTTATAAAACTCGCCTGTATATGCGCTGAGCGATAGCTCCTGAGGCTGTGACTGCTCGGCCCCGGGACACAGCTTCTGTCGTAGCTCCTCCTCGCTGGGATCATCACTTCTCGTCCACTCCGCAAAGACAATGCTGTTCCAGTCTGGTCGGTCTGCGAGAGGCACCTGGAGTACCTCATCGATCAGTTCACGGGCCAGGATGTCTGCCACTGGGTTTCCGGCCTCGGAGTTTCCAAAGATAACCCCACCAAAATTATGCTCCGGGAGAAAGAAATGAGAGGTCCCGAAGCCGGAGATGGCGCCGTCGTGGCTGACTACCAGGTGCCCCCGGTAGTACCGAACTTCCCAACCGGCGGCGTACAACGTCGGCGAGGTGAGTGGATCCAGATGCTCGGAGGCAGGATCGGTGATGATTCGTGGCTGAACGAGACCCTTGTAGACACTATCGGTGATGGGTCCTTTGCGATTGATCATAGCCTGGACCCATTGGATGTAGTCATTCACGCTCGTCATGATAGAACCAGCGCCTTGAGCCTCGGGACAATCGGGCGTCGGAAAGCCATGGTATTTCTCATCATCGGCCTGCCAGGTATACCCCGTGGCGATGCGATCACCGAGTCCCCGGTCTCGAGCACGCTGAGGTTGCAAGTTCGTGGAGTCCATGCCCAGCGGTCGGAAGAAGTGATCCTCTAGGTAATCCGCAAAGGATTGGCCGGTCTTGTGCTCGACCAGATGCGTGGCCACCGTGTACATCATGTTGCAATACATGTACTTGGATCGAATCGGGGCGGCCACGGGCAGATGTCGCAGGTTTCGCGTGACCGACCGGGCATCATCCGGCTGGCGTGCGCGGGGGCTCATGTAGGAGAGGTCGTGACTGGTTGCGTTAGCGGTGATGCTTGCGACTCGGGCTGATGGGGGGAGGAGAGGATACTCACCCAGGCATTCCTGTCCGGTGCGAGAGGATGTCTTCGACCGTGACGCCTTGGGTGTATTCCTCACCCGGCATGACGAAGTCGTCGGGCAGCAGATGGGACATGGGGGTGGTGTACTGCACATCGGGATAGGATTGGTCATCGTCGACCAGCAGGGCGACGGCGGCTGCCGTTAGGGATTTGGAGGCGGAGGCGATGTCGAAGAGAGTGTCCGGGGTACATGGCTGGGGTGGATTGAGACATGCGTGGCCGTAGCCGGCCGAGGCGATTCGATCGTGGTGGACGAGCGCGAGGGCCAGACCGGGCACATGATGCTCGGCCATCAGCTCCTCGACACGGGCGGCGAATTGGGGAGAATTGAAGAGATCCATGGGGTTCTCGCTATCTGGCAAATGAATTCGAGGGAAACTGGTAGAGAGACCAGGAGATGAAGCAGATGGCGGAGAAAGCGGCCAGGCTGGCAGGGCCTCCAATCAGGCCCCCGATGCGAACCCCTCCTCACGATCGGCCCCGATTCGCCCGTTTCGGGGAGATCGTTTCTGATGTCACATCCTCCCCATTCACCGCAATTATTTTGGTCTGACTTTCACCAAGACTAAGTACCCCGGAAAAAAAGGAATGGGACGATCCCCCGCCATGTCTGGAACTGTGTTGAAGGTTTGGTGGGGTGGGGGGTGTGTTACTGGAGTTAGCGGTCGACGCGGCTAGACAGCAGGGCGACAGACCCTTGTGAAGGAACATAGGAACGTGAATTATAGATCGGTCATGTCGATCGAAAACATTACACTGTGGGTGTACATTACTGTATAGATGATACCTTAGGTCCCCTACCGCTGCCCATCCATTTGCCCCTCATGCACAAAGTATTCCCGCGTCACCGAAATCCCCACATTCGAGTCCTCCGTCGATGGGGGCCCCGTCGCCTTCACCAGCTCGTCCTCCGAGTCATGGCGGGACAATTCCCCCTGGCCCGTGTGTGATATAGACACGGTCGTGTGCTGTTTGCTGGCCAGCCCCGCGGGCCCGGAACCGGACAGCTCGTACCCCCGGCGGCCGCTGTATGTGCCGGTGCGGGAGTGGGAACCAAAAAACACAGTGCGCAGCACGGGCAGGCAGGACGCAATGATGGCGATTGCTGTCTCGATCATCGACACGGTGCACGTAATCATCTGCAGGTTGAGGGACGAGTAGATGGCTCGGATGACTGGTCCAGTTAGCCCCGGCTCAAAAGCGAAACAATGGAGGAGCGGGGGGATTTCAAGGGAGGACGAACTGCTCGTAATGACAACAATAACACCCAGCAGGAAGACCGAGATCACTCCGAGTTTCTGCTTCCGAGGCATCTTGAGGCGCGCGACCTGGGAGATGGGCAGGCAAATAACTGAATGGTTAGCCGAATGCAATCAATCTGCGGCCTGAAGATCCCTTACTGAACACATCACTGAAGATGTTGACTGCAGGAACGATTAGCACATGGTCAACCGCATCAAGGAGAGAGGTAGGGTCCGTACATAGAATCGTGAGCCAGTAGTTGATCGTCGATTGCTTCGCAGAGCACGTCACTGCCGGCCGGTCAGTATCTGATACCTGGGCTTGCAGTCCGCCCACTCACATTTTGGATCCGAGATACTCTTCCACTGGCGGTCTGGGGGATAACACTTGAAGACAATATCGAAGAACAGCACCAGCCAGGCGGCACCCAGGACCAACAGGGTGATGTTATAGATGGTCTGGTACTTGGTGCGGTCGGCGAGACGCTTGTAGAACAACACCATGCTGGCCTTGATCAACCAAAGCGAAGTGACATACAAGGTGGACCCCGGGATGATCATCTGTCCCGAGAAAATGGAGTCAGCGTTGGGGTGGATGCTCGTGCGCAGATCCAGAACTGACCTTCTGCATGCTGATCTTCTCGGCGTCGGTCGTATTGGCCATCTCGGACATACCTGTGGGGGGGAAAACGGGTGGTTAGATATCGCACGGATCACCGGTAGTTACTGTGTGTAGTAGATATGTACAGTGTAGACGGTAGATAGATGGAGGGCCATACCCAGGTTGAACATGTAGTGCTGGATAGCCAGGTCACCGATCAGGCACAGCGCCGCCGCCACCACGAAGCAGTCATCGAGGTAGAGCTTCTTCAAGAGTCGCCAGCGGACAATCAATCGACCCACGAGGAAAATGCACGCGACGACCGTGCAGATGTACCAGGCCACCTGGGAGTCGCAACGACAAAACAGTTAGCAAACAGCTTGATCTTGAACCGGGGACGCAGCTGGCTCCATACCACTTGGCCAAAATCCGGACGAGCCATGGCGATGGATGCGCGATCCTCCCAGCAGTCACGAAGGCAGGGACGTGCAGGAACAAAGAGGCATGTCTGACAGCCTGGGAGGGGGCAATCCTGCAGCTCAGGATCAATTAATAGCCATCGGACGACAGGAGACAGGTTCTCCTGGCCATGCAAAAATCCTCGGTAGGTTTGGGTGGTGGTGGTGGTGGCTTGGTGCTAAAGATTGAGTTTAGCTCAACCAGAATCAGGGCAGGTCGGCCAGCACGGTGAGGTGCCTGGATTCTGCCTGCTCGTCCGTGGGCAGCCGGCATCAACTTATCAAGATGCGACCTGCAAGGGCGATTCCCTGGGTCCTAGGACCCTAAAGTCGATAGTGCCCTTGGGCCGCTCCACCGGGGCCACGCTCATTGCCGGCAGGCAGAACTTCGGCGGAGACGCTTAGGGTTGCCTCTCCACCCGGCTTCGGCCATCGTCCGCGTTGTACCATCGTCCTGTTCCTGCATCCTGCACGACAATCGCACGATGGATCCACAGGGGGTAAGTACAGTGTACACTACCGCACTAGTCCCGACGCCACTAGAAACGTTCCAAGTTTCTGGAAGACCGTGCCAGCAGAATCCCTCGGTATGTGGCCGGCACGTCGGCTGTTGGCGCCAGCCCCGGCGAGCCAAGATTGCGCTTAATCTAAAACATGCTAATTTCGCATTCACATTAGGTCATACCACCAGGGTCACCACTCAGCACCCATCTACGTAAAGGAAAAATGAAAGGACGGTCGGGATTGATGGGGGAAATTATTCGGGCCCCGCGTGCACAGTGAATTAATTATGTACTACTCCGTACTCTGTATCTAGTCCTCCATCCCCTACGAGTCCAACAGTACGGGGTTCTGCACCACCGGGTACTTGGGGAAGTTGGGCTTGTAGACGGCTTGGCACCGTCCATTGTAGGCGCCCGTCGTGCTCGTCTCGATCGCGAGCTCGTTGCCCGGCACACCCAGGCGGGCCAGGGGGCCGTTGACAGGCTGAGCCTGGGACCATCCGGGGCCGGCACTGGGATCCTTGATCCAGGCCACAAACCAGTCGTTCATGTAGTCGGCGAGCTCCTGCTCCGCCGTGGTGACGTCGCTCAGCTTGGAGAAACACTCGTTGCCGCCGTGGAAGAAGGGCACCTCGCTGCCGTGGGAGGGGCCAATATCGGCGATACCCAGCACGTTCGAGTAGTTGCCGAACCAGCGGTAGATCCAGGTGGACTGCTCGCTCGAGCGCATGTCCACAAGGTAATCTGTGGAGCATAGGAAGCGGGCATCGCCGTAGCAGGCGCCGCTCATGAAGGAGACAGACGAGTAATCGGCAATATCGTACGCATCCAGCAGCTCGTCAGTAGGCACCCAGGCGACATCGGCGTCGAAGGTGTGGATCCACGAGGTGAAATTGGTGTTCTCGGACGCGTAGACGTAGGAAAAGAGGCGGCCCTCCTGATCGGAGTTACCAACAATCAGGGGTAGCGTCTTCGGGTAGTTGCCCTGGGCGAAGCGCTCGGTGTAGTTGGAGAAGCGGGTGGTGTTGTCGATGTTGGGGGCAAACCAGGTGTTGGAGGTCGAGTTGAAGTAAGTGGTCTGGAAATCGTAGGTGTCCGCCTGGCGCAGGCAGTCCAGGGTGAAGTCGCTGGCATCACAGCCGAGTGTGACACCGGCCGCCAGCATATCCTCGACGACCTGGGTCAGGGCCACCCCAGCCGGGGCATAGGCCGGGCCGGACTCGGCATTGGCCGACATCTCAATGGCACCGGCCAGGAAGGTGTCAGGGTGGGTCCAGAGGTAGTCATCGACGTGCACACCACCCGAGGAGTGGCCACCCAGGACGATGTGCGACTTGTTACCACCGAAGGCTGCGGGATGGGTCAGCGATCGATTGCCTTGTGGGGGGGGGGAAGATAGGAGACATACCTTCAATGTTGTCATAAACCCACTGCACAGCCATTTCGACATCAAGGATGCCAAAGTTCTGGACCTGGTCCTCGAGCTCGGGGGAGTTGGGCGAGGCGTAGATGCTCTCGCGGTAGTTGAAGTTGACGTAGATGACATCCTTACGGGCAAAGTTGTAGCCCTGCCATTGGGCATTGCTGTTGCCGCCCGTGACCATGGCACCGCCATAGACATAAACGAAGACGGGCAGGTCAGTGCCCTCCAGCGGGGTCCAGATGTTCAGGTTGAGGCAGTCCTCGCTCTGAGCCGTGATGGCGGTGCCGGACATGGCCTGGGCGCAAGAAGGGCCGTACGACGTGGCATCGAATTCTCCGTCAACGAACGAAGTCAGAGCCTGGGGCGCCTTCCAGCGGTTCTCCCCCGCCGTCGTCTCGGCAAACGGGACTCCCAGGAAGACATGGGTGTCGTTCTGCTCGAAGCCGTGGACGAGGCCCTGGTTGAGGGTGACGGATGGGGCCGTCGCGTGGGCGGCACCGACCAAGGCCATGGCGGTGGCGGTCATGCCCCAGGGGCGATCAGCAGGCTTGCACAGCAGACCCATGGTGTTGAGAAATAGAGCAAAGGAGAAGCACGAGGTCAAGACCAACCATGGCGATGAAAGCCACGCAGGGGGGAAGTATTTAAACAGCGCCGTGGGACTGCCGCGCCCGGAAGGTGGAATTTGCTCCGAGCCGACGGTTGGTTAGAGGCTTGGATCCCCACCGCACCGCCGTTCCATGCGATTTTCCGTCGACTGCCACCACTCCACCATCGGAGGCGAGGGGGCTAACCGCCTAGTCACAGGCTAGCATAGTTGGAGTACATCTAGATAGGCACCAAGTCGACGTGAGACGAGGCCAATCATCATGGCCCCATCCAGCGGAGACCCCTGCATGGTGCCACCTCTTCCCACGTGGTGGACAGAGCTTGGCATCGGTAGCGACTCTAGCAAGACTATCGATTCTCAAGGCCCATCCAGTCCGTCCAGTCATCCCATGTTGGTGCCTAGAATGGAGAAGAAAGAAAGCCCCCCGAAAGAACCTCGCCTTTGTAATATGGGGATGGTGAGAATATCTGACGCTGCCTTTTCATGACACACATGTCGGGAGGAATCGGGAGAGACACGAATTGTGCAGACAACCATCAGGCGCGATTTGGTCAATAGACGGGCTGGTGATGATATTGGCGGCGATTCTGCAGGTATCTACTTCGTTTGGACGGAGGAAAAGAGGGGCAGAAGAATTCTGCAGGATGGCCATGGCGCCACAACTGGCTAACAAAGCTTAACCACGCGCATGCACTTGCAGTAGCGCTAGAACACCGAAGAATAATTCGAAGTGGAATCATCTCCGTAGTGCATTCCTAGTCCATTCTTAGTCCGTCCGACGTTCTTCCGATCCAAACAATGACTCGCCACTATGATGCGTAGATAGCGGTGACTCCGGTAGATAGAGAGTGACAGTGAGTTGGAAAAGAAAGGGGAAAGAGACTCGATAGACGGGGAGGGGCAACCCGCCTCGCTCACGTGCTGCCTCGCCGGAGGATTCCCGCCATCACCACAACACCACAACACAACAACACTGCTCTACACCTCCTACAACTGCTGTTGCTGCAGCGGTAGCGGCTACGATTCCACACATCCTCCAAGGCTCCAATATTACATCCCGGATCATATCCGGTCTTTCAGCGCCCCTCTTGAAATCTGCCACGCGACATGTGGGATTCCATCGCCATGTGGACAGGGGTAAATATAGTCTCGTATTCGACTGCTCCACTCCCTCGTGGCCAACGGGTAACACCAACCATTGCGGATCGACAAGATATCATGACAAATCTCGACTCGAGCTTATCTCGTTGTCCATCCACGGACCAGCACGCCCGATGAACCACACTGTCACTGGCCGCCAAGCTGATCGCGATGGCCGACCCGGAATGCATCCAGAGGGACGGATCCGCACCGCTCGTCGAATCTACCTGATCCGGCACCCGGCGACCACCACTCAGCAAAGCCGGATACTCTTCCTTTTCCCTCCCATCGTCGGGATTGGATCAACAATCAGTGGAAGTCGCCAACGTGGGCGGGACTGCATGAGTCAGTCAAGCTGGTGCGCGAATGGTCACCGGTGACCATCTTCCATCAGCACGCACTCCTCTTCTGCTCAACTTCGGACCATCCATTGTTGGGACTGGCGTAAGGGGGAAATGTGGTGGGAAAACAACATTCATGCGTCATATGTGCTACCCCAAGGTGGGAAAAACGAAAGACTCTGCATGGATACTCCAAAGAAGCAGAAATGATCGCAGTTGCAGTGGAACGATCGGCATGTCGGAAAGGTCTCTCCGTGATGACTTATCTATAATCATCTTTTTAAGCGTTTACTCTTGCGCGAGCTGCCTTCCCTGCCATGCTCAAAGTCCTTGTCCTGAGTGAACCACTCCACGCTCTGAGGACCTATCTTCGTGTGGCAGACAATGTTTGGGCATTGCTATGGTACGCTGCACCTTTCAGGCCCGTGGCCGAAGATGTATCTTGGACAAGACTACCTGTTCCTTCTGATCTCCGTGACAATGGCATGCAAATGTTGAGACACGGTGCCGGATCCACAACCGATGCCGAATGCCTTGATGATTGCCGGCCAAAGACCATGACGTCTGCTGATAAATCCGATGGCTTTGCGAGCAGTAAGGTTATCTTCAGTCCGGCAGAAACCCCATCCGCACAGCCGTGGTGACCATCAGAAATGCAAATCCCGGTACATGTAGTGTGGGCGGACAGGTCTGGTCAGCCATCACAATCGACGGGCAGAAGATGGTACGGCAGATGGTACGTAGCTATGGACAGCCTGAATATCGATGCCAGATTCGCCAGGCAGATGTCCAGAGAGCTGTTGCCTCAGGCATTAATGTCGGGACAGTAGCCGCTAGCCTGTTTGGGCACGATGTGTGTTTTGACCGTTTGTCACTTTGTGCTCTTGGACTTGTTTCGATCCATCTCTCTGTCTCCTCCCACCTCCGATTTCCATTGCTTCTCACCACTTCCCAGAAGCAGACCTCCACTCTGCTAATGCCGGGCTATTTCTGTACTGCCATGTGAAGACCCCTCGTACACACTATTATGGCGGAGAACGTTTTCATACGGTCCCCCGGCGGGCATGTCAGCCTAGAGGTAAGTCAGAGCTCTACAGGGATCAGTTGGCTACTTAGTTTCCCCTCCCCCAGGTCGCCTTCTCTTTCTTCCCACTGTCAGCTTGCTCGCCGATCCCCGGGCCCAGCGCCCAGCTGTGATTGCCGCCCTCCAGGAATGGCTTCGGCCCACCGCGTACCTGGCCGACTTCGGCGACTTCAACCGCACCAAGCTGCTGCTAGCCAGTCGCCCACTCCCATCCAGCAGGTCCTAAATACCCCGAGCGTACTGTCTGTCCGCCTTGAGAATCGTGAGCTCAACGGGAACATTGCGCTGTTTGTGCAGTACCGTCTGGATCGTGCTGAGTTTCCTCCCCCGTCCGTCCAAGAGAAACCCGGCAGATGATCGAGGATCGAGTACACCCATCTTTTGTCTAAGCTCGCCTGATGCTTGATAAAATCCTGGCATATCAGCACTCAATGCGCGTACAATGAACTGTGAATCGCATGCAATTTCAACTAAGAATATCACATGCCCACAATACAGGGATGTTGATTGCAGAATCTATAGCCAATTGTGGGGATAATATGGCGATGGCTTAACCACCTGTTCTGGCGTCTCCAACGCCATGCGGATCTTGGAGGGGGACCAACAGGGGAAGCCAGGGGTAAAATAAGGAAGGTGTACCCAAGAAAAGAACATACTATCCAACCAGGGACTTGTGGAAAATAACAGAAGGACCAAAAATACACGCAGGCTCCAAAAGAAAAACTTGGTGGCCCTCGGAGCAAAGGAGGGCCAAGGCCGCGCAATTAGAGTGCAAATTATCACACAGCTAAAGAGAAGTACCATCATCGCTGCTCACTTAACACCAGGCTTGAATGGCCCGATACCTCCCATTCATACCTCGTGTACATCGTCAACTTTTTGACCGGGTAGATTGGAGTCCCTCACAAGAACGATGACAACCCGGACAGGCCACTGGAGCCAGATGAGTCGCCGGAGCTGGATGAGCCACCCAGCCCGCTCAACGCACTAAGCCCGCTCAATCCGCTGAGTCCGGCCGCGGAGGAGGACTCCGAGGAAGAATCGCCCGACGTCGTGCTGGAGGAGGAAGAAGTTTGTGAGGAAGTGGAAGTATCACCAAGCTTGGACTCCAGCCACTTCGACGCCTCGCCCGTGTTCATAATATAGCTGAAATGCGCGGGCAGGACAAGGAGGGTGCCATCGCAGACCATATCACCCGCAGCACAGTAGATCTTGACTTTGTCCTTGGGGAAGTTGCCGATTTGTCCATGTTCCTGGGCGTTGCGGGTGTATCCGAAAAGCACGACACCCTTGATCTTATCCTTGACGTCGTCGGGGAGTTGCTTGATCGAGTCATCCATAACCGCCGTTCCCTGACTGTCGGAATATTAGCGGTGCACTCCATGGCTGCCCAAAGTAAACGCGGAACTGACCTATATCCACCCGCCAAGATTTGACTATCGGGGCACTTGGAAGCAGCCAGCTTGAAGAGACTCTCGGACTCGCTGATAGCCGCGGGGGAAGTGTTGTCCGGTAGAGCATTGGACATGAGATCTGCCGTGTAGGCCGGCCCCACACCCTGACAGATGACCTGCCCGGCTTTGGCCATTTTCAGGTTATTACAGACCGCGGGTCCCGTGGAAATACCCTTTGTCTTTTGTGAGTTCTTCCATTCAGGGGAACTCGGGGAGGGGGTTACTTACGAGCAAGCCAGGCTCGGTAGACGCCCGGGCAAAGATGAAGATAATGGGTTTGCAAGAGCCTTGACGCAGTTCGTTGCCATCGGAGGAGACTGAATTGTTAGCCGGGGAAGCAACGGACGAACGAGGACCGCTTACACTGGCGTTCCGCGAGTCCCACAGGACTCGCAGCGGCAAGGCCCGCGAGGCTAAGGAGGAAGAGTCCAAGGTGCATTATGATGAGTGGCTGGATGGTGAGGATGAATATCAAGTCAATATTGTCGCTCATGGGCAGTGCTTCTAGTATTTATCTCCTGGACGTGTCCCACTGAAACCGGGGGAATTGCCATCTGAGGGCATTTCGTCCTCGATGCCCAGAGAATGCTCGGGTTCCGCCGTATCCTGTTTCAGGCACCAGTGGTTGGTATACGGCACGGTAACTCAAATCCAACTTTTGCAAACCGTGGGCCAGGTAAAGTGTGAAGCACGGGTTGCATGCCGAGGACTCTGAAAAGACCCTGAATGTAGGCATGTGCGGGAGAGTGGGTGAGTTTATGGCGCCGACACCAACGGCGTGTTTCACATCCCGGCCACGTTTTTGGGTCGTCCACTGAAACCCCATGGCTTGTCAGCCCGCAACAGTCTTCGAGAGAATGCCAAGGGTCACGTATCGAACGGCTTGTGCAAATCCTACCTGAGGACTTTGGGGTTTCATGTAAACAAAGCGCCCGGACCCAAAAATCAGACCGTTGATCAACCGGCCGATCTTCACCGCAACCTCGGATCATTCGTTGAAGGGTCGTGTTGGGGTCTCAGGACATCGAGGGCTGAGCATAATGCCGTTAAGCTATTCCTTGTACAAGGCTACTCCGGGCAAAAGGAGTGCAAAGAGTATAGCCGGTAGTGATGTCACGTCATTGTGTGCTCAGGGCGCAACATGCACAAGTTTTGTACAATGCATAGAGCCGTCGTCTACCTCGATTTTTTCTGAGCCTGGTCGATCCTCCACACTCGGCCAACCAAGCACAGTTCTAGCTTCATACCATGACTCGTACTGGGGCTAATCCCAAGGTATGTATAGCATACCGGATAAGCTTATTCAAACTACACAAGTCTAATTCATTGGTGTTACTCCTTCAGATCAATATTTGGTCTTACTCCCCCGCTACAAGGCCCTTGGCCGTGAAACGTACCCGAACAGGGCACTTCCTTTACCCGTTGTCTTAACATGGAATCTTCTCCTGATTCCACGCCTCCAACACGCCTCGAAATACCTCACCTAGCGGCGGCTCACAGTCCGATCCACACACTCTACATGCAGCAATTTAATCTCAGCTACAGCGGAAAGGTACTCCAAAAAAAACACGGTCTGTTTGGGAAGAACGTCATTGCCCGTGCCGTCCGAATCCCATTATTCAAGCTACAAGACCTACGCCACAACAATGACCGGCCAACGCCGCAACCCGATATTGGGCTGGAACAACCTTGTCGTGTATATGAAGGCTTCGACACAGTGGGCACCGCAATTAACCGGCAGGACAAGATGAAACCTTAGAGACATCACAGACGTACTTGCTAATGCTTAATTATAAGCTCAAACGTGATAGCACATAGAAATCGAACAGGATGTTCCGCCCTTCCCAAAATCCTCTCGGGCTAACCTTTACTTACTTTCTCAGAGGCAGGAATAAATTGCCACACATGCTAAAAACATCAAAGAAACCCTTCCACTTGCTAACTAGGTCAGGAATCTTATCTAGGTGATGATTGAACCCGTTCTATATCAACACAAGATACGTTACATCTTGGCATTAGTGAAAGAAGTCAAACGAATACATATCTAGTATAAGAAGAGAAAGGAACAAGGATAAACGCTTGATCGATACTTTCTTGTATGCGCTTCCATGTCGCACTTGACATTTGCCTAGAATAGGCGATCTATTGCTTGATCTAGAATATGAATCGGACAATCCAGAAAAAGGAAAATCAGGTCCTTCTTCCTAGACTTCCTCCACTTCCATGGCATGGGCTTCTTTCTTTTCCTCGATGGCAGATGACCCGGGGACCTCAGAAATATCATACGCTGCAAGGACTAGTTAGCCAGTGCCATTGAGAAACATATCCAAGGGAGATTGGGAAATCGGTACATACACTTGAACTTCCAAGCCGGGACACCATTCTGGAACAACACCTGGATTTCCTCTAGTGTCCTGCCTGAAGTTTCCGGTAGTAGAAAGAAGACCCACACGGCAGCCGCGACCATCAAGCTGCCGTAGATAAATCCGACTCGGGCGCTAAGACCAGCTGCATCGGCATTGAAGAGATACGGGAAAGTGAAAGTCACCATCCAGCTGCAGAACCAATTAGTTCCGGTCGAGGTAGCCATGAGTTTGCTGCGATTAGGGCCAGTAGAGATCTCCGAGGTAACCACCCAGACGGCGGGGCCCAGGGAGAGATTGTAGACGATCATGAAGATGTAGACCATCGCGACGATCGTGCGGTCCAAAGCCATTGTTTTATGGTTCGCAGTTCCCGTTCCGCCGACAATCGACAACACCACAGCAACCAGGGTACAGGAGAGCAGGAGCATGGGACGACGACCAAAACGCTCGACGCAGTATTGATTGAGCCACACTGCTGGCATAGGGACCAGGTACAGGCCCATTTGGATCAGGAAGGTATTTGTCATGCCGATGGCAGTAAAGAATACAATGCCGTAGCTGGTGATAAAGTTGATCCCGGAAGCTTGTTGCCAGGCTGTAGTGAGAAATGTCAGCATGGTTTGGAATTTGCAATCAAGGGTCGGTCCAAGCCAACTTACCCTGTAGGGCCATGCCTAGGTATGCTTTGCGACCGTCAGGGGTCCAGCGGAGCAGATCTCGCCAGGAACTTTCCACGCGGCGCTCTTCTTCAATCATTCCCGAGATGTGCAGAATCTCACTCTCAATCAGGTCGGGACGGTTTCCGTGTAAACGACGCAGAGCTGCACGGGCTTGCTCGATCTTTCCTTTGGTCAAGAGCCAGCGCGGAGATTCGGGGGCAAACAAAATCAATCCGGGGACCAGGATGACGGGAAAGACTAGCTGAACTGCCATGGGGATTCGATATGCGCCACTGTCGTTGCGATTCTTGGTAGCGTTGTCGACAATGACACCCAGCAGCAGCCCGAGGCCGACGTCGAATTGGTAGAGAGAGACCAGGGCTCCACGAAACCGGGCTGGAGCACAGTCGGCGACATACAAGGGCACCAAGCAGGAGATCAGACCCACGGCATACCCTGGTGATCAGTCAGTCAGGGTTATAATATGTTAGAGATGGCAGGCTGAGACGTACCGAGAAGTAGTCGCCCAACAATCAACAAAGCGAGCTTATCAGCAGCAACCTGGAAGACCACACCAAGTACCACAAACGTGCTCGAAACAAACAGGCCCCCGCGACGGCCAATCCGGTCATCCACCAGGTAGGATGATACGGCTCCGACGAGTTCGCCGACATTGATGATGCTGGTGGTCAGAGACTGGATACTGGAGCTAAGGATATAACCGCCGGTCGCGTGATCATAATGTCCATAGGCCTTAATAAAGGGTTCCATGACCAGGATACCTGATGCAAGATGTGAATCAGCGGTCAGCGTAGGTACCAGTACGATGTGCTAGAGCCAGGGCGCGCAGGAAGACCACCATTCAGGGCCCGAGCATCGTACGTACCAGAATAATAGGACGAGTCAAAGCCGAATTGGAAAGCTGCAATCGTGATGAACAAGCAAATGGCAATGGCACGCCATTCAGCCCGGGCGGCGGAGGTAGCCGACGTTTGATCCGTCATGTCGCCAAAGATAGTGAAGAAGTGGAACAAAGCCTGAAGAAAAGAGTAGAGAGAAAGGCATGCCCGTCCTCGGGGGCGCTCTTTATAGTTTATACGAGGGCGGCTTGGGGATGAGTTTATCCCACACTCCCCAGATTTCGCTTAGGCCAAAGCCGGGGTTGCGGAGAAGGCATCCTCAGCCGAAAACCTCGAATTCGCCGAACGCCCCCAATCCAAATGGCCGACTAGAGTTCACCGGCGCGGTCCGAACAGCAATGCTGATTGGGCGGTTTGGGCAATTAGCCTTGTGGCGGAATGGACGGGGATCCACTGGCGCGATGCAACGTGCAGCCGGCGTCGATGACTCCATGAGAGCCACCCGACAGGTATAAATCCTTAGCCGCCCCAACCCAGGCCTGTTCCGACTTCAATCGTCTCTCCCATTCTAGACCTACATCATGGCCACTGCAGTGCGTCAGCATTGGGTGCCCGAGGAACCTGGCCAGGCTCCCGCCTCGTCAATGACGGAACCCTTGGTCATCACCGTTCCGGCCCAGACGTCGCCCTCCCATCTCCAACGTGTCGTCGGTCGGAAATCAGCCATCCCCGGAATTGAGGAATTTCGGGGAATCCCGTATGGCATTGTACCGGCGAGGTGGCAGCATGCGGTGCTCCGTGATCGATTGCCTCAAGATGTCTTCGATGCGACTCGCAACGGGTGAGTCCATCCCAGCAACGGCGGATAAATACATCCAGTTGGGCCTGCTAACTCGGTCGGTTCTTCAGGCCACGCTGCCCCCAGCCACAGGAACCCAACAACAGCGACGAGTTTCAATCCTATCTAGAGTTCCCCAGCGATGTCGCGGAATCGGAATTCGATTGTCTCAACCTCTTTATCACCAGACCGAGTCCCGCGTCCCTGGCTGCGGCTGGCTTCGACGCCCATGCCGTCAAACTGCCCGTCTATATATATATTCATGGCGGGGCTTATAGCTTCGGTGCTGGCACAGATCCCATGTGGGGTGAGTCCTCGACATGAACTATTAGGCCAGCCAGGGCCAGATTCACTGACTCGCTTATAGATCCGGCCCGCCTTGTTAAGAGATCGGTCGCGATGGGTACCCCGATGATTGTAGCCACCATTAATTATCGCCTAAATATGTTCGGATTTGCGGGTTCATCGGACATCATCCACGCCCAACCAGACGTTCAACAGAAAGGATGCAATTTTGGACTAGGCGATCAGCGAATTGCCATCCTCTGGGTGCGCCAGAACATTGGCGCATTTGGGGGCGATGCGACCCGGATCACCATCGGTGGTCAGTCTGCTGGCGGAAGCTCGTCTCATGCACACGTATTGGAAGCAATCCGGGGGAAAGGCGAGCCCTTAGTCCAGCGCGGAATCATCCAGTCCGGGGCCGTCGGGGTGCTCGGGCCCATCCCCATGGCAGTCGCCGACGCACGGTGGGAGGCCTTTTGTCAGCATTTAGGAGCCCCGACCGGCGACGCTTCCTCCCGCATCGCATTCATGGCCACCATCGCCCCGTCAGAAATCCTGCGAGCGACTGGCCAGTTGGGTTCTATTGTCTGCCCTCTCGTGGTCGATGACTTGACTATCTCACAGAAGCCAAATGGTCGCTGGAGGATTCACTTCGCTGATAATGAGGCCATATCCCCGAGTGATACGCCCACCCAAGATGCTGGAGTAATCTCGGCCTTGATTGGTGACACAGACGTCGAGGTCAGCAAGCCCAATACCATCGTGGGTTACCCAAGGACAAGCTAACAAGAGACAGGCTGTAATACACTTGGGTGAGGTGGGCAAGATTCAAAGCTTTCCACACCTCGAAGAACTCTTAGCGGATCAAGTAACGTCAACAGAGTTTATGGATAAGGTTTATCAGGCCTATGGTCTTCAACCAGATGTGCCGGTGTCCGACCTTCGGAAAAGAGTTCTCCAGTTGTTGACGGACATACAGTTTGGATATCCAGTGCAATGCGCAAGGCAAGAGCTGATGGGCTGGGAGAAATCCAGAGACAAGGATTCAGGAAGCACGGCCCGCCCTACAGCGGTGCACTCATACCGCATGAGCGTGGGCAATCCATTCCCAGGGCCCCGTTATGGATTGGCTCAGCACTGTGTGGATTTGATCTATATATATGACTGCATCGCGGAGGCGTTACGAGTTGCAGATGAGGCTCTACCTGCCAACGTTGAGACCAATGCTGGCCTGGTGGAGCGCATCCAAGAGGATTGGGTCCGATTCATCACGGCCCCGTCGGTCAGTAGCCAGGCCGGCTGCGCAACTGTCTATGGTAGCGACAGGACAGTGTCATTGGTTCATATGGAAACAAATCAGGCTTGGACAGAGAGGCTGCGCAGATTCCATCTTCTGGAGACATACTGGGCTTCTGCGCAACAACTCATAAAAGCACTGGCGGGTTCGGGGCATGTTTTCTAGATCTATGATAGCCACCTCGCGGATATGAAAGCCCGGACTGATAGAATAGGCTTGGATTTGTTGCTTTGTTGACGGCCGCGAAGGCACCAACCACAGTAGCGTCTAGCTGTTGTTGTGTCCAACCCATCCTCGGTCTTCCGGGCCTATCCACAGGCCCGTATAACCGGGGACCCAGCGGTAACGGAGCATTTCCGGGTCCAGTGATGATTGCGGTACGCCCACGTATTCAGCCACGGGTTGGCCATCGCCGGGAGCACTTCCCGCGGAATCCTCCATGTTACACGACAAAGCTCGGCGCAGGAGCTTGGCAAAAGTGCGCTGGTAGTCCATGTTCGTGGCTGCTACAAACATGTCGAGGACTTGAAGGTTGATCGTGCAATTTCGTAAAATTAGATCGTCGGACTGTCGACCCAATTTCTGTGCCAATATGAGGAAGATGAACGAGGATTGTAGAAAGTACGTTCCGAAAAACCTGTACATCAGACACAGCCGTGGATCAATCCGTAAAATGTACCGTGCGATCTGATCCCGAAAACAAGTTAGTTATTATCATCGTTTTTGCCAAAAAGCTCTGATAGTTATCAGCATTTGGTGCAACAAAAGACACTCACATTAGCACAGGCTACAGCATGTTCCCCAGCCGCGAGAAATTCCGAGGATGCCTGCCATGCATGATCCTGATACATCCGCACCACATCCATTGGACCATGTAGCAGTACGAACATGCAATGATACATGTGAAAGCCATAGTAAGCCACCGTCGGGATCTCTAGGGCTGGAGAGAACTCATATCCTGGCTCCGCGATTCTGCAGAAGTCCGGACCCACTAAGGCGATGAATGAACGAGACCAGACGTCGAGATTTTCTACTATATTCTTTTGGATCGCATTCAGGAAGCCCTGTCCCGTGTTGAAAGTGGAATGATCGCTGAGGAAGCGATATTCCACTATTTCCCCCAATATCCTGGGTCTGGCTCAGCCCTTTGAATACTGGGGAAGCGGCGCTTATCGATGAATAGGCCAACCTACCTTGACAATGGGAGGAAGAGACCAAGCATATCCAAGCTTTGCACTTGATAGCTTAATATCATGGCATCTTGACTTCGCCAGTCAGGCCAAGGAAGTAGTGGACCGGGCTGGTTCCATTCTGCATCTGGGCGTGGGGTCGGAAGAAGGAGGCATTCATGGTCTGTGATGCGCGGGCGTGCATTGAATGACAAGGCCGTGTGCCGGTCAATGATATAGCTTGCCCACCACAACCTACCACGAACACAATATTAATAAAACCAGGATACTCCGCTGCCACTTATACTGAACACACCTTCTTCTCTCCTGCTTGTCGTCTTCGCTAAGATCAGGCACTTCCCTGTGTAAGTGCAGTTTCTGAACGATGAATTTAAGGAAAATTAGCCAGTAATGTAGGCTTGACTCCACCGACCTCTCACTCGGGGCAATACTTGTCATGATAAATGCCGTTAAAGCATCATCGAACACATGATCAGTATCGGGCAATGTCCGGGGATGGAAGTAGTGAATCAACTGGTTGAAAAGGTATCGTCCTTGGGCGGTACGTTCCTTTGCTCTTTGGCCGGTTGAGATGGGTGGTTGATCAGCCGATGGCATGAAACACGCAACGCCTATGCCACGTGAGATCGTCGGAGGCCGTCTATCGGGGGGACCTCGGAGGCGTACATAGGATTGAGAGCAGCAGAGTTGGGCTTGTTGGCCTGGGGGCATGCTGGTCGAGTAATCTGCTCCTTCGGATTAGAAGGGTATGGAATTCCCGGTTGGGAGACGCATAGAAATGTTCCAGCAGACGAGATGCCTCAAAGCGCGAAAGTTGAAACAGGGAAGAGCTAGTTAAAGCGGTGAGCATGCCGAGTTAGATGGTTTACACTAAAACCTTACCTATCCCGGTCCTCATCTGACGTCAAAACGCGAAGATCTCGAAGACAGTCTAGCACCGGGTAGTCCGGCCCATCCTGTACTCGGTTTCAGCACCACTCGACCCGGAAGTATTGGGGGCAGATGTAATGGGTCCCACCGAGGAGCCACATTCTGACAGCAGTTGAGGCGATTGCGTGGAGGCCGTTCGAGTGGGCTTCCTGCCCCTTTTTTTGATCGGGCGACTTGAGGTGCACCGGATTCCTAGTCCTGGGAAACTCAGAGCGGGGACACGGGACATGGAGTCGGAGCGTACGGTTGCAGCGGGCGCAGCCTTGGGACCGAGGGGAACACTTAAGCTTATGGCGATGGCACTGATCACAGGCAACATCTGTTTTTGCCTCAGTTTTGCCCCTGGCTGCACCTCGTTCCGCGCCGGAGTGAGACCATGGAGCAGCCATGATATGAATGATGGTAGGAAGTGAGTGAGTGCTGAGTCCAATGGAAAGGCGAAACAAAGCCGCGTCGGGGAGGCAGAATCCGCTCTCACCGCCTCCACGCTTATGGCGGACGATGGCGGCCATGCAGCAATAACACCAATTCTACTGCTCCGATCTCTGTATAAATTATTTAAGTACTTTCATTACTACCTTCCTCTTTACTATGATTTTTATGATAACCTAAATACTATTTCATCTGTATCTCTGATGTCCCTTCTAGTCTTCAAATCCGAGTGTTTACATCCTATTGAGCTGAGTATATATTTGCGGTCAGTATAGAATGAATGAGCTGAGAAAGCTCAATAAACTGCACTTTCGTTACTATTTTTTTCTGAAAAGCAGGAGCTTCAGCAATTCATATTCATTAACTGAATGATATGTTTATTAATTTGAGGTTATTTCTACCCAATCATGGATACACTCTGCCTAATCTTCACAATATAGCTAGAGGATAGCCCCTCCAGAATTTATCGACGCCGTGCAGCCTTTAAAAGACCTTATTCGATAGAACCCAACTTCCTTTCTTCTAAAGGGTACATGCCATTAAGATCGAGGAATTAGGACTGAGAGCATAGGGCTGCCGTTTCGCAGGCTGTTGGATACGAACCTGCGTCTGCCCGGTCCACAAGCCACACCAGACCATTTCGATCCAGAATGTGTGGAAGCTGGCTGTTCTCAGGTAGTCCGTAAATGTTCTTAATTCTTATATCAATGCGCATGTTCCCGTCCAGCCCTAGCCTAGCTTGGGGTTAGATAGAGGCATCATAAAAAAGAAAAGAATTCATACCCCATTAAGTTTCTGTTGACTAGTACAACTTTACCAGCCTAGTTCTTTGTCCATCAAGTACATCATAACTACCTCAGCGGGCCATACTTAAACAAACACCTGTATAGCCATAACTAGTGTTCTTCCCACTGAAACTTTAGGGGGTGTGATGCACAAAAGAATCTCCAGCAGTCAGGAAACCAACTGTTATTCTCCCAATCAGCCAGTGCGATATCGAGTAATCAGCTATCTTGATTGTTTGCGCAACTGTTATTGTCCGAAACCTTAATATTCTTCTGCTGAAGGTCTCTATGCGTCAATGTAGGCCGGTTGCCTTGAAGGACGCGAGCGAGGTATTTTTTGTAAAAACGAGCCCTGTAGTCTGTTGCGTTCGACCAAGGCTTCACAAATTCTTGAACGGAAGACTCCTCTATACAGCTTCCTCTGCCAAGAGCATCATATCAACAATTAGAGTGGCGAAATCTTTTATATCCTTAGGCCTGAGCATGTTCCATGGGCCATATGTCCTCATTTGGAGGTGCGTCCCCGGGGTTTTAACTGCAACGTCGAGGTTTAGATATCCCATATAGTCCACCGAGTGAGAGGCAAATGTAACATAAATCTGGTGTCGATTCTCGGATATTAAAGCAAGTCTTCCCATCGGTAAAACAGTGACTTAGTGTTGATCCCGCAAAACTCTGTCATTGGGGCTGTGAGCAATATCGACTTACTGGCCGTTGAGATCAGGAGCGATGAGACACCTTGCTGAAGCCATCCTACTATCTCCGCGGTTTCCTGCATGATTATCTCATTGAAACCTTTTTATCGCACTCGTTTCTTTGCTTCTACGATGTAGAGGACGGCTTGCGTGGCCTTCGACCGTAAGCCACCGTCTGTGATCGTGATGTACCCTGCTTTCCCAAACTTGGGCGAAAAGCTTAGGTGATCGACCGTCCACTCATTTTTGACATTAGCGATTAACTGTGAGAGCTCTTTTAGTAGTAGTATAAGGGCGGTATTCACGCTGGCTTCATCATCAGCATCTGGTAGGTCGTTATCGGCGATGAATGTCGGGTCGCCATCATCTCCGCTTGAGGTAGAGGCCGCATCAGTATCACCCGAAGCTGGCCCAGAGATCGCATCTAGTTCCGACTCACTATGGTCGTGGCCGGGCTTAAAGGAATCGACTATTATTCGTCCCAGTCTTCGTCCAATCGTTCTCCTCGCTGTGGATCTCGTCGGTGGACCTGGACTTCCTGGCTTCGCTCTGCGCTTGCTCTCGCGCAGAGTCGAAACTCCCTTTACCTGTACCACTTGTTCCTGCATGTCACGCGTCGGCTTGAAGGCGCCGGGCCAGGCATCACTGGACGGTCTCATTCCTGTTACTGTTTGGACGCCTTTCAGGATAGCCAAATATCTACTGAACTCAGAGGATTGCTCGACAATTTCCCGTGCTGATTCCCAATGTTTCTCTAGTCCGAAATCCTTCAGTTCTTTCACCAGCCGATGGCGGCTCTTGGTCATTGGAGAGAACGAGAGAAAAAGGGCATATTGCCTTTCATTGACACCTGACCCGGATCCTAGATAGCCAGGTTCTATGTCATGAATCGTTGTGGATTGTAGATTTGCCCGGGCAAGGAGGCACCTTAACTCCACCGAACTCTTTGGGATGCGAAAATTAGGGATACGGAGGCTTCCCTTCGCAACCTTTGGCTTTTTCTGTGGTCCCGGCATGATTTTCTTGTATCCGAGTCGGTAGTGTAAACTGAATTGAGAAGGGTGTTTAGCAGAAGACTTTCTGGTTGGCAAGGGTACCATCAACGTATGGTAGAACCGGTAACGACGTGTAACACCATACACGAAAGTATGGATGCGCACATGACCATGGTTCCGAGAGGAGCCTTCGAAATTCCCTCCATAACACACACTCTACCTAATTTGTGGGTCATAGGCGATCATCTCATCCTTCTACGTGTTAGTCCCATTGTTCCTTCCAGAACCATCTCATCTTTCCTTCCTGAGTGATAGCTACTCTCTCTATCCACATTTTGCTCACATCAAATACATCCTGGTTGGCTTTTCTTGTCCGACGATGTCACTTCGCAATCCCCTCAGCAGCCTGAAGATTTCTCGGGGCCGATTACAGGAACATGTAGTCGCGGGCGATGAAACTTTCGAAGACGCGCGAAAGGAAATGCAAGGAGATCTCAAGCGGACACACGAGCACGTAAAGGCTATACCGTTGTCCAGTCTTACCCGCAAGCAAGCTGCCCGCTATGATATCATATGCGAAACCCTGACGCTTCGAACGGATGCGGGCTATGCATCTACTGAGAGGGTGTATTTCAAGCCTTGGTCATTGCTCAAGCTTCAGCAACACCCCATCGATCACAGCGATAGAGAAACCGGATGTGATGTCAAAGCGAGGCTGTGTTTGACGACTTCACAAACGATCCCCGTGATGATCCTATCGATGAGGATGACTCAGACGAAGATGATACTGGAGCTTTCTTATGCAATGTCCTGGTTTATGAATTTATGCAATATGCCAGGGACGGGCAGCCGCCAGGAAACACACTGGAGTATCTGTCGGGCTGGTATGGGGGGTGAATTAGCCAGCACACATACATACAATGCCGCGATGCGGGATATCTACTGATGTCGGCTGATCCTCAGTTCCTTTGATCGCAAAATTCTGAAGAGTCGATACATGGATCTGGCCATGTTTAGTGACCCTCACAGGAATCCATTGGCCTCGCCACCTCTCTCTTTCGACGCTGTTTGGTACAGGTACTTGCCCCAAGAACTGCCACATATCAGCTTGATCGTCTCATACGGGGGCGTGGGCAATGACAACCTCCTGCGTTCGGAAGTCCTTGCCCTCGTCGGAATCATGAGGACCCGGCTTGGACAAACGGAGCTCAGAGAGCACACAATAGCTCCTGTAAGTTTGTTTGTTTCTCCCAACACATGGCTAGAACAATAAAGTCGGTTGCATCTTGATTCAGTTTCTTCTAATACCTCCCAGGTCCTCATGATATCTTGCATCGGCTTCCTCAAGGCAAGGATTATTCAGGCCTACTACACCAATGGAAGGCTCATGATGTTGAAAAGCCCCCTCCACGACTTCTCCACTCCAGAAGCCAGAGGAATCAATATCCCTCTTTTCCTGCTGTACATGTGCAGTGATTGTATCGGGGATACCAAGGCCCTGTCGCGGGAGATCCCACTGAATGAGGATACCAACCCCTAGGGACATGAGCTCCTACCTTCTTGTTTTACTTTGTACTCTCCCTACTTCACGTTGCTATTTGCTTCCCCCTTTTCTATGCTCTCTTTTTTCATGTTCAACCTATTGCAAGAAACGCCTTTCTGTCGTACACTTTTGCCAAAGCGTTTTAAAATTACGTTACATGTTTGAACAATTAAGCAATTTACAATTCGAGGAGCTCCATCTTCGTAGGTATTTCACGAAATTGAGCGGATATACCTCTTTTGCTTTATTTGCTAGTAGCCGTGGGAAACACTAATGAGGAAAAGCATCTTGAGATGGATCTATCTGTGTACCATGCCCGGTAGTCGGATGTACTATTCTGTGAGATGAAATCTGTGGATTTCGTGCCACCAGATGCTACCTTGGTATTCGATTATTATCCCTAATCCGTATCCCACCTTTATCATGATAGCGTCTTCCACAAAGAATCAATCGCCGACACTACCTCATCGGGTAGCGGTCCATTCTTGATGGCTTGGACGTTCTGCTCTAGCTGAGGAATCTTGCTTGCCCCCAGTATGATGCCATCTTCCGGCCCCAGGAGGGAGTGGTAGGAGAGCCATCGTAAAGCGGCCTCTGGCTTAGAAATATTGTAGGGCTCCAAGGTCTTGGTCAGAAAGTGAATAGCATTATGCATCTCTTGCTTGTCATAGAGCAACCGGCCGTGGGCACCCATGGTATTTCCTTCCCCAAAACGAGTTCCCTGTACATCTCCTGCTGTCAGCTTTCCGCTAAGGAATCCCATTGCCAGAGGACTATTGATGACGTGTTAGCCTGTGCAACACATTATATCTGATAGTGGCGTCCTACCTATAGGCATTGAAGACCACGCCATGCTTTCTCAAGGAAGGGATGAGTTGTTCTGCCTCACGGCTGACGAGGTTGTAGGGGTTTTGGCAAACGGTAGGCTTCACGTAGCCTTTTTGTTCACAGATATCCAAGTATTCAGCAAGCACCTCAAGTGGAAAATTGGATACGCCGAGCTGATTGTCAGAAATTGGTAAGCTTGGAGTCGGCCAAGGGAGTAAGGCAGACTTCCTACCTGATCAAAAAGCCCCTTTCGATATTGCGCATCGATCCCTGCGGCCTGCTCCTCCAGCGGAGTGGTGGGATCTGCGGCATGACAATAGAGTACGTGAACCTTCTTGTCCTGAGGAAAGTGCAAGCGGTCATAGCTTGCTTGCAGAGACTCTGCCACAGCTGGAGGTTCGAGCGTGCCACTCGCGTCGCGATTGAGGACCAGTATCTTGGTATCTATGGCAAAATCCTGGGCTGCCGCACCAGTTTCACCGAGAAGCCGCTCGGAGCCTCCTATGCGGCCTGTTGGGTATCGGGGCGCGGTGTCAAGTCTCGAGATTCCGAGGGACTTGAGAGTTTGTAGGAGTTCCTCAACGGACTCTCTTGTGGTCCAGTCCTGGCCGATGTTACCACCTCCGAAAATAAGCTGTGGATGGGAAGAGACCATGTTGGTTATCAAAACAATGACTTGAATCCGTTGAGCTATAGGATATTTAGGAGACGATTCCAACTAAACATGATGGCCAGCTAAGCTATCTGGACATCGCACGGTCTTTATATTCGGAAGAGTGGAAGAAAGGGTCAGGAGGGGCACTTGGGAGTGTAATGGGGGGCAGAGGTTAGTACTTAGCTGGTGGTCTTGGATATGATGAGAAGGGAGTACTACTTCCCGGGCGGAAATCCCCATCCGGCCCCACGGCGCCATTCGGATGCCCGGATGCCTGCCTGATCCGGGCCCGCTGACAGCCCGGCCGGAGCCATCTATCCACTCCGTACTAAGTTCTAATGAAGGACCATTCTTGAGCGATTGTTGCGGTACGGAAGTGTAGACAGTTTAAGCGAATTACTTCCCTTAATTTTCTTACAATCCTTCCTTCCTACTCTTATTCATTTTCCCATTTTTTTACTCTTACCCCTTTCTCGTGACTTTCGTCTCGTTCTTTGACTCACATCTACTTAATATTTGTTTCCTGTCCAGTGCAGCACCATAATACCGGGCCTGTCATGGTAACCGCAAAGAAACCTGCTGACTGCCATCACCTTACTGAGCGTCCGCTAGCGGACCCAGCTATACAAGGTATTCAAATCATATTGATTGGTATTGCAGACAGCGCAGGTGGCGTGTACCTTACCAAATTGGAGCACTCATGATCCCTATTGCTGGTGGATCTGAAGTCGGGGGGTCGCAAGATTGCAGTTATGCGACCGTAATACTTGACGCCTTCTCCAAGCCTTCCCGGACTGATTCCTGGACCAACGCCGCAACCTCACGAGGCATGCTCAGAAACGGCGAATGTGAAGAGTCCAGGCTTGCGGTTGTGATTGGACCCATGCCTGCAACCATGGCCTTTTGGATTTTCAGTGGCAATGCCATGTCCTGCTCGGCATGAATGTAGGTGCACGGAATGCCTTTCCATGGTTCGTATGTGTTAGGGACCTTGAAAGACTCTGTTGTGGTGGGAAGAAGCTGGGAGATCCAGTAGTCTTGCACGTCCCGAGGAAGGTCGTTATAAAAGAGATTGGCTGGATTGCTGATTTCGGGGTCATTCGCGTAGGTTTGGTCGCCCTAGAACATGCACTCAGTGAGTATGAATTCCCAAGAGGTCTCCACCCTCTCGCTAAACCTACCTTGAACTCCCAGAAGGATGGCGCGACCCCTCCAAAATAAGTGAATATCGACATGCCAGCTGGGACGGCGAAGGCCGCGAGATACACGATCTTAATGATACCCCCAGATTTTCCGGCCGCACGTCGCTCGGCGAGGCCCAAGCCTTGTGCTGCGCCCGAGGAAACCACACCACCATAGGAGTGAGCTATCACGGTCACTAGATGGCCATCATCCGCCAGCTTCTTGATGACGGCATGTAAGTTCGCCCTGTCATCCGTCATGGTCTTGGGCGGTTGCGATGTGCTGCCAACGGACGGGTGAGTAACAGCAACGGAATCCAGCCCGAGGCTCATTAATTCATCCCGAAGCTGGTTCAGGCAGGCTGGCAGATGCCAAGCTCCAGGGACAAGAACAATCGTGGAAGAGGCCATGAGGGAAAATTCGACGGATGTACGAGATCGAGGATAGCAAGGTTGATGACGGCTGGGACGGCGGGGGAGACCAATTAATATATATTCGACTCTCGGTCCTCGTATGGCTGGGCTCGTACCATGGTATCTCCACCTGATTCCGCTATCGTTGTCGTCGTTGGCGCTACTGGTTTAGCGACTCCCACCAAGGAGGATAGCACACACTAGAGAGCAGTGGCCCCCACGCTGCAAACCTCGACGATTCAATGCGGGACACGAAGATACCAGCGAAGTAGGGACTGCCCATCTCGTATAACAGGTAGTGAAGATTGTGCATTGGGGAGAAGGAAAGGTTGGTTCCGTACCGGAAGTATGTAGAATAGAGGCTGCGGCTGCCTGCATGCCTGGCATGCGCCGGGCCTGAACCTGAACTAGGTCCCTTTGGGACTAGCCCCGCAGTTAGGCTACCCACTTGGCCAAATCATCCACTCGTTGATACCGTGAGATTCGGAATCGCCTTCCGCCTGTGTTACTGTTTTCTTTTCTTGAGGCCTCACTGCCAAGATTGGGACTCGTACGCTAACCAATAGCGGTAAGTGTGTTACAGAGACATAACGAACGGTGGTATCATTCGTCTCTCAGCATGACGTCATAAATCATTCTATAATGTATTCCCTATTACTGAGGGTAATGACTCTGCTAGAATGTTCGACCACTATCTATTATATTATGGAAGACATCTTCTATATATATCAGCCATCCCAGACCCTCCTTCCAAGAAGGGTCTTCGAAAAAAAGTAGAGACAAGGAAAGGCAAGGAAAGAAAAGGCAACTATGCTTTGTCGACTATACCATGTCAGGGAATCTATTGGCTACAGGCAGAATAACTAGCTCGAGATACGTGACCAAAGGAAGGAACGTGGACCCAGAGGGAGGATGATGAGGTAGCCTCAGATCACGTGACCACAACCATTCACAGAATCTACCGCGGTTTCCCAGTCACTGAGAGTATCAGAAGAGGATATGGTATCTGGGTGATCTGGACCCAGCAAGTTGCGGCGGAGCTCTGCACACTGTTTTATCAGAGCAAGGGCATTCTTAACCTTTCCCTGGCCTTTCCATGTAAAGGCTAGATTGGCCATGCTGGCAAGAGTGGAAGGATGCTCCGGCCCTAGCACTTGCTTGCGTAGCTTTAATACTTGCACTCCCAGCTCTTCTGCTTTCTTCCATCGTCCCTGATTCCAGTAGGTCAATGCCAGATTGGCCATACTGGTAAAAGTAGAAGGGTGCTCAGGCCCTAGTACTTGCTTTTACAGCTTTAATACTTGTACTCCCAGCTCTTCTGCTTCCTTCTATCATTCCTGATTCTGGTAGGTCGATGCCAGATTGGCCATACTGGTAAGAGTGGAAGGGTGTTTAGGCCCTAGCACTTACTTGCATAAATCTAATACTTACACTCCCAGCTCTTCTGCTTTCTTCCATCATCTCTGATTCCAGTAGGTCAATGCCAGATTGGCCATGCTGGTAAGAGTGGAAGAGTATACAGGCCCTAGTACTTGCTTGTATAAATCTAATTCTTGTACTCCCAGCTCTTCCGCTTCCTTCCATCATCCCTGATTCTGGTAGGTCGATGCCAGATTGGCCATGCTGGTAAGAGTAGAAGGATGCTCAGGCCCTAGCACTTGCTTGCATAGCTTTAATACTTGCACTTCCAGCTCTTCTGCTTCCTTCCATCGTCCCTGATTCTAGTAGGTCGATGCCAGATTGGCCATGCTGGTAAGAATATCAGAGTGCTTAGATTCTAGTACTTACTTATATAAATCTAATTCTTGTACTCCCAGCTCTTCCGCTTCCTTCTATCATCCCTGATTCTGGTAGGTCAATGCCAGGTTAGCCATGCTGGTAAGAGTAGAAGGATGCTCCGGCCCTAGTACTTGCTTGCATAGCTTTAATACTTGTACTCCTAGCTCTTCTGCTTTCTTCCATCGTCCGTCATTAGAGAGATAACTACAAACATTTCGAATCAAATTAATGTATTTCACTTGCTTCTTCCAAAATCCAGCTTCTATTATTAATAAAAGAGCATGTGGTAGATATACCTGTTATATCTACTGATTTATATAATCATTATCTAGAAAGACTTTACTTAATTAATTAACAGTCTTTAATATTTACAGACTAAACTATTGATTCTTTCTCATCCAGTTCTGAGTTGCAAGATAGACTAATCAGTATAGATTTAGAGAACTGTCTCTGCTTCTCTCACTAATAAAGAAGAAGCTTTTAAAAAGATCAAGAATATCAGTTTTATTCTTATTCAAGATTAGCTGGAGAAGTAAGGATTGTGGAATATCATAAAAATTAATACAGATAAAAAATAACAAATAGTCTGCTACCAGCTTATTTAACTATTAAATTTATTAAAAGAAGATAAACCAAGTCAGAGTAACAGGATTCTGGATATCTTTATAATATATTTTATCTTTAAAATCTTTACTTAGCAGTTTAACCACATGCGGCTCCTGATCCTGTAAAAACTGAAGATAATTAGAAAGTCCAATACTATTTTTATTAATATATACCGCTGTCTGGGTAATTATGAGAGGGAGAAAGACCAGCTGTTTAAGAAGATTTAGAGTTATAATATAATCATTGAGAAATGTTTTCTCAATAAGTGAGTTCTTTAGAATTTCGATGAAAGACTCTGTATTCAGCTCAGTGACTTTAATAACATGGAAAAATACTAGTTTCACAGCTATCTTACAGCTACACGTGGTAAAAAGAATATAGCCCTGCTTACTTTCAGAAAAAAAGTCTATTAATATTATATTAGTAATATTATTTATACTCTGTTACAGACCCCTGCTAGCTAGAATGACTAGTGAGGCGGCTACGTCAGGCAGAAGGCAACGCCCGGAAGGGAGATAACTATTATCGGGAAAGAACCCCGAGCTGGGCCGTCATGTGTCACACGTCACGTGAACATGGTATACGGACAAGCATGTGGTATACGGCATACCATCATGGTCTATAACTACCGCATGGGTATACGGCAGACCCGATGGTATATGGAATGGTATACGGAGAATAGGATATATAAGGACACTCCTTCATGTACTTAGCTAGTTCTGTTCTTCGTGCTCAATAACACTGTCTTTAAGTAACCATACGTTTGGTAAAGCTTAGCGACAACACTCGTCCGCACTCACTTACGGATAGCTGCGCGGCACTATCTGGCCTTACTTCTCTTCTCTTGTTCAGGACCAGTCACCCCTTAGATAGTCATCAGTCTGACTTACCTCGATTCAGTTCGAAGGTACGTATTGGAACAGAAGCTAAGCTAACAGGAACAGGGAGAAGCGATCCTAGGGTTTGACATACTCCACATTCCCATATTATCTATATTATCAAAGAAAAAAAGCCACTTCCCAGCACTTTCTTAGCTAAGATAAGCTTTGATCTTTTCTTTCATCTCTGCCGGCTTTGTATCAGTCATTTTCAGTTTTAAGATGATGTTTATATAGGCTTGTTCCATATTCTCATAACTAGTATATATAATTCAATAAATCAAGTAATTAGGATCTTAATTTTACATATAGTAGGCTAGTTCAAGTGTGATCTGTATTTTTCCAACACTGTCTAGTCTGCAGATAATAATTTTACTAGGTCTGTTTTATTACAGAAATAATTCTTTAATTCTGATGATTTCTTCCTCTTGGCCTGCGAACCGTAGGTTCCTCTATAAGAAGACTATCCAGACTGATTACTTTAAATCATATGATTTTTTGTAGCAATAAATAAAAATTACTAATAAAAGAGTCTTCGTGTATACAGCAGCCGCAAGCACAGTATATTTTTATCATTTTTTATTTTTATACAAATCATAATAGTCATAAATACCATGAATAACTAGTAATAGAAATTCATCCATAAGTCTAGCAGTCTCCATTTCAAAACAGAGTATATCTAGATCCTGAGTAATAAAATCATAAGTCTTGACATCTTTCATGATCTGATCTCCGGAAGTAATTAAGTTATAATAAATATAAGGATTATCAGTCCTCCGCGCAGAATATTTTACTAACTGTGTCTGATTACATGCTAAACAGTTATGTTTACTATCCTCATGGTTATAGATTAATAAGAATAATTAGTCAACTTTTAATCGCGAAAACTCTTTTCTTATCTTTTTAATTTTATATAATATATCATTCAAAATTTCTCTAGTTAGCCTTTTCCCGGTCATATAACTACTCTCTAATTAAGACACAGCCTTCAATAAGACTAGTAGAAGTTTATTAAGCAACCTAGTGTGTTAAAATTGTCCGCCGTGCAGTATCTTGCCGTAGTCAAATTAGATAATACTACTTGAAGTGATAGTTAACCTACTAACCACAATATCACTAAAGCAAATATCATTTCTTAGGCTCGGGACTCCGCCCTCAATACCCACCATTAATCTGAAACCAGACCGGAAAGTTAGAAAGATAGAGACTATATATAATACTATATTTATAATAAATATTATTTTATAAATACTACCAGGCAGACAGGCCACTACTATATTATGGCTACCAATTCGCCTAAGTATGTAAACATTATGGTCGGATTCTGGCTAAGAAAATAGAGAATAAATATTATCTAGTATAATCTTTATTACTGCTAGTTCTAACAACAAGATATAAATCTATACAACCGTATAGTCGTTGTGCGTGAAGAAAATTTTCTGTATAATATATAAAAAAGTAGTAAGACTTTACTAAGATAAGACGGATAGTCTTTAATCATAAGAAGATAGAGAAGGCGTTAAAACTACAGGATTAAACATTATAAGAAACAGATCTTAGGTTAAAGTTAGAAAGGTCATCTGACACATGTAACTGGGAGGCTGTCATAATTAAGAAAACCAATCATAGCCTTGAGAATGTATAAAAAGCAAAAAGAGAAAGTAATATGTATTAATATTAAGTAACAAGACTAGTTTCTTAACATAATATTCATAAAGTGCTATAGATAAATCTAGAAAGATCATTTACTAGTTATCCAGATAAGCTCAAAGTCTAAGCTATGATTGAGTTCTGAGAGACTTTATCAGAGCATAATTATTATATATTATCTGAAATAATGCCTCTAACTTCTTGACACGCAGGATTATCCTGATTAGTTATCAAGATTCTGATCAATATAAAAGCGGGATATTAGATTAATGATAGATCCCGTCAAAGCTTAGAGGCGGTGGTTCCAGAGTAATCCCAGCATGATGAAAATGCCCCTCTGCACTCTGCTTCCTGACACTGACAATATCAATGCACCATTCTAGATATGTATCAAAGTTAAGCTCGGGGTCCTCTTTATATATCTTCCAGTTATGCTTAATAAAGGTCTTTAACTCTGCAAACATTTCCTCAATGGGATTGAGATCTGGTAAGTATGGAGGCAGATACAGCAACTTTACCCTGACTTTACTGCACATCTATTCCACGCGCTCGGTATGATGAAATGATATATGATCTATTATCAGCACAGATTTGGCCTCCGGCCACCTCCTGTAATGATAAAGCAGCTGCTCCACAAGAACTTCGAATATGGATACATCAGTAGATCCCTGGAATACACAGGTAAGTATAACACCATCCTGGGCATACGCTGGCAGTATTTGATATCGCTGTCCGCGATGAAACCGAGAGATTTGTACCGGTGTCACTCCAACAGGGGACCAGGCCGTTCGCCTGAAGCCAACTCGCTTATCACATCCCGACTCATCGACATAAATAAGGTGGTACGAACGGAATTCAGACAGGCTATGAAAATAGCAGTCCCGCAAGTCCGCATTACGCTCTCCAGCAATCCGACGAGCTGCTTTTTTAGACCATCCAACGGATTTGAGCGCCCTCCTGATACTGGCGGTTGTCACTACAGTCTCGAATTCATCCCATAAAAAAGTTGCCATTTCGTCTAGATACAGATCCGGTTTCGTAAGGAGATGCTCGCAAAGGGCGTCCAGCATAGGCGGGGTTACCGTTCGCGGTCGGCCGGCTTTGATTGGAGGTGCTTTGACACTGCCGAAAAGTCGCAGGTTCGAGCGAATATATCTAATGCTGCGCTCACTGCAACCAGCCACGCCAGCCATTTGAGCAGTAGTCAATGATCTGCTTGTTATCATGTCACGAATGAGCTCATGCTGAGATGCTGCTAGATTGGGAGCCATTTGGAATATATGAACAGCTGCTTATTTGCAAGAGTGCGAAAAGATATGAGAAAGGGGAGTGGTGCAGGAGATGATATGCGTATTGTCGTTAACGTTGGTTGCCTGTATTGTACTTCTATGTCAGTGTAAGAAATCGAAAGTTCCAGAATTATACAGTGCTGGTAACATACAAAACACCATCATAACTGCCAAGGTGCTAAAGATCTACAAGTGGGGCTTCTAAGCAATTAAAGAGTGTTTGGGGCGGAAGCCGATTTTGAATGTCTCGGTAACAGTCCCTGTCTCCTCCATGTTTCAGTCCAGACCCGCAAAGCTCTGAGTCCCTGCGATTGAATGACAGATGAGTCATGACGTCAATTCACACCACCAACTAGGAGCATGGGGAACGCATGCTACCACGGTTGAGAACCACAGAAAGCAGACGTGCCATAAATTCCATCGGACGGGAAACGCATCAGTCAAATACTGTGGGGAGCCATGGGAACAACTGACACTCCGAGCCGGGCCGCTACTTCCCGACCGGTCATACCGAGTTCCCGACCGTACGGAGTAGATATCACCACGAGCTGCAACATGATTGATAGGGCCATCCTTCCGGCCATGATCATCACAAGGACTGTCCCCTACCATCTTATCCTTGAAATTTGGTCGACGATCGCGTGTGAAATGACAGCACGGGGAACCGAGCTCTGAAATCAGCCCAATGTGACACGCCCCCTTAATACCAACCTTCTCTTCGTCAGTTGTCTGAAACCATTGTGAATACCGATCGTTCCAAAGGCTTCCTATTAAAGAATGTCCGAACTCATGGGTCTCACCGAGACAGTTGTCGATCAGGATGATCCTCTGCACGATCCCATGTAGCAGCGACGATCATTGACGGGAGAGTTCTCAACTCCGGCCACCAGTCCGGCAGGATGATCTGGGCTAAAGCCATCTAGCCATCCTTCTTTGAAGGACAACAACTTGGATCAGAATCCTCACCCGAACAACGAAGGCCTCGACGTGGAACTTACGAGGGGAGGGGGCACTCGTCGCATCCGATGATGCAGTATCTCTTGGATAATTTTCGCCAAGACTGCCAGAACCATTTCCCCGTCACCTTTCCTCCCGAAAGTTGCCCCGAGCCGAGTCAGGGTTGTTGTTTGGCTGGAGGGCCCCATCCCTGACTCGTTCCCAGAAGGTTTCTCCGTATAGTAGCACTTATCAGGTCAGCCACGTCACTAAGATTCGATAGGGACATTACATGCCTTGCAAAGGAATGTGCCTACGTTGATAAACTTTGCTCTCAAGAAGAGTCGTCACATCTGGTCGGACATGAGAATTCCCGAGCCACAGTGCCAATATCATAAATATGCGGACTCCTCCTGTATCGTCCGTCTTGTGAACCTGCGAGCTTTCTCATAGCAGAGCCATCCGGATAACTCTTCTTCAGACACGATGTATTACGATACGGTTTCCACTTACACCCCGCGCAAGGCCAAGGTTCTGTTGCTTCATGGTAGGTCTTTTAATTTCCGACATTGACACCAACTGACTTGTACCCTGCCAGGCAACGGACAATCAGCACATACCTTCCAGGCCAAGATGCGGTTTCTGCATGAACCAATTGCCAGAGCGATTAATAAAGCCCCTTCAATCACACATCGAGACGTCTACTCTGGAGGGGTCGATTTTGTATACCTGGACGCACCCATACCTGCGTCTCAGATCGACCGGGGCCAGGAGCCTCGAAACGGAAAAGAAGCCAACCCGGACCGACTTATCGACTCTTGGGTGTGGGGGGATGGGGATCCAGAGAATGGAGAAATAATTGGGGCGGAGACCGTGCTGCCACACCTAACGCGGGTTCTCGAGGGGCAAGGCCCATTTATGGGGGTCATCGGCTTCTCCGAAGGTGCGACGTGGGCCACAGTTCTCAGTGGACTCTTAGAGCGCGAGGCAAAAGCATCGACGGGATTCCATGTGCGTACCTCCTATCACCTCTGGGTCATTGTTTATACTGACAATACCCCCGCTAGACAAACCACCCACCGCTGCAGTTTTGCATTGCCTTCTCGGGCTTTCGGTTTGAGCACGAGTCCTACCAATGGATGTACACACCCAAGATTGAGACACCCGTTCTTCATTTTATGGGCACGCTGGACACCCAGGTGACTGAGCAGCAAACCCTCAGACTCATCGAGGCCTGTCAAAATCCGACGGTTCAATATTTTGAGGGAACCCACTATATCCCCAGGACACCTGAGATTAATAAGCGCATTACCGATCACATCCAGCAAGCGCTAGTATGGAGCCTAGGCTAACATCCGATATTGTCCTACGCGTGTGTGCTCAAGTCACCTCTGGAAGGGATCTTTGGCTTTGTGTATCTACTCCTTTCTAATGGAACAAATTGTGCGTGAGAGATGTACAGATGAGGTGCCATTTTGGTGAAGCACATAAGGGTGACATTATCTCACAGTACAATCAGACCAACATACAACGTCCAAGTCTACCTTACTCCAGACACAATCTAATTGGACGCTCCCCTGTCTTTTTCTTCATATGCCATCGAACGCTCTGCTTTATTGGAGCTCTTGCCCTCTATAACCCTAGCAAAATACTCACTCAGAGAGTATGTAGTGTTTAGATCCAGACTAGTAAATCAGTGTTAAGCCCGCCAGGGAAACATTTCAAAAAATGTGTGTTGGTGAATCCTAGGCCCCGTTCAGTTCTGCCGTTTGCTTTGTTCTACCACTCACTTTAGAATTACTACTTGTCGCCCAGGTGAAGCACACAGCCACCTAGACATCCCAATTGTTAATTCCATATCATTAGTCTCCCTAGTTCAAGCAGCCTTTCCTCTTGAACACTTCTCTACAATCCTCCAAGATAATACCTCGACCTTGAACCCACTCCTCCAAAACACTTAAGCTAAATAACCTTTACCCTCCAACAAGCTCTACCTCTAATCTCTCTCCGTCTATCCACCCCACAAATCCAGTCTAACAATGCGCTGGACCCTTGAAAATGAACACGTGGTACGCATCCCACCAACACCCTGTCCTTCAAACAAAACCTAACTCTCCCTCCACCAGCTCTGGCGCACTATTTTTGAGACCCAGAATCTCACTCTCGACCTGGACAAAATCGCCGAAGCATGGCGTAAGTCTCCTCCCTACATTCTACGCCAATCTCTCACGAACAAACCACTAACTGTATTAGCCGGTGACGACATGCCCACCGCTCGCGCCATCAAGGAGCATCTGGAGAAGTTCCGCCGCGGCTTGAAGTCAGGCAACTCGGTGACCTTCAGCATGGGTGGAAAACGCGCCGCGGATGATGATAGTTCTGGTGCTGTTGCGACTCCGCGCAAGAAACGTGCCACGAAGAAGAAGGTCAAGCAGGAGCAGGATGAAGAGGGGGAGAATGATGATGATTTTACTCCCTTCGGTGGCAAGGTGGAGGAGTAAGATACAGCGACGGCAATGAGGTGTCTAGTGGTAGTTGGACATTTGTTATTTCAGACCGATGAGGCTTTCATATGGAGGGTATTCGCAGGTTGAGCCGGGTTTTTATGGTTGTATCTACATGATCATGATCATTGGCATTGACATTGATGGAGCCACGGAAGGACATTTAATTATGATGTGGCTGCTTCTCCTGTTCAGTAATACGTCCACTCTAGTGACGAAAGCCTAGTAAATATTCCCAGTGATCCTCACGCCAATATGAACTAGAGGTCGATTCAATTCCTTTTTTATATCAAGCCATAAACTCCTCCTTAAACTCGGTCTTAACCTTGGGCTTCATCTCCTCCTTAACGATCATCAGGGCAGCGGAAGAAGTACCATCCTTCTTGACTTTCTTGATCGGTGTCATAGGCGTCTGATCTGCCTGGCGCTTCTTCGGGGTACTAGCCGGGGTAGATTTGTTGCTCGAACTCTCGGCACCCTTGGAAGAACTGGTCGAAAGCTTGTTGGCCTGGCGCTTGAGTTTGATGATGTGTTGCTCGACGGCGCAGGGGGTGCAGTCTAATGGGATATTAGTTCATGGTCTGGTGTATAACAAACAAGGCTGGAGGAGCACAACGTACCAGAGCCCATGTGGTCAGCGAGAAACTCATAGTCGAGTTTGACTTTGCCGCGCATTTGGTTCAGAACTCCGATAAAGAGCTTGATAGTCAGTTTTGAGTTGAACCTCTACTGTTTTTGTAGAGCCCGATAGCTTACCCTGGCGTTGGCATCTGAGGTCCAGAACATTTTGTTTGATAGGGAGTTGTTGTGTTGTGTGGTCGACGGCGTAAAGGGGAGTAGAAATGGTTGGATTGTGGAGCAGCGGGTAAAAGTGAGATAGTGACAATAGGAGAAAGAAATTTTAAGATTATAGAGAGAGGATTCAGTCATATGAAAAGTAAGTAAGGTTTAAGTGAATGGCTTTTATGTGTTGTATTAGCTACAGCTTTTAATCCAGAATCAGATCCGGTGCTAGTGAGAAGATAGAGCTGAAACTTGGGTTTATTGACATTATAATCTCACAGATGTATAGAGTATTCACGCCTATATATCTGTGGACTGGAACTTATAAGTTACGGGTAAATATTCACGTTGCCAGCAAATGGGAGAGATGGACACTGGTGTACTATACAATTTGCGAAGCGTGCTAGCGCTGAGCAATACCAGTTCTGGCCCTCCTAGGAAAGTTTCCAGCTCGAAGGCTTCTGATTGGTTCACGAAAACTACCAGTCTGGTCTTTTTTATTCCCCTTCGATGTCATTATTAGGAGCTTGTGATTTCCATACGTTCGAGCCCTCATTTGCATTGACTAGGAAATGATGCGAGAGGAACAGAGCCGAACAGCCTTGATGCCTTGGTGCCTTACGATATCTTCTAGATCAGGCATCTTCCCCGCATCGCGCTGGCCCAATCGGGTCAAGCTCCCCTCGTTCTCCGCATCCCCAACCGTTTGGACTCCATCTCCATCAACCAATTTGCAGACATGCTCGGGCCTCTATCATTGTAAACACACCATGAAGTCACACACACCTCGCTCGCCGCAGTCCTGCTCTCGCTGTAGAGGTATGTATGGGGCTTGTCTGTGAAACGGAGACACATGCTGATGCCCCACAAACAGACCGCCATCTCCGCTGTAAGACATCCATGCTTGCCATCATCATTGACCTCTACTGAGTAGACTAGGTGCTGGTGGCATTCCATGCAAGTCTTGCCAGAAGACCGGATCCTCGTGCAGCCCTGTGGTCGGCCAACTTCGCTTTCGATCGACACCCCGTCCGAAGCAGTCTTATGGTTTCCCGCCGGATCAGACATGGGTGGGCTCCAGAAGCAAGCGTACGGTGCTTGGGAAGAACATCAAGGCGTATTTTTTCTTTGCTAACTGCTCGCTCACTAGGTCGTCTGACGTATGTTGATATGACACCGCGCGTGAAGGATCGCCCGCCATCCGAACCATCGATCGAGGCCACTTCAGATTCTACAAGCATAGACCAGAATGAAGCCCCTGTGGCTAGAGATCTGTCACGACCGGGTCGTTGTCAGGAGATGGACTACAAACAAAATGATTATCATATTCCTCGAGAGATAAAGGGCCCCGGGCAGACAAATTCCGAGCCTTTGGATATTTTAACCTCAGCTGAGGACACCCGAGTGGAAGGAATTATCAGCCATGAAAGAATTACTTATCAAGAGGGGCTGTCTGAACGCAGCAGATATCCACAGGGGCCATTGCATGGTTTACCCGACACCAACTTGGAGGCTGCGTATCTGAACTGGGAAGAAGCCTGTTTGATCCGCCACTTTGCGGAGAATCTTGCTCAATTGGTAAGAGTGTCAGTCTGGTATCTCAACACTACTGACATAAACAGTTTGATACTAGTGATCGCGATCGTCACTTCGCTTTGTTTGTCCCCTAGCGAGCGATGTTCTGCCCCGTGCTACGCTATGCTGTCTTCACTGCATCAGCCGGACATTCGACTCGTTTGGCATCATGCAGGAAAGACACCAAAGATTTGACCTCCGCTAATGGGGTCCCGTTGCACTTAAATCCCGAAGCAGCCATCCGATACCACGATATTTGCATCTCGCACTTGCTGGAGATATCCAAAGATCCAAGAGAAGAATACAATGAGGATGTTTTGACCGCTGCTACAATCCTGCGGTTCTATGAGCAGATTGAAGGTTAGTTTTTCGTCCCGGGGTGGTCGTAAGAAAAATGCTAATTGAACCCCCAGCCCCATCCATAGGCAACCCCGACACATATCTCAATGCCATTCAGTTCATCGTTAACACACAGCGTGATGAATTTTTCTATACCTACCAAAATATTCACGGTCCTTCACGTGATTCGACTGTACACTCATCCCCATCTGTATCCTTGCGTCACTCTGCCTGTCTCAGTGCGATGCGTCAGGAAATATGGAGCGCGTTCCTCCATCAGCGGCCATTTCGGTTCCCCGTCTCCCCAAATAATGACTATAGTGTGTGTGATCAGGCAAGCGATTTTATATGGGCCAATAGGATTGGTGTCTGGGTGGCTGATTTGCTGATCTTTTGCTTCGGCAACTGTCAGCTTGGCCTAGAAGAACGAACACAGCGCTGGACGGCACTGAAGGCTGTCGAACAACGATGGAAGCAGGCGAAGCCCCCGGCCTTCAAACCCATTTACTATCGTGCTCGGGATCCTACCATCGGGAAATACTTCCCGGACATCTGGCACATGAACGCTTCCCAGATAGCCGGAGCTCAGCATGTAGAACTTGGCCGGGTCCTACTGGCAGTCTCCGACCCAGCAAAGGCCTCTCGACTGGGTATGGGTGCATGGTCATGTAGCCAAACCCTTGCAGGGGAGCTCCGGGACATCACGCGACGGTTGTGTGGATTGGCTGTCTCCAACCCGCCTTGCCCAGCGGCATGGGTCACCGCAATGGTGGGGATATCTGTATGTGGGGAGTACTTTACCGATGCTGGAGAACAAGAAGCACTGATTTGGCTATTACATCGGCTAGAGTATGACTATGCGTGGCCCACGGCAACGACAGTGAAGGCATTGAGGAGTGCATGGGGGAATACTACCTGATCTGGGCAGGAATTAGGTGTCGGGTGGTACCTTTGTTTGGCTGGACATGAATCCATGCAGATCGTAAAAACGGAGTCTCCACGGTGTCAGACATATCCAGAACGATGCCAGCATTGTCAGTGATTCCAATCACGACTGCAGTTGTTAGACTCCCCAAAAGGGAATTTTACCTTTTATGGCAAGTGGGGCATCAGCATTATCCGCATCGCTGGTTGGCTGAACGCCAAGTATGCGATTCTTCCACAAGAACAGTCTGGTTGTTCTGAAAGAGAAGCTTATTCCGCTTCTTTTGGTCTCGAGAGCGATCTATGAAGATGTCTGGATGGAAAGGGTTCGACTGTCTCGTTGCGACGGCTATTCCTCGCTCACGCCGAATCCATCATGTTAGGCCTCGTTATATTCGCCAGAGCAACCGTTGCGGCAGCGACTTACCTGCTCCTTTTGCACTATTCCGGTACATCTATGATCCCAAAGGGTTGCGAAGATACCCTGGCTTTTCTCCCATTTCTGGTCTGACAGACCTTCGCCATGTCTATCTGAGCGCATGTGGATACCGTTCCAAGGACTTGTACGAAGCTCATCATCGAGCACCCATTTTGCGTACGGGCCCCAACGCTCTTTCATTTGGCAACATCGAAGCCATCAAAGACATCTATGGTCACAGCACGAAATGCATCAAGGACCTCAAATATGTCATCCTCGGGGGCTCACACACGCATCTCTTCGACGTCGTGGACAAGGGGGAGCATTCCCGCAAGCGAAAGACACTCTCAGCCGCGTTTGCCATCAAGCATCTCGAGCGATGGGAGTTCAAAGTTGCTCAAACTACGCAAAGGCTCCTCAAGGCAATAGACGGACATTGCACCCCACCAATGATCTCCAACCAAACCATCCCAGACCAGGGGGACGTCACCTTGGACTTCAACAAATGGGTCTATCTGTTCACAATGGAGGCAATCAACAATACTGCCCTATCTTCGTCCCTAGGTCTTCTCGACAAAGGAACCGATGTGGTCACTGCCCAGAAGAAGGATGGAACACTATACCAGGCGCGGTATCGCGAGTCACAAAGTCATACAGCCATCGCTCAAGCAGTGTTCGTCTGGGACTACAAGTACTACCCCTGGCTGGCTCGACTATCCAACCTGAGCCCCAAATAGCGCGATGTGTGGCAGAAAGCCGATCCATGGAACGATGTGGTGTACCACCAGGCAACCACTCGACTGCAACGGTACCTCGCCGGCGAAAAGCTAGATGACTTTTTCTTCGCTTTAATAGACGACAAGTAAGGCAAGCCCAACAACCTAGAGTGGGGTGAAATCGTCGCCGAGATCAGCGCAATTATCAACGCGGGCGCAGACACCACAGCCATCGCCCTAACCCAAGCACTGGACTTTCTCATCCGGCACCCACCACAACTACAACGCCTACGAGAAAAGGTAGACAGCGTGCTCGATAAAGACGACACTGTCGCACCATACGACAAAGTCAAAAACCTCTCATATCTCCGCGCCTGTCTCGACGAATCCCTGCACATCCTCCCACCCACATCAGCTGCCCTGCCGCGGCGGACCCCACCCGAGGGAGCTCAAATCCTGGGACACTGGATTCCAGGTGACACCAGCGTCTCGATGCCCATCTACGCAGCACATCGGGACCCGGAGATCTTCCCAGCCCCGGAAGAATATCGACCGGAGAGATGGCTCGGCCCGGAAGCCCGCAAACGGATGGAGCCGTACTTTATCCCGTTCTCCACCGGCGCTCGAGGATGTCTTGGACGCAACATTTCCTACCTAGAACAGACGGTCGTGCTGGCATCGGTGGTGCATCGGTATGACTTTGCGTTGCCGTCGCCTGAGTGGAACATCTACAGACATCAAGCTTTTAACCTTATTCTGGGAGAGATGCCGATGAAGATTTGGCGGAGGGAGATCACTTAATAGGTCTTCCCGTGGGGTGTCTTTACATTCTGTTGTCGGGTTATGGTTGAAGTTCATCGATTTCGTGATACTGGACTGCTTCTTTAAGTATTTAACAAGTAAATTGATACATATCAGCGGCAGTCTGTAACGAATTCTCTCACTGTTGGCTTTCAGTTGTCGGCATACGAAGATTGGCCATCACCCAGCTGTGGTATTGAGAAGCACACACGTTCAAACACATTTCCATGACCTCAATACAGCCTAGATCGTGGATACACCAATCTTTGAAGACATATCCCCACTATCCACCCAATTCCCATGCAACCCCGGCCGTAGCCGAACAGGGAGCTTGATAACCGCCCTCGCTGTAGTGGGGTCCTTCAAATCAAGAAGATGCAATTCGCTTGCCATAGTATTATAGTTGTTCACCAGGGCCAGAAGATATCCGTCCCCTTCAACGGGCGATCCAGCTTTGGGAATAAAAACCGGTTCCTGGACTAGATGCGTCTTTCCAGGGAAGTAGACCTTTGTTTCTCTGGTCAGAAGATCTAGATGTGCTAGAGCGTTGTATAGAGGATAACCGCCCCCGAGACGAGGCGCTATGCTCTCAAAGTCAGTCCCTAATGAAGGGTCCATGAGATCGAAGAAGCAGTGGTTATGTTTTCTCGTGGCAAAGCGATCATCTATTCTGTAGAATTTGCTGTTGCCGGTATGTAAAACCTCCGGGTCTGACAATGTCTCGGTAGTTGTGTTTGGGTTGATCGTGAACCTCATCAATTGGGAGGTAATTGTGCTGGGCTCGGGGGCGGAACCTTTGCTATCTGGCCACCAGAAAAATACGTTCTGTTGACTGATGCCTAGATCGACTATGATGTTTCCTTTTTCGTTCTCGTACGCATTCAGTGTGTGGCCGGGGAAGGAGTTGTTCCATCGGAGCCACTGTACATACTTAATGAGTAGGCTGTTGGAAGATTTGTATGAGTAGCAGCTACCTTGACATCGCCAGGCTTGGGTCCTCGTCGAGGGATGACTCCAATGTATAATGGGGTTTCGGGGCTTCATTGCCAGTGCTCTCCGCCAGCCTTTAGACGATCAATGTCGCATAATTGTGGAATGAGAGGGAAAAGAACCTAAAGGGATCAGTACGTCGATCAGGTTCAGCCGCGGTTGGATAGAAGAAATTACCCAGTTCTCTGTCACTGCAAAGTCATGTATCATGGCACAAACTGGCGCCACAAGCCAGCAAATATCTGAGAAACCCCCATCTGGACCGACCTGGTAGTAGCAGATATCCGGCGTACCATCGCCTTTGGCCTCGTAGCCGAAGCAGATCATCTCACCAGTGTCAGGGTCAATTTTGGGGTGTGCCGTAAATGTCAAGCTTGGGAGTTGGCCTTCAAAGTCGTACAATCCTTTCGTCTCCAAGGTAACCGGATCCATGGCATATGGAGGGGAGTCCTCTTTCAAAGCAAGCAGTTGGCCATTAAAGTATATCACGTTTGCGTTGGCCGTACTGCGGATGTTGAATCGGACGGCATCGGTGTATTTATTTCGATATTTGCTTAGCCCATAGTTAGCTGTGGGATTTGGCAAGGCGTACGTCGCCATCTGTCGGCATACCAAGAAGGGCTTTCCCTGCCTCTCTCTCTCGAACAAACTTTTCTGTCCGGACGAATCGTTGCTTCCACGAGACTGTACCATTATTGATACGAAACGCACTAACATTACCATCGCCGTTGAACCATTACTGCTGTCAACACTTGACATAAGCCGAAAACAGAGAGTAAGCTCGAACCGGATCGTCTTCAATAAAAGGTGGCATCTGCGGGTCAAGCATCACCCAAAAGAGTGTACCATCGATATCGTCTGGAATGTCACCGTAGACTTCCAATTTGTGAGCCTCGCCCTCCACACGACATGGTTTCATGAAGGCCGAGAACTGGGGCCTGTCGGGAAAGTGGAGGACCTTTGGAGAAGTCATTGAGGCATTTGGGCCAGGGGCACTTTGTCTAACAAGATAATGTTTGTTGTTTAAGCCAGTGGCACCATAGATTGTAAGGATAGTGATACTGACTTGTAGCTCATGGAGTCACCTCCTCACTTTCACTTGGGATACCGTGGTTTATATAGGAAGGTGCCGTCGGCTGTGCGGGCGCCTGGATCGCCATGCTGCCTGTGATATATATCGTTGTCATTGGCCTCCAGTTCAGACCTGGTGACTCAGCGGAACTTTACAGTTGCAGGAAATCAGGCCATTCCAGCTGGAGGGTGCGAGACGATGAAAAAAAGTGGAGGGAGAGACTGCTTGGCTACGGCAGGCATTAGCGGCCATCAGGTAATAATGAATTTTTGTGTTGAAGTACACTCACCGCTGACCTTACTACTAGATGATTGTTACAGACCCCTGCTAGCCAGGTTACTAGCAGAAGCGGACTCGTCAGGCAGAAAGGTAACGACCAGGAAGGACTCGGGCAGCCAGCAACTCTTATTGAGTAAGATCCCGGTTGAGGTAACACCCGAGGCAGCGCTGTGTCACGTGACCATCTACCATCAGATCTACCATCGAGGGTATACGATATGGTATACGGAAGCCAGGAACGTGATTGGATCGACCCTCGATCTACCCTGAATGGTATACGAAATGGTATACGAAGGATAGGATATAAGGACGCTCTTTCATGTACTTAGCTAGTTCTGTTCTTCGTGCTCAATTCTAATTGTCTTTAAGTAACCTACGTTTTGGTAGAGCTTAGCGACAACACTCGTCCGCACTTACTTACGGATAGCTGCGCGGCACTATCTGGCCTTACTTCTCTTCTTCTGTTCAGATCAAGTCACCTTTAGATAGTCAACAACCTGACTACCTTTGATTCAGTTCACAAGGTACGTATCGGAACGGGAGCTAAGCTAACAGGAACAGGGAGAAGCGATCCTAGGGTTTGACAATGATGCTTATTATTACTCTACATACAGTACTTTATTTATTAATTATGGTATTAATTATGATATATCCACCCATTAACCTTAAGCTGTACAAGACTGAAATTATTGATCTGTTCTATCAGGATTAATCTACAGGTAATATTTCTTCCACTATATATTAGAAACGTGAAGCTAAAGAAATAAAATAATATTAGTAACTAGCTAAAAGATTTCTACCTACACAGGATAAAAAGATATAGTAGTTAACATGATTAAACACGTGATGCGTTTTCTTACTAACTAACTAGCTATTCACTATTAAAGCTAAATACTATATACAAGTCCGTGAATAAGTGTGATTGTATAGTCACTACTCTGATATAAAGATAATATATTAAAGATACAAAACTGAAAAAAATGAGTAATATTAATAACTAGTTAAAAGGGTTTCTATCTACGCGGGATAGTAATTAATATGATTAAATATATAACGTGCTTGCTTACCGACTAACCAGCTGTTTATATGGAATAAGATTTAAATAGGATTTATAGATAATACAGACTTTATTACACAAGATAAAGGCCTGACAGGGCCTCTTCGTGGTACTCAGGACTAGTAGCTATCTATATAGCAAAGCTAAGTAAGTCATCAAATGATATATATATAGCTTTATATACTATATAGATAGATATATTAGATAAGCTACGCGCGATCTAATCAGACTTCCTACTTATTCTGCCAGCAGTAAACACCAAGAAATCATTATTGCCCGATGGCTGCTAATGCCCGCCGTACCTGGCTAGATAGAATGACTCAGCGGAACTTGGCGGGTATTCTTACTCCCTGTTGCGTTGGGCCATCATCTAGCATCCTGCACTATCTTGAGATAACAAAGTATAGCAATTCTGAGCCGAAACAGTCCAGCTTCCGCTCCAGGAAGGGATATCAATGTGCACGGATTATATCAAGGCATATTGCCTAACCTTCCGAGGATTATGAGAGGCCTTTACAAGCATTAGTTTCCTTTTCTGTTGTAGCCTACCTATGCCGAGTGTTATGACTGCAAGCTTCAATTATGTGTCGGCTCAATTTGGACAACTTGCAGAACATAGCAGAATGATACCGTCAGTACAACTAGGATATTTCGTAGATGGCATCTTTTCCGTAATAGCATATGTCTCGTTGGCACAGAAGAGGAGAGGGATGAGGTCACCCATGCCTCACCAGTTTCGGCGAGTTTTGGTCGTTCACGGCAGGCGGGGATCCCTTGCGCAGAACTACAGCCACTAATTGGTTGAGCCTATCTTTGGCCACGATTGCCCGAATAGGCGAAAATGCTCCGGCTCCCTTGACAGTTGCCAATGAGGCCCAGATGGACGATCAGGTTCCCCCGACAGCTCCATTATGTTTCAACCCCCAATCAACGACCCTTCCCCAGATCGGCACCCCAGGTTGGAGTGGGAATTCAATTGCCGACACGGAGAATGGCGCCTCGGGATTGGAGCTCACCATGATCAAACAAGAATGCCGGTAATTGCTACTCGACCGGATGCGTATATAAATAGCCCTTATGACGCCTTTTTCTTCCAGCTACGCCCACAGTTACCACATCATTTTCCTCTCCCTCTCATCCTCGAGCTCTCTCCATAGCCGACGTCGAAAAATGGCCCAGGAACTTTCTGTAAAGCTAGACAAACGCTTGGCTGAGCATGATGAGTATGCAGACAACCACGCACTAGCGCTCCTATCAACGGAGGTCAAATATGACAATGGAAAGCTGCGCGATCTTGCGCACGATCCGTACGTCTTTGGGGCAGCCTTGCTAGCATCTGTCGGTGGTTTCTCCTTCGGTTATGGTCAGTACGGTATACCAGCTTCTATGGTCATCCGCCCATTCAATGCAGTTAATTCTTCTAGATCAAGGTGTCATATCCATAATTCTTGTCATGTCCCAATTCCGAGAGCAATTTCCCGAAACCTCGCCGGCCCATGCACACTATGGATTCAACGTTGGACTTATGACCGGAATGCTTGAATTGGGGGCATTTATCGGCTGTCTTTTCTTCGGCAGGCTCTATATGGACCATAAAATCACTTACCAGGACCATAAACTATACCTAATCGGCCTTAGCGGCTCGATTAACCTGCCGCTATACCCAAATAGAAGAATCTAAGTCATGTGATGGTAATTTTTTGGTCAGGCAGACGTAAGGGCTGCCACCGGCTGCCGGCCTGCGGCCCTCTGATCCTTAACTATGTATTTAATTACTGACATCACCTCGCGTAAAACAATACTGAATTTAATACTTGATTATATTTTTATACTGCTAAAATAGCTATTCTTATTAATTAGGGCGCTCTGATTGGCTAGACATCTGATAATGATTAATCAAAATATAATTCATTTTATAGAAATCAGCCTACGTAGGTTGAATCGAGGCAGGCAGGTAAGGGGGGTTAGGTGGTCGGCTGGGATCGCGAGCCCTCGACGGCTCGCAGGCTCGCCGGCCTCGCCGGAGGCTGAATCGTTGAAAAACACGATGAAATTGAAACAGCATCTATTTCCTCTTTAGGCGTAGCCGTAAGACCACGGAAGCTAGAATGAATTAGGTATAGTTTTTGGTCCTGGTAAGTGATTTTATGGTCCATATAGAGCCTGCCCTTTTCTTCCCTGCCGTTGCCGATCGGATCTCCCGGAAATGGGGGTTGACTGTAGCCACATTCTTCTTTGTAGTGGTGCCACAATTCAAACGGCCGCCTAAAATTACGATACTATAGTCGCGGGCCGCTTCATTGGGGGGATCGGCGTCGGCACTCTTGCCATGGGTGCCCCGCTGTACATTTCTGAGATCTCTCCTCCCACGTGGCGTGGGGCGTTCTTGGTCCTCGAAGCGATCAGTATCGTCATCGGTGGGATCGTCTCGTACTGGATCACCTATGGAGCTAGGTATCTTCCGCGAGCGAAAAAAGAGATATCGTCCGATCCCAGCACTTACATGGATATAGATCAATCCCCAGCGACTGGGCGTTCCGGCTCCCCTTCCTCCTCCAGATGTTTCCGGCCCTGGTTGTGGGTGCAGGTATTCATTTTTTCCTCTTCTCTCCCCGCTGGCTGGCCATGCGAGGCCGTGATGATGACTCCCTTGACTGCCTCTCCAAGTTGCGTAGGCGATCCCCGCAAGACAAAAAGGTGCAGCTAGAATGGAAGGGAATAGTATTAGAAGTCCAATTCCAGAAGGCAATTCTGGAAAGGTAATATCCAGATCACGCCCGTCGCCCGCTTCTAGTTGGTATGAAGCAATGGATCGATCTTTTCTGGCCCAAATACCTCAAGAGAACACTCGTAGCCCTGGCGATTGCTTTCTTCCAGCAGGCAAGTGATACTTCAACTCCTCACTCCCACTTCGCGGCATCAATTACTGACCAATGTAGTTTTCTGGGATCATTGCGTTTGTGTATTATGCGCCCACATTTTTCGAAGCCCTCGGACAGAGTAACAATATATCCCTAATTCTTTCTGGTTTGATCAATGTTTGCCAATTCGTGGGCGGTATTCCGATCTTGATGTGTCTTGATCGCGTGGGACGACGCAAACTCGCGATTTACGGCGGGATCGCCATGGCCATTCCGCATTTAGCTATGGCCAGGTTGATGAATCGATTCAGTAGCTATTGGGCAGCACACCAGGGAATTGGCTGGTTTTGTGTGGCTCTCGTTTGTAGGTTTCTAGTCTGGCTTCTTTCTTCCCGGCCGCAGCTGACGTCGGCAACAGACTTGTATGTGCTTTCATACAGCACCTCGTACGGACCGTTGGCCTGGGTCATACCCACGGAAGTGTTTCCCAGCTCCAAACGTGCGAAAGGGGTTGGCGCCGCTACCGGGATGATCTGGCTTGCCAAATTTATCATTGGCGTGGTGATGCCTGATATGCTCATCAAGCTCGGATGGGGGACGTATCTCTTCTTCGGCCTCTTCTGTGTCTCTGCGGCGATATTTTCCTTCTTCTTTGTCCCTGAGAAATCCAACAAATCGCTGGAGCAGATGGCTGCGGTTTTTGGGGATGAGCTTATGGATGAGGAGCGCAGGCTGCAAAGTCGCATCGCTGGGGAGGTGTGATATCGCGGCCATGTAGAAGTGACACATGTATAAACAAGACAAAGGCTGAAATTTTAGGCTGTGGGTTAGCGAGCAGGTAACATTATCCATTCAACCCCATTCCATCTTTTCTCGAGTTGATCATAATCGCCTGTAAGCCACTAAGCCGATGCACAATACATGCACTTACATTTTGAGTAGGACCCAGTTTCGACGGAGTCGGCGGGCTGCAAATGTCGACGCACAAACACTGGCTATTTCGAGGAGTGGTCAATGCAATGTACTGGCCATTCTAGAGCAAAGACGGCAGCAATATGCAGATCTGGTATACTTCCTGAGTACACACGTGCTTTCACGGATTTTGCTTTTGTCAGCGACAACCTGCATATTGTTTTTGCGTCATGGCGACCAGGGTAAGCACGCTAAACAGGGTTTCCCCACGATATATTTCCCCGCGGAATGCGGTAGGACCTCTGACCGAGATGTTGCAATCTTGAGCAGAATTTTACCGGAGCCTGATCTCCACATCAAGGAGAAAGCCCAACCTCGGAGACCACATCCCGTGGGTAACCATCGGACGGTGCGGGGAAGCGTGGGAAACTGACTCAGTCAAGGAGGAGAAGCCTGGAGCAGAAGGGACCAGTCCCGAAAAGGCAATCCGATGGGTAACTGGATTGGGCAGTGTTTGTTGTGTTTGCCCCGGATCCATTTTGGGAAGGAACACCAGCTTCACATTCCAGGCTCTCAATTCACCTTTCATTCTTCCCGACATTCGCTCCATCATGCCGACCCTCATCATAGTTCCTTTGGTAGGACTTGAGCCACATTATCCGTCCTCATGACGGATGCGTTATAACCCCGCTCGGTCAAACTTTGGAATCCGACTCCCGGTTCTGCTTGGCAGTGGGAGGGCCCGAACGGACTTGATTTCAACACACTGCCCAAGCCATGCCCTCGTCTCGGTGTCTTCAATCCAGGGACCGCTGTGGGCACAAGTGCCGGTTTTCTGAGCCGATAGAGGGGAGAAGAAAGATCTAGTGCTTCACGCGGCACGACCCGCGGCCTCTTGGCTGGTGAGCAGAAGATGTAGGGTTGGTTTGTCGTCTTCCGAGGCCCGAACTGCTATAACAAGCCTTGAAGCTAACGGTGGTGCTCTTGAATTCATTGGACTATAGATGGCAGAACGAATCAATGACACTCGGACCTGCTACTCTTACTTTCCGCTGACGCCATGTCCTATGCTTCTGTGATGGTCAGACGACCGGGAATCAAATAGCCTAATTGCCCAAGCCAAGCGGGAAGTCGCTACTAGGAGACCATAACCCTCGCTTCGGTCTCCTCCTACGCGGGGCCTCGCGTGGCATGCTTTCCCTGCATGGATACTTGAGTCATGTTATGTCCTATGAGACTGCTCTTAGTCTGCATTTCCCCAGAGTCTCAGTCCATCGCATGTGGGGCCTTTGGAGGGGATGTGGGGATGCCCTCGCGGCATTTGCAGTCTCTCAACCAGCCGGGAGGTGGCAGACAAGAGACGGCTCGCCTGTTGTTACCCCGACTAGTATCCTACACCGTCACTCATGGCTGCTAGAGTCTGTGTGGGAGGGTCTCGTCTTTTACCCGACGTTTACCTGTCAGTCATGCTGTCGCAGATGCAGGGACCTGGAACTCATAATCACCCCCAACTGTCTGGAATGTGCGCGGGGATAACATTATAAATACCGCGATGAAAAGCACATTTGAGGTTGTTCGGCAATCGACCAAGCATTTGCAAAATGCACAGCATCACTGGGCTCCTCGGCCTGCTCAGCGGCATTTCTCTTTGCAGCGCTGCTCCAACTCAAAACATTACCAGCGATGTCTACTTCTATGGAGACTCGCCCCCTGTCTATCCCTCGCGTATGTTACTTGCTTTGTCTTACATGGACCTATATACTAAGACTTTTACACAGCGGAGGGAACGGGCACTGGTGCTTGGGCGACAGCTTATGAGAAGGCAAAGAAGCTTGTTGCCCAGCTCACGGACGAAGAGAAGGTCAATCTTACAGCAGGAGTCAGCTCCACTACAGGCTGCTCCGGCGCGATTGCGGCGATCCCTCGTGTCAACTTTCCCGGTCTCTGTGTGAATGATGCAAGCAATGGGCTTGTGAGTATAGGTGCGAAACAAGAAGAAACGGCTATGGCTAACGTTTGCAGAGAGGAACAGACTATGTCAATGGCTGGTCTAGCGGCATTCATGTCGGGGCGAGGTATAGATCCCTCCCCCCTGAATAACAACTTCCGTTTCTTTAGCTAATGCGTGGCCGCAGTTGGAATCGAACGCTTGCTCACCAGCGAGCGGTATATATGGGCCAGGAGTTCCATCGGAAAGGAGTGAATCTTCTTCTGGGCCCTGTAGTGGGCCCTCTTGGTCGGGTAGCCGAAGGGGGTCGCAACTGGGAAGGGTTCTCGAATGATCCCTATCTTACCGGTGCACTAGTTTATGAGACGGTCCAGGGGGTACAATCGTCAGGAGTTGGCGTCTCTACTAAGGTGGGTGCCAATCAGTACTCTCAAGCCACACATCATGGCTCATCTCAAATAGCATTACATTGGCAATGAGCAAGAGACAAACCGGAACCCCGAAACTGTTGATGGTGTTGAAATCGCCTCCGTCTCATCAAATATCGATGACAAGACAATCCATGAACTATACCTCTGGCCGTTCCAGGATGCCGTCCGGGCGGGAAGTGTTGCAATCATGTGTTCGTATGAGCGGGTCAACAACTCATATGCTTGTCAGAATAGCAAGACGCTCAACGGTCTTCTGAAGACAGAGCTTGGGTTCCAAGGTAGGCTCCCTTGACTTGGTTGGAATGTGATGGTTGCTAATTTTGCTAGGCTATGTAATCACTGACTGGGGAGCTCAGCATGGTGGTATCGCATCCGCCAATGCCGGATTGGACATGGTGATGCCCGAGTCCACACTCTGGGGGGCCAACCTTACCACCGCTATTGCAAACGGGACTATGGAGGCATCCAGGCTAGACGACATGGTAACTAGGTGAGCCGTTCGCCACAATAGGTGTAGTATATAATGTCTAACGGAAACAGAATCCTCGCAACGTGGTACCAGCTGAACCAAGATACGAATTTTCCAACCCCAGGTGTCGGTATGCCCGCCAGTGCCTCCTCGGAACACCAGGCTGTCATCGGCACCTCACCTGACGAGAAGGGTACGTTGCTGGAAAGTGCCATTGAGGGCCACGTGTTGGTGAAGAATACCAACAATGCTCTGCCTCTTCAATCATCGCGGCTGCTATCGGTCTTTGGCTATGATGCCAAGAAGCCTGATGCGTTTGACCTTGCTGCTACGATCTTGGGCAGTAGTCCTCCCATCCAGAACTCCACACTCTATGTAGGCGGTGGCTCTGGATCGAATTCACCGGCCTATGTCATCGCGCCACTCGATGCCATCCAGCAACAGGCGTATCAGGATAGTACATCGGTGCTCTGGGACGTCAGCTCTCAAGACCCAAACGTGGATCCAACATCCGATGCTTGTCTCGTTTTCATCAACAGCTATGCAACGGAAGGCTATGACCGACCGGGCTTGACGGACGACTACAGCGATACCATGGTGACGAATGTCGCTGGTAAATGCAATAACACCGTCGTTGTAATCCACAATGCCGGCATCCGACTGGTTTACGATTGGATCGACCATGAGAACGTCACTGCTGTTATCCTGGCTCACCTCCCCGGCCAAGATACCGGTCATGCCCTAGCAGACATTCTTTACGGTCGGGCCAATCCCTCCGGCAAACTTCCCTATACGATCGCCAAACAGGCCTCGGATTATGGCGCCTTGTTACACCCATCCGAGCCCCAGACACCGTATGGACTATTCCCCCAGTCGGACTACACTGAAGGGGTCTACATTGACTACCGGGCCTTCGATAAGCAGAATATCACCCCGCAATTTGAATTTGGGTTTGGCCTTTCCTACACCACGTTCGACTACTCGGCGTTGGATATCCAGAAGACCAATGATACGAACTCTCAGTATCCACCGTCTGCCACGATCCAAGAGGGGGGAAACCCTCACCTGTGGGATGAGCTTGTCAAGGTGACAGCGGAGGTGCAGAACAGTGGATCGGTCGACGGGGCAGAGGTGGCCCAGCTCTATGTGGGGATACCCAACGGGCCGATCCGCCAGCTGCGTGGGTTCGAGAAGGTGCACATCGCCTCGGGGGAGACGGTGCAAGTGACTTTTTCCCTGGACCGGCGGGATCTCAGTACCTGGAGCGTGGAAGCGCAGCAGTGGCTGCTGCATCCGGGCACATACCAGATTTATGTCGGACGGTCGAGTCGGGATCTTCCCCTGACGGGCGAATTTTCTGTCTAATATACCCAAGGACTAGCTATCATCCATAGCCTCAATTATATCTGCCCAATTTGGACCATTCCAATCTGAACTACTAATGTCTACATTGGTCCCGTTCTGAAGAACAGAATGTCAAGTGCCAATCCGAGAACTAGGAGATTGGGCAACGAACGGATGCTGTCGAACTACCATGCATGTCCTTATCTCGCTACAATATCCCCTACATGGCGTGTAACTTGGCGTGCATTGAAGAGCGGGGTCGTCAGCCGAGGCAACCATCTGGGTGATGCTGAGTGATGTTGTTCTGGCCTCCGCTGCGGGGTTACAGCGAGGGGTGTCGGTCCATGGTTGCACACAACCACCATTTAAATCACCCCCTCCCCCCCAATTCCCCAGTGACACCGAATTCCATTCTGTCACCACAAATTGCCATAATGACTACTGACCCGCCGGAGAGCTCCAGCCCCAAAGGGTTCGGGGGACCTTACGCCAACCATCTCTACCTGGACGTCTTAATTGTGGGATCCGGATACAGCGGCATCTACTGCCTGCATGAGCTACGCAAGCTGGGTCTCAAAACGGTCATCTTCGATGCTGCACCGGACCTGGGTGGAACCTGGAGATGGAACCGCTATCCAGGTGCTCGGCTGGACTCGGAGGTGCCCGAGTATCAGTTCTCGTTTCCTGAAACCTGGGCCAACTGGAATTGGTCCACGAACTATCCCGCCTACGATGAGCTTCGCCGGTACTTTGATCACATTGAGAGCGTCTGGGACATCAAGAAAGACTGTGCCTTTGACACGGTGGTCGTGGGAGCCGAGTTCGACCCCAATGCTGGGCGCTGGCAGGTCACCACGGCCGACGGCCGCCAGGTGACGGCCAAGTATTTCATCGTCGCGACCGGCTTTGCTGCCAAGCGCCACCTTCCTGAATGGCCGGGCATGGACTCCTTCCAGGGAGAAATCCATCACTCCGCCCTCTGGCCCGAAGACGACGTCGACGTCCAAGGCAAGCGATGTGCCGTTATCGGCACCGGAGCATCCGGGGTCCAGCTGACCCAAGCCCTGGGGCCCGTTGCCAGCTCACTCAAGGTCTTTCAGCGCACGCCGAATCTTGCCATTCCAATGCGTCTGCGTTCTCTCACTGTGGAAGAACAAGAAAGAGTCAAGCCTATATACCCGAAGCTCTTCCAGCTCCGGGAGACATCCTTTGGCGGGTTCACATTCGACTTCATCGAGCGGGGAGTATTCGATGAAAACGAAAGAGAACGTGAAGCCTTTCTGGAGCGGCTCTGGGAGCAAGGCGGCTTCCGGTACTGGGTCGGCACATACCCAGACTATCTATTTGACCCCAAAGCCAACCGAGCGATCTACGATTTCTGGGCGCGCAAGGTCCGCGAACGCATCGACGATCCGGTAAATCGCGATTTACTGGCCCCGTTGGAGCCACCGCACCCATGGGGTGTCAAACGGCCTAGTTTGGAAGTCGGCTACTACGACCAATTTAACCGACCAAACGTAGATCTGGTCGATGTGAGCAGCAACGCCATTGAGTCGTTCACGGAGAAAGGCATCCGCATGACCGATGGTACGGAGCACGAGCTTGATGTGGTCTGCATCGCAACAGGCTTCGACGTGTCCACTGGAGGGCTTGTGAATATGGGTCTACGCAGCATCCACGGGACCTACCTGAAGGACGAATGGGCGACGACTGTGCATACGCATCTCGGTCTCACCATTCACGGCTATCCCAACCTCTTTTTCACATACGGTCCCCATGCACCCACGGCGATCTCCAATGGACCAACCACCATCGAGGTCCAGGGACGGTGGATCGTAGATGCGATCAGAGCGATGGAGCGGAAGGGGATCAAATCTATTGATCCGACGTTGGCCTCTACCCATTCCTGGAAAGACACTATTGAATCGCTATCGAATCGTACTTTGTTCCCGACGACACGGTCCACGTATATGGGGGGGACATTTCCGGGGAAGCCATTCGAGCAGTTGAATTATACAGGTGGAATCCCTAAATATCGTGTTGAAATTCGGAAGGTATTGCCCGACTTTGATGGATTTGATGTTGTTATGCAGTAGCTTAACTTTTTACTTTTACTCTTATGGATCTTACTCTTCCGTTTTCTTATACAGTCCAGTCCTTGCAGTAGTTAAAGGAAGACAATGAGGACCACATCCTTAGTTGGTAGACAGTAGTTCGATGGTTGAGGAGAGCCAAACGATAGGTTTTGATTGTACTTTCCAAGGTACGAGTTATGAGTGGTTGTGTGCTTAATGTACTGACAGAGTGGGATTTTGCTCCACCCTGAAGGCCGATGTTAATTAGAATACTCATTCGGATAGTGAATAATAGGTTGTATCTAACCCATCCCCTTTGGTCGCCCAATTTGCTCAACCCCACTCCCAAAGAATTTCCTTCTGCATGTTGTAGTTATCCCATTCGACTCTGTCTTTTGCTAAGCCTTAACCCACCCCACCCTGTTCTTGCCCCCCGAATCAACCTCGCGCTCTTTCCGACCGTAGTGGTCCCTCGGCCTAATTTACAAGTTCATCTCCGCAACAGATCGCCTTACAGCCGAAACCTGCACAAAGAGCCAGTAGCTTCAAACTATGGCCACATTTACCTGTCGAAATGCAATAAATTGCATGAGATATCAGGCATTGACCACCGGTTGCCTGCTGCTTGCGGCCTAAGGCGCGGGGATACGCCCGACCGGAGGGTGACCCGCCACCAATCACAGGGCACGGCTGCTATCAGATGGGATGATCAGATTAGATAGCCCCATCCCGAGGAGGATCACGGGGATTTGCCCGGATGCCATTTCAGCGAGTTCCACGCAGTCAATGACGAGTCTCCATCGACATTTTGCCGATACCGCCTCCAATTTGACATCTATTTGGAACGTCTCACCCACCGGTCGCTTTGTTTGTACCATTCAATTCCGTTCTCTGGGCCACGTGGGTCTCAATGTTCCTGGCGCCCTTGTCGGACGCGGACGGACCTCGTGGGCAAATCCGTCATGCCCCACTGCCAGCCTCTCCAGGCTTCGTCGCTTCCTGACTCTTTCTTCTCTTCTCCATCCATCCTCCTCCGTTTGCCATCCCAGCCATGCTGTCCCTCGGCTGGCTGTTTCTCCTCGTATATTCCGGGCTGGCCTTGGCGGGCCGGCCTCGAACCGACGAAGGCTGTGTGACGGCGGTGTACACCGCCCTGGGGTATCTCTCGTTTGCGGGTGAGCCCGCGGACGGCTTCTGGGAGACGCGCTGCCAAAACCCGCTCAAGGTCATCTCCATCTATGCCTCTTCCGATGTCTACTGTACTCCCGATGAACAAGCCGCTGGGGTTGGCCAGCTGGAAGGCTTCTGTCGTGAATTCGGCAACGTGGACTTGATTCCGCGCGCACAGCTAGCGGGGAATCTCACTCACGATGCTCTCAGTCGCATGCCCGTTGTTGACTATCTGGAAATTTCCAAGTCTCAACGCCTCCCAACACCGGTCCTTATCTCTCCGACCTATTACCGACGGACTTTCCAAACTATCGTACGCTTCCTCTGGGCATGCAGGGGGGAGGTCACCAGCTGATCATTCGTCTGAACAGGATACTTGGCAATTCGAGGTGTGGTCACACAATGCATTCGGGTAAGTCAGTCTTTTGCCACATTCCATGACTGTCTCTGACCGCAACAGCCTAGTAGGATACGCCTTCTGGGGCTTTATTTTACTGGTTGGCATCACCCATCGCCTGGTGCGACACCTCCTCCACTCGCTGGACGTTCGGGCGGGACAATGGTCGCGATCGCAAATAAGGTGGCTATGGGTGCCGTTGGATGGGGTTTATCACTGGGTGCAGACTCATCTTGTCGTATCGTCACCTTTATCTGCGCCACGGCGGCAACTCCTGTGGTGGACATTCCCTACGCGCATCGAAGCCGTCACCATTCTCTTGTTCTGGGTGATGAGCGCCGTCTTTTGCACTCTGGGATACCGTGTCGTGGAAGGAAATATCTAGTAAGCTCTTCGATACACCCTATGGTTTAGTTCATGGCTGACTGGCTATCAGTTGGCCTACGATCTCGTCCCAGCTCCTGCGTTATGCCGCTGATCGGACCGGTGTTCTGTGCTTTGCCAATATTCCCTTGATATGGCTTTTCGCCGGGCGCAACAACATCTTCATATGGGCAACGGGGTGGAGCTTTGCGACATTCAACTTGTTTCACCGTCACATCGCCTGGATTGCTACGTTCCAAGCCGTCTTTCACACGCTTCTCTACCTGGTAATCATGACTCAAAGTACGCTGCCTGTCCTGGTGTCTAAGAGCCTCTCTAACTCAATTACAGAAGGCAACGTAGCGAAGAAGTTACGAAAGCCATATCTGATCTGGGGAACCGCGGTAAGTGCTATCCGAGACTCAGCTGCCATCACTACTCACACATGCAGGCGACCGTGTTAATGGTCTTGACCTTACCCTTTGCGGTGCAGTGGTTTCGCCATCGGCTCTACGAGACCTTTCTTCTCATCCACATCCTCTTCTCCCTGGGTCTCCTGGTCGGTTGCTTCTAGTCAGTCCATACCTCCCTCGTCTACACCTATCTCACTAACATCTTCAGTCATACGGTCATCTTTGAGGGTCACAAGTACTGGAACTATCTCTGGCCCGCAGTGATAATCTGGATCGTGGACAGATTCCTCCGTTTAGTCCGCCTAGTCTATTGCAACATCCATGTGCGACTCAACGCAGGCTACCAGATCCAACGTACCAACAGCTCCGCGACATACGACCCGGCTGCCGACGTGATCCGCCTTGAACTCACTCCTGGGTCCTCAATGATCCGCCCAACCCCAGGGGACTTTTACTACCTCTACCAACCCTTCCGACTGACAGGCTGGGAAAGCCATCCATTCACCCTGGGCTACTGGTCCTACGAGACCCGTTACCAGACCTCGTCGCAACCTCGGTCATCCAAAGACCATTCCGTCGACGTCTCTCAAGTTCCCCTTCTGTCCGACTCATCCAACACATCAGACGAAATGCAATTAAAGCAATCCGATCAACAAGGTCTAAGATTTGTTTTTTGGATCCGACCTTACGACGGCTGGACCCGTTCTCTCCGCCAACAATGCACCCAATCCCCAGATCTAACTATCAACACCACAATCCTCCTCGAAGGACCATACGGAAACCCCTTCCCCCTCTGGAGCTACGAATCCGTCCTCCTAATTGCCGGCGGCACCGGAATTGCCGCCGTAGTCCCATATATACAAGGCCATCTTCTCCGCTCGTCCACAGACTCGGACCAACCCACCACCACGATGCAAACCCGCGAAATGCACCTCATCTGGACGACCCGCCAATCCTCCTTCATCCATCAAGTCGCATCCCGAGAACTAGCCCCCGCTCTGACCCGAGATGACTTCCGCGCGTCATTCTACACAACCGGGTCAAAATTCAGCCCGGCAGAGTCCACAGGAAACCACTCCGCTGGTGGTATCGAAAACAAAGTCGAAACATTGGAAGGCCGACCAGATCTCGAATCACTGATATTAGACCACGCCGAGGAGGCCCAACTGAGTGAATCCCCCGCTGCTGTTCTGGTCTGCGGACCTGCGGCACTGGCGGATGAAGCCCGCGCGGCTGTGCATTTGGCGATGAGAAGAGGGTATCGCCGCATTCGGTATGTGGAGGAGTCATTTACTTGGTGATGAGGTATGATTTATTCTTGTTTACTTATGAAATCCGGATATGTGGAGATGTAGATATGTTGTTGGAGGTCTTATCCTTGGAATCGACTGTGCATAACTTGCTTTGACACAATTCTTTTTGTTGATAGCCCATGTCACAGTGTTTATATTGGTCTACCTATTATTTCATGTTGATACCATTATTACAAAACTTCGACGGTTCATGTTGCCAGCTGGTGTTTGATGGTTACCTAGTACCGTAGCAATCACGAGCCATATCCCCTGCTGATTGGTGAGACCATGCAGAATACGAGAACCCCGCTGGACGATGTCACCTTTTCTCTCCCTTGAAAGAGACTCTCTTTCATAACAGCCCCGAGTCGTCAGCAGCCAGCAAACCTTACCCTGACTATATGATCCTCGCTCCTCCCTACTGATCTCGAAGCCACTGCCCTGACGCGTCGACCTACCACCATCACCACAATGTTCTCCTTCCTACGCTCACCACTCCCACCTCGGGTAAACCGAGCATCCCAGAACCCCATAATCTACGAGGATGGTCGTTCATCCGTGGCCTTCTACCCTCCAGACACCGACGACAACTACGTCTTCCGCACGACTCTCCCACCCCGCACCAGCAACAGCTCAACCTCCATCCTAGAGCCGCCGTTGCACTACCACACCTACCAAACCGAGACCTTTCGCATCGTCAAAGGCAGCATCTATCTATACCGCGGCCTGGACCCGAAACCCTGGAAACAGCTCACCGCCAATAACACCACCACCACCACAGAAGCAGAACTCACAGCCACCATCCAGCCCAAAACCTACCACCGACTCCAGAACGCCTCGGCGACAGAGGAACTGATCTTCGACGTACGACTAGCACCCGTGAACCACGCAATCGAGGAGCGCTTCTTCCGCAACTTCTTCGGCTATCTTGATGATTGTCGCGCGGCGCAGCAGACGACGAGTATCTTCCAGCTCATGGTGTTTTTGTATCATGCGGATATCCCGCTCGCGCTGCCGTTGCCGTGGCATGGGGTCGGGGTGGTGGTTAGTCGGGTGTGTACGATGGTAGGGGCGATGTGGGGGGTGTGGGTGTTAGGGTATCGGGTTTCGTATGAGGAGTATTATGAGGGGAGGAAGGGGATTTGAGGTGTTATAAATCATACTTGACCTGTGGTATGATTGATGGTGTTGGGTTATGGTCGGAATATAAGTAACTCAGGCGATTGATGAACCATAATAAATTGAATGGTCGAGTGTTCAGCAACCTGGGAGGGAGTTTTGCGATATAGATTCTCACTTAGACGTCCTTGGGAGGAAACCGAAAATGCTGATTGTAAACATGCACGATGAACGAGCAATCCATTCTTTGAAACACCCTCTCTATCATGGAAACTGCATCTTGTGCCGATTGTCTGGTCCGGGTGGTTCCTCATCGGAGGTTCATAATTTCCCCGCGGATAAATCCGTAACTCAATTCCAGTAATTTTCCGCGGCATAATCCTCAGTCTTGTTCGTATACTTCTTGACGACGATTATCCCTATCCACTCCCCTCCTTCCCCCTTTTCAGTGACTACACTTGCTCCCTCAATCTTGTCATAAGCTGAGTCTTATCTACACCATCATCAGATCTACTCAACAGAACCGCCATATCACTTCCCCCAAGTCCGCAGACACGATGAATCTCCACTCATTGACCTCCTTCCTCAAACCTACACGCCGCTGTACCGATGACGGGAGCCAAGATACATGCGAGAAACCAGTCAATTCTTTCTTGAAGAACGGGGTCCCCGCCATCATCCTTGGAATGTATGTTTCGTTTCCCGTTCGTCTTTCCCTGGGTTTGTGCTCGTGTCGAACTGACTGTTAACCTCCCCGGGGGACAGAATTTTGTTTGGTGCAATTTGCATTTGTTGCTTCCTTCTATGGCGGAATCGACGGCGCGATGCTCGCGAGGTGAAAGCAGCTGTTGAGTGGCATGGGAAGTGAAGCTTGCGTTGGATATGAAACTGATTTGTTGTATGATACTATACTATTCATGTGGTTCTATATTCTCTTCGCAATTGTATATGTAGATATACGTAGGACGTTTATAAGGAGGCACCATTGTCCCCCGACCCAATACATGCCGCTGAGTCGGCCGGGATGTGTATTCACTTTGAAACGACTGTAATTGCCCGCGGAGACATTCGAATCCTCTTTGCTTTCGTCCTCGACACTCTACAAGCCCACACGAATAGGAACCCATGCTGTGATTCATGTCAGAGCCGGGAGATCAAGGTACGATGACCATCATGTCGCTGCCACTGGGGACCGAAATAACTTAGCCCATCCCAGTGTGATGGCATCATCAGACAGGACACACGCCATGTTTCGACTGTCGTATGTCTGCCAGAATCTCCCATCTCCTCCATCCACCTCCTCTTATCCACTACCACCACCACCAATGGCTCCCCTGCCGCCCCACCTAATGTTTCTCGACGCGACTATCCTTAAACCCATCAACATTTTCATGAACGTGAACTTTGCCACCTATCCCATCGTCAGCGAAGCCCCTCCCTGCGGGATGATGCCTCCTCTTTCCCGGCTTCGTCAGTACCCATATCCTCTCAACCCGTCTAGAAGAGCTGCAGGCCATCCGCCGGTATACTCTACTAACGGTCTATCTGCGGCCAGCCTACACCTATAGCCCCTACCGGGCGATGAAGGGCTCACGCGATACCGACCGCACCTCCTGCACGCTTCGCGGGAGACGCTGAAGGTCTACCTCGACCTGGACACGATGTGTCCGGATACTAGCTCGCTGTTGATCCTATTGTTACAGGCAGCTGTACTATACATGAACTGGAAGAGGCTTCTAGCATAGAAGCTCTTTGGCGAGGCGATGCGGCTGGCAGAACAGATGCGACTGTTTGCCGAGGAGTCGCTGCAGCCACTAGTGCCCACGGAGCGCTGGCTGCGTCGCAATATCTTCTGGGCACTGCATAGCGCCTCGCGGTACTTTGGCATCATGTAGGGCTACTCGCTGATGCACCTGAGCTTCCACCTCTCGACCACGATCACAACCAAGCTGGACAAGGGGAGGGAGAGCAGCAGCAGTAGCAGGGTGAGTCTGCTGGCGGCCAATAGCTAGTCCTGGACCCTCGAGTTCGAGTAGCCACTCTGCGTCTCTTTCGATGCCATGCGCCACCTGTGGGAGATCGTTTCCAACCTGCTAACCGATCTGGCGTGCGTGGCGTGCCACCAATCCTTCAGCCAGTTTTTTAACACACCACGAGATATCTGTGAAAACCTAAACTATATACGGAACGTCTTCCACACACCGGTTCTCATAACCGAGTTCGGATTTGCCGTCTGCGATGAAACGGACAAGTCTCTACTAGTAGTAGCCCAGATATTCGATTCGCCACGCTCCCAATGCGCTATTAGTGAGGCAACACGGTGGTACCGCATGTCCGTTGCCTTACCTGGCTACCTACTAGTAGGTAGTTGGTTGATACATCCCGGTCTGCCGATGTCCTGACATGAATAGCTTCGCAAGTAACCACTGATCTATCTAATCTCGGGAACTCTTCCGGACTGGTAGCCCTGTTTCCGCAGCTCAGATACGAAGGCTCTAAAGTACTATTATCGAGCTATATGCCGCTTCTATCCAACCCGACCTTGTACTATTTACGAATCGTCTGCATACTATCGGCTCGGCAAGATCCGATAACCTCCTGCATGGGTAACATCTTCCAGTTCTAAAATTAGCATTGTACCTGCTTCACTATTTGCCGCTCTCGGGGATTACGGGCAGAATTCAATAATTGGATGCCGTGACACATAAATTGGCAATTCCCCTGACAGATGTCGTGATATCAGATCGTGATTGTGGGGCGATTGCGGTTCCAGATGAGCTGTCATAGTCCAGTGTCGATTTGAGAAAGCCCCAACGCTGCAGCTGAGGTTGCAGTTACCTAAGGGGTGGGGTGTGCAGCGGCGGAAGGAGACATGTCAGATGCGTCTCCTGAAGATCTTGCATCCTCCGGACCCTTTGAGGATCTGGGCGCTCCAGGATGCTAGTACATGTCCACCAATATTGGAAGGCTACAGTATTCATGACGTACAGCGGAGTTTTCGGAGGGTAAGCCTCGCCGAAATTGGCAGACCCTGGAGGCTGTGTCTCCCTGTAGGTATTGCAACATGATCTCCTGGCTGAAAACTGTCAAAACTTGTTCCGGAGTATCGCCACCACCATGGCTGTTCTCATGCAAGGAGCTGACCTGAAGGAAATGCCAGGCGATCTCCAAATGCACCCAGCAACAATATAGCCTATAGGTGAGTCCACAGAAGCTATAAAGAGAGCTCACGCTCACCAGTCACTTCCATCCATCAGCAGCATTAATCCAATCAGCCTTTCCAAGCCTCCTGCAATTCAGCTCTCTATCAGTTCATCCACCCTTTGAACCAACCATCCATCCATAACAATGAAGTTCTTCGCTGTTGCCACTCTCTTCGCCGCCACCGCCATGGCTGGCATTGTCCCTTCGGAATTTAGCTGGATCAGCCAAACCGGTCTCACGAACCTCAACAAGGCCAACGCCGAGAACACCTGCGGCGACAACACCGTGATGTGCTGCACTGGATTCACCCCGAGCACCGGAGGCTTCAGCGACAGTGATACCGTCTTGAGCAAGATGGGAAGACAGGTCCCTGGTAAAGTGGAAGGCGGCAAGAGCTGCAGCCCTTGTAAGTTATCCACCCTTACCCACGTAAACTAATCTCGTTCCCTCAAGCTAACCTGTTGATTCAAGGCGGTCCTGATAACAAAGGCCAGAGCGTTGCCTGCTGCACCGGAGGAGTAAGCCACCATATGTAAATCCTGACAAATGACCAGATACTGACAAGCTTCTTTAGAGCGGCAACCTGATCAACCTTCCCTGCATCGCCATCGGCAGCATCCTCTAAACGGTTTCGTATCGAATATTATAGCCGGGGGACACCCATGTCAATATCTTCCCCCGAGTGACCTTGGAAATACAATCGAATGTACAGTTGGATCTTCTTGCGAAGAGGATCTAGGATTGTGTCTGTTATTGCGCGCGACTGGGTTTGTGGGGCGTATGCCTCTTAATTTGTTCTTGTTCGTTACATTCTTTGTGCTTGCTACTCGCCTGTTGATGGGACGATGTGCGGGTCTATTGTCAATTGAATATAACAAATCAGTGAAGGACTCCGTTGTTTTGCGGTCGAGAAATACTTTCACATCAGCTGGTACGGTTATGCCACGCCATAGCGGCCATCGGGCAAAGTAGATGTAACCACTTAAAAAGAGATTCCGATCCGAAGTCCCACAGCAGTGCAAGTTCGATAGTTTGAGCGCAATTGGAACAATTGGAACATTCACATGGGCCATCATGGAATGTTTTCTAAGCTCCTATCTACACTTAGTTGAAAGATAGGGGTAGTTTCATAAATTATTGATAAACCTGGCACGAACCTGTCATGGCATTTGACGGAAGCGGACCCGAGGGCCCAATAATTCCTTCACACCTGCCGGTCGGACGTGCCTAGATCGATAGTGCATGGCAATAATGAATTTGGTCAAGCAAGCTTACTTAGATCTCATGAGCTGAGTCATGTTATATTTCCTCGGCCGCGATTTTGACTCCTTTCGCGTGTCTTCGATCCTCTAGAGTCCCGGGATACACATGAATGATAGGTTCAGTAAGATTTCACGGAGCATTTAACCACGGATCGTCCAATAGCTCTTTTGCCGTCTTCCTCTCCTCTGGAACCCATTGCAGCATTGACCGTATAAATCGTAGGAAAGCCTGCTTGTTCTGTCCGCTCAGATTTTCCTCCGATTCCTCTAACGACGTCGACGGGATAGAGACACCACCCGCACCCAACCATTTACCTGTCTACTTTTAGCTTCGCTCACACGTAGAAAGGCTCAACTGACCATCCTCGTCAAAAACATGGCGAGCCCCTTGACTGCGCTGGAGAAAGTGAAGTGGTGGCAGACCAAGGTATGCTACCATTTCAGCCACATGGTGGGAAGGTGAGTATTCCCCGTCCTCGTCGAGCGCATTGAACATATGCTTGTTTTCGAAGATATCCCAGATCTGCGTCGTAGTCAGCGCATTCCCCCACTCATAAAGTACAGTCAACTTACCATGACACCAAGGTTCCAAATGTCAGCGCTGAAACTCCACTTCATGTCAAAAAGCACCTCAGGGGCTTTGTATATATCGGGTTAAATATTGCCGGCGTGGAACTTGCCGATCCTCGCCTCCCCTAGGTCACATAATACTGGTGGGCCCCATAGACCATCTCTGGGCGAGGAAAGCTTCCGTGATTTGTATATCGTCCGGTTGCTATCCACGACCTTTCGCGGGCTGGGATTCTCTTGTTCAGCCTTTTCAAACTCCTCTAGGATTGATGCATCGTCAATATTGAGCATAATATTCGAAGCCTTGATATCTGTGACATCGTTAGCCAATTTCCAACAGGAGAAATTATCCAGATCAGGGAGATGTACCTGAGTGAACAACATTTGCCTCCCGGTGGAGAAAGTCGAGGGCCTGTAAGATACAAATCAGTGTTTCCTTTAGAAGAGGCTCGCTGAACTTGCAAGATCTAGCTCGCATTCGCAACTCATTGATTGACAAATGCATAGGTGGCTGCACCAAGCATCCGTGAATGCCGTTTGGACCGGAAATATCGAATGTTTAATACAGACCACGAATATAGGCACCTCCAATATGTGACGAGTCCAGCCTGCTTAGGTGTTCATAAGCATTGATCTCACTAGACAAGGCCTTTCCCGATCGACTGGTTGTCAAGACCTTGACAGCGACATAGTCACAGTTGCTGTATGAAATATAATTAGGCACCGTTGGTAATTAGAGTCAAGAATTAGCCCACCTCTTGTCATGACACAGCCATACGGTTGAGTAAGACCCGTATCCAAGCTTTCCTAAGACCTTGTATCTTGAATTAAGCAACTCTCCTATGCGAACAGGTAGAATTGCTTTGGTCTGTAGAACGGAAGCCTCTCCTCATCCATAGGCCTATTAGGATCGAGCCGAGGAGGTCGGGTGCCCATGAATCGTCTAAGTTGGATTTGTTTTGGTCGGGAAAAGAGGTTCGTCGATTTGGCAAGGGATATACGACTTCCTATCACGGTGAGAGTTCCGTTTCTTAGAAAAGGCGGAAGATACTGTGATCGATATATTTGCCAGCTAAACTTTGACATAGAGATGGTTGTAGTGCAGATAGGCTATCGTTATTAAAGAACGAAGGGAGACTCTGACGTGAGGTGCACTTGGGTGGTTGCGAGTAAGGAGAGGCACGACACGGGAACATGGGCGGCTAATAGCAACCCTACAACACCACAGCACTGTTTGAACCCGACCACGACCAACCCAACTAGGTTGTCTAGATGATAGAGGCATGGAAGGATTTAAAAAAATATAAACAAAAAAGAATGACCTACGCAGGATTCGAACCTGCAATCTCTTGATCCGTAGTCAAGCGCCTTACCATTGGGCCAGCAGGCCAATTGATGTGAATTTCATGCCGACATACAACCTATATGACAAAATACTGCAGCTCGACCAGTACGAGTTCCAAGGATGGACTAGAACAGACAATCGTGTGATATTGATTACTACACGCAAGATTTATCACATATGTGATACCTGTCGAGAATAAAATGCCCGAACCCACTGTCCCTGCGATTAGGTGAGCAATGGAAAAACAAAAGGCTGAGAGAACATCCGACCGAGATTGTGTTGTCAACGGAAACAGGACTTGCATCACAACAACATTTACGCTTCCGAAATATCGCGATGCAAGGGCTCTATAAAGCTTCAAAGCTTTTCCGTGCGCAGTCAAGATTATTTATAGATTCTAGGAAGGATTTGCGGCCTCTCAAGCAAGACTTCTCTGTGCACCTTGAGCGAATCGAATCAAACGACCACTTCTTTTGCTACACGTCTGTCGTTGGCTATACAATGAGCCACTGCAACTCAAAAAGCGATATGTTAGATTCAATGTTCCAGCTCTGCAGCAGATTGCTGGTCGTATAGCCAGCAGCCGGTGTGTCGAAATGACGAAAATACCTGAGGGGCTATACAATAAGGTGTTCTCTTTGAGAATGGAGAATGACAGGGAGATCCTGGCCAGAATTCCAAACCCCAATGCTGGTCATCCCCAGCATGTTGTTGCCAGCGAAGTCGCAACACTAAATTTTGTGCGTAATGCCGTTGCTCCCCTCTTAACTCACCTGCTAACGTTTTGGTGAAAATCACATGCAGCTTCGCAACGTCCTCGATATCCCGGTTCCCAGAGTTCTTTCCTGGAGCTCCCCGTCACAACCTAACACGGTGGGTGCAGAATATATCCTCATGGAAAGAGTCGAAGGGCACCAGTTAAGTGAGGTTTGGGATGCCATGTCTGAAGCTCAACGCTTCGGTCTGGTGAAAAGCCTGGTGCAAATTGAGCAAAAGCTTGTGGATATGAAGTTTGCGCTCCATGGCAGCTTGTACTATAAAGGTACATGCTGTCATGGCAGAAATGTCGTTGATCCCACTGAACCGGCAAAGGAGGTTATATCAGATTTTGTCATCGGTCCAACAACCCAGCGATCCTTTTGGGAAGACGAAAAAGGAGAATTAGATATTGATCGGGGGTCATGTATGCGCATCTAAATCCCGATCCATTGGTTTGTAATACACACTGATGCATCTTATGTAGGGGAGACTGCCCAGGAATACCTTTCATCCGTCGCCAACCGCGAGATAGCCGTAATTAAAAATTCTGGGCCCTAGCAAATCCAACAACACATCTTTACTATTAAGAGAAACACAACAGGGACGTGATGAACATGTACATCTTCTTGAACAGTTTCTAAGAGTGCTGCCTCACATACTACCACCACAAGAAACTCTTCGTCCCGTTCTGCTGCACCATGATCTTCATTCGGACAATATATTTGTTGATTCCTCAGACCCAACGAAAATATCGAGCATTATTGATTGGCAGGCAGTCTACACTGCCCCGCTCTTTATGCAAGCAAAATTTCCTTCGATCTTTGATTGCGATGACCCCTATCCATGGGGTGCTGTTCAGCCTAAGTTACCGAAAGATTTCGATAGCCTCTCGCAATCAGCGAAAGGGTTGGCTGAAGACACACTTGCCAGGCTTAGGCTGAAAAAGTTCTACAAATTGGCCTCGAGGAAATTCAACCAGCCTCTCGTCATGGCCATGGATGCCATGAGAAATGATGATGATCCCATTACTTTCGTATTTCATATTGTTGGACAATCTTCTCAGGACGGCCCAATCCCACTCAAGGAGCTCCTCATACAAATATACGAGACATGGGATCAAATCATGGAGCACCGAGGCTCCGCGATTCCATGCCCTATTTCTTTCTCAAAAGACGAAATTGACAAAAGCCGACGACTGGTAACAGAATGGGTGGACGCATATGGCGAACTTGACAGCCTGCGAGCGAAGATCGTTGGTAAAGATGGCTGGGTTTCACATGAAGAATACGATGAAGCCATGCGCAGGTGGGATAGCAAGAAACCCACATTAGAATTTCTTCAAGAACGACTAGATAAGTTGCTGCTACAGTAAACGACTCAGGATGAGAAGGGGAAATGATTAGAAAATGCGTGCCGCGAGGTATTTCCCGTAACCTGAGCTAGAAATCCTCGTACCATCCAGTATGTTTGAGATATAAGATGGTACATCTCACTTCAAGAGGTCAGGACCGAGAGTATCATATCAATTCCTCATGTAGCCACCCTCTACACCCGTCCTTCTAAACCCAGAATCCGCCAATTGCTTCCATGGTAAATCTTCCTATGCCTCCGATTTCCCTCCCCACCTACCCCACCCCCAACGGAGACCGAAATGGATGACACCCCTGACATTTCTTTGGGCCTCAGCCTTCCCAGCTTTCAATACCACAACGACATGGGATAGGCGTCACATAGAGGATTTTGAGTTCTCATGGACTCAAACTAAGCGCCTACGAAATTTGGAGCAGCGGTAGGACTGCCTGAGCCGCGAAGGTCTATGAGACCAGCGCGAAAATGAAGAGTGGAGAACAAATCTGGAAGATCTAATTTTACTAGTTCATGAAGACCCTCCAAAGTGGGAAGAAGTGGGCCGTGCTCCTCTACCGCCGATGCCGCTCTAGTCCCCCCGACCCCGGATTCTCTTCCTTCCCTGCATCGCTTGATCATCCGAGATCATCAACAAATCCCTCCTAGGGTACGCCATCGCGGTCCTATCCATGTCGAGCTCGCGCACACAGCAGACCCGTCATCTTGACAGGTCCGATCGCCCCTCTAAACGCCGAAAAGTGGCCATTGCATGTGATGACTGCCGGGCTCGGAAGGTCCGGTGTGACGGTAGACAACCCGGTAAGCTTCTCTTTATTCTGACGTTATTCGGAATGATCCAGCCTTCTCGCTGACTTCTAGCGTGCAGTTTGTGGGCCCTGCAGCAGGCGAGTAGACCAGTCGACGCAATGTGTCTATACCGGGGAGCTGGAGAAGAAGCGAGCGGTCCGAAAGTAAGTTTCTGCCTGTTAGATTCGGCACAAATGACCCGGGAGTATTCCCGATGCGGCCGGTTTGGGCTAACAGTGTTTTGGAAAAGTTATATTGCGAGCCTTGAAGATCGGATCAAGCATCTAGAAAGCCGGGGAAGGCCCACAAACTTGAGAGAAGGAGCTTCTCAATGCCATGACAGACCTGGCGACTTGCAAGTAAGTTGCACAGTGTCGTCCTCAATTATCACACAATAATCCGCAAATGGTGTAGCTTGGTCGAACTCACAGTTCCAGTTCCACGAGCCACCGCCACTCAGAGCACCCGTGGCTCTACCCATGCCATCAGAAGTAGATAGTGCCTCTCAATGCACCCCGAAAGCAAATGTCAGCCATATACACAGGCCCACTGTGTCCTCCCAGAACTCGCGAGAGCAGTCGCTGCGAATGAAGGACCCAACGGACAGTGTCAATGCTATGATGGGTGCTGTGGAAGATGAGCGCCCATCACAGGGCTTCTTTGGTAGCTCTAGTGCTGCTAGCTTCATACGCCAAATCAAGATGGCCGTGGATAAAAAGGTCCCATTGCCCGATCACCACAACCCAGACTCACTACTGGGGCTTGCTCCACCGAGCAGTCTCATGTCCACAAAGAAGCAACGGCTATCAACAGTTCCCGATTATGTTCTTCCTCCACGAAAGACGGCTGATGGTCTTGTGAGAGTATACTGGACGTTCGTTTTCCCACTCTACCCCCTCGTGGATGGGGTTCATTTGAGAGCTGAATATGAGAGGATATGGACAGGAGAAGCTCTTGAATCCGATGAAAACATGCTTATGTGTACATTCAATGTCATATTTGCGCTGGCCTGCCAGCTGGCCGATTTCATTCCTCCCGAGGAGCGAGAGGCTTCTGCGGATGCATTCTTCACTCGTGCAAAAGATCTTCTCCAGTTCAACCTTTGGAATGCTGGATCTGCTGCATTGATCCAATGTCTTCTTCTGATGGCCCAGTACCTTCAAAGTACCGACTCTGCCCATCAGTGCTGGATTGTCGCGGGGCTAGCGATTCGCAATGCCCAGGGTCTTGGCTTGCACCTCCCGCAGACAATTGCCTTTCTTAAAAATCCACAGGAGCAGCAGCTGGCTCGCAAAATCTGGCATGGGTGTGTCTTAATGGATCGGTGCGCCATATGAATCTGGGTAACAACTATTATGTCAATACTGATATTTGATAGGGTCATATCTATGACATTTGGGCGCCCGGCCATGATCTCCAAGGCGTCATGCGGATCCGTTCCCCTACCAGCTAATGTGGATGAAGAGTACATTCCCGCTGTGTCGGGGTCCGAGGTGGCGCAACCGGCTAACCGGCCATCGGTAATGGCCTTCTATGCAAAGTCCCTAGAGCTTTATAAGATATTGAACGATATCCTCCTGAGTCTCTATAGTCCCGGAACAGATGAGAGTCCAGAAGACATCTACGATTTCTACTTCGACAAAGGAGCAAATAATGGAGAGCGGACAATCTTTGAACTTGATCAGGCTCTTACGAAGTGGTCTCGGAGCCTACCCTCACACTTGCGAGGCGAATCCTGTTCCGGGGGTGAGTTTACGGTGTTTTACCACCAAAGTGTTGTATTACGTGCGAGGTATGTCTATCTGAGTTAATGCGATGATATGGCACTGATAAATCTTATCTTAAGGTTTCTTCACGTGCGAATGCTTCTCTTCAGACCTATCCTGTCTAGATACTGTACTTCGCGCGAAAGTGGGATCTCGGATCCAATGATCTCATTCCGTGATTCCTTCCCTCAGCGGGTTGCATTGCAATGCTCGATCATTTGCGTAAAGGTTGCACAAGAGGTTATCGGGTTGATACATGGTAATCTACCGGCAGATGGAAGTTCAGGCCCTCTTCCTGCTTGGTGGTACAACATTCTGTGTGAGTATCCAGACTTTCGGATAGTTACTATGGCTGATGAGTGCAGATGTTTACACGGCGGCCACTGTGCTTATAGCGGGCCGCCTATGTCCTGCCGTCCTAGACGAGGTGACCGAAGCTGCAATGTCTCAATCTTGGGATAGCGCTTTGGGGGTGTTGCGGAGATATCATAGCCATAGCACATCAGCCCGGCGGTGTGTTGCAGCACTTGAAATTCTTTACGATAGGGTCGTGTCCCAAGGGCCGCCCAACGATCACCCAATAAACCCCTTTCATAATGGCAGTGCACCTAATGACCTCGGCGATCTGTCCCTAGGGGAAGGCGTCAGCTCCATCTTTCTGGAAGGTCTCGATCTCCCCGACTTTCAAGATATGTCGTGGCTGAACAGTGTTCCGAGCAATTTATTCTGAGTTCGTCTCCTGGGACATTATACTATTATCACCGCTTCCATTTGTGGAAACCTCTACTGGGCACTTTATGCAGTCGATCACCTATCGCGCTCCGCGGAAGATGGGAGTCGTGACTGCGCGCAGACTAGGACGTGGCATTCAGTGATTATGGCTAGGTTCCACCCTGCAATATTTGGGCTACATCTATAATAGCATGTAAGTCACACGGCATGATCCTTTCTTATATCGATCCATTCATCACATATTTGAATTTCAATGTGTGACTTCGTCCTCCGTCTTTTGATCTGCTCGCGTAGCCACAAACTGAATCGCAATGATCGAAGGCAGTGCACAGACTCCGATGATCGCACACATGACACCGGCTGCGCCGGCCAGGCCCAATGAGTCAAACATCGGAGGGAAATAGAATGGTCCAATCTAAAATTATTAGCTACCAAGCTTTGGCGTCATATTACTCCACTTACAAATCCATATATGTGGCGGAAGAAATTTATGCACACACCGACATTCGTCGAGGACTCCTTATAACTGTCGACGGCGAACGATATGAGGATTGTCGTGATGATCTGATTGCCAAAGCTGGAGATTGCCGCCCCGACGCATGGGGTCACATTCCAGCTGGTCGCTTTTTCTAACTGGAAGCCCCATACCAGAAGGCCCGCAATGACGGTCCCGAACCCAATATAAGAGAGCCACAGACGGTCAGCAGGCCGGTGGTATCCTCTCTTCCTATGCATGACTCTCAGAAACCAGTCCGACATGGGTCCACTCAACTGCTCACCGAGTAGACACCCAATGATGATCGCGACGAACTGCAGTCCAATCTGCTGCGAATCAAAGTCGAACTTTTCACCAAATGCGATTGGCATCTCGACTATCAATGCAATGTTCCCGTAGCAAAACACAATCGCATGAGCGCATGCGGGAATCAGCACCTTAGGCAATCGCGCAAAGAGAAGCGGCTCGATAAACTCGCGAGGCTTAAGCGGGCGTGGGTTAATTCTGCGCGGGACCAACTTCTGAAAGAAACGAGGTCTTGCCATGCTTGCCACATGGTTATCGCGATCAGCCGGGACGCATAATGTCTCTTCACCTAGCAGCAGGTACGCGATGAACTGTGCAAAGTTGATCATGGCAAAAATCCAGTAGATCCACTCAAATCCGACATGCTTTGTGACGAAGCCCATGATGAACGGGCCGCCAGGGGTGCCAAGTGTGAGCATGAGGGTCCACCATCCCAACTTCTGAGCTCGCTTCTCTGGTTCACACAGCTCTGTGATCACGCTGCTACCGATTCCCATGGGAGGAGAGATAAGAATTGCAGTGAGCACTCTAGTCACCATTTGCGTCCCGTAGGTGGTACAGCGAGCTCCGCCAATATTGCAAACCATACTCCCAAGGACAGAGAACATGGAGACATGGTATCGTCCGTAGGTGGAAGTGATAGGTTTCCAGAAGATGGGGCACACCCCTAAAAGCAAGATCTGCGTGAAAGATACATGTAAGTCTAAGACGCTTCCTGTTTCAAGCATGGTTGTTGACACTGGTAAAAGACATACCTGAGCAGAGGTGAGATAAGATGCTTGTGGCACGGTCACAGCATAGGCCTCAGCCATCGCATCATAGGCCGGTATAATTCCCGCGGCCATGAATGTCGCTGCCATCGAATGAAAGGCGACCATTAGGATCTGAGTATCCTTTTTCCAAGCCGGCCAGTTTTGAGGGTTTGCAGGGGAAGCGTCCAACCCAAGGACCATGTTACTGGACTGTTGGTCCGGTGGCGTTGGAGGTATATCCTCCAGGTGAACCTGTTCATTGTCGTTTCCCTTCATGATTTCGGAGCGATACATGTCCGCATCTAAAGGATTGTTTCCTGCCATGGCTGGAAGAAGATATCGTTGGCTGTAGATCGAGGCCTTCAGGCCAAAGGTTGCGAATCGAATGAGACAAGCTAACAACCGACGTACCTTGACGGTTCACTATCCGACTAAGTACAAATCAACTCTACGTCGTTTCGCTGCCCTCAAGGGCGACTTATATCCCTGCGCAATTCCACACACAGTGAAACTCTGCGCCCCTTGCAGACCAGAGAGGTGGGGACTCGAGCTGGGCAGTCTGGTCCGCATCACTACAGTGCACATTGTATGAGCGACTGGACGCCAAGAGCGAACCTAATCGGCTGCTTGACCAATGAACCACTGATAAAAGGAATTGTTTCCGAATCTGCCTTCAGACGTGGTCATAACATCCTACCCGAGGTTATATACGCTGGAAACCTTGACGGGTCAGCACCCGACGCCATGGCCGCCCATCGGATGCGGGTCCGTTGATTTCTCCAACTCGTTAAGACCTGAAATATACCGGGGAGTAACAGGGTACACCAAGGTTCCGAGGTTGGTGATCCGGGGAACGGCGCTGATCCCTGCACCTTTTTGAAATAACTCTAGGTTTGAGCTTCGGAAGACTATCAGGTAGACAATGTAAATGGTTCACACGTCGGAGGCGTCTTGATGGATGACATCACGCCAGGGATCAACGCCATTTACTCTGGATCAGCCAGTGATTGAGCTTAATGAGTTAGGTGAAACCCTCTGTCACACCTGGCTGATGCGATTAATGAGACTTCTAGTAGCCACCCGGCACGGAAGGCGGCAATTATCAATATTCTACTGGCGCTCTTGTCTTCAGGTAGCATCGTTTCTGCGAGAATATCTCCACTTTTATCTCGATTGTTTAAGGCTCATCTAGACGAAGACCAAAAGGGTTGGACTGCGTTATATGCAGCTGCACCAGACAGGACATCTGAACACAACGCGCAATTTTAAAGTCCACAAGCCATAGCTCTTCAAGCTACTCCCAGCATGGGGGTCAGTGCCTTGGGAATTCGAGTCACAGCTGATGTCGGGGCAATGCTGCCCGAGCCCTGTGGCATCCATTTACCCGCTTTGCTTGGCTGTTGATTCCCCGCATTTTCCCCGGATTGTCCACCATCGCCATTGATGGGTTTTCGACGGTATGTCCCTGCTGTCACCCTACATGTATGTTTCTTGGCTTCATTGCTACATGCGATGCCAATCTTCTTTTCGGGGTATCCCGCACCGGCGAGATCTGTCTATCACAGTCCTTATAAGATGGCGCTATCTAGCTTCGTCAGGAAAGGCGCAGGGTCTGCACCAGCCTCTGTAAAACCCATTCGTGTGCCTGGAACTACCAGCCACAATGCGTGAACTTCTCCCCCTTACCCTAATCACCCTCTGGTTCGCCTTCGCCTCAGCGACCCTCCACACCACCCAAAACACAAGCACAATCACCCTCTCCAACGCTCGCCTCACCGCACACTTTTCTAAATCCCAAGGTCGGATCACTGACCTCTACCTCGACAACCAAGACCTGCTGGGCCCCCAATCTGGTGACACCGGAGTCGGCCCGTACCTGGACTGCTACTGCATCCCATCGGGCTTCTACACCCCCGGAACTACAAGCTCAACTTCCAACTCAACCCTCCACCTCATCACCGGCACCGACACTACAAAGACCCAATATGCCGGCGTTGTCATGGACTCAACCTACTTCCCGACGGGCCAACACTTCCAACAATACTGGTTCCTCCGGGACGGCGAAACAGGCCTCCACACATTCAGTCGATTAGCATACTACAACGCATCGACACCATATCTTCGCAATCTCCAGGAATTCCGGACTTTGTTTCGCCCCAACACGGATCTGTGGACGCATTTGACCTCCAGTGAAGTGCAAACTGCGCCGTTGCCGAGTGAGAAGGCGATTGCGGAGGAGGTTGTGGTGCAGGATGCGACGTGGACGTTTAATATTACTCCGAGTGATGCGTACTATACTCAGTTCTCCGATTATTTTACCAAGTATACGTTTTCGAATAGTGAGTTGATTCGAGGTGTTAATTTGAGGTGTTAATGGGATGAGGTGTTTATGGTGCTGATTTTGGATGCAGCGTGGAGGGATAATTCCGTTCATGGGGTTTATGCCGATGGTTCGACCTCAAATGGGACGACGTATGGAGCGTGGTTGGTTATGAATACGAAGGTGAGCAAGATATCGTTCGAATGATATCCCTGATGGGTTGCTAATCATTTCTTTTTGCTAGGATACTTATTACGGTGTATGTGGATACCGTCCCTTCATCTCAATCAACATACTGACCGTCTAGGGACCACTGCACTCGGACCTTACCGTCGACGGCATCGTCTACAACTACCTCGTGTCTAACCACCACGGCGAAGGCACTCCCAACATCACCTACGGCTTTGATCGCACATTCGGCCCTCAATTCTACCACTTCAACGGCGGGAAAGGCTCCGCATCTCTACAAGAACTCAAGTCTGATGCAGAGTCCCTGGCAGATCCGAACTGGAACAAAGAATTCTACAACTCGATCGCCAAACATGTGGTCGGATATGCACCCTCCAGCAAGCGCGGCAGTGTGCAAGGACAGATCAACCTTCCCGAGGGTGCCACCAGACCCGTCGCTGTCCTCACCGTGGACGGACAATACTTCCAAGACAACTCCGTAAACGCCTCCTCATACCAATACTGGGCCGAGATTGATGCGACCGGACGATTCAACGTGGACCACGTCAAAGAAGGCGTGTACCGACTAACCGTATACGCCGATGGAATCTTCGGAGACTTCGAACGCGATGGCGTGCAAGTCAAAGCCGGCAAGACAACTAACATCCAAGAAACATGGGTAGCAGAGTCCGAAGGCACCGAGATCTGGCGACTAGGAACCCCCGACAAGTCATCCGGAGAGTTTCGTCACGGAGTCGCAAGAGACCCCACACATCCACTCCATCCTCCAGAGTACCTCATCTACTGGGGCGCGTACGACTGGCAAACCGACTTTCCTGATGGAATCAACTTCACCATTGGGACCAGCGATCCAGCAACCGACCTAAACACCGTGCAATGGTCCGTCTTCGGACCAACCCCCAACGACCCGCACGTCGAATACGACACCACCCACGACTGGACGATCAACTTCCCCCTGAGCGAAGATGACCTTGCGCAGCGATCCACAGCCACCCTCACCATTCAACTCGCAGGTGCGAAGACCGCCTCCGGAAACACAGACGTATACAGCCCAAAGGAGCTATACAACAACCTCGCGCTGGAGAGCTACATCAACGACCAATCGGAGCCACTGACCCTACTGATCGGATTCAATCAGTCAAGTAGCTGCATTGTGCGGTCGGCAGTCAGTTGCTATCAGGTTCGCTCGCGCATGGAGTTCCCGGTGGATTGGCTGAAGGTCGGGAATAATGTTCTGACATTGCATCTGCCGTATAATGCGACGGATACGGAAACGGCGATATTACCAGCGACGGTGTACGTGCAGTATGATGCGTTGAGGCTGGAAGTTTCGTAAGGAAGGGGGCCAAACGTGCTGTATAGAGATTAGAGTAGTGTCCCAAAAATATTTATTGGAAGAGCACGGCCTAAGGGGCCCTATCTAGACGATGAAACCCCTCCAGACCGCCCTCCCCACCGCCCCTTGTGGCAGAACCTAGAGAACCTCGCATGAAAAACACCGGAAATAAGCGGATTTAAGAAAATACAGTCCTAAAAAACTTTCGTCGAAAAGTGTTCAAATTGGCGGCGGCAGAAAAGAGGACCATGCATTTTCACCGCCTCATGCGGCAGAACCTAGACGACCTCGCTCTGGAAATCATGGATTTAAGCGGATTTAGCAACGTACAGACCTGAAAAACTTTCGCTGAAAAGTGTTCAATTCCTTACCGCCTTTCTGGCAGAACCTAGTCGACCTCGCTCTGAAAACCGCGGATTTAAACGGATTTAGCAGCGTACAGGCCTGAAAAACTTTCGCCGAAAAGTGTTCAATTTGGCAGTGGCAGAAAATGGGGACTTGGCGTGCTTAGTAACGCCTAGATATAGGATTGCCTAGTTCTCCGTACTCTTTCTTTAGAATGAATAGTTTATATAGAATGGGAAGATGATGGATACGCTGATCGAATATTTCTTTAACTCCGGTGAAGATACTGGTTAATGTTGGGGACACAGAGTCTTCGTTCCGTCTGTTCTCCAGATGGCCAGCGGATTTCCGTTTTGGCCTACTGGTATGAACTTAACAGTTAATTATCTATGAGACTTGCTTACTTGTTTGCTCGTTTACATACCTCCAGGCTGCTTATCCTGCTTACCCTATTTACTCGTGCTCTACTGTTGTCATTCGATCCTTGGAGTAGTTGATATAGTCCAAGATACAAGTGATGGATGTGCAAAGTGCTGCTCATGGGTTAGATTATCCGCATTGAAAGTATTTATTGGGACATATCTCCCCGTCTGTTCGCCAAATAGACGCGATATATCTTTCTTTGTCTACTGGTCTGAGCCCTGACAGTATTTATATCCTGTGAACAAACCACCATTTGACTTTTTGTATCCGTTATTTGATGGGGGTTGAATACGAAATAATGCTGCCGCTGGTGAAACGAAAGACCATGACTATCAGCTATTAACTATGCTGGGTCAGCGAACAGAAACAGATCTTCTCAATATGGCACCGCATTCATCTAAACCATGACCATATCATGTAATGACATATTGTCATTCGCCCCCGATCGCCATCCCCATCAGCTGCGTCACCTCTCATTATTGGGGTGTAGACACGCCACAGGAGGCCAGCGAGCGGAGGTCCGTCCCAGAGTCAAGATAACCGAGGCTGGTCCGGGTAAGCCGGCGAATTGCCTGATTGCAGCCATCACGGGGTGCATAAGCCCGTCAGGGAGATATCGTGGACTCGCCAGGATATTTCCAACCTGGCCTGCGTTTTATCTATCATGCGTGTTGGGCATCGGAGCGCAATCCCTCAGGTTGGGAGGAAAGACGAGGGTCGATGAGGGGGGAAATCCGTGGACTCGGAAACCTTCACCGGGATCGGCCTTGCCCGAATAGGTAAAAGCCTCGGCTCATCGGCGTTGCTTCGAGCAATTCTAATCCGCTCCCCTTGATTGGCATCGGCCCATTTATTATAAGACCCCTAGGCAAAGTCCTTCCCCGCATTTTGGTCTGAAGCTTTGGTCCTACCCATACAGGACGTTGCCTTTTTGTTTGAACAAGTTCCGAATACTGTTACGCGCAGACGTTAGACCGACCATGTCGAAAAGCTTCACCCGCGCCGAGGTTGCGCAACACAACACGGAGGACTCTGTCTGGTGCATCATCGACCATCGCGTTTACGACTTGACTGACTTCATTGATGCGCACCCCGGTGGTAGTGTCGTTCTGAACCAGATAGCAGGCACCGATGCAACGGTCGATTTTTATAACCTCCATCGGCAGGAAGTCCTCGAGAAGTACAAAGACCTTTGCATCGGAACGATAACCGGCGAGACCCCTGTGGTTGTCACCCCTGAGCCCGGCAGTCTTAGCCAGGTTCCTTACGCCGAGCCCCTATGGCTCCGTCCCCAGTTCAAGAGCCCATACTTCAATGACAGCCATCATCGACTCCAGAAAGCTCTTCGAGAGTTCACCGATCGCTATGTGACCCCTGAGGCGCAGGAAAAGGAGAAGGACGGTAGTTATATCAGTCAGGACTTGATCGATCGTATGGCGGAGGCTGGAGTGCTGGCGATGCGTTTGGGCCCTGGAAAGCATCTGCATGGGCGGAAGCTGCTTGGTGGGGCCATTGACGGAAAGGAGTTTGACTACCTCAGTGACATGGTGCTATCGCAGGAGTTGGTGAGAGCTAATGCTCGAGGTTAGTTTGGCTCTTCGCATGGGTTCGACTGACTGGGACATTCCGTACTGACTCTTGGCAGGCTTCCAGGATGGAAACATGGCCGGTATGTGTATCAGTTTGACTGCCGTTCAGCAGTGGCTCCGTGATGAGCCTCTTCGACAGAAGGTCACCGAGGAAGTTCTGTCTGGAAAGAAGAAGATGTGTCTGGCGGTTACAGAGGCATTTGCTGGCAGTGATGTGGCCGGTCTTCGCACGACAGCAAAGAAGACCCCTGACGGCAAGCATTATATTGTCAACGGAACCAAGTACGCATGACATCTGCATTGATCACTAGTACAAGACGCTTATATGTTTTGCAGGAAATGGATCACCAACGGCATGTTCTGTGACTACTTTGTCACCGGCTGCCGGACAGAGAAGGGTTTCTCGGTGCTTCTAATCCCCCGCGATGAAGGGGTTGAGACCAAGCAAATCAAGACCTCTTACTCGACGGCGGCTGCTACTGCGTATGTCCAGTTTGAGAACGTGAAGGTCCCAGTGGAGAATCTTCTAGGTGAAGAGGACAAGGGTTTCATCGTGATCATGAGCAACTTCAACCACGAGCGGTTCATGATGGTCTGCAGTGTGGTCCGCATGTGCATGACCGTTGTAGAGGAGTGCATGAAGTGGTGCAACCAACGCATCGTCTTCGGCAAAAAACTGATTGAGCAGCCCGTTATGCGACAGAAGTCAGTAGTCCTTGCCAGTATATTCGTGCTGTGCTAACATAGTATCAGGCTTGCTCGCATGATCGCACTTTGCGAATCCAACCAGGCGTGGCTGGAATCTATCGCATACCAAATGTGCAACATGACCTATGCTCAGCAGTCGGCTAATCTGGGCGGGCCCATTGCCCTTCTCAAATCTCATGCCACCCGCTCGGCACAGGAGATCGCTGACCAGGCTACCAACATCTTCGGTGGCCGGGGATTGACCCAGAGTGGCATGGGCAAGTTCATTGAGATGTTCCACCGAACATACAAGTTTGACGCTATCTTGGGTGGCACGGAAGAGATCCTGGCCGACCTGGGAGTCCGCCAGGCGATGAAGAAGTTTCCTAAGGCGATGCTGTAGTGCGCTACACCGACATCTTCTGCCTGATAATGATCTTGCTTTTCTCAAGTGTGGACCCTGCGGGACAGGGCACGGTCTTCGGATCTAATTGAAGTATAGCGATTATTGGAGTCTTTCAGCTGACCGACATGTAAATGTTGTTGTACATATATGAGTCAAGCTTTCATGAACACTCCAAACTAGGCACTCTGCGGCCCATATGCTCATGTTTTCAAGTATCGTCGGTGCGCTTAGTGGCTCATAGGCTCTGCAAGCGGATGTCATATGCATCCACCGGGTCAATCAATTGAGAATGATCATGATCTGCCTCCTTTCCGTCCGCCTCCATCAGCAAATATCCGGGAGCGTAAATGTCAATGTCTTCAGTCCATGTATCACGGGCCCCATCGAAAAAGGGTATAAGTTCCCCTCGAGCTTTAGCACCCTCCAACCTTTCAATCACAGGCAGGGTCATATCCAATCTAGAGAGTTTTTGTCAGCTTCTTTCTCTCCGTCTAGGGGTTGAAGGCATACGCAGCATTCTGTTCGGGTCGAACTCCACCCTCCCTACTTTGTTTGACCTCTGACAAGGGCTTGCGGAGACCAGGAAAATAGGTATAAACTGGAAACATATAATATGCTCTGCGAGGGAATGTCATCAGTATCTCTCCGTTGTTTTCAAATTGGACCGTGGTGATCCGCCCTGTGTCCAGGTCGTTCTGGTCAACCAAAAACCAAGGTTCTGTACACCCTAGGAAAAGAACAGACCCATTCCTAGTCATGACAATGTTGCCGAAATTGGCTGTCTCTAGGGTGTACCACGGTAGGAAAACTGTCATTGAGAATGTTGTTGGTTCCGGGAATGTAGCAGGAGTCGGTTCAATGCCCGCATGAGGATTGGATTTGAGACAATGGCCCATTTCACCGTCCAAACGGCAGGAAAGAATATAGAGCTTGATCCATTTCGATCGATTAGACCTGGATGCTTCTGATAGAGGAGCTAAGCATATAAGTCTGGCTCCTACAGGATATGAATAAGCAATCCTGCTCAATGCTGCTTCGGGGTGTGCTTGGTGGGTGAGACCCGGAATCCGAAGGGGTGCCCTATTATGGTATAACTTCTCGTGTCATTAACATGGGACTTTTTGAGATTTGCCTGTTTCTCTGCTTCTACTCACATCTCGAAATTCCTGCGTTGCCTTCGCCCAGGTCTCGACGAGGTTCCGTCGTTGACGAACTTCATAGTCCTCATTAGCAGCCGGGACATTAGCTGTTTCGCGCGAAATCCAGTTCTCCTGTACCATATAATACAATTATAGCCTTGGTTCTTGGATGAAGGAATAGAGAAGAGAAAGAGCCTACGCTGACAAACAATAACCAGCCCCGCGCGTCTTCAACGATCTCATCCCAGGTTCGTCGCCGTACGGATCGAACGCACTTGAGGCGGAATTCCTCCAGGTCAATGGAAGGGTCTGGACGATAAACTCATCATTTTATTTGAATCGTTGAATAGAAGGAGGATACGAAAAAGAGTTGGGCTCAGGGACCAGCAAAAGGAGGCTATTGGTACGATTTGATCCAGTGGTACCGATAAGGCGCGCTAGTAGGAACTTAAGCAGATGAAATTTGGTAGACGGGCAGTTATTGTTGACATGTATCTTTAAAAAACAGGGACCACAGTCACTCTGCCTGAGGTTGGAGTTCAATTCATCTGCTCGGCTTTCTCAACCAACTCTAGTCTCAACTACACACTAATTTCTACACACATAAACTGTCTAATACCCATTCAGTAGCATGATCACAGCTGGTTGAGCTCTAACTGATATCAGTCGTTTGGTCAGCTGGCTGTCTAGTTTAGTTATCCTTTATTGGTGTCACCATCGTTATGATAAATACACTCTGCTACACCAGGCTTCTCGAAATAATTTGTCTTTCACCAATACACAGTACATAATCACAACTCGGCTCCAGCACCTCCAGTCCACTATCTGCTAATTGTAATTTTTATTCAGAGTCTATGGGTCTATCATTTCATCAAAAGGCTTTGAGAATATGATAGATGTCTGCGAAATATGTAATGGGAAGTGAACTACTATATTTGCATACAATGGAGACAGTCATCTAATATTCTGGCCTGTAACCGTCAGTTCTGTTCCGACAGAATGTATGCAAACTAAAATTCTTGATATTGTCTACACATGGATGCCTTCCCCTAAAGGATTCTGACACTTGTGTATGATCTAGACGAACGTCATGAAATGTGTCAGTTGAAGAGGCCCATCCAGGCTTCTGACTAAGCACGATAAACGACTCGGAGGCTGCAGGCTGCGATAAGACATCAGCCTTGCCCGGCAGTCACCATTCAACTTCAAAGCTCCATCACCCAGCCTTCCTGATCTCTCTGTTGTTGTAAATTATCTCCAACATTTATCAAGATGGCTGAAAGCACAGACACCCTGAGTCCGGACAACGTACTGGCGATCGCAGCAACGGCTCTGCGTGGGGATGGAGCCGCGCCGCCCAGTCTCAAGACGCCTTACGAAGCGATCGCTTTAGTAGGCCACGCGGCGATGACAGCAGTAGGCTTCCGGCTAGTTGGGCTTGGAGAAGACCATACGCTAAGTGTGTGACATGCAGACTTCTTAATGCGACAAAGCACTAGGTACTGATCACTTTACTATCTGCAGAGAACCAAACCGAGAGCCCCTCACTTCCCGCAGAATGGAACGCCAACACGGCCTTCGCTTTCCGATATGCCCACGCACAGTCATCGATGCAGTACCTGCTAAAAGTCAGTCGACTCGGAAATAATGCTGTCGTTTTTGCCCTGGCCTTAGGCGACGACCGAACCACCTCCTTCGATCTCCCGGTCAAAGACTACGTCTCTGAATCCGCTCTTCCGCTGTCCTCTACCACAGACCTCCAAACAGCACTCAACGAAGCTTTTATATCACCGGCGCGTATCAGTGACCTGATAGGGCTATTCAAGATCAACGTCATACAGAAGTTAGCCCCTGGGCTATACAAGGAGGGGTACGAAGATTCCTCCAACCAGGCACAGGAGACGGTGCGAGAAAGACAGCTGGAGAGACCGCCACGACATGATCCTCTGCGAGACGACCCTTTGCCCCAACCCGCTCGCCCTTATCCGTTTGATGATCCTCTGGCGGTGCCGCCCCGACGACCTGTCCCGGCGGGTGACTTTCCCCCACCAGGATTTGAGGATGAGTTCGAAATCCAAAGACCACCTCGGGGCTACCCGGCAGGCATGGGAGGAAGAAATCCCCTGACCATCGGAGACCGAGACCTATACCCTATGGGACTCGGTCCGAACGATCCTTTGCGAGGAGGCATTGGTCCTGGTCTGGGGGGTGGCGGCGGTGGTGGGATGCACCCCACCTTCGATGATCCCCTCTTTGGTGGACCACGAGGCCAAGGCTACGACCCTCAAGCACCTCCCGGATCGCGATATGATCCTGTTGGGCCCGGGCAAGGAGCGCCGTTTGGACGAGGGCAGGGGCCGTATGGAGGACGCGGGTTTGGCGGAGGGTTCGGGGGATTTGGTGGTGACATCATTTAAGCGCGCGGCTGAGCCTGAGCCTGGGGTCAAGGCGAAATTTGCAAAGCATTAGTGCACGATGTGATGACCGAATGAATGATTATGATTGATTGTATTTACATAACTTACGAACCGGATGTAACTTTGTTGTAACCATCCATTATTTACGTGATTGGCAAATTTTCAATGGGGAGAATATTTTTGATGTTCCCTTCGAAGCTCATGGTGTGGCGGACGCTGGAGAAGAATTCTGGGGCAAAGAGACTAAGAGAGTGTGGCTTTGCGAGGGAGCTGGAAGGGGGGAAGCCCCAAACAGGCGGCGGGCGGTGTGGCGCACGGGCAGGGCGATGAACGGGCCCAAACCTGTCCATGGGAACTTCCCACCACCACGGCCTGATGCACTGCTGCCACCACCTGTGACCGCTACCACCACCTCTACCACCTCCTCCTCCACCACCACCATCCCAGCTCACCTCCCTTTCCCTAAACTCCCTGCTCCCCTCCCCTCCCCCCCAACCTTTCTTCCCCATTACTAACACCCCCCACTCTCTTCCCTATATTTCTTCCATCTTTGAGCGACAGGTTTTACTGTCGCTTCCAGATTGTTTCTCTTTCAATTTCCCTTTTACATCTCGTTGCGTCCGATCGTGTTCCCCCCCCTCAAAGAAATCCACGCCTCCCTCACGAGACCTCCCCTCCCAGTTGGTCCGCCCCTCCTCAGTTGCAGTCAATCGTCATAATTTCTCTCCCCACCACCCTTGTTGTTACTTACGGTGGTCACTGCAATGGACAACAACATGGAGATCGATACGGCGCGGTCGCCCGAACCTCATCATCTCTCCCCGACCACCGATCCGGGCTCCATACCCACCCTCGACGGATGGATCGAAAACCTGATGACCTGCAAGCAACTAGCGGAGGAAGATGTGCGGAGGCTGTGTGATCGGGTGTGTGATGCTTTTGCCAGGCATTCTAGGTGACCTTCAAGATCCTAATCGTGGTTTGTTTTTTACAGGCAAGAGAGGTCCTACAGGAAGAGTCGAACGTGCAGCCCGTGGTATGTGGATGAATTTCGTTTGTTTTGGTCTTCCCGCGCTGCCCGGGCCTCTGGTGGCCCCGCGGCTGTTGCGACCGGTCGGACTGACCCTCTGGAACCCTCAGAAATGCCCGGTGACTGTGTGCGGTGATATACACGGCCAGTTCCACGATCTCATGGAGCTTTTCCGCATTGGTGGCCCCAATCCGGATACGAACTACCTGTTCATGGGTGAGTTGGCATCTTGCCGCGCGTGCCAGTCGTCCCCTTCACTCACTCACCCGCCCGCCCGCTAGGTGACTACGTCGACCGTGGTTACTACTCCGTAGAGACCGTCACGCTCCTTGTCTGCCTCAAAATCCGTTACCCTCAGCGTATCACCATCCTTCGGGGAAACCACGAATCCCGCCAGATCACGCAAGTTTACGGCTTTTACGACGAATGCCTGCGCAAATACGGCAACGCCAATGTCTGGAAATACTTCACTGATCTGTTCGACTACCTCCCCCTCACCGCACTTATCGAGAACCAGATCTTCTGTCTGCATGGTGGTCTGAGTCCGTCGATTGACACGCTCGACAACATCCGCTCCCTGGATCGGATCCAGGAAGTCCCACACGAGGGTCCGATGTGCGACTTGCTCTGGAGTGACCCTGACGACCGATGCGGCTGGGGCATCTCCCCCCGCGGTGCTGGATACACATTCGGGCAGGATATTTCGGAGGCATTTAATCACAACAACGGCTTGACTCTGGTGGCACGGGCGCACCAGCTGGTAATGGAGGGTTATAACTGGTCGCAGGATAGAAACGTGGTCACGATTTTCTCGGGTATGAGGAACCTCATCTCGTGTCTGGCTGGAAGGACATGGCTAATCGCAAACGCAGCTCCTAATTACTGCTACCGCTGCGGCAACCAAGCCGCAATCATGGAAATTGACGAGCATCTGAAGTATACGTTGTATGTGATGATCAGACGCGACAGCTTTCTGACGTGCCGGGGTTTACTGACACTGCCTACAGCTTACAATTCGATCCCTGCCCGCGTGCAGGAGAGCCCATGGTCTCGAGGCGCACACCCGATTATTTCCTGTGATTTGTTTGTGATAGACATTTCTTCTCACCTCTGGCAAGTTGAGGTTCTCCGACCCTTCGAAAGGGCTCCTGGGATGTTGGGACAAGGATACATCAAGGCGGTCTGCCTAAATAATTGTATGTCCGTATTTCTGGCCGTGTTGATACCATTCATGAAAATAAAAGACGTTTCGAGACTATATCCACCTTCCGGCGGATGGGATGATGGGTTTGCCACCGGGTGGGGAGGATGCGCTGTCGCTGCCTGAACCCGGCGAGCCATGTGCCTCAGGTAGATATCCACGCCCGATATGCGATTGGGTTTTTGCCGATGTGACAGGTCGCTGTTCGTTGTCAATTGCCCATAGACACCGCACCGTCCGATCATGCACAATTCATATTTCTATTGAGTACAGTTGTTGTCTACGTTTTCAAGAACCTGTAGACAAGTAGATGGATCCCCAAATTGCCCCTCATCTACTACCCGATCGACTACTGCACCTTCAGCCTTCAAGCTTGCTTGGTTTGGTATGTTGGCCACCCATTAAGCTTCTGCTTCTGCACGTGGCTTACGTCATTACTCGTCACTCGAAACGTAACCCATAAGGTGATGTTTTTCAATATGTACAGAGCGATAGCGAGTATTCACATAATAATCATGACCATAGGTATAGATATGAACGGTGGCTAAAAAGCACAACACAGGGTAGGATAATGCAACGAAGTGAGATGAACGAGATGCGATGCGATCAAACCCTCAACCCTTGAGCCTTTTTAGCCAATAATTCCTCGACTTCCTTAGCGTGGCTGAAGAAGTTGTCGACGAGGTTATCCCACATTTTGGGCTCGTGCTCGTGTCTCTTTTCGCTTGTCCAGGCGTAATCTGTGATTGTGAATGGACGGCTCGATTCGAACATGAATGCCATTGAGGCTTCGGAGATGCGCATGACTGGTGGGTCGGCTTCGGTGGCGGCTTTGAATTCCTCGTAGGCGACGCCGTGAGGGACCACTGGGGGCGGTTTTTGTTAGCTTGTGTCGGCTTTTTATTGGGTGTGGGTATATATTTGGGAGGGATGCTTACTCCCACATTCGAAGGAGACACTTCCGGGCTTGAAGGCGTCGGAACGACCGCCGTAATCGCCGTAGATTAGGCCCATGACTTCGGAGGCAGCGTTGCGGTGGTAATATGGGGGGCGATATGTGTCTGTCAATTCTGTGGTTAGTGAGGTTGAAGTAGGAAGCCCCAATTATGTGCATGGTACGTACGTGATGCAACATCCCATCGAGGCGAGAATATGAGTAGGTCGGCCAAAGGAGCCGTGGAATCACGAGACTTGGCTGTGAGGACACAGAAGATGGAAGGGTCGATATGGTCGACCGAGATGGAACCAACGTTGACGAACTTGGTCATATCATATTTGTATGGTACCTGTGGGGTTGGTCAGTTTGCCTCTGGCTGAATCGTTACGCAATTAAAATGAGAGAGAGAGAGCGTACATAGTTACCGTGCCAGGCAACCACATCAAATGGACTGTGCTTCTGCGTGCTCTTGAAGAACTTCCCTCCCAGCTTATACACAACTTCCCAATCTTCTTGAGTGATCTCATACTTAGCTGTGGGAAAGAGAAAGTCTCGTGCATTGGCAAGACCGTTGGCACCCAGGGGACCCAACTCGGGAAGTTCGAACTGACTGCCCCAGATCTCGAGGATATAACCACGTGAAGGCCCATCCGGGAGATCCACGCGGAAACGGATGCCGCGCTGGATTATGACGATCTCTCCGGGCTGAACAAACAATGGGCCAAATTCGGTCTGGATGTTTAGTGCGCCCTGTTGGGGGACTATGGCCATCTCACCATCCGAGTTGACAAAGGCCTTTTTGGTCATGTTAGCGTTGGCAACGTAGACGTGAGTCGCCAGGCCCTCGCGAAGGGTCGGCTCGCCCGACCCAGCCACGGTCTTGAGACCCGAGACGAAATCCACTTCACCACTGGTAGGAATGTCGAATGGGTGCCAGGCAAGTTGAGTGGGAGAGACATGGACGCGAGGGTTCAGCGGCAGAAAGTTAGACTCTGTGTCTTTGTTGTCAGGAAGATCGGTCTATGTTCTGTCAATATAGGCTCCCAGAAGACAAAGCTTCATGACTTACAAATCCCTGGTGGGCAACGGCCGGCCGGGCACGGTATAACCATGCCTTCTTGTTGCAATGTCTGGGGGCAATAAAGGCCGTTGCCGTGATTTGCTCGGCATACAAGCCGAATCGGACGTTGCGAGGGCTGTTTTGGCCCTGTGGAATGGTGCCAGGAACAGCCTCAGAGACAAATCTGATAGGTTATCTACATCAGCCAGTTGAATCGCTAGACGCAGGAGGAGCTTTGACATACGAATTGCCAAATCCGGCTTGGTACTGGTCCCATCGGTTAGAGGAGGTTGGCAGACTATTGAAGACACCACATGATACACACCTCATAGGGATCGTTCCGTCTTGTGCTGAATGATGGGATTGTGCCATCCTTTTGTGTCTCTGCCCAGTGGAAGATCTTCTGGTATTCCTTGGGGTCGGAGAGCTCACTCGTTGAGGGCATGGTGGCAGTAGGTCTCAGGGAAGTAGCTATGCAGTGAAATGGAGACTGTGAAATGGAATGGAAAGTTGTAGAGTCATGAATCGGTGTGTATCAGTCCTGGTTCTGGAGGAAAGACCGGACTGGGTTCGAGCAGGCTCATATACTTGAGCCGGTGGGGACGATCCGAGCGGGAAGACATTGTGAAGCAATTAATTAGACTGCTTTACATCCGAATATCCGGCCAGCTGATCTAGGTAGGAGGAGGTTGACCAGACTTTTGGAGGGTTGGACCGCTGGATGAGTCGCTGAAGCCAGAGCGTTTGAGGGAGGTTCGGCAGATCTGGAGAGCGCAGTGTTGCCGAGTCGAGCTGGGGACAGCGTCGCGGAGACCTTCGGGCGGCCGATCGCCAGTGGAGCGACCCCACATGAGTCAGCCCTGAGTAACGGTGGGGTTCTGCTTCGGCGCGGGGGTCTCCGGGTAGCACACAGCGTTGGAATTGCCGAAAGACATGCTTGCTTTAAGTGCCTGTTACAGGTGGTTACACTTCTTCTCTCGTTCGAGGTTCCTATCAAGGTGAAGAAGGGGTGAAGGTCAGTAGTAAGTAGTAGGAAGGTGACTATATCCCTCTCGCCTACTAGGGATCCGCCTCCGCCTCTCTACTTCATTCTAGCCAGATTTCACAGGATAGCCTTGATGGTGTGGTAGCCCTACGCCAGATGTTATACAGGATCTCCCTTTGGCCTGATCCAAGCAATTTCCAGTTGTATTGAGCATCCGCACTTCTATCAATTCAACAAACTAATCTTGCCGGCCGTCAAGGCAAATACAATGGGCATGTATACGCCCATACCCGCCCCCCTTAGTGCTTGAACATGCTCGACTCGCCGTCTAAAAGCAAACTGCGCTTCGGAGATCTCTTCACATGCACCCAAGGGCCCATAGGCGAATATTTGCTCCTCGGACCACGGGCTATTGCCGTTGACAAAGTGTATCCAACGCTTCCGCATCTCCTGGCCGACAGCTTTGGCTGCAGGATTGAAGGATAGGTCGACACCATCAAACAGGAAGAGTAGGTCAACGGCATGGTGAGCTCGGCTAGACGACTGCCATGGGTTGGGCTGGTCAACCACGTACTTGTAGACTCGTTTGTTTGCTGCCTGTAGCTTCTCGGTGACGACTTCCACCGGTAGTGTATACCGAACGTCGTGAACAAGGTCCAGAGCGCCTAGCTTGCAAGCAGTCGGGCGATCGGCGACAACATGATACATCTTGCGTAGTTTCGTGCCCCATTTCTCGTCCTGCTCGAAAGCCGCGGCGATGGCTTTGCCGTCCAATGTTTCAATTCCGTTCCTCCAAATAACTGACTGGTTGTGAGAGACTATTAGTAGAGATATCTAAAGCCGCTAGGGTCGCAATCTACCTCATATTCAGTATCACCGATCATGAGTTCGTCGACCAGCTCGGACTTAGCTTCCCAGCCTTGAAAGCCCTCATCCTCCTGGATCCACATGGTGTTCACATTGCACTCTTTCAACGCCTGTATAAGAGCTGGCACAGATGACTGTCGGAGCGATGACTGGCCTAACTCCTGTACCTTAACTTCCAGCGCCTTGATGAGAGCTTGACCTCTTTCAACGGGTAAGGGAGAAGAGAGATACAAGGATCCAGATGCCAGGACTGCCCTTTTGACCGGCGTACCGGTGAGTAAATGGACATGGACATACACCGCTCCAGCACTCTCCCCGGCCAGCGTGATATTTTCCTGAATGGTGCTGATTAGAACATAGTAACCACATCACCGCTCTCAATCGTACTAACAGGATCACCTCCAAAGGCAGAGATATTATTCCGCACCCATTCAATGCCCAATTTCTGATCCTTGAGGGCAAGATTCTTCTCCTTTCCATCGCCAAAGCTGAAAATATTGAGGCGATAGTTGATCGAAACGAATATGATAGGCTGTCCGGTCTTGATGGAATCCGCAACGATCTTGACGGGATCTAACAAGCCACCGGTCAGTCTCCGAGTATGCAGTCTCTTACATCTTCCTTACCGCAGATCTTGGACGCAGCGGAGCAAAAGGTCACTACTTGCGAGCCCCCTGTATGAAACGGTTAGCCGTCGATTTATCAGAAAATAGTTGGTCTAGTCCTCGATCCATACCGTGAATCCATATTAAAACAGGAAGAGATCTCTTAGCCGACGAAACCGGAGGACAAGTAATATCCAAGTTCAAGCATTCAAACTCATCCTCGGGCTCCTTCTCAATCTTGAAGTCTTCCGGAATGCGCAGCAAATGGCGTACGTCAACATCTACCTGTGGACATCTTGGCCTATAGAGAACAAATTCGACGTCAGTATTGATCAAAACTGCCTTTGTCATGCGTGGAAGTATACCCGTATCGAGACGCATCAACCACGGCATCAGCAAAGCCATCCACCGGCTGAGCCCGCTCAAACCGCGCCGGCACCGAGGCGTACTTGATGCCTCTGAACTCATGGATCTCCACTCCCTCAGTCTCCCTTTCAATACCCTTGAAAGTAGCATGGAGACCTTGGTGTTGGACACGCGGAAAAACCATATCTGCAACGTGCGATACTATGCTGAGGCGAGGGAGGATACTCAAGGATGGTGGTTGTCAGAGAGTCTACCTGGATAGCCGGTGGAATGGCGCCATGCTCCATGATAAGGGTCCTGGTTCACCCCTCTTGAACTGTTTAGCATAATCGCTCTCTTCGAACCGGCTGGCAGTTCTCCAGGAGATGCCGATATCCGCTGGCTTGGCTGTGCCCCATTCGTCACGCGTGGGGCTGCTGCGGGGAGATCCACCGGGAGCGAAAGTTGGTCTTTGAAGGTCTAACTTCTCGGTTCTTACCTTTGCTCAGCTCGCAGTGACGGGTGACGGAGAAATATTCAAGTCTATCGCAGTGAATGAACTTTCTTCTCACCAACTAAGTCAGCATTACTGCTGCAGTTGTCTGTTCAAGGGTATCGCATAAGTATGACCCAGATCATGCTCGAATCAAGCTCTCATGTCAACACATTAGTCTATGAAGATGATATTCTCTACCCAAAATTATCTATGCACATGAGTATGTATACTTCCTTTTGTTTCCTTCAATCATCGATCACTCTCCACCTGGAGATGGAGTCGGTTCACTTCTCTTCTTCGTAAAGAGAAACCCACCTAGGAACAACAGTATAGGAATACCAGAGAAACCAGTCAGCAAGGCCAACGCCCATGTCATGGTCTTCCATCCCGCGCTTTGCCGAATAAACCCCGCGAAGAACGGACCGACTATCGTTCCAGCAGCAAACGCTGCGTTGAGGATTCCATATGATAGCGCCATAGCGCCGCCCTTTCCAAAGATGTTTGGGTTTCTCGCTTCTTTTTCCTCCACAATATAAGATGCCTCAACCAACAGAGGAGGCATCAGCGAGGCTACACAGAAGCCAAGGAGGACCAACAACGCGCATAGCAAGACCTTCTGGCCCATGGAGTTGTGGGTGACAAGTCGAAGCAACACCAGAATTGGAACGGTTGCAAACAGCGCTCCTGCCGCCATGTAGCGTCGGACATTTCCATACTTGTCGTTGATCATACCGAATATCGGATCAGAAAGATGAGGAATAGACAAAGGGATAAAGATGAGCCCTTGACCTGTCTGGCCCCAGCCGAATGTGTCCTCAACAAAAAGGGGAAGGACACTGTCGAAGGAGCTCAGAAGGACAGAGAGGATGAAATAGGCCCAGATAGTGACCAGCATTCTGTCCGAGGCCAGGAGAGTAAAAACGGCGCTCGTCGCCTTTGGGGAATTTGAGCTGTCATATGATTTGGGCGACGCTTGTCCAATCGCGACCTGTTCTTCCGAATCATTTTCTGGTGCGTCGAAGCGCGAAGCTTCAGTGGCATCTTCTGACCCAGAGCCCTTTTCTATCGTTTCGGAGGGCGATATTTGCGGGTTCTCTTGTTTTTCTTGTTGAATCCACTTCACCGCATGCTTCTTCTCAATCATGACGAGCCGCAGAACGATGTCCACTCCAACCAGAGCAAATGCTAGGGCGAACACTGCATAGTATCCGCCACGAGCGTACACAACACCTCCAATTAGAGGGCCGCCCATAATTCCTATAGTCATACCCATTCCAAGGTAACCCATCGCTTGCCCGAGGCCTTCCTTGCCGACTGTATCGACAAGCAACGCGGCCCCGACGGTCCAAACGACCGCTGCGGATGCTCCTTGGAAAAGACGTCCTGCTATCCAGAGACCAATGTGAGTCCCTACGCAGAGTAGAGCCGTGGAGGCACCCAGGGCCAACAGCCCTGTGATGAGCGGCCACCATCGAGATTCGAATCGGTCAGCTATGTATCCCGCGATGGCTAAATAGAAGGGTCGATCAGAAAGACATTCTTTGATTCTTTGAACCGAGGTGACAATAACAAGACTCACGCGACGTTGCTAATAGAGCTGCTCCATACAGGGCCAAGAGAATAGATGTCCATGATTGTTCTGACCCGAACTATAATTAGCAACTAATTACTGACAAAACATAGAATGTGGTCCAAATAGTTAATCACCTTGGTCTACTGGCAACCCGACCCTTTGGTGCAAGGCAGTCGGCGCCACAGGAACGATCTACCATAAAAGTCAAAACGTCAGAGACATCAAGGGATGAACTAAACCATTGGTACATTCAAGCCACATACCAGTCCATAGAGCAGAACATCCTATGTATTACCTGTCAGCTTAATAAAGTTCCTCTAACAAGGGACGAAGAGCTTAGCATACCGTGAAGACCGCGAAAGCAACCACAAACATAATGAAGCCATTAGAAGACCTCCATTCAAGGAATATCGGTGGCCTATCTTCATTCTGTCTTGGCAACATGCCACACAAGTTCCACGCCATCTTATAAGGTTGTAGAGCTTAAATGGTAGTGTGTCCGCCACATTAGCGATATTTTCGGCAGCGTTTAGGCGACGTAAAGCTGGGAAATCCACTCTGTTGGTACAAAAGACTTAATCTGGCGAACTTAAGATGAAATAATTTAAATGCAGTGTTCGGAATAGCGGTCTAATTATACTTGATGGATGAGTGACTACTCGTCGAGAGAAACCTTGCCGATATGATGTCCTCGGCGCCCGCGGGTCCCGAGCCAAGCGCCGTACATTGGATGACGCGGGATCAGCGTGATCCAGATATTGCAGACAGGCTAGGTATCTTTGTTGGGGTTAACAGTCAAATAAAGATACAAATCATAGACTGTAACACCGAATGTTCGGCTTAGTGAATTTATGCCAGAAAAATGCTCATGAAGGGCTATTGCAGGTTTCAGAGTTGCCACCGTCTTCCTCACAGCTTGTACATTTCGCTGCGGCTGTGTGCCCCGTCAAAGATGCAAGTGTTGTCCAACGGCACGTACTGCCTAGTAATTACTTTGAGCGCCTCCTGTGCGACTAGTCCTCCGGTGAGTGAAGAGATGTTGTGCAGCTCTCCGCCTTGCGTCCTTCGGAGCTCTCGGGCAGCTTGAAGGATTCGTTCCCTTGCATCCTCCTCCTCAATGGCCGATGGACCTTCTGATTTGAGCATACCGAGGACGTGCTTGATTGCAGATTCCCACGCTATCTCATCATCTAAGGCCTCTTCTGATCTCTCTCCATCTTGGATGTCGGTTACAATGTTATCCAGGATTTGGAAGGCGATGAATATCGGAATGAGGGAGTCAGGAACACTCAGGTTGTTCCGGATGGCCTCCAGAGTATATGCTTCCCCATTCACTAGGGGAATGTCTCGGCCATGCACAACCTTGATGTGAGCCGCATTCTTGCAGAAGACCTCAATATCCTTGTCCGAAACTTGTATTGGGCGTGATCCAAGCTGTACCTCAACGCTTCGGACAATCTCAGTGACTTCTTCTATATCTTTCCTAGCCTTCGATTTGTAGATATTCTGAAGAGAAACGTAATCGGATGACTGAGCCTTCATGTCCGGCAAGGAGCCCGGCAGAGGTAGTACACTGTGTCTCTGGTGGAATTCGCGGACAGCCGCTGCAATGACCCAAAAATCAGCAGAATCTGGGCTCGGGCGTCTGCACTCTTCCATTTCGAAGATCTCACGGATGGAACTGCGTAAGGTAAATGGATTCAATGACTTCAAGACTGCCGCAACAGCCTCGTCATAGTTCTCTTCGCCACCCTCCGGGTTGCTCGTCCTTGCACTGGATCGAACCATTTCTCTGAACTCCGACTTCTCCTTGTAGTTTGACGGAACCTGGCCATCGTGCGCTTTCTTCCATAGCTCTAGGTGATGGAGCAGGAGCAAAACATACGGAACGTGACCATGTTGGTGGTCGTCCAAACTATCCAAATTGCTTATGCCAGCACCAGCTGCTGCCAACTCAGGCCAAGGGTTAAGGAGACGAAGGTCCTGCGTGCTCTCAGGATCCGGATGTGTCTCTACTATGGGAAATGCAGCTGGGAGCTGGAGAGAAAAGATGGAATAGAATCCCACCGAGCGTGTGTATAGTACTGGAATATCGAGATCTTTGGCAGCCTTGCGGAGGACCTCCAAAGACGACCGTTTCACCGGGCCAGATATCAACACTAGCTTATACTGTGTGAGGAACTCTGGGTCCCGCAGAAGCTCTGCGATAGGCTGATTTTCAACATTTGTTAGCTCTTAGGCACCCCGAAGCAAGCTGGAGTTGTCTACAGGACAGATATACCTTGGTATAGAAGCTCCCGTCTACGTCTGGGTTTAGTTCTCTCAGCAGTCGACAGGTCTCCTCAGCTCTGGACTTGCCCAGGCTCTTCTCTTCTAAGAAGAAGTTCACTCCGAGATCAGGCTCGGTGACAAGTGCGGGATCCACGATGGTAAAGCCTCCGATTCCAGGGAGTACAAGGTTCTTGAGCGTTTCCACGCCAACTACACCGGATACTCCCGTATTCTGCTTGCTCCATGGCCCATCGGAATTTACCAGAAGCACCTGAGACTCCTCTAGAGCTTTCTGACCGCTGGCTGCCCACAAGCGCAACTGGCGATCATACTTTCTCTCTTTCGAAGATGGCCCAACCAGGGCACTCGGAAAGGTCTCTGTCATGGGGGGCTAAAGCGGAGACGAGATGAGGATAGAGAAGGCGATTTTGAACTGAAGGTTGGGATCAAATAAACTGGAGAACAGTATTCCACCGTCAAGTCCTGGCTGAAAACACGACGGAGCACCCAAACCAGTATCGATTGTTGGTTGCTGAAAGTAAGAAGTGATGGAATACCCCCCATGTTGGGTGCAGTCACATGATAGCATCAGTGCACGGACCGTCCTGCTAGCCTTGTGGCCTGACTGCCTTGCTGCCCTTCTGCCTGAGGCCACAATAGCTATGACGACACAACCCCGCCGGAGTGGAAGTCGCGCATCCAAAACAATCAGATTATTGCGAAGGTTAGATGCTGCATTGCTCCTCAAAACGGGTGATTTGACTGATATCGAGTGTGTCAAGGTGTCAATTGCCATGCCATGAGTTTCGCAATCCCGCCTGGCTGTCTGCCCTCGCTGTAAGTGGTCCAATGGCCTGCTGGGGAGTTCTTGGGATTCTCTTCGCTCCCCCACCGCGGGCATCCACTGCTTGTGACGGTTCCCTCCCCGATTTTGCAGGGGCTCGTCGAAAGAGTTTCTTCCCCGGAATAGTCCGCCTATTAATCTCACGACAGAACCCGTCCCTGCGCTTTCTCTCCCACTCCCGTTTATCCTCGTCTCCGTCTTCGCCTACGATCACTTCGGTCGTCTCCTTCTTTTGTCCCCCTCTTCCCGGTTCCCTCCAGCCCCTCTCGTCGTCACTCCACCATGGCTAGCGTCATCGAAGCCGCAAAGCGTGCGGCCGGTAAAGCCGCAGTCGACAACCACTACCCTAAAGACGCCAAATTTGTCGGCATTGGCAGTGGTTCTACGATCGTCTATGTTGTAGAGGCCATCAAGGAGTCCGGAGTAGACACCTCCGCCACCAAATATATCCCCACCGGCTTCCAGTCCAAGCAGCTTATCATCTCAGCCGGTCTCACCGCGGTTGATTTCGATTCTATCCCAGAGGGCACAGTGCTAGATGTCGCCTTCGATGGCGCGGACGAGGTGGACGACGAGCTCAACCTGATCAAGGGCGGCGGTGCTTGTCTTTTCCAGGAAAAGATTGTGGCCCTCCAGGCCAAGGAATTCATCTGCGTGGCCGGTGCGTATATCTCACGCTGACTCAGTCATCTACACCGGAACCTTTAATAGACATACACTAACCCCACGCTTGTCAGACTCCCGCAAACTTCAGTCCCGCCTGCTCTCTGGCTGGAAGTACATCCCGATCGAAGTTGCTCCTATCGCTGCCCACCGAGTCCTCACTGCTCTTCGAGAGATTGGCAGCATTGAGCCTGCCATCCGTCTCAACACGGATATCAAGCAAGGTCCATTGAAGACCGACCAAGCCTTCTTCATCATCGACGCTCCGTTCAAGACCCTGCTTACACAGGCAGACGTGGCCGCTGGGAAGGACGGCAGTGGGAAGGAAGGCATTTGGGAGGTCCACGCCCTCTCCCAGGCGATTAAGCAGATTCCCGGTGTTTTGGACGTTGGTATCTTCTCCGGCCTGACCGGCCCTCAGGCCCAGGCTCTTGGAGGTGTTGGGGGCCAGAAGCCTATTGCCGCCTACTTCGGCATGCCTGATGGCTCGGTGTCCGTCAGGAAGGCAACTGCTTGATACGGTTGCTTCTAACGCCATATACGATGTGTCAAGTGACCAAGAGACTAGAGGAAAAAAGTACAATGATACCATGTAGACTGTAGCACGAATCGGACTGTTTTACGCTTTCTATAACCTGGTGCGTCATAACTGTGATATCACTGAACCAAAAGTAAGAACACCAAGTCTCCGCACGCCGTTCATCAAAACAAATATTTCATAAGACGACAATATACTCGAATTTATTTGGCACCCTTCCCCTTCGCTTCCGTCTCTCCAAGCTCACGGACGAAGATCTTGACCGCTCCCTCAACAACATCATCCTTGCCGTCCTCGAAACCTGGACTGATTGCGATCGCCAGGTACTTTCCGTTGCCGCTGAAGTCCACTGCAGCGACACTAGAGGGGTACTTCTGGTACTGCCTGATTCTCCTCTTCGCGATACCGTCCCAAAGAGCGACCACACCATCGCCGCCGCCAGACGCAAACGTACCGTGGACGGGATGGAACGCAAGCGCATTGACCGGGTACACCACATCCACATCATCCGCTGTCTGTCTGTGACACTTGAACGCGTATTTCCGGGCTTGGGACTCGGCAGACGGGTCGAACCATTCGACCGCGACACGTCCCTCGATACTCGACGAAGCGTATCCTGCGTCGTCGGGCATGCATGCCACGGAACGGGTCATAAACTTCAAGCTACTCTCCCTTCGCTGCCATGGCTCGACCTCAACCTTGTTCGGGCCAGTGCCCTCCGACTGAGCGGTGAGCATAGCCAGTGCTTTCAGATCGTAAATGTGAAGGGCGCGGGAAGCCATTGCGACAACGAGCTTCGTGGCGGTAAGAGACACGGAGAAAGGCTTGGATGGGAGAGGAATAACAGCGGGTGCCATGGCAGGGTCGTTCGCCTGGTGCACATGCAACGTCGAGTCCCAGGATGCGGATATGACTAGGTTGTGTTCCTTGCTGAAAACAACGCTTCGCACGCCCGCTTCGTGGCTGCTGAGAACGGTCTGAGTGGATGATGCTACATCGATTCTACAGACTGTCAGCTGAGAAAAGGTGGGAGATGAGCCGATGGCTAATGGACTTGAGCAGAGCAGACAGTAGACTCACTTCTTGACGTCCCAATCCAATCCAGCCGTGTAGATCTCATCTTCGGTTGCGCCAAAACACACATCCAACACCGGAGCACGATGCTCGAACTTCTGTAACAGCTTTCCTTCTCCTACTGCACCATTTTCATCGCGCAGATCGTACAGATAGACATTCTTATCCCAGGAGGAAACAATGATTCGCGTGGAGTCGGGATCGGGAGAGAACTTCAGAGCGGAGATAGCATCCGTCGGCGGAGACGCGACAGAAAATTGATCTGATAGCCTGTCAGCAAAAGCTAATTGATACAGAGTCCATTCGCGACTTACGTGACGCCATTTTTCCTGCTTGAATCAGCACCTAGCTCGACTTTAACCCGTTGTTGATCGTCCCGGTGTCATCCAAGCTTCACCTTACAGACCGTTTTCTGCCATGCCCGACCGCCCTGGAATATTCTCCCCGCCATCATCGATTGCTCCGACATTGACATCGAGCATTCCTTTGATCGAACACATTCTTGTGCGAAGACTCTCGTCATGCCGTTTGCGCAACTCGTGATAGGTCCTCCGGGCGCGGGGAAGTCAACTTACTGCAATGGCATGCACCAGTTCCTGGGAGCCATCGGCCGCAAATGCTCCATCGTGAACCTAGACCCCGCAAATGATAAAACGTCGTATCCGTGCGCGCTGGACGTTCGCGATCTTGTGACGCTAGAGGAAATCATGAGTGAAGATCAGCTAGGACCAAATGGCGGTGTTCTGTATGCTTTGGAAGAGCTGGAGGAGAACTTTGACTTTCTTGAGGAGGGACTGAAGGAGTTCGGAGGTAGGCGCATCTCTCATGGCTTCGGATGCTGTAGGATTAAATGCTAATTTTAGATGGTCTCATACAGATGACTATGTCTTATTCGACTGCCCAGGTCAAGTCGAACTGTTTACTCATCACTCTTCCCTACGCAATATATTCTTCAAAATCCAGAAATTGGGGTACAGAGTACGTCTCATTCTTCCTGCTCGCTCTATCCTACTACACCGTTGCTAACATGCTGGTGCGCAGCTAATCGTAATCCATCTCATTGATTCCTACAACCTTACACTACCGTCGATGTACATATCCGCTCTTCTCCTCTCCCTCCGCGCCATGCTCCAAATGGATCTGCCTCACCTGAACGTCCTCACCAAGATTGACAATCTATCCAACTATGCCCCTTTGCCTTTCAACCTAGACTACTACACAGAGGTGCAAGACCTTAACTATCTTCTTCCGCACCTGGAAGCCGAGTCTTCACGGCTATCGCATGAAAAATTCGGGCCGCTCAACAACGCCATCATCGATTTAGTGGAAGAGTTCGGGTTAGTGGGCTTCGAAACTTTAGCTGTGGAGGACAAGAAAAGCATGATGAACCTACTGCGCGTAATCGATCGCGCCAGTGGTTATGTCTTCGGGCCCGCTGAGGGTGCCAACGACAGCGTCTGGCAGATTGCCGTTCGAGAAGGCCTCGGGGCAATGGATGTTCGGGATATACAGGAACGCTGGCTCGATGCCAAGGATACCTATGATGACCACGAGCTGAAGCAGTTGGAGGAAGAGGCCAAAGCCAATGAAAAAGCAGCAGCTGGAGATGCGGGAAAAAATCCCGACGAAGATGATGACGAATACGACGACCTCGGCAGAGGCCCAATACCAGATGGCGGTGTAAAGATTATACGAAAGTCATGACATGAATCTATCCCAGCATCTATTCACACACTGTATAATAGGGTATCTCTAATGAAATGATTAGCAAGACAAAACTCCCCCATGCAAGGTACAGGCACCTAAATAGATGCCGTCCAATAATACCATATCCCATACTCATTCATCATCCTCACTCTCCATCATAACATCCTCATCCCCCATAACATCCTCAGCACTCCCAGTAAGCGGAGTACCTTCATGCGCATCGACCAACCCACCCAACAACCCCTCAAGCACTCCACTCTCCTCCGCGCCCCTCAACCGCACAATCTCCCTCCTCGCGCGTCGAATCGCCTCTTCCTCCGCCTTGCGCATCGTTCCAGACACGCGAATCACACGAAACACACAAGACCTCGAACTCGTCGGTCGTCTCGACCCATTCTCAGTAATCCCAGGCACCTCAGACATACACGTGAGGGCCGTCCAAACAAGACGGAAAGACGCACGCGGACAGCGGATAATAGCGGTTGACGTAGCAGGCGAAAGATATTTCACTATGAAACCCCAATTGATGAGCATCATGACATACCCAGCAAATCCATATTCTTCATGACCCCACCAAACATAAAAGACACAAAAAGAAGACAAGATGGAAAAAAACATACCACTGACAACCCCCGCCCCAGCACCACCTAGCCTCCCAACCCCATAATCACCAAACAACTCCGCAACTTCCTCCCTAACCATCTTGGCCAACAAGCTCGGCGTCAAGGCATCAGATGTGGGCGAATGGATCTGTAGCTGCGATTGTGATTGCGATTGCGACTTGGATAGGGACTTCAGTGCATTTTTCGCACTCGTGGCAGGCCACGTCGACGGATCGGGGTAGAGGATATCAAGGAGGAGGTAGCGGTGTTTGAGGCGGACCATTGCGCGCGTGTTTGTGTGGGTGGTTGTGGTGGTGGGTTGGTGGGATGAAGATTCGAGATATCCGTGTGTTGCAGCGAGTGGTTAGGGATGATTGAGGTTGGAATTAGGTTTGTTTAGCGATGGTGGAGACGTCAGGTCACTTTATGGATCGAATGCACGCGGTATTATCGGAGATTTAGCAATTGACGATGTGCATGCGTGGAGAAGTTAGAACGATGCGGAAGTTTTGACATCAATTATTGATTGACGATGTCAGTGAGCTGCCGGGCGGATTGGCGATGGGCCCGGTTTTCTGCCAAGCATGTGGGTCGCGGCCGCCGCTTTATTGCACTAATTACCGCGGAATAATTCCTGCAATACTTTAAAAATATTGACTGCATCTATGCACATTGCACATCTACAAATCATTCAAATCTAAAGAGATGCAGTGATCTCCTACACTGTCTACACTTTGAATCTACAGATCGGATTCTGCACATTTCCTTAATCGTTGCGTGATATTCATCAACCTTAACAGCGAGTCATGCCACATGTGCCACTACAGATTGTAAGTTGAAATAGATGAGATATGAAGTGAACCAAACCGATGCAGAAAGAAATAAGAGGCGAAAAACAAGCCATCAGAACTCCGACGTCAACAATGACGGATTTTATGACTAATCCATGAGATGTATGTGTATTAAGGGAGACAGGAAGAAAATTAGACGTTGACCTCAACACGGCCCTCGGAGCCACCCTTCTGGAGGGCGGGGAGCAGGTAAGTGATGTCGTCCCAGGGGTGTCTGTACAGACCAGTGCGCAGTCTCTTCTGGTCGAGGTAGTGGGCAATGAGACCAATGCTACGACCCAGGACGAAGAGACCGTTGAGAACACCCATCTTCATGTAGTCCTCCACTTCCTCGGAGGAGAAAGCGCCGCAGTTGCGCATCAGGTCAACGAAGCAGACGGCAACGCAACCGTCGACGTTGAGGATGAGGTTGTCCTTCTTGGAGGTGGTGACGGTCTCGACAGCAATGGCGTAGTCGAGAAGCTTGGTGCTGGGGAAGTTCTTCTTAGCGAACTCCTTGACGAGCTCGACACGAAGATCGGGGTTGTTGCGGGACTTGACACGGTGACCGATACCAGGGACTATGCACAGTCAGTTATACGTTCAAAATATTGTATCAGCATAAAGAAAGTACTCACTCAGCTTGTTCTCCTTGCGCATGGTGTCAACGAAGTCACGGGGGCTCATGCCCTTGTCGAAGGCCTTGGTGAACTCCTCAGCGGCGCCGTCCAGGGCACCACCGAAACGAGAACCAATGGTCAGGAGACCAGAGACGAGAGCACTGATGAGGTCCTTGCCAGCACGGGTGGTGATGATGGTGTTCATGGCACCAGACACGGCAGGACCGTGATCAGCAGTGAGCATGAGGACCATCTCCAAGAACTTGCTGGCGTAGCGAGGAAGGCGGCGACGGAACCACAGAAGAGACATGACACCACCGATACCGATGTCCTCACGGAAGACATCAGAGATGGGCATACCGGCGTAGAGCAGCTCCTGGCCACGGTCGTCGGAGATGGTGGAGATGAAAGCAGCGGGCTTACGGACGAGACCCAGCTCCTGAGCCCAGGAGTAGTCGATGGGGATCTTGGGAACCATAGGCTCAGGCTGGGGCTTGACAATGCCCTTCTTGACCTGGTCCTGGTAGACCTCCGCAAGGGTCTGGGGAAGGTCCTCGAAGGTCTCGGGGACGTGGATACCAGCCTCCCTCATGGCCTTGTTCTTGGCGACGGCGGTCTCCAGGTCGGAGTTGGCCGAGGCACCAGCGTGACCGAACTGAACCTCGGTCTTGAACATGCTAGCGCAGGTACCGATGGCCCAGGCGACAATGGGCTTGGTGATGGTGCCGTTCTTGACGGCCTCAATGACACGGTACTCCTCAACACCACCGACCTCACCGAGCAGAACCAGGATCTTGCACTCGGGCTCGGCCTGATAACGGAGAAGGTGGTCGATGAAGGTGGTACCGGGGTAACGGTCACCACCAATGGCAACACCCTCGTAAACACCGTCGGTGTTCTGAGAGATGATGTTGTTCAGCTCGTTAGACATACCACCGGACTTGGAGACGTAACCGACGGAACCCCGGCGGTAGAGCTTGGAGGCAACGATGTTGTCCATCATACCACCAGTGTTACCGATCTTGAACGCACCAGGCTTGATACCACCGACGGTAGCAGGACCAATGATGGTGATGCCCTTCTCCTTGGCAGTGACCAAGATCTCACGTGCGCGCTGTTCTGTGGTTAGTAAAGTACAACAATTGTTGCCTCGATTTGGGAACTCACTCTCTCGGGGACACCCTCAGCAATGATGGCAATGCTCTTGATCTGAGGGCACTCCATCAGCTCCATGGTGGAGGTGTAGACGGAACGGGAAGAGGCGAAGTTGACAACAGTGTCAACGTCAGGGTGCTTGGCCATGGCCTTGCCGACGTCCTGGTAGACGGGAAGCAGGGTCTCGCTGGTGCCCCAGTACCTGTGGATACATTAGTATCTAACTCTATGGGCACAGAACCGGGATTGCCATACATCTTGCTCACGAACTGGCCACCGAAGGTGTAGATGATACCGGCGACGGAAGGAGTGGAACGCTTGCAGATGAAGTCGAAGTCAAGCATACCCTGGACAGCTCGGGGCTGCATACCACTGTGATCATGGTCAATCAAAGCAATTGACCACCGCTAACAACCGCCACTTACTATACGAAGCATCTCGTCTTGTTGTGGAAGAGGGCGTTGCTGAGGGGGGTGAGCACACGGCTGGGGGGGTCGAAACGGGTGATGTTGTCGTTGGCGGAGGCGCCGCTGGCGGTGTTGACCAAAGGAGCAGAGGTAGGCATGATTGCTGAGCACTCTGTATGTCCGGTAAATGTCAGCCAACAATCAACGGAGGTATTGGATTGGAAAGGCATTAGCCCTGCTAGCAATTATATCACCAGCCCACATACCTGTCAACAGAGTTGGGAATAGGAGAGAGGATTAAAGGAGGAAGAGGGTATTATTAGGTAGGTATGGAGATATAGATAAAGGGAGGTAGTGACAAGCCGCTCCTGACTGAGACTGCGACCTGAGCACAAGGGAAGTGGGAGGATGGGAGAGGGACAAAAGGAAAGGGAGCTGGAAGGGATGCAACCAGATGGAGAAATGGGAGTTGGAGAGGAAGATGGAGTGGACTGATGGGAAGAGACGGGAGATGAGAGAAAAACAAGATGTAAGATAAAAAGAAAATGGAAACGGAAAAAAAGTAGCTAAAGGAGGGGACGATATCGGGAGCTTGATGGGGGGTTAGAAAATTATGGGGCCAAGGGAGAAAGGCACATACAGCAGCTGGTATGGGCGTATGGGCGTATGAATGGGGACGTATCGGTCGTACCATACAGTACCTGGACACCTGGCGCAAGCCGAGTCTTGGTCCAAAACCCAGTTGGGGAAATACGCGGATGGATCGCTGGAATGGTGCCGAATCACTATTGGGAACTCACATCCACTAGCACCGCACGCAGGGGAGCCGAATTGTCTGATAGAGATTGATCTTTACGGAGTCCGGAGTCCGGAGTATATCAGCGAGGAAGGCTGGATTCGAGAGGACTTTCTAATGCCCAACAAACTCCGTCGGGGGATTGACCGAAAGATAGCAAGAACACTGTCAGCTTCGGCTCGTCGGTCGACCAAGTTGAAAGGCAATTATCGGAGAATGTAATGTCTCGAATTCACAGCGAAAATGGACCGCCTAGGACTTACCATGACCACGGTACTCCGTATTACGGACATCCAGAAGGATAGAACCGGAGGTGGGCTGGTGGCCTGGTTGGGGCTACGCGGTGGATCCCACATCCGTCGTCTGGATCAGCAAACTGGAGGTCCCAATTGCAGCCAGGGACTGGGTCGATGCGTATGCACGAGGCCCGTAAACTCCAAGGATGCTGGTGGCCGCTCACCGAAAGATCAAACAGCGGTATATGCTTCTGGAATCATACCGGGCGGTACATCTCATTACGCAATCTACTGACCTTAGTTTCCCACATGCTGCCAGTCCCAAGGGTACTACTGTAAAGTAAGAATGGCACCGGGAGTAGCAGTACCTGAATTCCGTACGACGGTGTAAGTACGTCTTGTTGGCGGTGGTCAATCCCGTAGTATGGGGAAGCAAGCTGGGGAAAGAATACCCCCCATTACATCATCGGACAGGAGACAACTAAGTAGATGTCGGCCCTTTCCAGCTGGCACTCCAGCTGCAGCAGTAGTATTGACACGAATCCTGGTTGCGGACAACTCGGACGGGGGGCGTCAACAAAACGAACACGTACCCAACAAAAAGACGCAAGAGCGTCGGGGGAAGCCGTTCCGTAGGCTGCAATTCTTCATCCCAGGGGGCTTCAGTATTGAGGCTACAGCGTAGGGCAGATACTGCGAGTCAAATACTCACGAGAGCGCTCCCGAGGATCCCCAACGCCGCCAATCCCGGCTGACAGGCTGGGTCTTGGGCCGACCCGCTTTTTCTTACGGCGGCTCCACCGAATCTCAACAAAGTCCTCCAGCTGCAGCATGGCGCCGCTAAGCCCCTTGTATTGCCCGAGCTCGGCCCTGATCGTGGACCGTATCAAGCGGTTTTCTGGCGTTTTTTGGCGGCTTCAGATGATCATTCCATTCCCTCCTCATCTTCGGACCCCAAAAAATTTCCTTCCTAGTCGACCCCCCTCCGTCCTCCTTTCATCGGCCGTTGCATATCATCCCCGACTAATCGGCGCGCTCCTCGACCTCCGTTTGGGACTTTTTTTCCTCCCGCTTTGTTTCTTCTCTTCCTCTTTCCCCCCTCCTTCCCACTTCATTTCACTCTACTCCTCCTCCTCCGTTGGTTGGTGAATTCTACCAGACCACAAAAAAACAACCATCTTCGATTTCTCCCTCTCTCCCTCCATATCTCTTCCTCCAGGTATACACTCTCGCCCATCCGGGGTTCACTTCCCATATACACCCGCCCTCTTCCTCCGTCCGTTGCTCTTGCGCTCTCCTCTTACTCCCTCTTAGTATAATCTTACCCCTCTTCTCTCACCTATACCATCATCATGTCCGCCAAATCGATTCTCGAGGCTGATGGCAAGGCCATCCTCAACTACCACCTCACTCGTGCCCCCGTTATCAAGCCTACTCCTCTTCCTCAGTCCTCCACGCACAACCCTCCTCCTAAGCTCGCCTCCCTCCACTTCCCCGAAGATCTCGCCGTCAAGGATGTCCTCGACCAGGCTGAGGTGCTCTACCCGTGGCTGTTGACCCCCGGATCCAAGTTCGTGGCCAAGCCCGACCAATTGATCAAGAGACGTGGAAAGAGTGGCCTGCTGGCCCTGAACAAGACCTGGGCTGAGGCCAGGGAATGGATCGAGGCCCGTGCTGCCAAGGACGTCCAGGTTGAGACCGTCACCGGTGTTCTCCGTCAGTTCCTGGTTGAGCCTTTCGTGCCTCACCCCCAGGAGACTGAGTACTACATCAACATCCACTCCGTGCGTGAGGTAAGTAATTCGTCTGATCGACGTTCTCTGTGCTGCGGGGCTCAATGCTAACGGGCTACCCAGGGTGACTGGATCCTTTTCACCCACGAGGGTGGTGTCGATGTTGGTGATGTTGACGCCAAGGCTGAGAAGCTTCTGATTCCCGTCAACCTGAAGAACTACCCCTCCAACGAGGAGATTGCCTCTACTCTCTTGAGCAAGGTGCCCAAGGGTGTCCACAACGTCCTGGTTGACTTCATCTCCCGCCTCTATGCCGTCTACGTCGACTGCCAGTTCACCTACCTCGAAATCAACCCTCTCGTTGTCATCCCCAACGCTGACGCCACCTCCGCTGACGTCCACTTCCTTGATCTGGCTGCCAAGCTGGACCAGACTGCTGAGTTCGAGTGTGGTACCAAGTGGGCCATTGCCCGCAGCCCCGCCAACCTGGGTATGCCCGTCCTTCCCCAGAGCGAGAAGGTCAACATTGATGCCGGCCCGCCCATGGAGTTCCCCGCTCCTTTCGGCCGTGAGCTGAGCAAGGAGGAGAAGTTCATCTCCGAGATGGATGCCAAGACTGGAGCTTCCCTCAAGCTCACCGTCCTCAACGCCAACGGCCGTGTCTGGACCCTCGTCGCTGGTGGTGGTGCCTCCGTCGTGTACGCTGATGCCATTGCCTCCGCTGGCTTCGTCAGCGAGCTCGCCAACTACGGTGAGTACTCCGGTGCTCCCACCGAGACCCAGACCTTCAACTACGCCCGCACTATCCTCGACCTGATGCTGCGTGCTCCTACCCACCCCGACGGCAAGGTTCTCTTCATCGGTGGTGGTATTGCCAACTTCACCAACGTTGCCTCCACCTTCAAGGGTGTCATCCGCGCCCTGCGCGAGGTCGCCCCCATCCTCAACGAGCACAAGGTCCAGATCTGGGTTCGTCGTGCTGGTCCCAACTACCAGGAGGGTCTCAAGAACATCAAGGCCGTTGGCGAGGAGCTTGGCCTCAACATGCACGTCTTCGGTCCTGAGATGCACGTCAGTGGTATCGTGCCTCTTGCCCTCTGCGGCAAGAAGACCGACATCAAGGAGTTCGGTACTGCGTAGAAAAGGACAATGTTACCCTGATTTCTAATTTAATTTAATCTTCTATGAGAATTTTCTTTCTTCTCAATGCATGGCATGATGTGGTTGTTTACGCTATCTTGTTATTCTTATTGACGGTATTAACGGGTAGCCCAGCTTTACACTGCAGGGCAAGTGGAAGAGGGGTGACTCGTTCTGGAGTTGATGCTGCTTAGACTTGAGATAGTCGTTAATAGAACGATATGATCTATGACTGTCATTGCTTCCAAGGCCGGTAAACCGTATCAAAAGTCAAAGCCTGTAGCCTACATCGAAAGCCAGGTGCGCGAATTCCTAGCGTCTTCGCGTCTATAAGCACGGTAGTAGATACGAACATGCCGCATGCAAAACCGAACCACATAGTCTATACGATAATGTATCCCGTAAAATGAACAAGCCCAAGCCAGCTATATCACACGTGGACAAACAGATAAGACACATCACTCCAGATAAGGCAAGGCACACACACACACACACACGCAGGTGTCAAAAATTCCACCATCTGCCAACATCTGGTAAGTATATTGTATCACCAATACATACACGTATGTAACAGCCTGACAGAAGTCCAAATAAGCTACAATAAGGTGTGCCACACTTAATCGGGCCCCATCGATCCACAAGGCTGCAAGGAAGAAAAGAGAGATAAGAATAAACTATCAGATAAGGTGTGTCTTGTTCGCGTGGCACTAAAAAGAAAAGAAAAAAAGGGGGGGAGTTTTCAGGGAAGAGAGTTGTTGGACTTCCGTACGTCCGAGACGGGACGCGGATGGATGGAACCTATCGTATGTATCCCTATTGAACGGGACGGGCCTTTGCGTGATGGGGCCGGGGGGGCAGGGGAGTGGGTGAGATTTAAGTGTAGGGTCGGTTGATCCGGAAGATCCCTTCTCTGGTTTATCTATTTTAGAATGAGGGGGGAGGGGGCTGGAGTTGAGATTAGATCTGGATCTTATCTGGGTTTTTGTTTGATAATTTTTCTGTTTGGGGGTGTTGTGTTGGTTGGTGCCTGGTGGTGGTGGTTGTTTGGCATATCAGTGTTTCTAGCCGAGGTTTTTACGTGTTGCGGGTATCGGTGGGTTGGGAATGTAAATACTTGTTTATGATTGGGATTGTGGTTTCTACAATGGGATAGTTGTTCTTTGAGGTGGTAATTTGTTTATATTCATTGGTTGATTCTCGAATTAGGCGAGATTTGGCATAGTGGTCGCCGCGTCAAACAGGCCCTGGACGCCGCGGGTAAATAGAGACGCGCTTATTTTATATATCGGCGCTGCACAGGATCAGGCCTACGATCACTGTTGCGGAACGTCCTTCTGCAATGCCCAGAAGAGCCTGGTATTTCTCAAATATATATTCAGGCTATCAAATATACAGTTTCGTCCAGATTGAAGAAAGCCATTTGATCTTTGAACGTTCTAATCAAAACCAGAGTTGCTCAGCGCGCTAGCGCTGAGCAAACATGTCGATACCTTCGAACCTCAGATACCGTGTCATTCTTATCACTCGGACCACTGGATAGCTTCTCTGACTTCCTTGAGCAGACTCTTCACTCACTACACACTCAGTCCCTACCTCATGTTCATCTCAGCCTTCTAACGTCGGTCTCATGCCATGTACTGGGTCCGCGTCAGATAGGCGCCTGTCCCGCCCATTGTTCAACAACCGGCGAGTTTCCATCTACGCCTTCCCCTTTCACGAGACAATTTATCTGGATTAGAAAACCCTGCTTGACACAATATCAGACAGTCTGTAATATATTTTTGTTACTATGTTGGGTGACACCCACACATCCTTGACTGACGTGCTATCAGTGGAGAAGAGTGCGACATGCCTGAAGCCGACAGTGGTCGAAACCCCGAAGCCTTTAGACGTTGTCGTCTGACTCGAGATTGTCTAACGCATCTGTCTAGCCGTGATATGGGGAAACGAGCACAAAGACACTCCTTGATGTTTGGGTGCGTAGAAGAAACCATCTCCTTTCATAAATATGGAGATAGTTAATTGCATGTAATACCCTCTGGTTGAGCCTATCTCGAAAAAGATGAACCTTGGGGGTATCCTCTGCCGGTATGGAGCACAGCAGACGAAGTTGGTTAGCTGTAAAGCTTGTTTTCTTCGGCCTAATATCCCTCGTGGGAACGATGAAGCAGATCCATAGTCCCGCTTAAGACTTTCAGGACTTGGAAAGAGCCTGGCTGATGTTCATAGGTATCTGGGTTCTCCCGTGTCACCGTGACAAGCGAGTGTCTATTGCTTCCAAAGAAGGTCCAATCCGCATCACATATGGGAAGGGAATTCTGGAAGTGGTATGTCCCCAAATATTGGCAAGAAATATCGATAATCAGAGTGGAGAAGTTAACAGAGAGGAGATTGTCATATCTGATTACTTGCCCTCGTCGCGCCAGACAACGCAGGACATGATGATTGCTATGTTTATAAGTACATCGTGGTATGTAAACAGTCATTTCACGCTTTCGATAATAAATGCCAGACAAGACGTTAGCCCAAGATTATAAGGAGGAACAGCATATCCCTCCCGATGCCTCTTCGGTGATTTTTTGGTTATAGATTTTCCCGGGAGTTGGATGGTTGAAGCTCATGATTTTGCGGAGGTATAGTACAAGTGATTCGGCTTTAACCCGTAACAGAAAGACAACGGAGCTGAACTTCATTTCACCAGTCCAATTTACTCGCTGATCTTGGCAAGGAGCCTGACAGGATATGTTAGTGTGATGCATAGGATGTGGCAAAGGTGTACATACTCATGGTCGCGGAAGAGAGTGAACTCCTCCTCACCGACCTTGACGGCGCTGCCACCGAACTAAATCATGATACCCGTCAGCAAATGTGTCCAGTAGTAGCATATCCATCCGCATCCCGAACTAAAATGCTTCATCTGCTGCGTCGGATAATCGCGGATCAAGAGCAATCCCAACGTACCTGGGGGATCAGGACACGGTCACCGGGGGCGACGCTCATGGGAAGGCGCTGGCCGTTCTTGTCGAAGATACCGGGGCCAACAGCGAGGACCTTGGCCTCATTCTGCTCCTTGACGCTGCTCTCGGGCAGGAAGATACCGGAGGCAGTCTTGGCCTCGGGCTTGACGCGCTGGACCAGGACGCGATCCAGGAGGGGAGCAAGGCTCTTGACGTTACGGAGGAAAGACTAATTAAGAAATCGACACATTAGAAATGTCCAAAGATAGATAATTCATGAAATCAGGGATGGCAATCCGGTCGGAAGGGGATGGAAGTGCGGGCGCTGATGAGCGGAAAAGTTCAATCGGAGCTCTACAGCATCCAATATCAATTGCAATAACATACCATTGTGATGAGAGTGTGGATATAAGTGCCGTAGATAAGGAGCAGCGCAGAATGCAAGAAAGAGCGATGGAAGTGGAAAGTAAGTTGGGGACGTGGAGAGCAAAAGAAGAAGAAGAAGCGGCCGGGGAAAGAAGATCTGATCTGGACTCGCGAGAAATTTCCAGAATGCCAAGACCGACAGCTTCCATCCTCTCTGCCGAGGGTATCACCATCTTCCGCGCTCTTCTCTCTCTACCCATCAAACCACGGATTGGTTCACCCAGATGAGCTCGTGGCTTTTGCTCAGAGATTGTGTGGTTGGAACCTTCTCATCAATACCAGAATTACTTGCTCATCGTCCTTCCTTACAAGCTACAATGACATCGCGCTCAACTATAGCTCCCTTTCCCCGAACAAAAGCCCCAGATCATCAACACTAGCACATTCAATGACAAAGCTTCTAGGCGCTTCTTATTTGCATGACCTTCATACGGGTCCAGCTTTTAATTCGAATCATCACCCCATATGATACTCTCGCTAAGGCATTTTAACAATAACATGACTGCGGAGGTAGGTACCCCTTGGTTCTACCATCTTCTCCCGCGGCCCCGACCAAAGCCACCCCCGTATCCCATCTGAGGCTGGCCACCACCCTGCCCGCCAAATCCGGGTTGACCTTGTTGGCCGCCGCCTCCGCCGGGTTGCCCGCCCATCATGGCCTGCGCGTGCTGCATAAATGCCATGGGGTCCATGGACGAGGGATCTAGGCCTTGCGACATCATGCTCGTCAGCATGCCTTGCATCATCTCTTGTGACATGTCCGGCATGCCAGGCATAGGAGGGGGTGCGCTTCCTGGAGGCGCTCCAGGTCCTGGCTGAGGACCCCCCGGCATTGGCGGAAGTCCCATGGTCAAGAAAGCCTGCATATCATCCAATTGTTTCTTCTGGTCCCCAATCTCCTTGCGTAGTTCTTGTTGTTTCAATACATAGCTGGCCCATGTGAATTCGTCAAACCCGTAATTGAAATAATCCGTAATGTCGGAGCCTGGCCGCCTCCAAGGCTTATCGTCCTCTGGAAAATCGGTATCCATATCGGTCAACATGATTGGCTTCCCCGTCGCTGGATGGATGGGGTTCGCATGAACATCGATATTTGACGCATGGACTGGGGGGTAGGCAGAACCGGGCTTTTGAGGCGCCGCAGGCCTCACACTAACGGACACCGGAGTGGCAGCCTCGACTTTGGGGGTAGCGGTAGGTGTTATCGATTTCGATATTGCGGAGGAATCTGCAGATGAGGGTCGCTGGGACTCAGCGCGTAGGCTAACGTGACGGGGATGTTGACTGCCGACGTTAAATAAAGTGAATGGTTTTGATCGAGGTCGCAGACTCACGCTTCTGGAGGAGGGGCATCGGCTGGCGCTTCCGTGATGATATTGAAGTCATCCTACTAAGCTGTTAGAAAGGTTGCAAGCCAGGTGGCATGTTCAAATGCGCATACTTCATCTTCTTCTACCTCGACTTCCTCCTCTTCGCCATCGTCCTGGGGTCTGAAATCTGTTGCGGTATGAGAACCATTCTGATTCTGGGTTGCCGGCACCGCATCGGCGGGATCATAGAAATCATCGTCTTCGTCGTCCATCATCATGTTTGGGGTTTGCGACTGAGTTGAGGGATGACAGATGGGGAATGGGACGGAGATGCGTTTCTGTTTACGGCGACCCTGCGGAGATCGTCGGGTTTGGCCTGTTTGTTCCTGTGCTGTCGGTTGTCTGATGCTGATACACCGCGGTGTTGGAGATTGAGCTATCAATCCTGTAGAAAGGCGTCTATTAAGCGGCCCGCAAATGTGGTCACAGATCAATTAATGTTGATTCTTGATTGATCGTGTCTAGACCCTGCAGGTTGTCGTGTTCCCAATCCGGAAATCCTGAAGATCACGTGCCAGTACGTCAGTCGCATTCATGTGAGATTTGTCGACAGCCACGGCGCCTTACTCGTCACGCCCTTCAAACTTATTTTACAAGAAAATGTCACAATCCGAACAGCCGAGCCACAGCTCGACTCCACGATCTTTTACCAGCCAAACTGTCTCAGCAGAAGACCTGCTCAAGTCGCAGACAGTTGGTCTCGTTCATCTCTCCGACTTTCGCAAACGTCGCGCAGAGGTTCTAGAGCAAAAAGAGCGCGAAGCCCATGACAAGTCACTAGGAAGATTCACCCCTGGTATATCCAGAAGCGCAACTCCTTCTACGGGTGAAGGGACCGACGGGTGAGTCAAGGCGGACTCTCAACACACCCCTACTTGCGACTGATCGTAAAGCATTTAGTAACTCGACGCCACGAAGCGAGGGCCCGCCGAAGAAGAAGAAAAAGAAGCCCATCTCGAAGAGTAAACTGTCCTTTGGCGATGACGATGAGGAGGAGAATGATAGTGCTGCTGATGCAGCCGCAACGCCGCGTGACTCGAGCATCCCCCGTTCGGTCACCAAAACCCCCGTCGGCGACAGTTCTGCGCCGTCGTCACGTCGAATCACCCCGAATCCAAATGCCCCGCCTCCTCCGAAGGCAATGACAAAGGCTGCCTTGAAGGCAGAGGCAGAAACAAGGGACGCTCTCCGCAAGCAGTTCCTTGCTATGCAGGAAGCCGTGAAGAACACAGAGATATTGATGCCCTTTATATTTTTCGACGGGACCAACATCCCAGCGGGGACTGTCAGGGTCAAGAAAGGCGACCCAGTCTGGTTGTTTTTGGATCGGTGCCGAAAAGTCGGCGCAGAATTGGGCGTTGGCGGTTCCAGCGGCGCATCAAAGGGCCGCAAAGACAATCGTCGCGAATGGGCTCGAGTCAGTGTCGATGACCTGATGTTGGTCAAAGGGGAAATCATCGTTCCTCATGTGATTACTTCATCTCTGTTCTTACCACGTTGCGTTCGCTAACTTGCTTTAGCATTATGAGCTTTATTATTTTATCGCCAACCGCATACCCAGTTACTCCAGCACCGGTGGTTTGCTATTCGATTACTCCGATAAACCGCCCTTGGCTATATCAAAAGATGATCCTCTATCACGACCGAACAACGACGACATAGAAGGTGCCGATAAGGATCCCTCTCTGACAAAAGTGGTGGATAGACGCTGGTACGAACGGAACAAGCATATTTTCCCAGCTAGCCTTTGGCGAGAGTATGAACCAGGGCCGGAGTTTGAAGAGAAAATGCGGACGACCAGGCGTGATGCTTCTGGAAACACATTCTTCTTTTGAATTGCTGATATAGATGAGTGAGCTGAGATCATAGGTGTTGTATATGCATTAGATACCCAATAAAAACAATAGTTCTTTCCTACCTTACATTTTTCGATATTCCATACGGAATATGATCTTTCTGCAATTGGTTGCGCTGATTCCGGAACGGTGTTGTCAAGGTCATTCTATGCCTCCGCCACTCGACCTCTTGCATCCTCCAGACACCAACATTCTTCAACCAAGTGTTTTGGAATACTGTTTTCCAACGTCTTCAACACCATAAATATGGACTTCTATCTCCGTTGCAACTCTTTGAAATGTCGCGCCCAGTTGAAAGAAAGAGCGGTCGTTACAACCTGTTCGTAAGTAAGGTCACTTCCTGCAGCTCAAGGTCCTTGTTCCCAAATGAACATCATCTGATTATCAAAGACATATCTTCTGTCTTCACTGCGCAGGAAACCTTGGTCTATCACACCCCACAGCAAATGAGCGTACCTGCCCAGCCTGCCAGACTGTTCTCGTGAACCCTGACGACGCGGTAGCGACTGTCCTCAACCCCACGGAAGACTACAAGACCAGTGTGCTTAGTGGGCTGGATCCAAACACGATCATGGAGTGTGCGGGGCGGGCATTGCTCTTTTGGACGTATCAGACTACTCAGGAGATGTGCGTTATTATTATCCAAGACTCTCCTGAATCCCTACCAATAAACAACAGTTTTTACCAGAAATTCCTCGCGAAGACATTGACAGAGAAATACACCAACCTAAACACACAGTTGGACAAGGTTATACACAACGCCAACTCAGAGATCTCAGCCCTACAAGCACGAGTATCAGGTTCGTCTACACCCCCAGATTTGCTAGCTGTCACCGTCTGAGAATGGACCAGATATGCAGACAACGCAGGACCAACTCCGCAAGAAGAACCAGGAACTCGTCGATATGTACCGCGAGAAATGCAAGAAGTTCACGCAAATGACCAGCCTATATAGCCTGCTCAAGTCTCGGGCAATGAGATCTCAGATGCAGACCGCTGCAACAGATACTGTGTCACAAGCGCTGAATTCTCTCACAGCTTCGCGCAACGACCCATCAGGGCTTGCATCCAGACCTCCAGAAGCCTCGGGACCGCCCAAACTCCTCTATCCAGACAGTCTAACGTATACCCCGTCAATCAAGAAGGTGTGGAACAATTGCATCGCCATCAACGGAGCGGGACTGGCAGTTCCAAAGGAGCCAAGCAAAAAGCAGATACAGCTGCAATGCCACCGCCCAGTCGTCCTATGGAGAACCCGAGAAAAAGTATGCGCTGACAGTTCGATCCTACTTGAAGGGCCTACTAAACTTGTATAGACGACCAGCCAGCCGCAACACCGCAACATCGAACGCGTCTCGGGGGCGCTTCCCGTCCTTCAACTGCAAAGTCACAACTTCCACACGACAGCATAATGCTTCAGCGCTTCCAGGCTGAATCGGGACCGATGGATGCTCTCTTAGCCGCACAAGACCCGCTGGGTAGAAGGGACATTGGTATGCAAATTCGTGGCCAGAGGCGCGATACTACAGAAGAACCTCCTGGGATGAGATCCTTCTTCGACAGTACAATCATATAGTTCTCCGATGGGGCCTGCCGTAAGGTACGGTTGCGAGAAGAAGGGGGATCAGACACGAGTGCACTATTACCTTTTCCCTCTCGAGTCATTCAGCAAATACTATGATGGTTTGCATGAAATACTATATATATTATGTCGGGTTATCCTCGGCTACTCGAAGGTGATCTCAGTGCCCCTTGATCTGTATACCAAGTCTAGATCTACATATACATTCACCTTGTTGAGTGCCGATACCTTAACTCAATAGCATCTGACTTCTGGTCTGAGACACCCCAGTAAATTGCCACCAGGCGTATATGTGAATGCTCTCGCTTAGACTCTACGCAGCATAGCTAAACTATCCTGTCTATAAGCATGACCCACAATACATTAACCCAGTAATGGACGGTGAAGTGTCTATAGTGACACAGAATGTAGCATTGAATACTAATAGCCAAATTTGATCACTGTGAAAGTATACCATTGAATAAGTAATAGACACAGACCAATTCTGATAGTCAATATAACCATTCAGTGATTACTTGTCTCAGCAGACCCTCAGTAGTATGGAAGCATATTTTTCGACGAAACGGAAAAAAAAAAAAAAAGAAAGGACCACTTGGTCTACCATCAGTGAAGAGACTTATTAGCCAGGGCAACAATCCAGCCTGCAATAGCATCAGGAGACGAGGGTATCACGAGAGGGTAAATGCTGGAATAAGACATCGAATTGCAGAAAGCAGTAAAGGCAGTCAGAGATAGTAGCATGTTTTTATCTAGGGTAAGTTCAGAAGATGGCAAGGTTATAGTCGCGCCAGAGCAGTGGGTAATTAGTACGTATAGATGTTCATATTTCCCTGATAAAAGGAAGACTCGTTCTCGCAGAGGGGAGTTAATATTTTTGATATTGCTGGGGGTTCGAGGTTTATGGCCTGGAAGGAATAACTGTGTAGTTGCTTGGGAGTTTGTCAGGATGATACCGGTATTAGGTGCGATGATTATATCGGCCTCCTCCTCAGTACTTGAAGAGGGTGGGTGTTGGGTTTGAGTACCATGTGGTCTTCTCCAATCAATTGTGTCGGACTCTCGGTATACAATTGAAAGCGGAGGACTTATTCTTTCTATGCATTGTACCATACGTACATGGCTTTTCAGAAGTGATGTTGACAGGGAGAGTATTGGGCGCTCATGGTTCCCAGCTGGAAAACTTGGAATTTGCGTGGTAGGGTCCGATGAGGTAGAATGCGATTGATCGTGAGAATTTCCGGGGTTTGGCGGATCATATGTTGACTCCGTATGTATGGCAAAGTCATGTTCTTTCGCAGGGATTTTAGGATTCATGCTTTCGGCGAAATAAGGACTCTTTGCTGTTGTTTCTCGACTAATAGCCTGCCCCCTAGTTTCCATAAACCGTGATAAAGAGCCCAGATGCGTAGGATAGATTGCTCCAGAAGTCTTCTTTTTGGACGTCTTTGAAGAGGCCAGAGGTTCAAGTTCGCTATTTTGTTCCTGTTTGTAATCTGTCTGGCCATTTTCCAGCTTTCGTTTTCGTGTGAGGTATTGCTCGTCCGATTTGATGTCCGGCTCTGACCCGTATGAAGCTTCGGAGTGACAGGTCGGCATTGAGAGAGGGTCATCCGTCGCAGGACATTCCCAATGTGCTTCATACACTGAAGCTTGGTGCGTTGTTTGGGATACAGGTCTCTGAGATTCGAGAATGTCTTCTCCATCACAACGCGAGCTACATGCGGATGAAATAGGGGAGTAGCTTGGTCGTAGAGGTGTTGCTATGACAATGGGAGTCTCGTATGGAAAGCAATCTGATGTTGCAATATTATCCGTGATCTCGGTATAGGTTATCTGGGAAAGTTCACTGCTTGGGCTTGTCGCAGCTGAGATAGCTTGCTCAGAGTGGAGATGTGATACTCTTCCACCACTGAGATCAATGTCTGTATCGAATGAACCATTATCAAGGGTTTGTTCGTATGTGAGGGATCCCTTGGCAGTGGCTTTGAGCGACGATTGGTCCTCATCTGTTTCAAGAACTTGGTCTTTGCCCGCGCAATCACAAGGTCCTGGATATGCCGTGGAACTAGATTCCTCATGGCTAAAGAAGTATTTATATTGTAAGATATCAATGTCCCCCGATGTAAGAACGTCGTGTGGGTTGGAATCAATAGGACTGGGTAGGTCCTTGTCTCCAGGAATCGGCGAGGGGCCCTTGGATGAATAATAGTCGGCATCTAACGGCAGAAGAGGAGACAAAATAGAGTGACATTCCTTTTCCTACTCTGTAACTCAGCAAGGTATGAAAATTGCGGCGAGAATATAGATACGTACCAGAGTCGCATCCAGGGGGGTCCGAAACAGATTCTCAATTTCCGATAAAGGGCGGTTCCCATTATGCCTCGCATTCTGGATAAGTAGCAACGCTGCTTTGGTGCAATCCAGCTTCTCATGTATCGTCTTCTTGTCAATCGTATTCGTGTCGTGAATTGTATTACCTGGGGGATTGATTTCGTGATCACTGGAAAGCTCATCAAGTGGACGTAACGCGTAGTCGGCATGGGAGTACCCGAGGGGTTCATCCGGAAGCCTCAAGTCCGTATCATATCCTGAGCTGAAAACGGGAGCTTCGAGTTTGAGACTATCATAGCGATCCCACTTAGGAAGGATCTTGTCCCAGCAGTCATCGATGTTGCGTTTGGTGTCGCGAAGCACGGACGAAAGGAACCTGACGCTTTCTTTTCTGATATCCAGTTTTTCGTGACATAATCTCTTCTCGACTGTCTGCTGATGATGTTCAACCTGTTTCTGAATCGTGGTAACGGTGTCTGTGGATAACCGAAGAAAATCGGGGACAATTTTAGAAGCTTTGTCGATATACTCGAGAGGGTCAGGATCCAAATAATCACTAGCTATTCCATAGAAGCGGACGTAATGCAGTAGAGCAGGATCATTTGTTTGTGCCATTGGGAGGGCAGAAGTGTCGCGTGAATTGTGGCAAGGCACTGAGGATCACTGAGATGGTTTTCCGAGGTGAGAGCAGCGAGCTAGGCACGTGTCTTCAACAAGCCTCTTTGAGTGTACTGTGATTTGTATTGTATTAGACCGGGAAAATATACACCTAGTCGCTATGTATGCTATTTAAGTAATATCGACGATCCAGATCCCTGCTTCATGCTCTCCGAGAGCCAGCCCTCAGGTCCTCATCTAGAGATTGTGTATAATTGTTGAAACAGAAACACGCTAGCCTTGAAATCCCACAAAATATCGCTTTAAAAATCAGAAAATAGGCCCAATCAATCGTTGTAGTTAGATTGGCGGGAGCCATCTTTGTTGACAGGGGGCAGGTTGTACAATGCATTGAATTCTTCTTCCTGAGATTTCCCTGCAGGATCCAAAACAGGGCGCTCTGCATGACAGCAGACCCGGACAGCATGACGGCGGTGAGGCGCGAATCCGTAAGAGGCACTATGGTTCTGTTGAATCATCAGTCAATCGCCACAACATTATGCGAAAGACATTCTACTCACGGTTGTTCGATTGTCCCATATCGCGACATCATTTTTGTTCCACTGAAACCGAGCATGCATCTCTTGTGTCGTCGCAATAATCTCAGTGAGGTATCTGATGATAGCATCGCTTTCTGTCTTGGGGATTCCCACAATCTTCGTGACAAACCCAGGGTTGAAAAACACACTGTTCCAGCCAGTGACAGGGTTTGTTCTGATGAGAGGGTGTTCTGTGGTAACCGGCTCGCGGCGGACACTTCGACCAAGAGCACGCGAATCCGAAGCCTGCATGTCCGCGGAATGTAGGGCAGTCAAGCCCTTAAGGTACGTTTGCATATGGGGAGATAGCGCGTCATATGCCGCATACTGAGATGACCAAAGTGTATCACCACCACCTCCGCGTGGCGGACCGGTCAGGACCTTGAGCGATGTGTAAGATGGAGGTTGAACTTCGTACGTAACCTGGAATAGATCATCAGCCCGATTCACAGTCATATCCAACAATAAATCATACATCTGAGTGCCAGAGGAAACTGGGTGTGAACATTGCCCGCTGGTCAGTGGAGTTGTCTCCAGTGTATACAACGTGAACATCCTCCAAGCCCCCCTTTTTCGGGACAGATGTGGTCGCGTGCTAAGAACCAATTATGTTAGCAAGGCTGCATAGTGTTCAGATCACACGTGAAGACCATTTATACCTTATGTAACTTTCCGAAGTGACGACCCAACTCTCGCTGGGCATCGATATCCAGGTCATCCTGTCCTCGGAAGAATACAACGCCACGGACCGCTACCAAACGAGCCAAGTCGTCCTTCTGTGCGTCATTCAACCTCGCCAGGTTCACTCCATGGACTTCAGTACCGATTTTGGGCGTGTAGTCGAAAACATCAGTTGCATCTCGAAGTAGGTTCCGGAATTTGGCGTCTCCGTATAGACCTCTGTCTTCATATGAAGTTTCCTCTAGAGGAGACCAATGAAGATCAGGGAACGAGGGTAGGAGATCCTGATATTCATAATTGTCATGGCTCTTGACAACCGTCCGGCCCGGTTGATAACCGAACTTGTTGTCATGTATAGTTTCTTTCTTAGCAGCGGAAATGTGGCCCACTGATTGGGGTAGTACGGGATCTTCTAGTGACGGAGCCATGGTATCCCGGGAAAAATTGACCGTATAAGATGTGTTTGTACACAAACGATATTATTTTCGAGTATTGGCAGATAGAAAGAAGAACACTGGAATGATGGCACTGTGTGAGAGGCGCGCAGGCTCTGTTTATATGAAGATAGAAGCCCTGTGGAAGGAGTCGTCACACCCCCGTGTCTCCATACTCCATATATAGGATAGGCTGACACAGTCAGACCTGGCCTGGAAATCCGGACTGGCGGATATTGCACCATCGCTGGAGAATATCACCCAAGCGGCTGATAAAGCAGTTATCTACGGGTACAGACGGGGTCGGTTCCAGCAAATGTTTCCCGCATTGCGGGCCGCCGACGGTCAGCGTAGATCGCGTCATTTGGAGGCAAGGGTGTGGGGACACTCTGCGACACTCCGCGTCAGGCCAGATCCCCAGCTTATCTGGGATAAGCTGGAGGCGTCACACCGCTCCATAATACTATGGTGATCTACCGCCAATCAGCCGGTGCTATAGGGTTCTAGAAAGCCACTAGGGGGATGAAATCCAGCTAACATTCAGGTACCGAATATGGGCGAAAGAGGAGAAACTCCTGCTGAACAAAGAACGATGTAGGATAAGGTATATTTCATGCTGATTTGTGACCCGTGTTTTTACGGAGTAGGCTTTCAGCTTAGATTATCATAACCACCAGCGTCAGACATGATAGTATAGTAGTATGTAGGTAGATAGATACGGAACACCTGGAGTTCTGCAGGAAGTGGAGACGGGGCACCGACGGGGTGACGTTAGCCGGGCGATTAGGTGCGATCACGCCAGACTGCCGTCCTCTTGCGTTTGACATCGAACGGGCAGCTTGGCAATCGATCCCTACACCGCCTTCAAGCTTATCTTCACTGAGAACCACACTTATGCTTCGTAGTCAGGCCTGACATGCTATTCCGATGGTTTTCTGACGCCTTCCCGCCCATTGGCAGGTATGATGCACGCAGATCGACGAACCTGCAGACTGGTAGACTGTAAAATTCGATTACATAAACCAAATAGTATGGTGGTATATTGGCGAAATTAGGTATGCTTCATGATATTCAAATCCATTCATATGTTACACAAGTAGTGACCGGTGCCCATGCTCAAACTTCTAGAAACTTACGACCCGGAAGGCGGGCCCAGGACTACCTCTTGCACCTGCTCGGTAACTCCACCAAGGCGACTGGCAACTCCTAATATACCAGCCTCGACGTCACCTAAAACAGTAGCAAGATCACTTATGATAGACTTAGGCGTTCCAGCGGTTGGGCCATCTCGACTACGAGATGTCACAAAATCATGGATCTGTCGTTCCAAAGTGGACTCGACGCCGTGAAGGTGGTCTTCAATTTCCTTCAAGTTCCGCGTGTAGCGTTCCAGGACAACTCCCATTTCCTCAGAGCGTTGAGAAAAGTAATCGACCAGATTGACAGGTACCCCGTTAACGGACGTGGCGGTAGACGGATCGCTTTCAACATCGTCTGGAAGAGCTAGAGTGTTTTTTCGCGTTGACCTTAAAGCTTGTCCATCTGACACCTTCTGATCCTGAGACCACCACCCAGCACCACCAGAAGACTGGTACTGCAGAGGCAATTTCAAGGTGTCGATTGCGCGGAATGCAACTTGAGCCTCGGCTGCGTCACGAGATACAAGGTTGCGGAGCTGATCAATATCGCCAGCATCATTTTCAAGTGCATGCTGCATGGTTTCCAGCTTGCCCTGCACAAATTCAACGTCATTTGGGATCGTCTCACCCTGGCTGGCAATGGTGGGGATCATGTTCGCAACCTCGTTGCATATCTTGATCTGGTTCAGGACGAAATTATCAAATCTTTCCAGCTCTGCTTTGATCTCATCCGCACAGCTTTCGTATTTGGTCGTGGGTAAGATATTGCTGACATCGACCTTGACTCCGGGGATGACTGTTGTCCCGGTGGCAGCGGGGGGTTGCGTCGGCTGTTGCACGGTAGTGCCCTGGTTTCCGAACAAGGATAGAGTAGGTTTCTGGGACTGCTGCTGCTGCGCGCTAGTTTGATTGGCACCACCGCTGTGATCGTCGCTGTTAGGCACAAACATGATTATGTGTAAGAGTCCTACTTACAACAGGCCCCCTCCCGCTGCGGTAGAGCTTCCAAGGCCACCAAAAAGCGGCTTTGATTGCGTTTGAGTGGTGGTAGTTCCCCCTAGATTGCCGAACAGCCCTCCGCCGGCATTCCCGCCTTGTGTGTTGTTGGTCGTGGTACCGGCTCCCGAGAAAAGACCGCCTGACTGCGGCTGCGAGCTAGTCGCCGTAGCGCCCCCAAATAGACCTCCACTGGATGTGGTATTGCTCTGCTGCTGTCCACCTAGGCCCGAAAACATATTCGAGCCGGAAGGCTGGGACTGTTGTGTTGTGCCACCCAGATTTCCGAATAGCCCACCTGCCGGCTTTGGTTGAGCGGCAGTGTTTCCAAGATTACCGAACAGACCACCCGAAGTACTGGTAGTTGCTGGCGTAGTTGAAGTACTGGTCTGTGTATTGGCGCCACTGTTCATGCGATTCCCTGTTAGCCTCTTTCAATTTGAGTGGCTGAAAATCCGGGGAACATAGAACAAGGGATGTCAGGCATATATAACGTAGACCCACTGTAGCGACAAACACCAGGAAGGCGCAATAGAACTGTCAGAAGGAGAGAAAGGAAAACGTCTTACAATAAAGAATTGGCGGAACCGGTGTTGATGGATAGGCCGGTCGATGTGCCGGAAGGCTTTTGGGCGAACATGGCGTTCTGTTTCAGTCGCGTATAAGATAATTAACTTGGAATCGAGTGAGACGCGGAGATTGAAAGGTGTCAGGTTCCTTGGCTGCACCCGTCAAAAGCGCCTTGTGCCAGCACAATGTCCACTGGAGCTGTGGTAAGTAGCGACGTCGGAAAACAACAAAGTCGGAGCGATCCTCCTGGCTAGTGTTGGATGGGGAAAGATTCGCCGGGCCGAGATTATTCAGCCTTATCGATAACGACCACGGACTCGAACTTGGACTCGAAAGAAACTACGAACGATTGATGGAAGATCAAGTGAGATCGGCGATCAATTGCCAGACCTATTGTCGAAGTACTCGGCCCTGTGCTTTGCGGGGAAAGCCAATTCAATAATGTCGAAGCGTTAGGGCAAATCTCTCCAAGGGCTAATGTCATATCGTATCACGTCACAGCAGGGAATTCAATCGTCCACCGAGTTATCTGCTCATCCACAATTGTAGTCAGGTGACAACCTCTTCGGCTGGCTTTCGAGTCACCTGTCGAGTCTGCTGTTCCCTCAGATTTATGTCGTTTTTTCTTCAATTCCCTCAACTGAGTGTATGCAATGAAGATTGCCCAAAAGTGAAGGTAATCTGAGGATGTAAAACCCAGGAAGAAGCTTTCAGTTATCACTTAATGCATCTTTCCTATATCTCTACCTAGTCATCTAGATCTGTGCTAATCCATTGTGATCGTCAAGGGAACGCCAGTTGCAGGATGCTCGAAGACTCGAAGCCCATATGTGTGGCTTCGAGCTGTCACAATAGCGATGATAGACTCAGCTCAATCACCAATGTCCAAACCCCCAATTTCCAAGATCCAGAAAGCCCCAGAAAAGCCTCCCATCCCAACTACTTTAAGGGTGCAGAATGGTAAGTTTTGAGACAAGCTTGATTGAACTCGACTAATGGTGACACGCAGGTCGGCAGATGGCACAACACTATTGACAGATTCTGCAGACCACCACATCAGGACTTGGATACTGTCAGTTAAGACGCATCTGCATTCGATGGGATATACTGACTGTTCACGTATAGACCTCAAGATCTGCTAGAAGAGAAGGGATCACACCAGGAGCTATTGCCATACTCTGTCCTGCCTTCTGCAGAACCGACTTATACGACTACCATGTATCCTTTCTTCTCTCTTCAGGACCCTTCGACCACCTTGTTTCTATCTTCCATACGAGATCATCCGATAAGATTGGCATCGGCTCTGTCTCCGACCTCTGTGGCGACTTATTCCTTGGTGAATGCGATGACAGAAGCGTTCATAACGCCCCATTCAATGATCTATCCATCCGTATTGGGAGGGACTCATTTTCTCACAGGATCAGACAGCCTTATTTGTCTTTTTGATGTCTCTCGACCCGGAAACGACGGCCCTGTTACTTCCATGCCTACGATACCGAGTAAGCGCAAACAAGTGGTGGGTGGAGGCGTGGGTATGAAAGGAATCATCTCTGCTATGGCCATGGATCCGACGGGAGGTGGGATTCTAGCTGCTGGCACCTTTACCAGGCATGTTGGACTGTATGGATCACATGGAACAGGGGAATCCCTAGGCACATTCAGCATTGCCAAAACAGAGGCACACTGTCATATCGGCGGCCGTGGGATCACCCAACTGTTGTGGACCCCCTGCGGAAGGTATTTGTATGTTGCTGAACGTAAGAGCGATGGTGTCTTGATATATGATATCAGAGTTACCGGACAATTACTTGGGTGGCTCCAGGGTCGAAAGGCTTTGACAAACCAACGAATGAAGATCGATGTCGTCCCTAGTGGCGACGGCGGGTCGCATGAAATCTGGGCTGGAGGAACTGATGGATGCATGAGAGTGTGGGAGAACCCTGCGCACTCTGCTGGGGCACAAGAACCCAAGTGGGAATGGAAAATCCACGACGGTAAGTAGAAAGCATGACTAGGTTCAAGAGCCAGTCCGCGCTTACATTGCATAGAGTCTGTGAGCAGTACTGTGTTGCACCCACTGGGAAATATAGCAGCAACCACATCGGGTCAACGACATCATGACGACGGTGTCGCCAATACAGGCTCGCTAACCACTCACGTCGACAATAGCTTGAAGATTTGGTATATGCCATTCTTGAATGCGAACAATGTTATCGACTGAAGAAACCGAGTCAATGTCGCACGGAAGGCCCACATCTTTGGCATCTTGAGGTGGAACTATACTTCAGATTCTGAGCCTCTGCCAACCTTAAGACCCACTGCTCTACAAATCGAGTCCCAAGTGGGCAGTATGGGGTTAGCGTCTAGAGAGCCGTTACCACAGCAGCATCAAGTCCCAAATGTCCGCGTTTCGAGATGCCTCATTTGAGTTTGGAAGAGAGGCAACAAATCGACCATGCCTTGTGTTTATTCTGGCAAAAGCCATTTGATATATCGTGCATGGGATGTCAACATGACACAGAGATGTTATGGACAATTGCATGTTCATAGTCGGTATGGTGGCCTTTGACCTTCACACTTCCATGTTCATCGATTTCCACTCACGGACATTATGTACTTATTGGCTTTGCTGAATAAACGGGCCATATGGACTGTGAATGGATATCAATAAGAAACTGTCTGAACAGTTTCAGCATGAACAGGCTTGGGCCTGTCATTGTGTGTTAACCTTTGGGTGTCTTTCAAGGAGTTATCCATGCCCAGCCCCCAGGCCTGCCACACCACTTGAGAGGATTTATGTGTTTGTGAATGCTAGTTCCGCCTATAATGTATAGATCGTGAAGTCACGCAATTCACACAGCTTGAATTCACAGAACGTGAATTCACACAAGTGCTGTTGCCTGTTCTTTCGCCCCTATAAATAGTGCGGTTTTCATTTCTCTTCCCTACCTTCCCTTGAATATCAACACTCATTCCTCTGCATCCAACTTTAGTGTTGATCATCTTGCAGTTTTCACTGTCCATCTCGGCCGTACTCTAGGAACCTGAGATCTTCATTTACGTCTATCATCTGTTTCCTTATCACTCTTCTCTTAACATTCCTAAATTGCCCCTTCTTCCGTCAAGCGTCTAGACACAAGACTCGGGTTCCATTTGGTTCCCAAACAGCCAGTGTAGGTCTGTGTCCGACATGACCTCTTGGTCCTGGGAGTGCGCATCAGCTGGTCTAGTAGACTCTACAGAATTCGCGACGCTTGGAAAAGACTTCCTTGACGACTTTCTTGAAAAACTCGAGACAGACGACTCCCTGTAAGTTCCTATAGGCGGTTTGTCTTTCGAAGATGGCTCCTAACGTTTCATAGTCGTGACTGGCTTGCAACACCTGGCAGTGGAGGAGCAGTAACCACTCAAGATATTCACTATCAAGAGTCTGGTCTAGCGAACACCATGGTGCAGGAAGCTAGTGAACAAGGACATTCCGGAATCACCCCTGATACCTCGAACATCTTCCCCGATCAAGCTATCGCGATGGACCAGGCGAATCTAGATAATTACGGTATCTCGATGGCGTATGAAAGTGGCTCGGTGCCTGCCCTGGAAGATTATGATACCGCCGCGGTTTTGGACGAACTTGAGGTCTTGAACTCAGGACAATTCGATGTCTCTGCCATATCACAGGGTGGTATTATGTCCTCGGCACACCCCAGCATGTCGTCTCTGCATGCTAGCCAAGCCAATGAGCTACCTGCCAACTATTACGGCTGCGCCACTCCTAATATGATAGGGACTGTGGCTGCTTCTTCTCAACATCTTGCCATGAAGCAAGCTGGCAATGCCTTCTCGCAGCCATACAGCAGCAGTCCCTTCTATTCATATGGCACTTCCACGATGGATAATGGCTCGATGAGCTCATATGTGTCCACTCCTATGGAACAGACAGCACCCCACTTTGTTAATGTACCCAACACTCGATTCAATCATGGGCTTATGAGCCAGATGTCTACCCCTCCGTCGCAGCGAGCTGCTGCTGGTCTCGCCCAGGGATTTGTGACACCGATTAATCAGATTAACAGACCCAACACCAACCGATCGGATACTGCATCTTCGGGCAACTCGCAAAATATGCGCAGATACAATGCTGCTCCACTTATGGCACAAGCAGTCACAGGTGCTGCCAGCCACTTCATCACAATCCCTACGCCTGTGTGCCAGACTATGAATCCTTCGCAGCAGCAGGTCGAGGGGAAGTCTACCGGCAAGACCAAACTAGGGTACGTCTTTTTAGTCTCTTCTTCGAGACCACGAATCTTCTACTTACGATTCCTATAGTGCCCGATCACCCGCAAACAACTCATCAGCGTCTGGATCTGGACCAGACATGAACTCGAGCCCGCCTGCTTACCTCCCCGGCCAGCTTGGAACAGTCAATGGCGTTCAAGGCAGTGTCTCTGGAAGTAGCGGATCATCTGTAAAGAGATACACTTCCCCCCGTGTCAAGCCTGCTACTACCCCAGTGCCCAGTATTGTCCAAAACACCGGCGACAGAAATGTTACAGCCTCAAGCCCATCAGTTTCAAGCTCCCCAACCCCGGTTGCGGCTGACACGGCTACCCAGATAGCAACTGCTCTTAGATCACCGGCCTCGCTTCCCCGACCCAGCGTTGTTCCTGACATTGTGCAGCTAATGGACCCAGTGACATTCAACGTTGACGTTGAAACCACGTACTCTTCCCTGACAGAAGCTAGGGAAGCAAATCGAACCGCGTCTGGCCCTCGCGAAGACGACACTCTTCCTACAACAGACATCCAGAAAAGAGCAATTGTCAAGGCCCTGACAAATGCAATGCTGAGTACCAAAAGCGCGGAGGACAACCCGGGAATGGTTAAGCCATTTCACGAAGGCAAATTTGGCTCGGCAAGAGTCGAGGCCGTCTGTTGGGAGCTCCTAGTAGGAATCCAAACCAAGCAGTGTTGGTAATCTGCAAGCTAACACCCTCTCTAGGAAAGTGTCATTGCCAGGCATACCTCGGGCTCGTTGTTGGCATGCTATGGAATTAAGCGCAAGGGCAGTGGCGAGTCGATGACCTTTACTGAACGTATGACCAGGATCTTGCAGTGCCTGTCGACACAAAAGACGATTTGCAAACACTTGCTAGACCCGCTGTACATGCACCAGTTTGTCGATGACCCTCTTTCCGCTTATAAGCGCGTCATCGCAAATAAGACTCTGAACAAACGCAAAGGGGAGGTGATGAATGCTGGAAAGCAAGTGCTTGGAGCCAAGAGGACCAACGCCACGACTACGCAGAGCCAGGAAGTGAAGAGGGAGGAACCCAACAGTAGTATTAATATCACTCCGACGAACACTCCTGGAAGCGCTACGGTCAATAGAAGAAAGATTTTCGCAACACCGACAGCGACCTTCCGACAGACAGCCGCAAACCTCGCACGCCACGCGGCCAATAATAATATGCTACCAGGGACGATGGATGTAGGTGCGCATGCTTCGCTCGCTCAAGCCGCCCGGGGCTCGCCCTCGCTCTCGCTCGGAAGAATGCCCACTACAAATGCCCACACGAATCGCATGATGGGCGCAACATCGCACCCAAGACAAAACGTTGCCTTCAATTCTTTGACTCCAAACTCCCAGCCTCCATCTCATGTCAAACCGCTTGATACCCTCTACGATCCAGAGGCCATGCTAGGAAGTCTCATTCAACGCAATATGTCGAACCCCAATGCCAACCCAAACGCCAACCCCAACATGAACCCCGGCATGGCGTCCAGCGTGGCTTCTAACATGACTCCCAGCATGGCGCCCAGCATGAACCCCGGCATGAAATCTAGAATGAACACCGGCGTGAACCCAAATGCGAACCCCAAGATGATGCACGCCAACGTGAAGAACCCCAATACTCAAGCCAGACAACAGCAGCAAGCACCAGGTGCTACGACTGGCCCTCGGAAGAGGACCTTGTCCGATACAAACTTTGAAGACCAACCTCCGTCGGCCAAACGACAGCATTGACCTTAATCCAACACAAACACAACGGAGCAATATGAATGGACAGGATTACATTAGCAAAGACAAGAAACGCGACGGCACTGGTTGTCTGTTAAGACACAACTCTTCAAACACTTGTGAGGATGATGCCAGGTTTTACATAGAATGGAAAAGCGACAGCACCAGGTGCATGTTATGACACAACTTCCAACACTTCGACCAAGACGACGGACAGGCTTCGCATGACACGATGACACGGAGCGACGCCTTTGAACATGCCCCGAGCCATATCTGAGCTGACCTACGATCGAAGAAGAATGATAGTAAGAGAGCTTTTGCATCTGTACGGTGTTTTGTGATACTCGGTCGAGATATTATGCGATCTATTTCCGCTTGCGTTACTATTGGGATCTCTTACAACTCACTTTGCTCACGATTGGAAACCACGTCGAATTGGATTTCCATCCCAGGAATTTCGTTGCCGGACCCCTTCCAGAAGCAGCTCAGCAAGTCATTTTCTACATACCTATCGTGACTTTTGCCATTGGTTAAGATACGGACCAGGAATCACCACTCAAACACAACTTTTCTTGTCTCGGACCCCTTATTCTAGACTGCCTGTGTTATGCTCTTTCTTTACTGCTTCGGGTCTTTTTGTATTGCCTCAATTCACATGCGTGTTTATCAGGTTCTCTATCTTTTCAGGTTTCGTTTTTGCGCTTGTCATTAGACTGTCCTTCGGTTTCAGCGCTTTTGTCTTTTCAAACATGTATTACGGCTTACTCCCCGCCCGACGTGCATGTACAATAACAGATTGCCAGAATTTCTTCGCCGATAGCTAAGTAGACAAATCTTACGCAGGCTTGATTCCATAACGTTTAAAGGGGAAGTTCTCCAGGGAAGGCAATAGCTCGCCCCACCCATCGTCAAGCTTCCCTGTCTTGCCCGCACTGTTCAGCCGCCCGGAAACAATCTCATCAGCCTTTCGCTCAGGCTCAGTCTTCTCCTCTTCCTTATGTTCTCCAGTGAGCCCAGCCAGCACCTCACCCTCGCGACCCTTATACGACTCCAACAGACCCGGATGCGGGACCCAGACGACCCTCATACCGGCCCTCCGCCCAGCCTCAACACCAGGCACCGCATCCTCAAAGACGAGACACTCCTCCGGCTTGATCTCAGTTTCTCCCTTTGTGCGCAGGCTCGAGTTGATAGTCTCGAGGGCAAGGAGATAGATGTCAGGGAGCGGCTTACCCCTTCCCTTGCCAATCCGGGGATCGTCACCCAACACCTGCTGGGACTTTGGGAATGCGGAGAACAAATCTCCCAGATGATCGGACTTGAGCACGAAGTTCTTGCTGTGGGAAGATGTAGCCAAAGCAATGTATACGGGGCTGTCGGTGGTTTGAGTGGAGAGGAGGTTAGCGAGGAGGTCTCTGACTCCGGGAAGAGGCTGAGATAGAGGGAAGTATTTCTCCTGCAGGGCGGATTGCTTCACGCCGTATTCCTCTGGGGAGATGGGGAGCTGAGCCCACTGGTGAAAGATCCTGCTGGCCTGGTTTGGGTCAGTAACGATGTTGGATTCGGACATGGGCGCAGGAAATGCAAAACAATGTAAGCACCTATGCTATGTGTCTAATAAACGGAATCGAGGAATGACTGAAACAGGTAACTGGGAGATTGAAGGCTGGTCGGGCATACATCTGGCTGAGGACGACCCTGCAATTGGGCCTTGATAGACCAGGGAAGCGGAGGTTTTCCGTATTCTTCAAGAATGGCATTTGTGATATCGGTGTATTTATCCTCCGAGTCGATGAGCAGGCCATCCATGTCAAAGAGACATGCCCGCACGCGGGGTAAGCTAGGGGAGGATCAGTCAATTGTGAGTTATTTCGTGGGGTGTCAAGATCATACTTTGGAACAGAGCCGGACATAATGCAGGTAGTCTCCTGGGGTGAATAGAGAGGAGGTTACCAAGTTCTGCGGTGCTGGTTGACGGGGATGATCTCCCTCTGCACGTTGGGCGATAATAGATATCGGGGATCGGCAGAGGGGAAATTGCGGCCTGAGGCATGGAGGGGTCGGGCCAGCCACTCCGATTTGCCGACTCCGCGGCGAACGCGGAGTAGCTTCTGGAATCCTGGGATCTCCCGATTTCAGAAACGGAGAAACAAGCACCTATTTTCGATCGTTGGTTGGCACGAAATGGCGAACGACGCGAAACAAAATGCCGACAATGCTGCCAACAGCGACGCTGAAGAAGGGGAAGACGTCTTCCACGATGCTCGTTTCCCCGCCGAAGAAGAAACGGTGAGCTATCCTAAGCCCCTCACAAGAGAATAGATCCTCATACAGCCATTAGCGACTCCTAGAAGAATCACAGACCATCAAAGCGGAAGCCAATAAACTCTTCACGGCTTCCTGTTATGACCAAGCTATCTCCTGCTACGACCGCGCCCTCGCCTCATGTCCCAACTATCTCGACTACGAGGTTGCTGTTTTGCGAAGCAACATGGCCGCCTGTTACCTGAAACTAGAAGACTGGAAAGCATCAGTTGACGCCGCGACCGCCTGCATCAACCGCCTGGATAAAGTAATTCCTCCCTCGACGGGAGCATATGCAGACGATGCGAAGGGAAAGCAGCAAGAGCCGAGCGCCGAAGACGCCGTGATCGAGATAACAGGGGACGATGAAGAGGCTGAGGAGGAGCTGAAACGGCTACAGAAGCTGGACGATAGGAAACGTGACGTCATGCGTATTCGGGCAAAGGCGCTTATGCGACGCGCGCGGGCGAAAATGCAGCTAAACGGCTGGGGAAACTTGCAAGGGGCCGAAGAGGACTACAAAGAACTGGCTGGGATGGATAATTTACCGCCGGATGATAGACGGGTAGTCCAGAAGGCACTTCGAGAACTACCCGCGAAAATAAACCAGGCGCGGGAGAAAGAGATGGGAGAGATGATGGGGAAGCTCAAGGATGTAAGTTGGCGTCCCTCAAGGCCACCTGCTTGTCAGCATACTGACAGGATACAGCTGGGAAATGGGATTCTGAAACCCTTTGGGTTGTCGACGGATAACTTCAACTTCGTACAAGATCCGAAGACGGGTGGATATAGCATGAACTTCCAGTCTTGATGGCTGAGCGACTTGAGCATCACATTGCATTATGGAGTTTGGGATCATGATAGCCAAGTGCAGTATAATCGGATGGTAATCTCACATCTACGGACTTGTTTAGTAGAGGGAAGCATACAAATATAATATAGGAGACAACTGGAGAAGCAAGACGAAGACACGCTTTCCACTCCTTATAGCTTTCTTCACAAATAGACTGTGTGATTATGCTTGATGCGGCCAACCACGACAGATTGCTCTTTTAATCTATTGTGGCTAACTAAAGGTGTACACCAGATAGGCGCACACGAATAGAAATAGAGGAGCTTCAACGGCTTCATCTATGCCTGAGCGGCCCAATGTTCTACTTGCAGCAGTTTCAAGACTGACATCTCATTTACTTGATATCATTTTATCTTAAAGACGATTAAACTTTACCTCCCAGTGTGATGTGGACGTGTTATCATTGTGAAAACTTCGCAGCCCCTTTGGTAGCACTAGTATCGCACGGTGCCGCATGTTATAGTAAGTTAAAACATCTCCAAGATCTCATTGAGAATGATCATCGGATTGTTACCCAATAAATACATCAGGGCCAGCGGGGAGGATCTCTATATCTTATAGGAATATTCCTGCGATGCTGACTAGGCTGGATCGCATTTCGATATATAAGGCGGCCAGAGTCTAGTACTTGCTTTAAATCCATACCTGACAGTGATCCCACCGGGTGATATTCACTTTGGTCAGATAGTTCAAGCTTACTAAATTCGGTCACAAGAGAAGGAGGAAGGTTGCGACTTCCCCTTTTCGAAGCATCCTACCCTCGATCCAGTCTCTACATCCCATCTGACCGGAGTCTTCCATTGTTCCTCGTCCCACCGCTCCTCATCTATCACTAGTATCTACTCCGATCATTCTTACCAGTCCCTAAGATGCAGACCGCAAACCCACTCCGTTATCCCAATCCGCAGCCACTACCCAACTCTCTCAACCCTCTGTACCAGTTCTATCCGCGATTGGGAGGTGAAGTCACAGGAGCACTGTAGGTGCCAACGACTGAAAGTTTCCCAATAAGCTAATTACTCAGGTCTCCTTATTTCCCGGGGAACCGCATAGTGCTACGTCTGCACCGTCCGAGCAGAATGCAGACAGTTATCTGCAAAGTCATCCACGTCTTCGAACCATTTGATATCGCGTGCATAATATCTGTCACTCTGGAGCAACCGCCCAAAGGTCTGGAAGGGTTGCTAATTGTCAGGATATATGATCGACGCTTTGCAATCGCCCAAAGATTGAGGCATCGCTGCGAATACTGGTCTCATGATATTGAAGTGGGTTTCCGGGATTTCATACGTGACAGAGATTCATCTGTGTATTTTGAGAGCCCGAGCACCGAAGTACTAGATGGAGAAGTTTCTGAGCGCTGGTGCATTGGTCGGCGCGAAGCACGTTTTAACGCGGTCATGCAAAAGTACTACACTACTGAGTTGGAAACATATCACAAGGTCAAGGATCTTCAAGGTAGATATATCCCAGGGTGCTTTGGCACTGTCCATTTGCCATGGGAAGTACAAGGGAAACCGGGATACCCTTTGAGATGGTCATGTCCTGGACTCCTAGTTCAGTATATCACAGGGTTTCCCTTGGAGAGACTTGCATATTACATGCCACGTCAAGGGTGGCAATCTGTCTGCGAAGATGCTGCTCAGGTTGAGAAAATTTTGAAAGACCGAGGCTTGCAGGATCTTGACACCAATCCCAAGAACTTTGTCGTCTGGCCCGAGAATCCTAGGGGACCATTCAAAGTCATGATGCTCAATCTTGTGAGGCGAAACATCCCCAAAAATGGCACAGATGATCTTGAAATGAGGCCGGTCAAGCCAGAGCCAGACACCAAGAAGTTTAGAGAATCTACTACTCCAGAGATTCTAGACGGAGACTTTCGGATTCGTTGACAAGATCAAGTTTTGGCTGGGGATGTTCAGTTGGCTCGCAGAAAGCGCAAGTAGTAGTTAGATTATGTAGCTCTAATCTATGTTCGCCGTATGATTTGAGTCTAGCACGATCTACTTGAATCTATGTTAAATTTGTCCCATTGCCATAGGAAGGGCGCTGAGGATGACAAATTGAGGCTTCAAGCTCTCGCGAAGGATCCACGCAGAGGCACATATATCAGACTTAAGGTCACTCCAGAGAGGAAAAGCTGGATGACTAAAAATGGTATCTCGCAGGGCAGCTGGATACTCGGTTGCAGTTTTCCGCTTTGGGTATCTTGCTACGTTACCGACTTCAACCTAAATGCAATGCTTTGTGTCGGTCTATGTACTTCATATATGACTTGTGCAACAGGATTCCAGCTCCAGCTTCAACTATCTCTCTCAAGTGCCGAAGCACCTACCTAACCAACCCCAAACAACAGGTCCCATTAGACCAACCAAAGAAACCATAAAAATAATATATATCGAATCGAACCAACTCCCAAAAAAAACAAACCAACATCACCCATACAACTCCGCCCGACCAGCCCTGAACCCATCCAACTCCGTAGCCATATTATGCGGCTGGGTAGCTATCTCCACCACGCTTTGATGACGATACGGCACTCGCCTCGGATTCTCATGTCCCTCTAACCCAGCCGCCCGCAGTCGTCTCCTCACTTTAACACAGAAGTAGACCAGAAAGGCAGAAATAACGAGTAGAGGTATACCCAGACCGGCGCCGAGTCCTGCTCTAAGCGCGATAGTGGGTATATTTGATGATGATGAAGAGGAAGGATTGGTCATTCCTGTTGGTATCAACCCAGAGGGCGCTGTCAGATTACTGGAGATAGAGACCGTGGTGTTGGTGGTTGTAGTGGTCGGGGATTTCTGGGGTTGGGTTAGTTTTCTTTTGGTAGGTTGGAGGAGTATGAGTTGGGGGATGGATGAAAGGTTGATAGAGGATTACGCACCCGCATAGCAAACACGCGGACATTCGCTGATGGGCCACGAGTCATCGGTGCAGGCGCCTCGATAGGCAATGTTGAGTTTCGGACCGTAGCAGAGACCGTTGGAGAGGCAGGCTTCGCCGCGCAAACAGCATGATTTGCTGTTTGGGCAGGGGACGTAATTGGTGTCGGTGTCGCCGTTGGGCCAGTAGCATGTTGCTGTGTCTGTTTCTGATGCTGTTGTTGAGGGCGTTGTGGAGAGGAGGGGGAGGGTGAGGTAGAGGAGTGTTAATCTTGTTGGCGTTGGTGTAGACGGGAGGAGGGTATATAGTAGTTGCGAGGGACGCATTGCGTGGATGTGCGCAGCAAACTGTCGCACTGATGTTGGAGGGAGGTATGTTTGATACCTGGGAATGATGAGACGGGCCAGTTCGCAATCGCAGGGTTCAGGGTCGAGTTAAAGAAAATTGAACACCCTCGAGAGACTTTGCTATTATTAGATATAGCCGCCGGGTTGAGGTGGGAGTTGAAGAGACGGGCTGTGATTGATGGCGTGGAAGCTCCGGCCTTCCGTTTTGGTATATTTAAATGAGATTAGCATTTTGGTATGCATTAGTCGCTGTTGTTTTCTGAGGCGGGGTTTCAGCCTTGTTGTTTGTTTCAGGCACTGTCTGTGATGGCAGTGACTGAGGGGTGAGGTGGGGGTTGTAGCAGGGTTCATGTTGTCGCCGCGCTGTGGAGACTGACTGAGTTTAGTAGCTCTTTGGAACGCAGTCGGTCACTTCGTTTTGAAAAAGGGTTCTTTACCTCCTCTGAAAATCAGTGTGATTATTTCGAGAGTGTGATGTTGAAGCTGAGGGAAAGGCATGGGGGAGATGGTGAGGAAAACCAACACCACCATCATGACGGCGGTGCCATTGCCACGGACAACCCCGTTGTCAGCCCCCTCGGAATTTGTCTACTAAGCAACAAAGAGATGCGGTGGTATTTGCAAGGCTAATATTGGTATCGTGAGGAATAGGAGGATACCCTTGGCGAGACCAGGAAACAGCTCCCCTGATCTCTATGACTTGATCAACGCACTAATGAAAGTCTTTCCTTGTAGATTACCTCTAAGGTCGTTACGCCGTAACCGTCATATCCGTGCCTTTCGACCACAGTTCACCTTCCAAGTACTAGCGGTGGCATTGAATTAAAGATCAACAACCCGGGATAAGGAGAAGAGACCCTAGAGCAAGATGGGCCGGGAAAGGCGGGCGGAAAAGAGAACTAGGTTTTACGACAAGATATAATTTACAAAAAATTAGATTGAAGCTCATCCGAGAAAAATATTGGTAATTTGAGGCAGATGGAATCTTAATATTCAGAGCTTATACGCAGTAGGAACAAACATTTGTCCTTGGTAACTGTCCTTGATGACCTCAGAGTATGCCACTAGTTTCACCTGCTTCCCATATAACTGCAGTTTTTAAAACAACCTAGGCAGCAGTCGAGTTGACCGTGGTGTTCAAAAAGCTCGATCCCAGCTTGGTTGCCGCTGCCTTCTGCAAAGCTGCCACAGCTCCATCGAAGTTGGAGAACATCTGGCCAACCACCGATTCACCGCAAGCGGACTCCTTAAAAACTGTGGCTGTGGTCGTGTCGCGCTTCTTGAAGTTGATTCCAGGTGTAATCTCAACGCAGTTGTACTGTGACTCGGCCGCACGCAGCTGGCAGATCTCGTCTGTTTTGCAATCACCAGTGCACTCCGAGACGTCCCAGCCACGTCTCTTGCGGGCGTAGTAGTCCTGGAATACACTGTCATCGTTTTCGAGAAGTACCGTGACATTGTGCCAGAATGCCGGAGTCAGCTCAGCTGCGCTGTCAGTAACGGGTGGGTCAAGCAGTGATCCGTAGGCCTCCTTAGCCGAGTAATACTTCTCCCATGTAGGCTTCTCCTGATATGTGGGACTGGACATGTTGGTGATGTACTCGGTAAAGTCGAGAACACCGAAGGTGACAGGATCAACGGAGTAAACGCGGAAAGCAGGGTTACCAGAAGTGGGCGTCATGGCCGGCATGATGTAAGACATCATGGTGGCCGTATCTGCCGACTGGTCGGTGTAGTTCGAGTAAGCAAGTTCGAACTCATCCTTGTGAGTGTGTCCATAGAAGACCGCGGCAATAGTGGCGTCATATCGCTGGATGATCTGATTGAAGTAGTTGGATGCATCGTGGAAGGTATCGCCGGATCCCATGGGCATGTGGCCCATTAGCCAGACTCGCTCGCCTGCTGTCTCGGCCGCAGCCAGCTCACTTACGAGCCAGGCCAACTGTCCATTAGGATCAGTCTGCATAGACTTCTCGTAGAGCCAGAAGTTCTCTCTGTAGTAGAAGTTGGAGTTGAACGAGATGATTCGCAGGTTGCCACCGGGGTACTTGACAGAGTAAGCGCCATAGTCGTCTGCGGTACTGGCTGCACTAGATCCGATCCATTGACTCCAATCCGAAGAAAGAGTATCATAGGCCCACTGGCTCGAAATGGTCGTGTCAATATCAGATGGGGGAAATGAGTTAACTGGAGCAGTATCATGGTTGCCAGTGACACCATAGACCAGGTCGAAGTAGTCGGACATCCGAGTATTGTAAGCGTCATTCAGATCGTTGGTCACTTCCGTCTCATTCACCAACCATACAGCACCTTCAACAACATCACCTGTGAAAATAACGAACGATGAATCGGGAACGAGCTCCTTGATAGCCGCATACATGCTCTCTTCTAGCGTAAGAGGGGCATCGCAGTTGTGGTTACCATACTCGCCTGCAGGGTAGTCGGTTACGTCTGGGTCATCGGAGGTAGTATATGGACGACAGCAGATAGGCTTGGTGCAGTTGTAGCTATTAGAGATAATTAGCACTTGCCCTGTGGCAGTAAAGGAAGAAGTTACATACCTTGCACCAGTCTCATATGAAAGATCAACATGGATATCACTGATGTGAACAATCTGCAGAGGAGTTTCTCCACTCGGTGCTGGACGAGAGGCATTGACCGGCTTGGCAGAGGGGAACTCTACAGAATACTCGGCCACTGCAGGATAATTGCATAGTCCAAAGATGGTGGTGCAGAAAAGGACGGCTGTCTTGGAGGGAACGTCCATATTGCGCAGATCATGAGCCAAAATAGGACCCTCAAGACCAATTGCGCCCTTGCAAACATCATCGTCATCCACCTGAACTATCTATCAGTAGTGCTCAGTAAGACTGTTGACTCAAAAACACCTACGCCAGCCAAAATGCAGACTTCTGTAATCACATCCACGAAGTCATCATTTCCCAAGTGGGCAAGTGCCTGGAGTACAACCAGCAGAGCCTACAGACAATCACATTACATCAGTACATGTAGCGCAGGGTCAATTAATGCAACAGACCTCACAAGCTGCGCAAGTAGTAGCATCTTCGATATCAGTCAGAATCTCACTAACTGTCTCCCTCTTGGTGATCCTGGTCTCGGTAGATGCGAGAGCAACACCGAGGAGGCCACCAAAACAGAGCAATTGGGAGACTCTCATCGCGTAGAACCGGTATAATGCGGCGGATTGGAGTTGGCCTTCGTATTTAGGAAGCGAATGGCATGTTCTGCGCCTTATATAGGCACGGCGGTCATACCCTGCGGAACAGTGGTTCTCCTCCGGCCACCCACCCCTCGATCATTTGTTCCGTCAGGCATTTAATTCCTTAATATGCAGCTAGACGAAACCCCACTGAAGCCCATCCCGCATCCTGCACGTTCCTCTGGGCTCTCCGGTGATTGAGTGGTGGTTATATGACTGGTGGAGATATGGCAGCACGGGGGCTCGGGTAGAGGGGGGCATGCCGGGGCACTCGCGATGGCGATTGGCGGACAGGCTGTTTGGCAGGCGGCAGGAGTAATTAATTTCAATCTAAGTCTGCAGGGGCAACAGAGCAAAGCCGGGTTGTACGGGTTGGGGCGGAATTGGCTGACGCTAATGATAAGGGGTCCGGTGACAGGCCCGGCCTGACTGCCCCTCCTGGCTTGGGCCCGGAAGTGTTGGTCTTCCGGCCATTTCTTCAGCAGAATCCCGGGTATCGCCGCTGATAAACATGGGCCCAGGGAAGAACGACAGTCTTGTCAGTCCACTCAGGATCATAAATTTAAGACATACCACGCAGCGCATTAACCGCTATTCCTTAGTGTCCGACGCAACGAACCTCGGCAACAAGCCCTATCTCATGGCGTCGAATTCGCGCAAAGAAGCCAATATGATGTTGACGATCCATGCAGATTCAATCTGAACGAAGGACAGTAAAATGTGGGAAAAGAGGAAGATACGTCGTACATGTGGTTCATTCGTAGATACATGCAGGCAAAATCTCGATGGACTCGCATGACGCAGCAAGTAAAGATTGCAGATGCATTGCGCACAGGGGTAGTATGAAATCAACTGACAATTCTCTCACTATTCCAACGTGCCGACGAGTATATCACGCATCCAAGCGATGTGTAAGAAGTTGAAACCTGCGTAGGAGATCCTGCTGCTCGTCTTCTGACAGGTGTAATTGTCTGGTCAATTCATACCCTTCCTTAAGCCGTGCATTGACAATAGCCTTCCTAGTTTTCGATCTGACAGCCGTCTCGATCGTTTTCGCTATACCGTGAAAAGGATAAGCCACAAGACCAATCCCGGCTGTAGAAAAATCGTCAGTTTGGTTACTCTATTGGAATGGAAGTGACATACCCGACGGAACCTTAGTCGCCAGCCCAATGGTTCCTTTGGCAAAGCCTTTAACGGCTCCTAGCGCCCCATCCTCCCTGGCACCCTTAACCGGCTCGGTGAAGAAGCCTTTGAAGCCACCCGTCATACCATCGACAAAATTCCTGCCGCCCATAGTAGCACCACTCTTCCAATCCCGGACTGTACCATAGTCTTTGGGTTCCTCCCCATAGAGTCGAGGAACTTGCCGGAAGCCCTCCGCAGCAGCATGGGGTATGTCCACCACTACACCTTTGAAATAAGCTCCCGTAAACTTGCCAAACCCCTTCAGAGAAGCCCCAACCATACTCCCCGCCGTTGATAAGGAGCTTTTGCTAGGATCGCTGTTGGCCTGAGTCACTGTGGTGCCCGGACCTGATGGTTGTCTCTCTGCCTCTGGACGCTTGCTTGAGTTTGATGACGATGCTAGACTCAAAGGCGACAGGTCGCGCTCAGTACGGGCTCTTGGAGACTTTCCAGAACGACCGCGTGTATATTCTTTGTACGGGTCATATAGCATCGCTGCAGTTGATTTGATCATCTCAGACCCTGTACTTGTAGAGGCAGATATAATGCCGGTCACGGGGTCCCAACGTCGGTTTTCTATATAAATAGGATTGATGTCATGGCTGGATTGAAATTTCAGTTAACACAGATACTAGCAGAGTCCAGGATAATCAAACTCAAAGGGATACACACCACCGAACGTGTCCCGCATCGATCTTGCCATTGTCTATCAATATTTGAGCAGCTGCCTTGGAAAGGTTGATGGGTTGTTTGGACCGGGTGTAGCTCCATACGGCAGGTTGACTAGGGATTAGAGAGCAACGCATCTTTTTTAGGGGCAAATGACGATGGAATGACTGAACTGCTGCAGCAACTCCTGCTTCATATTGCATTTTCAGGGCAAGATCCCGGGCGGAATGTGCCACTGCAGGTGTCAAGCAGAACATAATGGCATCGGCCAGAACCTGTGCATTTAGTGATGCATAAGGAATGGGCCTGCTGCCAGCTCCAGCCCTCGCCACCATGTGACCCCAAAATGGCTGGCTGCGGCTTGTCAGCACGAACAGAACCAAGAAATTTCTTAAAGAGAACATACTCCCCAAAAAAGGGTACAACAATAGTCGGCCGACCATTGACAAGACCACATGCTGTTGTCCCAGCACCTCCATGGTGTACCACGGCAGCCACGTGTTGGAAAAGCCACTCATGTGGACAGTCATCGATGTAATAGATATTGGGACTCGGTGCACCACCTAGTTTGCTCCAACCCCGTGAGATAATCGCACGAACCCCAGTCCGTGCAACTGCTCCGAGGATGATATCGGTCATCTTCTGAGGGCATTCAATGACAATACTACCAAATCCTATGTACACGGGTGGCGGTCCAGAATCTAAGAACTTCTGTAATTCAGGTGGAGGCTTGTAGGTGGGAGGCTCGCGGAAAAAGAACCCGCAAACATCTAAAGCACAGATCAGTCATATTACACAATAGCTCGATGTTACCCATGGAATAATAACCAATATTTGCTGGCCAGTCCTGCGGCTTCGGGACCAGAGCTGGAGACCAGCAGTAAGTAAACGGAACCTTTAACGTTTCAGCCAGCCTAGGTCCTTCTGTTGCTGAGACCGGCTCTAAGTCGATGGATGCCCGCCACTGGTTGATCACATCTCCTAGTCTGTACGAAAGGACTCAGCCCCAGGTCTAACATTCATGGAAAGCAGACGTACCCCTGCCATGTAAGCCACTCCACAACACCATATGAGACCCAGTTTGCTGTCCTCGGGTTCATGTCTGAGGAGCTCAGGTTGGCGAGCGGGTGAGGGAAAGCCTTGGTACTAGTCCAAGGCATTGTAAACATGAGGTGAACCGGGATACTGAGCGCCTGCGCACAATGTATATGGGCAAAGCTGGGCGGATTTGCAATTATAGCATCTGCAACGATTGGAGCCTTTGTGACTGGATCATCTTCAAGGCACGACTTCCAACAGCCTTCAAGCATTTCAGCAACCATCGCCCTCTTTTTCTGTATCTCCCCGGCGCGCAATCCTTCCATCTTGGGTATGAGGCCCGGATTCTTGACCATAAAAGCCATCAACTCAGCTGGATCGCCACCTATAGGATAGAACTCAAGTCCCGACTGAGTGACGAAGTCAGCAAACACATCGTGTGTGGCTATCCGGACCCGGTGCCCATAATTTTGTAGCGCATTCCCCAATGCGATAAACGGTTGCACATCTCCTCGGCTGCCCACGATTTGTATCACGATATTTAGCTGTATCTCACATCCGACCGCCTGATCCTGCACTGACTGCCTCCAGAGGTAATCTGGGGGTGGATTTTGAAGGTCCTCTTGCTGTAGCTCGATAACTTTGGCTAGTGTTCTAGCAAATTTGGAGTCAAGATCGACATTTACGCGGCCATCGGCTTTGGTAATATCAGTCATGCTGGAAACCCTCGTGCTTCCCAGTCAGGGAGCTGACCGACTCACCTTGCACATCTGCTGACTCTACCACTAGCCTGTCATCAACATATGGTGAATAAAGCGGAGGCGCTTGCTCATCCACGGAAGCAGCGTGGCCATGACCGTGCTGAGAGGGAAGTTCCATGGTCTGATGTCGAGAGTAGCAAGTAAAAATATGCGATGCTGAAGGGTCACCCGTAGAAGATTCTTGACATTGTAATATATAGCGGGGGAATGAGGCAATAAGCTTTGGGCAACTTTGAATATGGAAGCCTGCTGTAGTTCGTATTCGCGATCGATGCTAGAATTGGACTAGCGCCTGAGCGGAGATATTCATAGAAAACCTCAGCCAGATGGCCACTGTACGCTGCGTCGCTAAGGTTTTCGCATAGTAGCCTTACCTAACATGTTTATGGGGCCAATGTCCCAACTGGTGGGATCGACATCTAAAAAGAAGTCTGAATTTTAATAAGAATAGCAAAACATTCGATGCCGAGTTGGGAAAACTGGGTACGGAGTAGAAGACAGCAAGCAGCACACTACCTACACCCCACACTCCCTACACCCCACACTCCCTACACCCCACACTCTAGCTGCACAAGGGTTAGCGGTCCGAACCTAAGCTAATACATTACTGAAAAGTTCTTTGTGTCGACAAGACCTTATTCTATTATGAGTTACAAGCAGCTGCCTAGGTAGCCGATGTGTATTTCGCGCAAGAGCCAAGAATAAAGATCAACTGAGAAACACAAGCCAAGCCAAGCCAAGCAAATTGCCGCGCTCCCCGCTGATCACCACTCTTAAAAAGATAAAGGGGCCTCCAACTGTTCTCAGTTTGCTACCAGACCGCGAAACCGCGCGGACATGATACTTCCCTTGACAATCTCTCATTATCCTGATAGTTAGCTCACTAGCAGAGCCACTACTAAGGCCCAACGTCAACCCATCTGAATGCTTCAACATATCGTCTCCTTCAGTACAGCTATTCTTGTCTTTCTAAACAGCTTTTCTTGCTCTTCTGTCGATTATCTCTATTCAGCGTAAGTTGCTGTCAACTCTACTAATCCCTATATATGTGTTTATAGCGCACAGGAAGTCGTAGAACATCATCGAGGAGCGACCACTACCGCCAGACACTGCGTATGTGAGATCAAACCAACATAAAGTCCCTCTGTCGGTCATCATTTATTGACCCTAGCTGCCTCGCCACTACGATTTAGAAAATATAATAACAAGTATTCTATCGCCAGAACCTCATTTTCATATCCTCTTACCCCATAAATATATTTCAAAGTGCAGTTCCTAATAAAATATTTGACTTCAGATACAGAAAGAGAATGCCTCACTTACAAACAAGATCCTTCAAGACTCAGACCCAGGTCCCCTTCGGACGTTTCCCTCAAACATTCATAAAAGCTGACTCATTAGCACACACACTTCTATAACAATATGAACCCAGAAGAACGTATCAAACAGACACGCTCGTATAATCCCAAGTGCAAATATTGGCAGTACAGACTTATTGTGGAGGCTTTGGAGAAGGCAGAGCGCCTGATCGACGATAAAATCGAACATGCCCAGTCCAACACATCACTGATACCTTCACTAAGGATTGATGACTATGCTCGTGATATAACTATATGATCCGCTTAAGTATGCAGACTTGGCGGATTTAGAGGCACGCATGGCTGCAGAACTAGATGCGTCTGGCTATGTATCGTCCAACGTCATCACACCAACGGAAAAATCACTGGAGTTCTTCAGGGAACAGCAGAGATTCATGGATAATCAGGATTACCAAAGAGAAGACCACAGAGATGCCCGTCGCATTCTCAATATTGCGAACCCAAGGGTGCCACGTATGAGGTCGATGAATCGATCTGCTGTCCTCAAGTTTTGGCAGCCAGTCGCTATCGCCCGAATCCTTGAGATCCACCAATCCCCTTACTTACGCGGGGCCATTCTGGGTGATTCCGTCGGGCTGGGCAAAACTTGCGAGACCATCGCTGTCATACTTAAGATCTGGGAAGATTATAATCAATCTGTGATCGATTCCAAACAACAAGGCCGACCCATTCCAGCAGGCCGACCATTCCTGGTTATTGTTCCTCCGGCTTTGATCTCACAATGGTACTCGGAGATCAACCGAGTAACTGATAAGTTCACAGCATTCATCTATTATGGGGAAGAGCGACCGGTGCAGGGAATGCGCACGGTTGGTTCCCGACTACGAAAAACTGACACCATTTTCGATGGCTCACCGATCAACGCCCGAACTGTGGTCATTACCTCGTATCAGACATTTGCATATCGCCACGGCCTGACTGCCGTGAAGGCATGGTATAGCGAAACCAAGGAGTTCTGCCCAAAAGTGCTTCTACGCTGTCCGGTTGAGTTTCTCTTTTCTCTCGATAGTTGCTTTACCGATGTAATCCTCGACGAGGCCCATATACTTCGAAACCCAGAGACCTCGCAGTCAATAGCGGTACACTGGTTAGAAGCCAACTTTCACTTGCTTATTACTGCCACTCCGATCTACAACTCTCGGAAGGATTTTGAGGGATATGTACCTCTACTGTTCCAGCCGTCGAGCTTATGGGATAAATTGGACAGGGCTCAACTGCAGCATTTTCGAGACCAGATATTCTATCTGCCTCTCGGACATCCTGCACGCCGTCTTTGCTGCACAGTACAAGCAGTCGAAGACTATGTCTTGGCTGATCGGATGCCGCCTAGCGTGGTAGGGAACCGGCTGCAATTGATCTTTAGCCAGTTGATGATCTGACGTACCTTATCATCACGTATGCCGTTTGATTCACCAAATACCATTGGAGATGATATCCCGCCAACCCAGCGAAAGATCTGCCGCGTGGAATACACCAAGAACGAGAGAGCAATGTTTCAAGCGGTTTCACCTGGTCTATATCAGGGATTAATCATGAAAAGCAAAAATGATTCCCAAAAATATATCTGGAACATGAACAAGTTCCGCCGGCTGGGTTTACTGATGTCCTGGTTAGGTTTTCACTATATTGGTAGTAACTATTATTATGCTCGTAACATCCCATCGGCTTGTGAAGAGCTATATGACGGTACTTTGGGTGCAAAGCTTGCAGATGCCATCGCTCTTCGGACTTTGGATGAGAGACCACTAAAGCCTGCAGCAGAACCGGGTGAATCTGAAAGTAATATGCAGAATCAGGCGGGAGTTTCCCGTACTCGCATTCTCGAATCTCTTCTGCGGGGATCGCCAAAGATGAGGGCCATGCTTCCCCTCATTAGAGACCAGGTCATTTTACATGATGAGAAGGCTATCGTTTGGACACAAGTTCCCGCCGAGCAGATCTATGTCGCAGCTGTCTTGAGGGAAGCTAATATGGATGCCGAGGTGCTCCATGCCGGATTGAGTCGCGACGAAAAAGCAGCTCTTCTCCACAGATTCACTGAAGTATCTGACAAGTGCATGGTTTCTAGTATGCAACTATAGAATGAATACGGCAGGGTTGAATTTGCAGTCACTATGCCGCAACGTCCACCTTTTCTCCGTTGGCCTTAATAAATCACTCGTCAATCAAGCAATAGGACGAGTGAGTCGCATTGGTCAGCAACGTCCTGTTTTCGTCTACGATTACAGTGTCAAAGGAGGCTTTGATAATGATCTTTCCCGCACAAGCGATCGAAAGGCTATTCCCAGGATTATAGCTGAGCTCAGTCGCGAGTTTGATATCGGAATAGGATGTGACGGGGCATTCTCAGTCAGTGGGTGGGTTATCCGAGACAGGGTTCTCCACAAGTTGGCGCCGGGAGAGAAGGCCCGGAACGATGATATTGAGGATGGTAAAAAAATCAAGAAGAAATTGATTGACTGTTTGGAGGACACAGCCAGATAGAGGAGCGGGCTCTCAGATATTTGCACATTGGACGGATGGATATGGCTGGCCTATCTGGATAAGATGAAAAAGAAAATGTTTCGCAGGCTCAGATGTGCCACCACAGAAATATTTCGCCAGATAGAAATGCCATCAGAACCATATCAATACAATTGTTCAGTTCAACTATTCTTGGCACGTAGTTACCGCGGGAGAATGTCGGGGTGGCACGTGCAACTTCCTCGTTCTTTCCCGATTGGGCTAGTGCCGAGTGTCGGCCTTCGGCTGGAGACGCGGCTGTTGCTGATGACGGTCCGGGATAGACTGACTGTCGACTACCCAACGCCCTCGGTTGCATGGGGACTCTCTGTCCATTTCATTTGGGGACAATGACCCCAGAATTGCCCTCAATTCCCCTTGATATACTGATGACTTTCCAGTGAGCTCGTCTCTTCCATCTGCGCTCCCGCCCCCCTCCGCTTCCTCTCGCGCGATAGACAGACCCCATTTCCCCACGCATGTTTACTGGTGATATTCGATTAGCAGTTCGCACCAGTTCGCCAGGCGGTGCGACCTCCTCTTGGTAGCCGGGCATGTCTATGCTTCAACCGGCCACCTCAGCCGCGACAGCCTCGATATCCGCTGCCCAGTCCCTTAATACGACCCCATCAATCGCTGCTCATTCCTCCTTGTCCTCCTCATCTCGCGAACTACTGTCTCTTCCATTTCGCGGACTTCACCAGGCAGAAGCCTTTACATTCTCGACCTTGCCGAGACAAGTTGCCAAGCTAGTTGGGCTGCAGGATATGGCGACACGATTCTGGGGTACATCTTCTGGTACGGGGCTGGAGACTGATGCAGTGGTACTGGCAACGCAGACAGCAGCCGAAGCTGCAAGAGATGGCGTGGTGGATGCTGCTTCCCAGGCCGAATCAAGTTTTCATTTCTCGGACATCTTGCAGGCCGTCATGAAATTCAGTGGCTTCTTTTCCTACTTGACGAGTCGGTGGTCATTGGCCTGCTTTACTGTGGTACATTTCCATCTATCTCGATGACTTATACTCTGACATGGTCATGCTAACTTATTAAGGCGCTTGTTTTGAACAGGATTACGATCTACGCTTCTACCCGTCGACAGCTTAACCTGAATTGGACCAGGCGATTGGCTCTACGCATTGTTCCTATATTCCTGTTCCTTTCACAGATCTATATCCTTCTTCGTGCTATCCGATGTCAAACGTCTCCCGATTACTCTATCATCCGCTACGGTACACCAGGGAAGCGCTTATTGTTTGATTACTCTGGGGGCGGAGGCTTCCTGTATTCTCTGGGCTCCACGTTTTTGCCGTGGGAAACAGACGAGCAGTCATGTAGTGCAGTTCATATGGGCCTTCCTACTAATGCCTCGGATATCTCATACGGTTCTTTCCGGCTGCTATGGCCGGTATTCATACGGCTGTGCATCAGTCACTTTGTGGAGACTCTGTCTTGCGCTCTACAGGGAAGGGCGGTTGTCACAGAAGCCGGCATGTCGATTTTCGAACACTCGCTTGCATTTGCCGAAGCGGAGTCTACAATCAGCCAATCCCTCGGTCTTGGTATCTTTGGACTTTCCAAGCAAGGCAATGGAAACGATATCCCTGGAGAGAGTGGACAATCTGCTCTTCATCTACTAAGCAGAGGACAAGCCGTAGAACGAATGAACGTGACCCCCGAATTGCTGCTTATTGCACTGATATCGTGTTGCAACAGTCTGACTTCCAACGCACTCGATGTCATTGGCAAACAAAGCCGCTACCGCTTGGTAAACACCGCTTTTTGGGGCCTCTGCTTCATGTCAGCTATGGCATGGGGCTTGTTTAGCGGCTCCTCGATTGGAAGCGACAGTGTCGTTCTTAAGTTCCCGACAGTCTGCATTGTAGGGTTTGTCCCACATCTCTTGATACTATCAGGCATCGTCGCTTGTGCCGTTATCTATGGACTTGCCCTGGTTGTTACGGCGTTCTCTCTCCCAACGCAGAGTCCTGGGCCCTTAACGCTCCGCGAAAGGTTCTCCCTCGCCCATGAGAATATGCAGGGTGCCAACCAAATCCAGAGCATTCGCCTCAATTGGCATGATGATTTTTACACCACATTACTCAGAATCGGATACACTGCTTTGACGGCCGCCAGCGAGGCGGTCTTTCTTAATGAAGGTAGACGGGTTGTCGCACGCAGAATGACATGGTTGGAACGTGATAGACTGGTGGAAATAGAGTCTCTCAGGCGCAAGCAATCATCGCGGCAACATCGCAGCGATTTCTCCGAAGATATGCTCTCTGAAAGTGGTGACTTGATGAACTTTGATATTCCTGAATCCTCAATGGAATGGGAGAGCGGGTACTCTCGCGAGAGGAAAATCGAAAAACCCAAGAATGGTTCGACATCGGTTCGTCCCCAGACTGACCCAGGTGGTGTGGGTGCGTTCAGGGGTGTGGTTCGATGCTACCATGGGTTTGCGTTCTTCCGTGGCATCTTTTACCTCGTGCTGAAGTGGATTGCTTATGGTCTCGACAGGGTCCTATACCGGATCGGTATCAACGCTCGCCCACAGTGGTTGAAGACTGCCATAGGATCTCACCGAAAGGAATCCCAGAGGAAAAGAAAAGGCGGCGGCTTGGAATCATTGGACTTTTGGATTTTGTCGGATGATGGGGTCTTGCAACTCCCGGAGAACCATGAGTTTGACGTAGAAAAAGAAATGAGAAAGAGAGAGAAGATCCAGGCTGCAGCTTGGGAGGAATCTGATGAACGTCGGCTGGACGACAAGCTCTACGGTTGGTGGAAAGCGGGAGGCTCATGGGGCAATCAAGACCAGAGCTCTGATTATGCACCGTCTGCTTACGACTGGGAAGACACTACCAGTGTCATATCCATGTCGACGACGAGCGACTCCGAATGGGAGGGATACGAATCAGACGGTCGTCGGACTCCCACTCAAAAAGATCCTTTTCCCGGTCGTTTCTCCCGAGAGGGCACTCCGGTACAAGAATCACTAGTAGATGTTGGCTCTTTGACACGTCTCTTGGATCCGCGTGACCAGGAAAGCAGACATGAAGCGCGCATTTTAGCTGCACACCTCGCTGCTGGCCGTGATGGTCGAATATTGACTCGTCGTCAGTTCCAGAAGCAAGTCGAACGCGAGCGAGCACAAATCCTGCTCACCTCGCGGTTAGCACAGCCTAACAAGAAGCACTCCCATGAAGACAAGCGCCGACCTACAGCAGAAGATGAATCAGAGATCCTTGAGAAGCTCATCCTCTCACGGAGATCCGAGATGCTATCCCCTTCGACGGCGGACGCACAAACATGGGAATCCGGCGCTTCTGGCCTCGGACCCAGTGGCCCGCCTTGTGTTATCTGCCAGACCAACCCACGGTCCATCATCACATGGCCATGTCGATGTCTCTGTATCTGCGAAGACTGCCGTGTTAGTCTAGCCATGAATAATTTCGGAAGCTGTGTGACATGTCGTCAGGAAGTCGGAGGTTACGTCCGGTTATGGGTCCCATAGATCTGTCTCGATTTGTCCCTGTGACTCTCTCCGTTTGTGTTATTTTCAAATTCTCTTATCATTGGATTGTTGGGGTCTTTAATTAGCATGCATAATTAGCGTGATCTGAATGCACAGGATTAGATATTGATTATTTGTGCTTTTGTTCTAGGGTATGTGCCTATGCAGCATGCAGGTTTGAAATGTCTATACGTGAACCCATTGACTGATGCTACCATTCGTTTTGCTGGATATGATTCCCAACTAGTGCCATGCATCTCCAGTACGGTACCTGGCGAAGAAAGTTCGCTCAACCCTATGCCCAAGTACAACGCCGCACCTAAACCGATCCACCGCATCTTGATCTCCTTCCTACACAGGCGTAGTAGATATCAGTAGAGGCTCCCTCCAAACCCACTCCTAAGATGTATATGAAATGCAATCATATTCGAAACACACAGTTCAAAATACGCGAAATCTTTATTCCGGACACATTAACTGCCTCCTCCAATTCCCCTAACAGTGCAAGACATAAAGAATAGTAAAAAACGCTACAGCCACACTGGCCAGGCTACAACTACGCTTTTTACAGAATCGGGTTTAAGGTCTTATTTACGGCTCTACTTACGCCTCTAATTAAAACTCTATTTGAGATCTTACTTGGAATTTACCTTCTTAAAGAATGACCATCAGACATGACATCTGCGTTCATCTTATCTCTGAGATTTCCTATGAAGAGTGAGTATATTGTAGATAAACAAGAGTGGTTGAGTGTCAAAAGCCCATGCAAGCAAGCAAGGACTATAAATAGCATTTAGAATGTACGCCGGCGACTCGTTACTGGTCTATGAGAAAACGACGCTATGTTTATTCTGGCTTTCTGAAACAGGGCACGGGGTAGAGGTATCCTGATAACTGAGAAGATGGTTGATTTTTGTAGGGGTTTGTTTTATGTAAAGGATGCGCTTGGTGTATGTTGTTGTATTTTGTAGCTAAGTTGGTGGTGAGTGGGTAGGCTTGCGGGAAAGGTCTCACGAATACTACTTTAGGGGTGTATCTAATAGCTTTAACCACAGAGAAATCGAGCACATTGAGGTAGAATTGTGATTAAAGTAAAATAACTCAGTCTCAGGTTTCGTTTTCACTCATGGTGTCAACATTCTATCACGGAGTGTTGCTAAGCATGTGTGAAAGTTCTCTGACAGTGATGGAATGCCTCCCGATTCACGGTCTGATTCACGTCCACTATGCTGCATAACACTATAGTGTTCTTGATGCCATACTTCTCTTAATACCGCCTTTTCCGTAACTGTTTTGTATCAGTTCCTTCATCATAACCATCCGTCACACCACAGTCTCTCATCTTGTTCCCAGTTTCTCTGAGCAAGTCTCTCGATACAGAACCTCAACTCAACTCTTCTCTCAGTATGTCATGCGATCCGTCACAAGAATCCCACTGACCATCCAGCATCTCACAACTGAACTGAAACGAAACCATGAACGCCGACGAATCCTCCCCACCATCCACCGCTCCGTCGACCAGCCACGAGAGCACCTCTCCCCAGCTCCGCCCATCCAGTAGAGCAAGCACCGCATCAGAAACCTCCATGGAATTCAACCTATACCTCCTCCGAACCGGCGACGAAGAAGACGACATCCAGATATGGGCTGTGCCAGTCCCACCATATGCCCACGCAGAACCGCACACCCAGGAAGGGCAGCCATGGATGGAAAATGCCGTTGCAGAAATGCCGCAATCTGACACTTTCCCCGTGGAAGCCGATGACGCTCTTGTTTCTGGTAAGTCGAGGAAGTATTTTCATATTTCCTGTTTCGTACGCTGGTTAGCTTTTGCTAAAAAAGAGGTGAAGCAATGCGCAGTACCAATCTTGGAGATGTGCCCACAGATACCAATGCCGCGGATGAGAATCCCCGTGTCGTCGTTGCTCATGACGCCGGGTACGATGGGGACGATTCAAGTGGCATAGAGGAAGAAAATGTAAATGAGGGCGAGGATAACTTGTTCTGGATTGATGTTTACTGGGACATGAGGAATGGACCGTTGGAGGAGGCGACCGGCCATAGAGAATCATGAGGTTAAAGAAAATCGGGAGCTCTCAGCCAGCTACCATCACAGCTTCTGTCCGGACATGGTAGCTGGCTGATAGTGATGGCTTCACGATGATGAACCTCTGATGTCTGGTGTTTTGGTCTTTGGTCACGTCTCTGGGAAGTGGTGGGTGTTAAGAGGAAAAGAATCTGTTTGGGGGAGTTGTGGGCTTTTATAGCTGGGTTTCTCGGCGCCGGTCTTGCTTGTGTGTTCACATTTTCGTTCACTGAACCTCGGCGCGGGTCTGGGTTATGATCATGATTGGTGTGATACAGAGTGGGACTTTGGGTGTATTTCCTCGGCACTACGATGTCGTTAGGTGAAGGTTTGAAACTACCAGTGATTGATTTATGAGTGCAGTTAGTTCAATGCACGTAATTTCGCCCCTGCATGCTCACCTGGACTGGACTGTGACACCTTCCTGAAGGAGCTTTCCTGGAAAAATGGTATTAGTCGTATATTGTAAAGAGGGCTGCAGCGGATGATCATGCCTTGTGCGTCAGGCCTGGTTGGGCCGGTTTCCTATAACCCCCCCCCCCCCCCCCCTTCCCCCTTCTCTTCCGTCGACTTCTCCCGCTTCAGAGCTTAAGGGGCGATGATCTGCACTGAAAGATGCAGAGAGCGTCATCGGTATATGAAAATATGTCAGTGGATATGACAGAGATTAATAGATCAGAGAGGTTGCTCAATTTGAGATCAGCGAATATTAGGGGAAACTAAGAACATGGAAAAAGCAGATAGTATCCGTATATCCGTCCATATTCTTGTTAGAAACCAGAAATGACAGCAATAAACATCCAGTACGGAACGAAGGAATTCACAGAACGCAAGTTGCCCAGGAGGATGCCTGCTATACACTCCCATTCTCAGTCTGGCCAAGTATCTCGTAGTCACATACAAGCCAGCTTGGGCTTTCGCTGTCCCTTCCCTTATAGAATGTACGCTGCTGCTGCGGCAGCAATGACCACTCCAGCCATACCCGCCTTGACATTAGATGCGGAGCCAGTTGAAAGAGGTGTGGATGGGGATGCCGACGACACGGAGCTCTGTGAAGGGCGCCCACTTGTAGACGAAGGCAAATGAGGAGTAGATGCCGTTGCAGATGCAGAGGGCAACAGCCTCGAAGGTGAGGCTGCAAGCGAGGAAGAGACTGTTGGAAGAGTTACCGCTCCGGAGCTAGAAGACACAACGCTAGTATCAACGGTAGAGGTCTTGGGCATGGACAAAGTTGTAGTTTCTGCAGCGCCACCCACTGGGGGGACGGATATGGGATGACCTGCCAAAGAGCACTGGCGGACAACCTCACTCGATACAGCTAATGGACTGTTAGCTTTGCTAGATTATGCAGGATAAATTTATGGGTGGCACCTACCAGACTGGTCGGCAAGGCTGCACGCCTTTTGCACGCACGGGGTTACGGTTCCGACCAGCTCAGGCTTCTGGCAATGGCAAGCAAAGTCCATCAGTTGTGAGCATCCATCGCGCTGGAAGGCGCTGACGAAACAGTTCAGCTGGGCGATAGAAGTAGTGTCAGCTTTGATCACCCTGCCACCAAGGTTTTGGCACTTACAGAGCATGCAGGGATATTAGGTAGCTGTGCGTTGGCCAAGGTGGTAACGAGTAGTATGACAATTGTACGATACAACTGCATAGTGGCAATGTTTGAGTATTTGTATATAAATATAAAAGAGATAAGTTTGTGGCCTTCGCACTGAAACGAACGTATTTATTCCCAAGAACCTAATCAGTGGTGGTTGCTCGACAAGTACACCAGGCTCAGGTCCAGAAGCAGCGGCACTACCTCTTATAAGCTGCAGGAGGCCACTGTTTCACCAGGCCCTGGAACCTGCATCACATGCATGTGAGCACTCGGGTTGAGGCAGTCGATCTTTGTCCGTTTGTTGGAAATGCATGGACACCCTTGGTAGAGATGTACGATGCAAGTAGGAACGATGTAACCGTCTGAGGCACAGACGGGTAGCAGTTACCCATATGCAAGATTATTTAAGATTCTTGTCCTACCCACCCGTTGATCTCTGCCCTTCTTGTCCAGTGTACTGGGCTGTTCTTGACTAGGCTGCACCAAGGCGGACAATAATGTCGGGTGAGCAAATAGCCATGTAGGACAAGTAAAAGTCCGCTGCATCCTCAGTGACACACGGATTCCAGGCCAAAGCGTGCAACAGCCCATGTCGTACTTCATGGAGAACCCCAAAAGCGTACTAGCTTTTATACCCAATGATCCTCGTCCCCAAAGTAGGATTGATCCACCCGGGGCAATGCCTTGTATATTAAAGACTCACGAGGCTTACCTGTACCGTGGGTCTCCTTATACAGACCGTAAAGTTGGAGCCTAGAGTGGTCATCTACTGCTAGGTACGCCAAATGGAATATTAAGATCCTACAGCGCTTTGAATGATTCAGTCCTTTGCGAGCCGTGAGCTTGATCAGTCCTTCATCTACTTGCCTTGATTAGACGTAAGTGTAGTGCTCCTCATAACTTAGCTGTATATGGCCATTTAGATGGCTTCGTGACTGTGTAGGTCTGCAAGCCAGTGATTGTCCTCTGAGATAATTCCTAGCCGTGATGATTAAACCTCATCGGGTTAAGTCGATAGATTTTCCACAACCAAGCCTTGGATGGCTAACTCCGGACTTCACTCGACGGTATGTATAAGGAAGCCTGCGGTACGATTAAGGGTTGCTAAAGTCTCAAGGCATCAGCCACAAACCACAAATGCGATGGCAACATCACACCGTCACCTTGTATGACCATGTCAGATTAAGCACCGACCAGGTGTTGCCCCTGCTGACGCAGCCGCGACATAGACATGGAGACTGGGTACAGTTCTCTTCGACAATGTCTGCGGGACATACGTTGACCTTTGCAACCATGCCACAGACTTTCGAAATTCCAAGATCCGCACCTTCCTAAACATGGTCTATGGACACAGCTCAGAAGAATCGAATAGTAGGACAAAGAAAGTAGGACCAGTCGCCTGAGAGCACTGAATGGAAAGCATCGTCTTACCAATCTGGCCACAAGAGCGCAAGCGGTACGTCTTCGGAGACTGGCCACCCTCGGGCCCTTTGTGCGGGAAGTTGTGGTACTCTTCGTGACGTATGGTGTGACAAGCCAGTGCCGTCGTGGAGACAATGTGTGTGATTAGGTTTGATTTCATCATTTACGGTGACAGCACATCCGGGTGGCAAGCCGGGAAGCCATCCAGATATAGCCCACCTATTCAGTTCTCTTGAGGGGCTTGCATCACCTTTGAGGTACCTTGATATCTGTTGCTACCGCATGTTTGTGCGTGATATGACGGTTGAGTCTTGTTTCACGATATTAGAGCCGAGAAAGTCTGGGCTTAGGCATGAAGGAGCATCGTAACAAATCCAGTGTAGGTCATTTATACGATAGTAATCCAAAGGGTATGTGCAGAGTTCTCCCAAAACGCCTGTCCAGTAAGTCAACCATACTCCCACCTTCAATAACCTTCGTTCCATGAACCAAACATATATGTGTAGCGTTCCTCTGGTGTCATGGTTAAGACATCAGTTCATCGATATATGCTCTCTGTTTGACATCGTCATCTTGCTTCAGCAGTACTGCGAGTACCTCAATCGGGGGCTTGAGGCCAAGCATATGTGCACGTCTCCACCGCTTTAGTCGAGCAATTCCGATGCAAGGCTACACAGACATTGTGTCAGTCTAGGACAATGAAGATGAGAATTGACAAGGACACGCATACCCCATATTGACTAGAGAGGTCAAAATGCCGCAAAATCCTTTCTCGTAGCGTGAGGTCCGCTTGGTGAACTGGTAGGGATGATCAGCGCCCTCGGTCGCAGGGGTTGCGTAGCCTTGAAATGTGTGATTCTCACCTCGAGGGCCTTTTCTCCTTGCTTCCTCCCTCTTCCAATACTGCCGCAACTGCAGTTCAGTAACCTTCCCCGCTTTTTCATCCTCTGATGACAGCGGTTGTTGGATTTCCGCCCGGGCCTGGCTTCTCACGGCAAGCTCTGCCACATGTGGCTGCGGAGACTCCGTGGGTGTAACAGGAACTTGTTCTGGCTCGGATATGTCTTCGACCGAAGATTCCTTTGATAGAGAGGCATCGAGTGTCTCGAGGTCTTTGGCTTTTTGGGACCGTATCGATGGCACCACCGATGGCTTGGTGACTCTGGACTTGGAGCCGAACGACAGAGTCGCCTGGTTAGAAGCGGTAGCGGCAGTGTTGCCTCCGCGACGACGAGTGGGAGGCATTTTGTAAGTCGATCCCAAGGTGTCAGATACCTAGAGTAATATATAATGATATAGAGCAGTCTGATCAGCAGCGTCTGACTTGAAGGAAAACCCGTGTCTAGGACTGGGTCTGGTCTGATTTGAAGTGTGGGGGAACGATGTCATCATAGTTGTTGCACATGGCAACCGCCGCTACCGGATTTACTTCGCCCAACTCAAATTCGGGTAAGTGGTCCACTGCGAGGGAGTATAGACTCTTCAGTTCTCAAGGTTCTTTCTAGCTCGGATTGCTCTCCTGCCTTAGTGATAGCTGTACCTGAATATGTATATCACTCAGCTTCCTTGGTGTGGTTCACTCGCCGAACTTGTACATTGATCCAGGTAGCCAGCTCCCAAGGTCCTGGATAGGTATTAAACCCATGGGTGCATGGCCTAGACCCCGGTCAATCCCCGGGCTTGCTGTACAATGACTTCAGTTAGAGAGAAATTGCGGGGTAATGGTACCTGAATTGACAAGATAGAATGACCAGTCAGCTAGCCAACATGCCCTGGCCCCTCTTGTATGCGAAACATACCATTTCCATTACGGTCAGTTGGAGGAGATCGAACAACACATTCAGAATAGCACTCTCGATGCCACGAGGGCCAGAAAGTCATGCAGGATCATTGTACGCATGTATTCATGTCTTTTAGCCCACCCGCAATTACATGCAAATATTGGCATGACTTGTGAGATTCGTAATTCTAGTCAATAGTTGCTGAATCGCCCATGCTCTTCACCGTGGAGAAGAGGTCATATGCATATGACCTGCAGCTTCTGAGCGATATAATAGACCGCTTGTTTCAGGAGCTACGATGCTTGATCGGGCACATACTAGGTCTACCCCGTACATGCTAGCAGATGAAACCGATGGCCAAGACCGGTGGTGGAGCGGGCGCATCTTTGGGGGGGGGCGGGCAGGGGCTCATGTCGGGATCCGTGAGGTGACCGTGTTTGAGGATGATCTAGGCGGCAAGGCTTTGACTTTCTGTTGCCGAGGATTTGCTTCGTGGTTCCACGCTAGATAACCATCGGAGGTCCCGAATCTTTTGTAGTATGGGAATTGACGTTCGGAGTACTCCGTTGGGAGGAGTCGAATCCGTCGTGAGTTTTCCGCGAGTACGGAATGCCGTGGCTCGTATTATTATTGAGCCGGGCGCAGATCGCTGACGAGTGACGAGTGACGACAGAGCAAGGGCCGGGCTGGCCCTTCCAGGTCGTCGGAGGCTCGTTGTGCACAATAGGTAGGTCCGTCCGTGGCTGCCGCTGGAACCTGCTTAGCCGCCGCAGATGTTCCCCATCACCTTCTCCCCTCCCCACATCGGCGCTTGTAAACAACCCTCGCTTGCTTTGCGTACGTCGTACCTGCTTCACCTTACTTCATCATAAATCAGCACCCCGCCTCCTACCCTCTCTACAAATTCGAGAATCCAGCCGAACGCCGCTCCGCTCACTGAAACCGCAATCGCCTAGCCTCACCCAGATCTGGTCCGAACTAACCTTCCATAGCAACGAGAGGGGGGTACGACGACTGCGCCCTCACAAGACCTTGGGCGCAGGGCTATTGAGCGGGAACGGTCACCGGAATCAGCTTCTATGAGACTCTCACCGATAACTAGGTCATCGAGGTCGCATACTCTCCGCAACACCCCCGGAGCGCATCCCTCTCAACCGCCGCATGCCCATGGTGGTGCGGTAGCAGTGCTCTCAGCATGGCCGCCTTCGTGCGAGTGTCGGGCCCGCCGAATGGCAATTTTTTGATCGGCTACCCCGGTATATCAGCGACAATGGTGAGTGCTAGCGATACCCTGCCCTTTTCTCCGACCTAAACAACGAGTACTGATCGACAGAAGCCACGTATCGAGGGCAAGGTCGAGATCAGGCCCAGCGTCGGCATTACAGCCCCCGTCAATGTGTCCCTTGTCACCATATCCCTCCATCGCCGCGAGACAATACATCCCTCCGCCGATTCTGTGACCAAGAAACACCTTGCGCCTCCTAGGAAAGAGATTACCGATATTGTGGGCAAGGAGATGCTCCTCTTCCGCTGCCCGGCCGGCCGAGAATATGAGGAAGTGATATCGATGGACTTGCCATTTGTCCTTTTCATTCCATTTGGGCGCGGTGGGCCGGATGCCTCGAGGAGAGTTCCTCCATCCAGCCTGCAGCTTCCCAGTCGCACTGCGGAAACGTTCTACGAGATAGTGGTCATGGTTCAGCAAGGACACTCGGACCAGAGGAAATACACATTCCCAGTACCCATATCACGATACGACACTCTATCCACATTCGGAATGTACAATCGCCCCGAGTCAGCAGAAAGGGTATCGGACCACCTAGTCACCTTGGGAATATCGTTGCCACGGTGGTCTTACGGCCCTCTTGATCCTGTGAGCGTTTATGTCAAACTATCACCCAACCTCGACTGGATTGGAAAAGCCCGAAAAGTCACGATAAGCAAAATAACAATCGGGATTGACGAGGAGATTATCTACAACCACGAGGGCGATGAGCCACAGCGAAAAGTGAGAACCTTGACGAAGAGGACGGAATCCATTGGGGTCAAACTACCTCCCACGGGCTTTTTGACTCATCTGGGCCTGGTCTTTCCGGCCAAAGATCTGCGAGACTCGAAAGGCATTCTCCCCAGAAGTGACGCGGCTTTTCCGACCTACGCAGTGAGCGGGTTCACGACTACTGCGAGCCTTTATAAGATCGAATATTATTTAACAGTAAAGGTACGTTCCCCAAGTCCACAGATGGAATTAGGTCTTTCTCTAAATCCATAGTACAGGCCCACTTGACTTCTGCAAGGGATATTGTCATTCGACAACCGATAGTTGTCTGTCCACTGGATCATGCGGGGTGCAAAGAGGAGATGGAAGCTATCGAACAGGCTGCTCGGGAAGCAGTTCATGTAAATCCGGATAACCCCATGCTACCCCTTCCTTCTATCGTGCGACCCAGCGACCCCAACTCTCTTCGTCACCTGGGTGTGGCTATTGTCGGTAACCAAAAGAAGCCTCTGATAGACTGAGCCGCGATTGTCCTCCTGGATCTACATACTCACCGTCATCAGACCAAGTGGCGCCAGGCTCGCTCGGCCACGGGGTACTTACCCTATCTTCCAGCGCCAGCCTAGGGTCAACATCAGATGCAAACGGTTATGGCCTGACTACGTTGTTTAATCCTTTCTCATTCGGCATGCTTGCTGCGGACGCAACAAGCGTCATTACGTCTTACGAATGCATGGACCACGGAGTTTTCTTGTTGCATGGTTTTCCTGGTAGCCATTTCTTTCCATCTTTTCTTGGCCGGAGCAAAACTGGGTGTTTGGGTTGTCTTTGCTTCACATCTAGGAAGGGGCTGGGGGAGAGGTTCCATTTTGGTTCTGTGCTCGTGCTTTCCCATGCATCTTCTAGCTGTGTATGCTCAATATAATATGTAAGATTTACCTGTTGAGGCTTGATTTTGGATGCGAAAGATGGGGGAACTATTGCAACTAGATTTGGTTTCAACAATACTATGGGACACAAGACAGACATATGTTCTAGTCATCACTCTTCATGATATTCTTTGTGTATTGCACTAGACCGACCATCTGGGATATATACACTCAGTAATGGTAGATGGTCCCTGTCAGACAGTGCAATGCTAACAGTCAGACTCGGGTTTTCCAGGTAACTAAGTAGCGCAGTTAACAACCTGCAGCCGCCAGTGCATCCGACGGGGTATTTTGAGCATACAAGGGTTCTCTTCAAATGTCCAGGGTAATCACACAACACCGGATCTTGTCTAAACACAAGGCCTCCAAGAAACATATCGGTAGTGCCAGGTGCTCAAGCCTCGTTAGTTTGCCGAGTGGAATCCACAAGCAGGTCAACACCGTTCCCCTATCTCCAAGAACTCCAGCGCAACACTCAGGGTAACTGGGTCGAGGTCGCGGCGATTGCGTTCTTTGTCTTCCTCAATATCTCGCAGACACTGCTTTAAGATCTGCAAAATGCACTGGTACTGTGGAGACGCTGGACCGAAGGTATTCAGTGCATTGGTGAGATTTACCGAGATCTACCGTGGGAGAAAACATGTAGTGGTTAGGGGTGGGGTTCTCATACTCAGACAACAAGGGTGACCAACCTGGATGAGAATCTCATTGTAGTCGAGAGTTGTCTCTGCCATTTTCAATATCTGAGCACCCCAATAGGAAGATATTATTGTGTATCAGAGTAAAATGCCGCACTGTACGAAGTAGTTCGTGCCCCTTTTTGACCCCCGCAATGATATGATCTGATAAGCCCAGAATGGTTTGGGCCACAATTCAGGCTTCTATTTTGCAACGCACAATTAACTCACTATCTATGTTTTCGAACAATCGAACAGAAGCTAGTCGTAAATTTGTTTGGTCTGATCTTGTAAAAGTGGAACCAGTTTAGATCATACGTTTATACTCATCCGTTCAAGGCAGCTTTGCACCATTAAGACGACTCGATCACTGATATGATCACCAGGGGAATGACGACACGGGCCTACAGGTTTGGACCGTCGCAGCGATGATCCAGCGCTTGTTTCATGTTTGGTTGGAAATGCATGTTTGGTGGCAGACCGCATGCTAAGATTACACTAAACCCCGTCGGTTCAGATTTTCTTATCGGAGTGGATATCGATCCGCCCGCGCAGCTTAACTTTCTTTCCACTCACGCACCCCTCGCGCGCCTTGCATCCCCGACCAGATACCCATCCAGCTCGTTCGATCGGGTCATTGACAGCTGGGATCAAAATGGCCGACACAGATGAGGCCGCCATTCATATGCCCTCGCAGGACTCGGGCGCATACATCGACACCGACCTCTCGGATGAAACCCAGGACTTTCGCATGTTGAATAGCATTTCCTTGTCGGTGCTGCCACGCGTTTTCCCTCTATAATGCTTACTATTGGGGTTGAATAAGCCATACTGATATAAGAAACACAGTCTTACAGATGGATCACAACAAACTCTCCCGAAACGAGGTGAAAAGGACTTCGAACCGAACCCGACGCTTTTCCAAGCCGACATCCTCTCCGCCTCTCGGCAGGCAATGCACAATGCCCTCTCATACCCCCGTCTACACCACCCTAAGACCCAAGTGATAGGCGTCTTCGCCCCCAATGGACCTACGCCTCCAAAATCCGCCCAGAAACTCGATACCATTACGGAGGATTCCGAGCCCTCGAAGCCCGCAGGCACGGGAATGGGCGTCCACGCAGACTCGTGTGTCTATGTCTCGAATCCGAAGGGGCAATATTTCAAGTCAATAGGACAGGCCGATCGGTGGAACCGCATTTGGCTGCTCCCGGAAGAGGCTCTGTATCTACTTGAAAGAGGGACCTTGGACATCAGGTGGCCGTGCTCGGAGGTCGGTTGTGCTGACGGCGATGGCACGGAAGACTCGGGGATCCCGATGAGCTTGCAGGCTGCTTATGCGGCTTTCATGGGGCGGAGCGGTCTGACCAGTGAGAGATTCTCGGTCTATACGGGATTGAGGCGGTTGGGTTATACGATCGTTCGTGCCCCCGGGTGGTACGATGAGGAAGAGGGCACAGATAGCAGCGAATCAGAACAGACGACACCGGAGAGGCCGCAGGCTCTCGGTCTAGCTGGGATATTTGGGCAACTTTTGCAATGGCTATACAAGCCCAGCCCCACGACAGCGTTGGGGCCTGTTGCTGGTCTTGGAATTCATCGCAGTTATGGTACGTTTTCTGGTCTGCTTCTCTCGTCGTCATGCTGATCATCTTCAAGACAACATATATCGGAGCATATCCATAATCCCTTGGTATGACCCGACTGCCTCTCCGACCCCGCCTCCTCGTACAACACCCCCCTACCGCGTTGTTTTCCACATCTATAAACCATCCACACCTTTCAAGAAGTCCGCCCCTCCGACCCCAGACTTCAGGCTGGCTGTTGTGAATGCTCGCACTCACACCACCTTCCCGACATCGTATCAGCTCGGTGCATTGCTCGAGAGCACGCCGCTCGACCCCCCCATCGGCGAGAAGATGAGTCGCCAACTATACATGCGACTCCGGCACGGATATAGGAACGTGATCCTAGCAGTGGTGGACGAGGGTGTTGTGAGCTATCTTCGGATTGCGGACTCGGCATTCGGCAAGGAGAAGATCTACAAAGAGAAGAACACGAGAGGAAACAAAGGACCATGGCGTCCACGACCGAAAGGGCGATGATGACGATAAGCTTCGATTGTACAATATGTGTCAGCTATGAGACCTGAGAAGGTCAAGAGCATGTCCCGCCTAGAATAGGGCCCTGCAATCCACCAAGGAAAGGATGAGGGCTGAATAAAAGAGATGGCGATAGATCTGCCATCATCTTTAGGACATCCGCCCATAGGTGAGAACGGATGTAGATGCTCAGATGGCCAAGCCAGTGGACATGTGTGTTGGCTGAACGAAAGCAAATGTGTGGGGCAAAAGGGCCAAGAAAGGACATGGCACAGCGTCTTCTGTCTATTCATTCCAAGATCTATACCCAGACCTCAACGCCATCCTACCGTACGTGAGGTGAAATTGAAACCACCGAACTCCATGTTATAATACATGACCATCGTTTCGCGTTAGTCGTAAATCCAAGGTTCAATGAACCTGCAACCATCAGCATTGCCCTTCCCAACACAAAGAAGGCTAACCACGTACATATCCCCGCAGAATCATGTATCCAAATAATCAGCCGCCATCAACAATTCCAGACACAACTCGGGCGGAATATCCATATCAGGGACATAAGTCTGATTCTTGTTCTTCTGGTTGTAGCAGAAATACTCGCACACCTTCTCTAGGACAACGCCACTGATATTCTCGAGCACACAGCGACCGGTCACGGATTCGGAGAATCGACCTATGAAGGACAAAGCTGTGAGTCACACCGTCCAATCTTGCACTGACCAGCGCGTGGATAGACACTTACTTGAAGGTTCCAGCATGCGGCGTATCGTGCCTGAGACACAGGCTGTGCTTCGAGGAATGACGAACTCGAATCCATCGCCAGAGACCAGTGTCACGTACTCCGATTGCGATAGTCTTGAGGCAGACATGATGGGATGCGCGGGTGGCGACAGAGGGGGAAGTGACAAAAAGAGGAAAGAAGACAGACGCGGCGGCGATAATGCCTGTTGGCTGCCTGGCTTTGGCTCCGGTGGTCCGTGCTTAAGCTCCGATGCCGATGCTCCCCAGTCTGTGTCGTCCTTCCACTCTACAATATCTCATAAGCAACTAAAAACAGTCAATTCCCCTGTGTGTATGACCACACTTGTGAGTGACCAGTATCTAATCTGCCATGTATTTCTAGGCTATACATATTCTAATTGAGATATAGTACCATTTCTGTGCGAGACTATATATCGCAAAAGTTCGTTGCTCCTTTACAGAGGACTATATAGCGTTTTGCTTGTCACACAGCAATAAGATAACCCGCGCAGACATCATACCATGCATGAAAGACATATACTACGCCTCCGGGGCGTAAAATTTAAGCCTCATGCTCACTCTCCTTTTGGCCATCATCGCCACCTCTGTCTCTCGCTCTCAACCAAATTCTCTCACCAACGAGCATACTCATCCACCACCGATGAGAGCACGCCATCTCAATTCACGCCTTCAGAGCGTCTGATTGGCCGAACATGCATGATCACAGGCGGCACATCCGGCATCGGCTTCGCCATTGCGGACCGTTTTGTCCAAGAAGGTGCATCGCGGGTGATCCTTGTCGGACGATCCTACGAGCGTCTCTATAACGCTGCAACTCGACTAAATATTTCCCCATCCATCAGGCGCACACAAAGCACAGGGACACAAGAAACCGCATCCATAGAATTCCAACGGCACCACCTCATCGAAACCTCCGAGAAGATCAACCTACTCGTCGGCGACATCTCCGAAGCGGGATCCTGGGCGCGTGAGCTCGAAAGGGTAATGGTATGTACAATCCAGTCCTGATCCCCTATCTCCCATTCATCTCATCCATCTTGCTGAACAACACCACCAGCAAACCACCAACCTCGACATCCTCGTCAACGCAGCTGGTCTCTCCATCTCCTCCATCCTCCCCAAATCTGAACCCCCCGATATCTCACGCATCCTACGCACGAATCTCGAAGGCTCACTACTCACCTCCCGAGCGTTCATCCGCGCCTCGATACGCAACCGCATGAAGAAGAACCGAGACACCAGCTCATCAAACCCACCAGCGCCTTCAAAATGCATCATCAACATCTCCTCCCTACTAGCACACAAATCCGGAACAGGGGCCGTTCCGTACGCTGCCTCCAAGGCCGGGATTCTCGGGTTAACACGGTCAGTCGCTGTCGAGGCTGCAGCTTCACTCAGAGACGTGTCCATTAGATCCAATGTGATTGTACCGGGGTACATTGAGACGCCCATGATTTCTGGTTCGTTCCATCACCCCCTTTAACACTATGATATTCACTGCAGAAAGCGGATTATCGGGGTTACTGATCTCTGTCATGCATGGATAGATTTTTCAGAAGGCGAGACAACCCGCTTGAAGGACTTGATCCCTCTGCGACGATTTGGTCGACCGGATGAAGTGGCTGATGCGGCTGTGTTTCTGGCTCAGAATGAGTATGCGAATAATTGCGTGCTTAATCTGGATGGCGGATTGAGTGCTGTCTGATCTGGGTTTGTCGAACGGGATACGTGAAATATATGGATAGACTTTGATGAGAATTTGGAAGTGCAGAGTTATAGAACGGGTCTATTAACTGCATTTTGTGTGTACGATCCGAGGAATGGGGGCGCAAGTTAAAGACACAACTTATATTCGCTTTAACTGTATTACTGTTAATCTCTATATCTAGGACAACAATGATGACCTGGTCAAAGCTGTAGACAATATATTTGCTACTACTACTACTACTACTACTACTACTACTACTACTAGTATTATCATTGTTCGTTATATTATTAGTCCTAGTATACTTTTTGAGAACTACATCATTCTGAATTCCATTATGGCTGTAATTATTTTATATCCTTTTATCGTTGAAATTGATATCATTCTATATTATCTGTTCAGGTGAAGAGTCATGATGGGTGTGTAGGCTTAGTTGTGCTACCTGAGGATCCTAAAGCATGGTGTCAGCAGAGAACCAGTATACTAGTTAACTAGTCATCGCTAGTGTTGAGCATATGTGAGGATGTAAAAGACGACGTACAGCAAGTATAGATTTGCTTGCTGCAGCATATATTTCCTTCCGGGATTGAGATATCCTAGAATTGAGAGTCTATCATGTTACAGGACTAGTAGTATTGGCAGCGAGAGCCATTCCTGTACAACCTAGCAGTAACTACTCATGGTTACATATCTTCATCCCAATTAGATAAGCATCTACGTACAGAGGCTGAGTAGGGATTAGTGAAAGCAATCTCAGCCGCTGACTGGCTAACGATTCCACTCGTTTAACTGGCGTATGTGACCCCTGCGCTGAATGAAGGTGGCTGCTGACGCTTACGACTACTATCTTCGAGACAGAGCACTCATCAAAAGACGTAAGTATGTAGTGTTGACCAACACGATGCATATACTTAGCCACTATTTACTGGTCAAGTCATATAGTCAGAGTGATGGCAGAAGAGACGTAAGTGCCTTCTTTGTTAGTCATGCAGATTCTGGAAGGAGCCGGTTCTTGCCTAGCTTTTAGCTTAACTACCCGGACCATTTCAGAATGTGGCTTCGTCTTAACCTGGCGTGATGTTACACAATATGTTAGCTTCGTGCTAAATTTCTTTTTCTGTTGCTGCCAGTGCTGCATGGCTTTCACGTGTGATGGGATGGATGGGTGATTCGGCCACCCCGCTCGAGGGGCACCAGATAAGGCTCTCCCTACAAATTTACTGCTAAAGTGGAATTGATTTACCGGCCTACATTGCGCTACCTCCCTACTTACTAGTGCATAGTATTGGATAGTGTCCTAGCGACGCTTCCTCGCTCGCTTATTATAGAGCCGAGATGACTCCGCCATGGTCGCTCTGATTGCGACTGTCATACTGTGCTTGCAGATACGTTGATGGATATCGACCAAGAACCCAGTCTCGCATAATGACAATCCCCGCAAATCCAACCCCCTCATTCTGGGCTACCGCCTTGTCATCTCTGTCCGAGAAGGACCGGCGGATCTTCAAGCTCTCCAATACATCACCTCCAGACACTAGACAAATCCTCACTGAAATATTGGCAGCGCTCGAGACACAGCGCGACCGATGCAAAAGAGACAAATGGACGACTATCAGCATCGGAGGAAAAGAGCTTGTCATTCGCGATGTGTGTGCCAAGATCGCCGTCAGTAGAAGCCTATCGACTACGACGAGCGGAAGCAACTCACGCCGGAGAAAGACCAGCACCGCTAACAGTGGAAGAATGTGTTGACCTCATATGTGAAATTGGTCGAACAACTCCGCTTACTATTGTCACAGATGCATTAGATGAGTGCAACTCTCAAGAGCGTGGCATAATTCTTCAGGCTCTTGGGGAAATTCGACGCCGGTGTCGAGATGTCGTCAAGGTATTCGTGTCTAGTCGCCATGAAACAGACATTGCGGTTCACTTTACGAAAGGAGAAGTCTTCAAGGTGACTCCTACCACAAATGAAGAAGACCTAAAACGGTTCGTCAAGATTAGGGTCGAGTCATTTGTAAAAAAAATTGGTCTTTTATGCATGATGAGCCTACGGCGGTGTTGCAGCAGCTTGAAAAGGAGATATCGGGGGCGCTCCTGACAGGTGCACAAGGAATGTGAGTAGAAGCCAAACTTGTTTTATCGTCACAGGCTTCCGATGTTAATATTAGCAGGTTTCTCTGGGTGACACTCCAACTCGAAAGTATCAGCGATACCGAACGAGTCAAGGACATCGACAGTATCCGCAAAGCATTGACTTCTCTTCCCCCGAAATTGAGTCAATCCTACGAAGTCATCTACAAACGGATTCAGTCCATGGGTGAAGGCCCGAGGACGGTCGCAGTGCAAAGCCTTCAGTGGCTATCATGCGCAAAAAGAAAGCTGTCTGTTTCTGGATTTTTCGCGGTTTTCAGCAGATCCTCCGTGAACTCCACCACTGTATCAGCGAGATGCGTCCTCGACTACTGCTGCAATCTGGTTGCTATAGACACTCTGGCAGATACATTCCGCTTTGCCCATGCCACAGTCCGAGAGTAAGGACTCTTGACCAGCCGAGTTATACAGGCAGATAACTGACAGTACACACTCAGGTTTCTTGAGACTCTAGCCGACTACTCTGTTCACGAGGCTAGTACAACCGTATCTAAGAGATGCTTGAGTACCTACCTTTGGGGTGAGTATTGTGAGGACGGCCTCTTAGACTATGCAACTAGCTACTGGCCTGCTCACGTAGAGCAGCTCAGTGTATCATGTCAAAAATCAGGGGTCCAGAAACTAGTCACCAAGTTCTTTACTGAAGAAGAACACTTAGAGGATTGGCTAGAACATCTCGACGAACGTCTAATTGAGGACGGGTTTCGTTGGAGTAACTCGCTTGAGAGGAAGCTCGAAGCATGCTTTGCTTCACCACCATCGGTCTTGTTTACAGTTTCCTGTTTCGGGCTTTTCGAGGTGCTAGATTCCCCCGAGGTCATTGCAATGATCGACGTGAATCAAAACAATAGACATGACACTTCGGGCCTGTATCTGGCAGCTCGCTGGGGCCACGTTGAAGTAGTTCGGAAACTACTTCATCTGGAAGCTGATGTCAATGCACCGGCATATCAATATGGCAGTCCACTCCAAGCAGCGTCATTCAGTGGCCATGAGGAAATTGTGAAAACCTTGCTTGATCATGGCGCCACTTTCTCTCCGTCTGAGAAAGGTGAATATTCAAGTCCGCTCTACGCCGCTCTAGCAAATGGCCATGAGAGTATCGCCGACATTCTGCTTGATGGTGGACTCAAGTTTTTCACACAAAGGCAGTTCACTGATGCACTAGATACTGCCAGCTTCAAAGGGTCTACTAAAGTCGTGGAGCGGCTTTTAAATGGGACGGCTGGAGGTTTCACACCAAATATCCGCCCTGACCCTCTCCAGGTCACTCTCTTCGGCGGCAAGACAAGGCAAGCAAAGCGTTTGCTGCAGGAGTGTATTGATGTCACGGAAGAGAGAGATACTTTGGCAATGCCCTCGCTGCCGCCATCGCTATTCATAAACTTGCCCTTGCGCAGTTACTTGTTGATGCCGGTGCAAAACTCGACGCTCGTGGACGTTTTGGGTTCCCTTTGCGGGCTGCCACAATTGCCAATCAACTTGAGATCGCGAGGTACCTTCTTGGGAAAGGTGCTGATCCTAACGTGAGAGATGAGCAGCTAGGTGACCCTCTCCAAGCAGCTGCCTCTTCTGGAAACTTGGACATGATGCTTCTGCTGCTGAGCCATGATGCATATGTGGATGGCTTTGGCGGCCACTTCGGTAATGCACTACAGGCTGCTTGTTTTTATGGGCATGAAGAGGCTGTTCGACTTCTCATTGAGCATGGTGCTGCATTGGACCGGGCCGATTTTGGGCTGGAGACGTGGCGGTATCGCGATGCACTGCAAGCCGCAGTACATGCGGGCCACGAGAGCATCGTCAAGTTGCTTTTGATGGCTGGCGCAAACCTAAATCCAGGTCGAATAGTGCGCTTTTACCCATGCGGTATCTATGAGAGACCGAAAAGACTTGCGTTGCCAGCCCCCAGGGCAGGAACCGGATGTTTAGATCACCCGACGGAGTTGGGACCACTGGAAATTGCTGCTCGCCGAGGCAACATCAACTTGGTTAGATTTCTATTAGAAGGGGCGAACTTGGATGTTGAAGATGCTGATGAAGAGGACAACGAGTACCATACTGGATCGGCATATACTGCACTGCAGATTGCCGCCTTCTGGGGACATCTCGCTGTGGTGGAATGTCTACTAGACTATGGAGCCGACGTTAATGCTTTCCGACAGACCCTCGGGACACCAATACATGCAGCCTTGGAGGGAGCTCACTTCGATATCGCAGACATTTTGCTATCCCGGGGTGCGGATATTGATAAACACTGGGACATGTTTGGGTCCTGCCTTCAGATATCTTCTGAAAGAGGAGATATTGAGACAGTAAGGTTTCTATTGGAGAGAGGAGCAAGTATTAAAGACCCAGGAGGCGAGAACGGCAATGCACTCCAAGTTGCCTGTCACGTAGGAAGGGTGGAAATGGTCAAGTCTGTGCTTGATAAGGGTGCGGAGGTCAGGTCGCCAGGAAGAAACATTGGGAATGCTTTGCAGGCTGCAACTGTAGCCAAACATTTTGATATAGTCCAAGTGCTTCTTCGCCACAGTGTTGCAGTGGACGATGCCGACGGTGATTCTGAAACAGCGCTTTGATTTGCTGCACTCAGTGGGGACAAACAGATGGTGATGTTCCTACTGCAAAAGGGAGCTAAAGTCGACGGCAGGTGCAGATATCAATGTTCCTAGTGGGCGATAAGGGACCCCGCTGATAGCGGTGATGGCGCAGAAGTGGAAGGAAACATCTCGGTTGGCTAGATATAAGTCGTATTGCTACGAGAAATGTCATCGCTGTGTTGTGAGAGTCCTGCTGGAGTGGGATGCAGATGTCGATGCCGAGGGCGGAGAGCTTGGAATGGCCCTGCAGGCTGCGGAAAAGACTGGGAATAAGGTGGGAATTAAGATGCTTATGGGGGATAGTGAAGTGGATGATAGCGACACAGGGGATTCTGTTTGATGCGGTACTATAGAGTTTGGTCGTCTTCGCAGGCCCTCACATTCTAGTTGGAATACTCGTAACACAAACACACCTTGAAAACGAGATAGAGGCATATAAGATCGGAAATAAAAGGTGTTTGGTCTCATCCATTCTATCGGAGATGCCGTGTGCATGCACGTAGCCTAAATAATTTTACATGGAAATAAAAGGACTGTTTACTCTGAGAAACCCCCAATTTTGCGCCAGATCTGCAAACCAATAGAGCATGAAAATGGCGAAGCCTGGACGAGATGTCGAGCCCGGGTCTACCTGGTATCATTAAATTCAGTCATCGTCAATGACGATGGCCCCTCCGATCCCATCGTCCAAGACAATGGGGTTGTCCCCATCACCGTCTGCGATGGACATGGCAGCTACACGCTTGGCCGGATTGTCGCCGTTGCTAAACCCGGCTTCGTCCGCATCGCGCTTCCGCTTGCCGATTCCATTGGTCGCCTCGGTAGCAGCAACAGGTGAGGGTGCCTTCGGCTTTCGGGGTATGTCAGGAATGGTGTTCAAAGAAACTGGTTTGTCTTCTGACGTGGAAGGTTGCGAGACATCTGACGCAAGAGCGACGAGTTCGAGGTTGACACGTGGTTCATCATCCGCTTCATCGATAACTGTGATAAAACACCCATCTTTGACACCAAGATCCACCAGTTTCTTAGGAAGATTGTCCTCCAGATCCGGGTCATAGATGGTTCCCAGTTCGCTAGCGATAGAGAACTCCTCACCATACCCCAACTGCAGCCGCAGAATGTCCTGGACCAGATCGTTTAATGTAGCACGTTGGGGGTCGATCTTTAGCCTGCCGTGGGCAACGGAACACACCGGGCAATTGGGATTTGGAGGCTGAAGAGCATCCGAGTTGATCGCACGGGCACCTGAGCGTTCGAGGAAGACCATTTTGGCCTGATCGTATTCCCCCCTTAGCACTTTGTATGCCTGCAGAACACAGAGACCAGCCGTCATGGCATTGGTGGTTGCGATAGCCGGAATGATATTGCCAGCCATTTGTTTCGTGTCGAACTTAGACTTTGGATCGATCCTGAATATTTTCGCCCGCAAATTGGCAGTAGCTGTCACGAAGTCTAAAGTGTCAACGTCATCCTTGTCGAAGACCAGTATGGGCTTCACATCGCTTTTAGTGGTCTCCTGCAAGGTCTTGAGCCGTTTACTCAACCGATCTAAGCTGTCCTTGAAGACGACGAAGTCTTCGGCAAGAGTCCAAACTTTCTGGTCGTTGCGTGAAACCACGGCCTCGATATTCGAAGATTCTTCCTGTAAGCTGTTGAAGTCCAGAGGCTCTGGAGGAATCCGCGTCTTCCACATGTCCTCCATTCCGCGTAACCGATCAATATCCTCTCTGAAAACCTTCTCGAACACCTTTTGTGCAAATTCATCAGAGCCCATGGACTGGCGAATATCTTTGAGGGCCTGTGCCTCTTTGCGCAAATTCTCGATCTCTTCCGCTAGCGAGAGTTAGCAGTTGTGATCGAAATTAGGATTCCAACCTACAATTTTCAGCATCTTCTGAGTGGTCAAAGTCAGTCGAATCGTCCTCGCTAATTCCGAAAAGCTCACTTCAACATGTTAGCCGTTACCCAAATTGATCCCATCCGAAGAACCTACGGCAAAAGGTAGCTCTTAGCCCAGACAATGCAGTGGATTGGCTGGCTAGGAGTGCTGCGGATGGTGCAGACAGGGAACGACTTGGGAACTTCCTTCGAATTACAATCATAACACTCCGTGACACCCTGGCACTCGTCAGCGGTCGCGCCTGGTTGGCAGGAGGGACACTGGAGTTATTGACACGGGCGCGCACCTTCTTGATAACCTGAACTTGGCCATTAAATCCCGTTGTCCCACTCTCGACTAGTGGTACATTGGCTGCCAGGCACATTCTGTTGACATGACGGCGAGCATCGAGATTATCTAAGGCGTTAAACACCACATCGAATGTCGCAAACCAGTCAACGTTGAACTGGCTATCTTTGATGTTTGCATGGTAGGCTTCGAGCTTTGCACCGGGTTGGAACTTGTGGGCCACTTCCTTTGCAACCTAATTATAGCGCCAAACACCGTCAGTATGTCATTCGAAAAGACAGAGCTGGACCCGGAGACGTAGGCAGTCTGGCGTTCGGAGGAAAACCGACGCACCAATGCTTTGGACTTCTTTATGTGTTCGAAGCGGAATAGAAATTGGCGATTCAAGTTGCTCAGATCGATTGTGTCAAGGTCAATAATGTGGATTTCGCCAAACCCGGAGAGGAGGAGGTTCTTTAGCAATTCGCAGCCGATGCCGCCAGCACCCACGAGAAGCACACGCCCCTAGATTCAAAGCAAGTCCATCAGTTAGCAGATGTATGCGCTGGTTGAGCTTGCGGGAAAGACAAGCCCCCGAAAGAACAGGCGTGGGGGGAAGCGTGAGATACCTCTTTGATTCGTCTGGCTAGAGTCCCGAGCGAGCGCTTATGATAAGTTTCCCGCGTCATGGCTGCGGCGCGGAGAAGGACGATAGATCGAAACGGAGACTGTCGGACTCAGAGCGGGAGAAAAGGCATCGCCAGAGAAACTCTCCGCGTGTGAGGCTGAAATTGACGGGAGGGAGGTAGGCGAGAGGAAAAGAGAGGCTGAAGTGAAAGTCGGCAGAAGCTGCGGCGGAGAGGAAAGCCGGAAGCAGTCGAGGTGAAGTCAGGAAGAATGAAGTGACGGCAACAATCCCGAGCCCACTTCAACCTCCGGTCCGGCTGGCTGCCCCCCTCTTCCCCCCATCACTGGGACGTTCCTGGCTGAAGTGATGCCGGGAAACAAAATGGGGGTTTGACTGCACTCTGGTAAGGCGACCATCCCAAGCCTTCCGTCCCATTGTTTCCCGGCCCCGAAGGGTGATCGTCCAGTGCTGGTGGCGGTCCGCGATCCGATCGCATTTCCCTGTTTGTCGCACCGACACGAGGCCATCCGACTATCAACCCGCCATTCGTCCCCGGCCGGGTTCTGGATGCTTCGGTCAAGGGCCGCTGTTTGGTACTTTCGCATTTGATTTCCTCGATCAAGTTGAGCCTAGCAGGCCCGCGGGATCCAGAACGCGACTGACCGATGCATCTCTCCGGCCAGCATGTGAGAGCTCACATTCCAACTTTTACTCCCCAACAATGGTTGGATGACTCGTGCATGGTGCAAGGCTAGGGGGATACTGTGCAGTAGCTCAATGCCCAGGGCAAATTAAAGAGGATGCCCATGGTACTCTGCAGGCTCTGGATCTCTCGTGGCAGAGCCCGAAATATGGAAGAATCGTTTGAAGGAAGAATTCCTTTGTTTCTTACGGCGGGGCCAGTAGGCTGACCGATCGACGGTCCTTTGAAGACACGCAATCCATAGGTACTGGCGCATAGTTTATCGTAAGAAAATCAGAGCCTCCTTCAACCGTTTATCTATAGAGGTTTCTAGGATATGATTCCTTATAACTAGAAATTTGGGGAGTCAACTAAGCTAAGGCAGCCGATGCCATTGAGGCGGGAAGCAGTGGGCTATGTACCAATTGCTCCGAATGATAGAACTTGAACTTGCAGCGAAAGATTTTGGCAATTAGCAGGTGGTCTCGACGAAGAAGAAGTGCAAAAAAAAAAAGAAATGGGACAATAAATGATAGACGCAGTAGCATGATACGCTGGTGGCAGCAGCCAACCTTCCATATCCCTGTTGGGGCAGGCTTAGCTTTAGTGGAGTTGGTGCAGATGAAGAGAGTACATAAACAAGTTAGTTATAGTATTTCATTTTGGCTATTCTACGCCTTGTGAGCCATGTTTCATCTGCTCAAAATCAAAAGTACCATACTAGGAAACATTGCCGTCTATTCTCCATCGTTCAACAGATGCCATGATTGGGAGGCCTGTTGCATGAATACCTGCTAAGCTCATAAGAAACCGAGCAAGTTCACCAGAGACACCAAGGCCAGACTGATGTCACTGATAGTACTTAGTCTATCAGATATCCAATGACGGGTCTTCTGATTGGCAGGGAGAAGGGTGATCCGAAAACTGAAGGCTGGCCGGCGGGGTTATCTCGAGACTATTAGCACAGTAACGGAAACAAGCTATGGATCATGGTGCCTCCCGATAGGCTGTCGCAGCGGGACGTGTGTACCCGATGCAAGTTCTTTGAACAGGATAGTCCGAGTACATGGATGCCAAGTATCGGACAAAAACCTTTGGAAAAGAAGCCGCAATGGATGTACAGCAGAGTGTCAGCGGGCAGGTAAAAGATCATGACAGAATCAACTGCAGCTCAGGAAAAGGATAGGAGGAGAGAGTATCTATCTACCCGAAATAACCTGCCAACGGTGGATCTTCCTACATAATATTGCGCATGTTATTATTCGTATATACTTCCAAGTTCCGCCGAGATAACGATAAGTCGCGACTAGCGATACCCTTGCTTACATAACCATCACTTATCGCCCAAAAATTGAAGAAAAAGTTCCCGATAAAAGGTTCAAGTCGATATCAGGTAAAGACACAGGCCACATTCTTGGCTTGATCAATGTACCAGGAACCGGTTCCCAGGACGGCTTTGGAAACCCTTTGCATAGATAATTGGTAGAAAAGCAATCAAATTCCAGCGCGCCCGTCTCCCAAATTCCGCCTGGGGATCGTCTTTCAACCTGCCTTTCGCCCGATCGCCCTTTCTGGCAGCACTTTTGGGCCAACGACAAACGGTTCACTGTTGGTGCCTGTCCTTCGTGGAGAAACCCCCGTTTTTCAGAGCGTTTCTCCCTCACGCTTTTTCTTCTTCTTTGTTCTTTGTCCCCCCTGGACGCAGGCTTGCCGTTCCCCCGTCTTCCTTCTCTTCTCCTCGATTTCGCTCTAGAATCCCCCCGACACCTAGTCCAGCAATAAGGGAATTGGGCAAGAACAGGCCCCAAGAAACAATGTCGGACGACGAGGTGGATCCCGAGCTCATTGCGCTTCTGCGCAAAACTCTGGGATTGGGAGGGTCGTCAGATCCCCGAACGGCAGACACAAAGGTGCTGCAAAATGCGCAATTCGCTTTTGACAATGCTATCGACGTAGCTTTGAACCCCTCCAAGACTAAAGAAGCTGCGGAGACGATATGGCGCATGATGCAGAAGAAGGAATATTCGACACAGACATGGTCGGAACACGAATTACACCCCAAAACGAAAGACGAGAGCACCGTCGACTTCATTTTCACTATGGACCTTCTCAACTTCAGTTTCTGGTCCGAACTCCCCAGTGAGAAGCGCTTCGCTGTCGAGTATCGAGGACGGAAGTGGACTGGTTACTGGAGCTTGGTTGCCGCATTGCAAAGGGCCCTGGACGAGGGTAGGTTTATCAGGTTTGGAGAAATTACGACAAGCTAACCGTTGCAGATATTCCTATCACCACTCCGGAGTTTTGGACAAAGGAAGATGAATGTACCGAGGATCTTCTCAAGCACGTCTTTCGCTCCGCCACCGATGAAGAGATTCCTTTGCTCAAGGAACGGCATCAGTGTCTGCAAGAAGCCGGACGAGTTCTTTGCAGAGTGAGCAATCCCGTTGTCTCTTGCCGCCTATGTCCGGTGCTAATGGACTACCTATCTAGGAGTATGAGGGAAGCTTCTTGAACTGCATCTACAACTCCAACTACTCTGCGGCTTCACTCGTAAATCTGCTGGCAGAGAGCTTCTCCTGCTTCCGGGATGAGACAACCTTTCACGGGCGGAGAGTGCGTATTTACAAGCGAGCCCAGATCTTGGTTGCGGACCTGTGGGCTTGTTTCAATGGCGAAGGGTACGGGGAGTTTCACGATATCGATAAGATCACGATGTTTGCAGGTAAGGCCTTGTTGCTTGTCCCAAATGACCTTCGCTGTTTTACCGATAACTAACCCAGCCCAGACTACCGAATCCCTCAGATGCTCCACCAGCTTGGCTGCCTGATGTACTCTCCGCCATTGGAAAGCCACATACGCCAACTGAAACCAATTCCCAGTGGCTCGAACTGGGAAATCGAGTTGCGGGCAACTAGTATCTGGTGTGTCGAGTTGATCAGAAGAGAAATCGAGCGCCGACATCCAGAGACCAGGGTGCACCCGACAGCTCACGGTAGCAAAACTGCAAAGACGTCAGGCACAGCGACACCATATGAAGAAGAGCACCAGCAAAAGTGCTCAACGCAGAAACACGTCAAGAAAGCGAGCATCCAAGAACCCTCTGGGATGGGTATGAACGCTATTCTGATAGATTTCTTTCTGTACGATACCATGAAGGAATTAGAGAAGGACGGACAGGAATCCATCCCGCATCATCGGACAAGAAGCATCTGGTATTAGACTTGCATCGGAGCATGATCGTCCTGCTGTTTTTGTCACGGTCGTTAAAACACTATACCCTCCTTTTACTCGGTCACGCATGATTTGATTCCGCATATGGGTTGCTGTTTGGGTGGGTTATAGGTATAGACTTACATATATTCTTATTAATACCATAGCATTGCATCTTTCGTTTCTACATCGGTTGTGGGATGATCTACATGCCTTGTTCTTCAATTGTTACTGTCCCACACATTGAGTTTCATACTAAACCGAAAACCAGCTACACTTCATCTCCACATGAGGAACCAATCTTTTCACATCCTGGGTATCATATCTTATTATCCTACAATATCAGTCCCTCATAACCTACATCCCATCTTCAAGCAGCCTGCGCACTTCTCTCGACCAGCTCAATACGCGCCATCATCTCCGCCTTCCACTCAACATAATCCTCACGACGATCCTCACTCAACCAATCCACACGATCCTGCATCATGGTTCCCAAACCAGGAAGAAGACCACGTCTAGAAGACTTCCCAACCACCAAAGACCCACGACCAGCAACCGCCGCCCTTCCCCCATCCTCCCCCTCCGCAAACCCCCCAGCCTGATCCGACAAATCCCCCTCATCACCATCCAACTCCCCAGCAAGAGGAATATTCTCAAACCATTCCCTCCTCTGGGCCCAACTCTGCTCCATAACCAGGGCAATCCACTGATCCACATCCTCCCGATGTCGTCTCTCCGTAGAAGGAAGTCCAAGACTAACGAGCGCAGTCTGACGCATCTCCGAAAATGTCTTCTTATCCATTTTCTTTGTTTCCGTTTCCGGAGCGTCATCAGCTGGTTGGCGCCGTCGGGCCAGAACAATGAAATACACCGCCACGATCAGAGCATTGATGAGTTCTTTGAAATCCTCATCTTTATCCTTATCCTTAGTCGTAATCACCGGCTCTAGAAACTCCATCATCTCCTCATCGATCTCCTCCTCGTGCTTCGCCGTCGTCTCAGAAATAAGATACAGAGTAGTAGACACACCGGCGAAAATATGCGGAGGGAGAGTTCTCGATATCGGCGGTCGAGACCAGGTACTCATTCGCGGAGCCGGAGTCGAGAGCGTCTTACAGACTGTTCGGATAGAGGTCATGACCCAGGCAGGTGCATCGGGGATGATAGTCGAGCCGGAGACGCCATTCTGGCGGAGTTTAGTGATCTTTTGAGGTCTGGGAGATGGTGATGGTTTGTCGGTGTCGTGGGTGAGAGCTCTCTTGAGAGAGGTGGATTTCGTAGGCGTGTTGGTTTGGAATCCGCGCGGAGTCGCGGTGATCTTCGAAGGGGTCTTTTGTCCCTTTCTTGGTGTTGATGGTGCGGATCCTGTTCGGGAGGGTGTTCCTGGTGCTGAGGTAGTCCCTGTGCGTGATGCGCTGGTCAGGCTGGTGGATAGGGATCGGTCGAGGAAGGCGTATAGCTTTTTGTAGGCGCGTGGGGGACAGGGTGGGTGGCCGAGGAGAGGGGGGAGTTTGAGGGCGCGGGTTAGTCTATATCAAGCGAGAAATAGTTAGTTTTAGTGGACTTTGTTGAAAGATGAATTTGGGTTGTAGCATGCCTCTTGCAGGCGATTTCAGCGCACGCATATGGCCGAGCGATCTCTTCTTCGGGCTTGAGACTGGAGGAGAAGCTGCGCGATTGCGCAACGAGCGACAGGGCTAGACTGAGAAGCTCTTGTGGGAGGTCTTGCGCGTGCGTCGGTAGCAGGATACCTAGCGCCTGCTCGACAGGCCTTTTGTTCATGGTGTTTGAGGTTCTAGGGCGCGGTGAACAAGGGTTGGTGGTTGATGCTATTCGTAGACGATTATCGGTTAGGAATTGAGACCGTCCAGTTCCAGAGTCGAAATATGAGCGTATATTCGGGGATTTCCAAGAACCGTATAGACAAAATTAATCCGCAGGGTATCTGGGGAAGTTGATGCTGGATGGGGTTCTACTTGCTGGGTCGAGTATCACGACCGTCATGTGATCAGCAGATAAATGCGCGCTCCGCCGCCGACTCGCGATGATCGCCGCAGGTCCGATAGCAGCTTCTGTACGCAGTGCCCCATTTATCTTTTCTACGCAGTCGCACCGCGCCCTCGTCTACACTTCTGGAGGAATCACCAACCATGTCTGTCACAGTGAGTATCCTGTCCCAATTACGACCTCCAAACTGAAGCCCCCCCTATTAACCAACCCCTCCCCACAGCTCCATACCACCCAAGGAGACCTCAAGGTCGAGCTCTTCTGCGAAGCAGTTCCCAAGACAGCCGAAGTACGTTACTCTCCCCCTCCAACAGACAATACTTCTACTCCTAAACCCACTCTCACTCCCTGTTTTCCATCCCCCCAAAGCAACCAACTAACCACCCCCACCTCCTTAGAACTTCATCGCCCTCTGCGCCAGCGGCGCATACAACAACACGCCCTTCCACCGACTAATCCCAGGCTTCATGATCCAAGGCGGAGACATATCCCTCGGACCCGCCGCCTCCTCCACCAACAACACCAAACCCATACTCCCATTCGAAGACATCCCGAAAGGCGGCACCTCCATCCACCACCCGGGGGCACTGAACCAAGAAATCCACCTTCCAGCACTGAAGCACAACACGCGGGGTATTCTATCGATGGCGTCCCGACCCGTGAAGGATCGTACCGCGCCAGGCGCTCAGGGCGCAACGGGGGCTACGATAAACGGGAGTCAGTTCTTCGTTACGTTTGCGGCGGCGCCGCATTTAGATGGCGCGAGTACGGTGTTTGGGAAGGTGTTGAATTTGACGGCGCAGGATGAGGGCGGGGATGTGTTGACGAGGTTGGAGAAGGCGAATGCCAAGGTGGATAAGAAGGGGAGGGTGGTGCAGCCGAAGGAGGGCGAGGAGGGGGGAGAGTTTGAGGCGTTGATGATTAAGAGTGTCACGATACATGCTAATCCGTTTGCGAAGTGAGGGTTGCCTGGCTAGGTGGTATATTTATATCGGTTGATGTGGAAGGAGGATTGAGATATGGCTCTGCATATGGCGACAGAACGACAGGTCTGAGTGCTGAGCTCTAAATGAGCAACTACACAAACGGGCGGCTATACATATGCGTCAAGCAAACTTGCTTGGAGGTTGTCGATTTCACGGTGACTCACTCCGCTAACTGAGCAAACCAGCGTCGCTCGACACCTGGTCATCGGGCGATTCGTCAGTCGAAGATGGACGAGGTGAGAGCTATCTTGAGGTATTGGGATTCCGAAAGTGCAATCCCGGGGATGGGGATTCTTTTAGAGATACCAGTTCGCAGGGTATGAGAAGATCGTGATCTATAAATGGTTCGTATATTATCCCACTCTAGAGGAATACATCGTCATTGAAACTTTTCTGCACATCCCATGAATATGACCCAAAATTTGGGAAACCAATTATAAGAAACCCCCAACCACACCATATGACAATGCCCACGTGCACCGGATATCTAGAAGCGAAAGAGAGAAAAAAAAACGATCATGGTTGGCCAAAACATCACCGCAATGCATATACGAAGGGCCAAGAGAAGTTCATGCACATCGTAAGAGACAAGGTCATCAATCGAAGAAGAACAAGGTCTATGGGTATACAGCTCATGACTTCTGTTCGGCGGCACCTTCGGCGGGCTTGTCGTCCTTCTTCTCATCCTCCTCGTATCCCTCAACCTTCATGTCCTTGAGGCCGAGCTCCTCTTCCTCCTCGTCAGTGCGGGTGTATTCCTCCGTCTTGATCTGGGGGTCAGCGGCAGGAGCACACAGGTCCTGGACGTAGCTGTTGGCCATGGGATCCTCGAGAGTGATGACGAACTTCATCTCGCCGCTAATAGCAGCGTCGAGACGCTTGAAGAAGCGTTCCCACTTCTCCTTGTCGGAGGAGGCCATACTGTCTCCTCCAGCACCGGTCGTATCATCAACGTCGAAGATCTGGCCGTGCAGCTGGTCACGGATCTCAGTCAGAAGACCTTCAACAGTGGTGAAACGTCCGCCAAGGGTACCAGGCTGCACGGTAACCTCGAGCTCCTCACTGTGAAGCGCGCAGGTGTCGGACTTGAGAATATCACGGGAAAGGTCGACCTCGTTCTCGATGCTGAGGGTAATCCGCTTGCCCTTTTCGGGCACCTCACCACCAGTCTTCACCTCACTGGTGCGGTATCCACAATGCTCACAAGCCGTGGCCCAGACGAAGACCTCCTTGAAGTAGGGAATATCGACCTTCTTCATGTTGACGAAGCAATCCTTGGAGCAGCCTGGGCACTCAGCAGGGAGACTGTAGACCTTTCCGGAGACGATTTCATCATCTTCCGGTTCAGCTTCGGCGACACCTTCGTTCTGCACAGCGTTAGGGTCGCCGGCGATTCCAAGCTCTTCGTTCTGCTCGTGGGTACGAGGGTAGTCGCGACGCTTGTACTTGTTGCCCGAGTCCTGGGTGGTGGGCGCAATCCATGAGTTACCGGTGGGGTCGTCGAGGGAGATCGTGAAAGGGTATCCGTCACGGTCCATGATCTTCTGGAGCTTATCGATGATGGGAACAAGAGCATTGTGGAGTTCGGGGGCCTGTTCCTTGCGCAGGGGTTGCTCACTGGAGAGCGACTCGTAGATAGTTTGGATGACACCCTCGACGGTAGTCAGCTGGCCGTCGCCCTTGGGCATTTCGATACCCAAGGTTTCGACCTTGAAGGTCGAGGTGTCACTCCGGATCACTTGGCGCTGCATGTCGGTCTCGTTCTCGACATCGAGGGTGTATTTGGCTCCCTTCTCTTGGATCTGACCGGCAGACTTGATGGAGTTGTTCTTGAAGTGGCAGTGCTCGCATTCGAACGACTCAAGGATAATGTCACGGAAGAAGGGCACACGGAGGAGCAAGAGTCTGGTAACACCCTATACGTGCGTTAGTTTTATCATTTGACTCGGTCGTCTCCTGCGATCAATTCCAGAACATACATTGTCGTGGCAGTTCATGCACATGCTCTCCACCTGCATAACACCGGTGTCCTCATTGCGCTCCACCAAATCACCGGGCTTCTGGAATTGCGACTCGGCCTGAGTCGTGTTATCGCCTTCTGCAGACATATTGGGCGGTGGGGCTATGTGTACGGGTGCGTAAGTGTAGTAAGAACGAGTGCTTGACGCCCTGAAGGATACAAGATAGAAAAAAGGGAGGAAAAATTTAGCCAGCAACCGCGGGAACGTTCCTTTACTTTCCACTATCGCCGCGGCGGGGCAATTTTTTTCTTGGAGGGGCTCCCGTTGGCATTAGTCAGCCCCCGGGGTTCGTTGGGCGACACAAGAACGGTGGGATCAGAAAGACATCACTGCAACCCTATTCTTGTAGTTTCATGCTTAACAATTCCATGGGTTATGGTTCTTTGCAGTCACATTCAGGTGTTCCCACATCTGCCCCGCCGATTTCTATGCCACACATAGCATTAATCCCCATTACCCGAAAGCGTTAATGGGCACGAGACCAGAAGTCTCCCTCCACTGTCTGTCTATCGGTACTGATGATGCAGTTAGCTATGTCAGATGTTGAGGGACTGGGCAACTTATAAGAAAAAAAAAGGGGCCGTCCCCCCGCAAAGGGACGGCAGTTCACCGACTGATACCACCCTCGACCGTTCGGCTACTGTATTCCAGGATGCGCAACTACCTTGCTATAGATATAGCTTCCCGAGTCTCATTGCAATACCACTTCTTATTGTCAGCAGAGTACCCTCTCTTCGTAGCTGACCCAGCCCGGTTCTGAGAGAAACCACAGCATCCAAAGCAATCGCCGCCAGAGAAACAACAGAAGCGAAGCAGACAAGCCTCAGCTTTGATCCCCAATTAAGAGGTCCCGCATTCAGCTCCTTGTACGAACCTCAAAGCAAACGGGTACTAGGAGAGGGCATTTCGATCAACATCTGGTTCGACCATAGGCACCGCGACGGGGAGGAGAGGGACTCGTTTTGCTTCAAATGCAGCGACTGCCGATTGTCGGGACTGTTGGTGAGAGTAGTGTAGCACAGGTCCTGTTAGCAGTAGTTGAACAGCTGACGAATGACATAGCCCAGTGAACGCAGTTGCAGCACGGAATTAACTCACGCCCTCTGAGCAGAAAACCGTTCCTTCGACTACCCCAGAACGACTCAAGTCTAGACCTTGGATCAAACGAACCATCTCCCAAAGTTCTTTTAGACATGCTCCCAATCATCCCTTGACTTTCCGGAGCCACATGGCATAACCTCTTGTGTGTGATACAGTGCCCTCAGGGACAGGTTTTTGTTTCCTCTCCATGTCAGACCAACGATGGAGGGCATATCTAAAACGGACAAATAACATCCCCAAAAACCGTTTTCTTCTCCCCGAGAGGAGGGACCACGACTGGAGATCATGGCCTATACCAGCGCCCATCATCTATTTGCAATCTGCATTACAAAGAGATGGTTAACACGGTCGATCGGACCTTCGATAGAAGCGCAAATCAGTGGCTGATGCCGTGATTTGGGGCCAGCCAGCCTCCAGGAGGATAGGAAGTACCAGAAGTCGAAAGGTGGAAAGCAGGGACAAAGTTCCCAGGTTCCTCGAGGTTGGAAGCATGTACGGGACAGCAAATGACTAACGACCATTGGAGGAATATGACCGCATGACGAGCAGCATCATTACATGATAAGACTGATCTTGTGTTGGAAAGTGACAACAAGCCAAAGGTCTGGTGGTATTGCATGCAAGGCAATAACCGTCCATATCATCCTGCTCAACAGTGAAAATGAACCTCGCTGCAATATAATAATCCAGATTATGCCTAGGCATAATCGAAAGATTATATTGGTTCCGACGAGTGGATCCATTGACATGTCGGGTTGATGATCGTGTGTGGGCTGTCTGTTGCATTCAAAGTGATCAACCGGCACATGTAATGAACGATGCCCGCAGTCATATTCGCAATGGTGTTATTATTGCCAGAGAAAGTTGCTCCCTGAGGCGGCCCTATCGCGAGGGTGCCTGACATGCTTCACCTGCTTTTTCTCCAACTTCGGTATCCAGGCATAGTGTGACAATCCGTAGTGATCAGCATGTAGCGCCCAGCATTGGCAAACCGACGCGTGCCCTGGTCAGGAGCTTGAAACGCATGATAAGCCGTCTTTTATCGAGGTTCTGGGCATCGGACACCTTTCACATCGTCAATTCCTTAACGGATCGAGTCAACTAATTGGCGTATCCGTCATGCGAAATCCGTGAAACTGTACCATAAATGGCATCGAACTGATTGATGGGTATTAGGGTTAAGTTCCCAAGTTTCATCTCACCACCAAACCGCGGCAGGCACGAAAGACTAGACTTGAGAAGCTGTAGGAGGGCAAGATCTGTATAAATGCCCGTAAAGGCAAAGAGGCGAGACCAAGTAGCAGCCCGGAAAGCACGAGAAAAAGCGTCCACACATCTGCGAGAATATAGGGTCCAATAGATGCTTGAGTTCCCGAGTATCACAGAATGGCTGAGTTTCTGAGATAAGAACAGACCAGTTCCTCCACTGAGTCGTTTGAGCCAGCCAATGCCACAACCGCATGGTTGCAAATAGGAGGAACCACCTCGGGATGGCGGAAAGGAAGCGCCTCAACTCGAGTCACGGGCCGACGCGACGCGACATCACGTGATGCTTGAGGACCCCAGTGACGTCATTTTCGTTGAGGAAGAGATACCATGTAGGTTGATGCTGTTGGGGAAATGGTGCTGTGTGGAAAAAGCCAGCGCAGCAGAGTTTCAGTACTGGCCAACTCCTAATATTAGTCTGAGGTGCGCTATTATATTTGATTGAGAGATTCTAATGCTCAAAAAGGTCCAATTGTCTCCAGCGCAAGATCTCTGTTAAGCACTTCTTAAAAGATTTCACCAAGTATCGAAAGATATAGTACTTGATCAGATCTACAGCCTGAACTTAAATAAAGATCTGGTTCAGACCTACAGTATGAACATTTGTTCCAGAAGGACTCTATCTCCCCACCTCCCTTAGGGAGCTGAAGCAGGGATAGTAGCATCTAGAATAAATTACATGAGAAGCCAAGAACGTAAACGAACGTAACTTGAGGAAGACCATAATTCGTGAAACTTGCTCGACCGTTAACAAGCCTTAGCTGTGAACTTCCCTTGCCAGGGCCTGACATTGTGTTTCTCAGTGCGCTAGAGCGCTTCAAAAACAATTTCTCGGTGACCGAAGCAGTCACTTAGGGAATCACGAAGTCCACAAGGTGGCGGGCCAAGCAGCAAGGGTAGCAGAGTCGTCAATTAAAAGATCATATGGATGGATGAAATCCATTTCATTCTCGGACCTGCCGAGAAAGTCCTGCATTGTCGGTTCCAGGAATGCCATCTCTGTCGTGTATCCCGTAGCAGGTAGCGTACCAACAGAATGAGGATCCATGACCTGGTCTCTAGCTACTACTGCAACAGAGCCCAGGGATTTCTTTAGTGAATGGCTGCAACTCCCATGATCATCGTTAATACTTTCAAAATTGGTTGGCAAGGCTTGCTTGACGCGCTTAAGGTTCTCGTAGAATTCGGCAGCAGCAAGATTGCCATGATCACTCATCCTATGCAGGATCTCAGTCGCGGTCTCAAGGGGCTCGAGGTCTGCGGGATTCCCGATGTCTGGCAGAAGGCCTGAAATTACCAGGGCTATGCAAGATGAAAAGAGATACTGGGCGTAGAAATAACCGTACATCGGTAGTGATCCATTAACCCATTCCTCTATCATGAGTGTATGCGAGTGTCGCGCGGCGTGTATGCATGCCTCACTTAACGTGATCACTGGTTGTGGAAGGTCCTCATTACCCTCCCGGTGGCTGCGTTGCAGGAGAGCATGAAGGAGAATGGGTCGTATAGCTAATATAACGCACTACATACTGTTAACGCAGGGAGCCACCACATAGGTAGTATGTTACTGACCTGGTTGAATTGTAAATGCAGAGATACGATATGCTTCGGTGGAGCTTTGTCATCTGGTCGTAGCTTGATATGATCTGGGAGTGACCTGAGCCATTCCTGTAAAGAAAGTAAGAGCTGCTGCTCTCGCTGTAAGAATGATTCTGCATGCTGCTTGCGGCAATAGATCTTATCAATCGTCTGGCCAATGATTCGCGACAACCGAATGCTAGCCACTGAGTAGGCAGTGTCTGAGAACTGTTCTTCAGCGGCAGGGCTAGCAACGTCAGTTGGCATATCGACATGGATATCTTCATCGCGTATTTGTAGAGGGAACCCAATTTTGGACGTGTACATGCGGTCGAAGATATAGATAGCCCACCATAGCCGAACTCGATGTTGACGTTCTACGGCGTCAGGACATTGCCGCTCGGGAATATTGTGGTTCAATCCAAGGATCAGACCCAGACGCATGGCGCTCCCAATCAACATATAAGCCGAGTGGCGTCTGTTTAGGAAGTATGAGTACAATGACTGGTCGATACTTTAGCATCGCTTATGATACAGTCGAGAGGGGAAGAGACGACTTACCAACAGGAGCAAACTTTCCACATGAATCACCCCCGGCCTCTCCGGCAAAATTGGGATTAAACTCATAGCTCGTACATAGTACGTTGTACCTGGAACTCGAGACGTCGGCGAAGGACCGGCCCGTGAAGAGTAGACTTCACCTAAAGCGAAGAGGGTAAAGAATTTGCACGTAATGGATGGATCATCGCGTAGTGACGGAGTACGATATACGGATTCGAGCTGCTCCATAGTCGACTTGGGTAGAAAAAGATGGTATACACGACTCAACTGGTTGGAAGCAATACGGACTAGTAGACGGGACTGTGCAAGGCCAGGCCATTGGGCTGCGCCTTGGAGCAAAGAAGACTCCGGTGTATACTGTGTTCGAGCTACATGCGCCGTGTTGGGGTTCCCCGTAAGGAACTGGCGCAAGCGTGTCGCAAATGCTGTGCATGCTGCATCGCCCATGTAGATAGGCGGAGCAGAAGGGTCGTATGGATAGAACCACGCCCGGTCTCCTAGAAGAGGATTTTGCACTGGAGGGTAAGACTCTTCTGGTACTGAACCCTCGGCAACACTAGCAGGTGAACTTTGCGGTGTACTGAGAGCACGTAGTTGTTCTTTTAATTGAGAGTTCTGAGAGAGAAGCTCGTCGATGTAGCTGTATTGCTTTTAGGTGGAGAACGATTGATAGATGGTGAGAGGTCATGACATACCTCTCTTGAACCTTGAGCTTGCGATCCCGTAGAGCGTATTGACACTCATCACCACATCCAGCCCGTCGACATCTAGAACAAGGTTGCCCACCAGAACACTTGACTTTATGCGCGTGACACCGATGGCAGCTAAAGAAGAGGATCAAGTTAGTGCGTTTGATGGGGAAAGGAGGTGTTCGGGATATAGTAGTGTAATAACCCACGCTATTGGCTTTTTCCTCTCAGGTTTAGCGTGATGTTTAGAGACGGGCATCGGGAAAATATTCTATTCCAAATGTTGGAAATGGCGTGAATGCGTGAAAGGGGTCGGCAGTCTGAACCTTCGCCGAAGAGGCAAGGCGAGGATTGCCTCTCTTATTCATCCCTCGGCAAATTGGCCACATGCCGATGTCCAGACGGACGCCATTGGGTGCCCGGAAACTGTTGGTAAGGTTCTACAGCACGATGAAAAAAAGCCAAAGGAGGTTAAGATGGATCAAAAGATAGTTAACTCCATATTCTAGCAGCAACACGAGGGGGCTGTTTCCTTTCCGTCATTTGGGTCACCGGCAGTTGATGTTGCTTTGGGTGGGAGTGTGGGAGTGTAAGGGGGTCGGCCCAGTGACAAAATGCCGATGGAATTGAGAACAGCCGAACTATATAATCCACTCGGGAAAAGCCATCAACAACCTACATCAGAAGCTCTTGTATGCCAAATTTCAACTAGATGACAGGATCATCTGACCCTGTACACCATGCTTTTTGAGAAATTATATTCGGATGTCCATTTCCAACTGGAGGATCATTCTGCCGAATTCAGTGTTGGAGACAGGATCAAGGGAACTGTTCTCATTACCCCACGAAAAAGCATCTCGCCACAGCAATTGAGCATATCTTTCGAAGGTACATACTCCAGTTTCCTGATAGAAAATGCTATCGGTTAACTGTTCGTCAGGCAAGGTCAACATAAATATTGACAGGACCGAAAACGCCGTACCACTTGCACCATCGACAGCATACCAGACATTCCTCCATATGGAAGAGCCACTTGAACTTAAGCATCTGTTACAACCTGGTCTGCTACTTCAAGCTGGATTAAGATACAAGATCCCATTTGAATTTGTGGTTCCTTCTGGGATACCGCATCAGATATGCCAGCATCCTTGTCACCACATGCAGGTTCGTCAAGAACATCTGCTACTTCCTCCGAGTATTGGACAACATGATATGACACCCGAAGCAATATCAATTACATACAGTATAAATGTCAGAACGACTAAAGGAATTCGTCGAGATGGAGTGTCAACAGTCGCTCAATGGGTGCTGCCATTGGCTATTCACTCACCGCGGCCAGAACGAGCACCTGTGCTAGTGCCAGAAGACAGCAAGTTCTACTGTCTCTCTCAAAAGAAGCGCATCACCAAGTCCCTGTTATCTCTGACCCAACAGGGAACTTTATCGGTGCGGGCGACACAACCAACAGCTATCCGACAACGAGAACCCGCAATTGGATACATACCAGTTGACTTACAGTATCTAGCCATTTCCCAGCAACATTTGCCACAGGTGTCGTTGATATGTGTTAGGCTGAATGCTGTTACAATATTCGGTGAGAAACCAGAAGTACATCTTCCAGAGGCAATGGGCTCTTTGGAGGGGGACCAATATCGACGCTTCCACGAACAAAGAGAACCATTAGGATGTTCAACCCCAGGACCGTTGGAGTGGCATAAACATTATCCAGACGACCAATCTACACTCGAAGCTGACACATCGAAAGAAGTTTATAATGCTTCGTTGAAGGTGCTTATCAAGCTCCCGGAGCAGTTAAACCTGCCTCCAACCTTCAGTTGCTGTCTTGTTTCGCGAATATATTCGTTAACAGTGACTCTTCAACTTCGAATACCAGGACAATGGAGCAAAAATCCCAGCATCTCAATGACAGTCCCGGTTCAGATCTGCTCGTAGACTTGGAACGGGAACTTTGATCGTTTTAACTGATGTGTGGATGGAAACAAGGACGTCTTCACAACCAAGACCGATTACTACTATATATATCTCTGTCTTTAGTAGCAAGCACAACGGCATTCTTCAAATTTAGCAATACACCATGCGATATCTAGTGCCTATTCTGATTTAATCTTTAGACTTACTCATATCCAGTTCAATAATACCCCCAAAGCAGCTGGAGATATACTTGTTTGTGTCGGGGTAGACGAGAAGATAACCTCCGGGAGGCGTCCCGCCCAGGGCGATTCATCAATTAACGACACTGCAGATCCGTACTTATATTGGACACCAGATACTATGTTCATCAGGAACTCCTATCCTCAGTTTCTTGTCACTTGATAGGTAGGTAGCCATGGACCATATACACGATAAGCGAGAGTTGCCATGGTCGAGAAGAGAAACCTAAAGCGCACTAGTGGCATGTCACGTGCAATAACTCGCGTTCAAGAGCTGCTTAGGTAAGCATTTCCAATCCATTCTCTTGACTTCAGGGAAGAATCGTAGGTGTGTAGATAGGGACATTTGGGGTAATGAGAGCTCTTTATGTTTCATATTATTCAGAATGGGCGAATCGATACGGATAAAGGAGGCATTTAATGCCGTGAGCGTCTTCCTCAACCCTGTCTTTCAACGAGGCATGCGAACTTCAACCAAATAGCCGTATGGGTGTGAAGGCTAACTTGGACTTTAGACAACGTCCAAGATCATAAGTCGCGCGGGAAGTCTCTATTGGAGATCCTTGGTGAAACGCTCCGTGAAGATGATACAGGTGCTGGATCTGTAAGGAGAGATGTCATTAGCAAAGCTTTGGACTTACTAGGCCTTGTTCATACCGCGTTCGTCACTCCAGTCAATGATGTCGACCCAACCAGCCAGCATGGCCAAGACACAGAAGATGCTGCACTGGAGGATGCGAAGCGACGCCGCCTCCTACTTGCCCTAGTGGATTTGATATCCTTGGAGGGTATATATCCGTCACTTTCCAGAGGACTTGGGGTACCTCTGCACCACAGGGTGTTCTCAGCTTTGCCCACGGGGGTCATTGCTCAGCAACAACACCATGCGCAGGAGAAGCCTGAGGATGAGTTCCTCCTCGAGAAAATATGGTTAGCTCTCTCGAGCATCATATTCGATGCACGGCCCAGCATCCAGGACGCCATCCATGGCCGGATTCTCAGCGATATGATCAGCGCAGTTTCAGACTTAGCTTATAATTCAACGAGCCTTTCTCACGATAAGGAGAAAGCCTATCGCCAGGATCTAGTCAAGCTAATCGAAGGGTATGTTCTGGACAACATGCGATATTGTATACCCACTAACTTGCTGCAGAACTCCAAGCCCCACGCTGCTATCGACTTTGTCTAGTTTTCTGCAGTCGGATCCTGCTCCATGGTTCAAGTCATTAGTCTCTGGCCAACTATCGCACATTCCTCTACGCCCCGGCGGCGTAGTGCAAACCATGGTTTTCCTGGCATCACAGTTTGCACCTTCATTGGGAGCTGAAGCTCAGACACAGGCATCCAGTGGCCCAGTCTTCACAGTGCAGGGAATAATGCAAACATCTCGCCTGTTGTCCTCAGTCCCAGAAGGAATGGACCCGGTCAAATACTTTTCCACGATCGCTCCGCAGCTATTGGCACTGATTGACGGGGATGACCCAGACCTAAGGAAGACTGCAGCATACGTTATCGGCAACGGTATTCTTGGTAAGCGAGCCTATGGAGCTCCTGGGACGATAGGATATTCCATTTTCTTAGAACCCATTTTCAAAGCTCTTACTGCGGGCCTTAATGCGCCTTCGAAACAGTGGCTCGCTCTTCCTGGTGGCGTTGAACATGACTCACTAGAGAGAATTGAGGTCACAGAACCGGTATTAGTATTAGCAGTCGACAGGTTGCGAAGTTTAGTTCTTCAGCCTCCAAATCCAGGCCTTGTGAAACGCGTGGTCCATCCGGTTCTTCTCCCGCTTTGGGGCCTGGCTTGCTATTCATTGGAGCATCAACATACGGCATTGCATGAGAAAATCTTGACCGTGCTCCAGACGTACTTTGGGATATCAATCGGACCCCAGCCGTTACAGAAACTCGTCGACAACTTACTCTGGGATGGCGGATCTACCTGGACTTATGGCTCTGATACGAAGAATGGGATCACGTTGCAGAAGCGCAGCACAACAGAACCAAATCGCAACATTGTACGACTCGTCGACATACTGGAGTCTCGCACCAAACTTTTTATCAGCCTGTTAGGCGCCGACCCCAGCAGCGAAGAACGGACAGCAGACATCTTTCTTTATGCGAGTGAGCGTTGGCTTGTGAAGCCTTCGACGAATACGCGCTCTGTGGAGAGGTGGCGACTATCCCGCGATGAGAATAATTTCAGCGACATGATCCAGAGGCTGGCCTGCGCCAAAGTGGCGGAAACGCTACTCGGAAATTTCCAAGATGCGCTTTCTCGTTATCCTTTAAGAATCCTCGAACTCACCAAGCAGATAATTGATAGCGAGCTGAACCGAGCTTATGTGAGAAGCAAGAGAACCATGGGAGGACAATCTGGGAAAGTATCGCTTTCATCACTCGCCAACATTGTTGAGCCAGACGAGGCCGGAAAGGAAGAGACCACAGCCGGAGCAGACTCTGCCGAATCACTGTCTGCTGTCTTCAGTCTACTGTCTACCGTTCTCGCTTCCCCCGAATTTAACACATCCCCTGAGACTCTACCAGTTCTCGAGGCCATCAAATCGAAGGTCGACGAGCTGATTCCTCATCTTCCATCTGAACTCTCCAAGCCAGCAACCACGGCATCAATGCTCGTCGAAATCCACATTGCAACCCCAGAGGGACAAACCACAAACAAACCATCGTCCGAAGTGGCAGACTTCGAGACCCATCGCCGCGCACTAACCAACCTCAACTCAGACCTCCCACCAGTACAAGCCGAGGGATTCTCACTACTCTCGGGCCTGATCACCAAAGCATCGCCCGTACTCGACATACCTTCCACACTAACTCTCCTCCTATCCATCATAACAGACCCCTCAGAGACCAACAGCAGCGACGAATTCATCTACCTCAACGCCATAAAACTCATCGGCACCTTAGCATCCAGACACTCTCGCACTGTGATCAAAACCCTCGTCGACCGCTACATCGACAAATCCGAAACCAACAGTCTAGACCAACGACTCAAAATCGGAGAATCCCTCCTCCGCGCAGTCCAAGACCTCGGCACCGCCCTCACAGGCGAAACCAGCAAAATCCTCAGCGAAGGCATGATCAGCGTCGCTGGCCGCCGCGCCCAGAAACCCGAAGCCCAAAAAGCACGACAACAGCATCTCGACAAAGAAAAGCGGAAACAAGAGCGCGAAGCCCGTCAAAACAAGGAACCTTCTATGCCGCCAGGATGGAGCATATCCACCGCCGCCGCCGCCTCCATATCAAAGATCCGAGAACTAACAGAGGAAGATTCCGACAACCCAGAACTAGAACCCCCGGAGCAAGCCGCAAACATCATCTCAGCCTGGGCAGCGGGGGCAGTCTCTGGCGAAGAGCCCGAGGATCTTCGAATTCGAGCATCGGCATTATCGATTCTCGCCAGCGCCATCCAAACGAACATCTCCGGGCTCGGGCCCTCGATTGTTTCCTCAGCGGTTGAGCTCGCGCTCGCAACGCTCACGCTAGAACCGGAGCTTGAGTCCGCTATTCTCCGACGCGCGAGTGTCGTTCTCCTTCTTGATATTCTAAAGGCTATGGATACTGCGCGTGAGACGGGCGGAAGTCAAGCTCTGGGTTTCGGGTTCTCGCTTTCGGATAATGCGTCGATGAGTGGTAGATTGGGTGATGCGCAGGATATGACTGGTGGGGGAGCAACGACGGTGGGGAATATTCCTCGCATGTTATCCACCTTGAACTTTGTGGAAAGTCGCGAATCAGACAGTATTGTCCGGGGGCATATTCGGGTGTTGATTGAGAGCTTGGAAGCTTGGCTTGAGAAGTCTTTGCTCTGGGGCATTGGGGCTCGGGATGAGGACGAGCCTCGACTGGAGCTGGGGAATCGGATTGCTGGTCTACGTATTAACCCTCTTTCTGACAAGGGCGAAGCTGCGAGGCCTAGGATTGAGGAGATTGAATAGTAGGGTCGCAGGTGTTTGTGAGATTGGGTGAATTATGTTAAGAATAGTGTACATTGCCCATCTCAGCAATGAAAAGTTTCAGATAAGAAGATTCCATTAACGCGTAAGATGTGTCGAGTAATTCAATAGTTGTTTCCGATCATGGATAAGAAACAGCAAGAGCAAGAATGACATCAATGAAAAATATGCAGAGATCTTAATACCACACCCGTCGAAGTTTCAAATCGAGCAAAATAAAAAAACTAGCTTGGCTTGAGATACAAATCAGGCAATTTTATTTTGCAGTAAATAGAAACCCAAGCACGTTGCAGCATGTCCGCCACGATCAAAGAAGATCAACAGGGGCAGGTGGCCAGCACTTTGTCCGTCAATACTTCCTTGACCTGGGAGCCGTGTTAAGATGCACTAAGATCCAGTTTCTGGTTCAACGAGCATATGGTAAACGACGAGACGTAGAATTAACGACGGTTCCCACGCCCGCGACCTCCACGCCCTCGTCCAAAGCCAAATCCACCCCGACGAGGGCCACCTCTGGTCTCAGGTCTGGGACCCTGGGCCATACGTGCTTTACGCTCCTCATCATTCATGTGGAACTTATTCTCGATTCCGACCAATTCACAGAACTGCGTCGTTTGGGGATTTGTATATTCCATAGGCATTTCTTCCGTAGAGATGGGTACGGCGGGGTCGTAGATGGGAGCAGTTCGGCTAAAATTGTCCGGAATAAGCAGCTTTCCTGGCTTTACGACGTTGTCCTCAATCCACTTCTCATGCTCGATGATGTGAGGTTTGTAGACCACGTCGCCCTTATCGGCGGGGGGTCTGGCGCCGGCATCCCCGAGATGAAGGTCGTTGGAGAAAGCGCGGGTGATCGCCAGCCACTCCTTGTCGTAATGCAGGCGGTATGGACGTTCCACTGGGGTGTCTCCCTGATCAGAAACGGCGTTAAATTCCACTAGTTGAAGGAAATCGCGGTTCGGAAGGCATTTATCGAGGGCAAGAAATCTCGTCAGGGTATTTGAGATAGCTTCTGGCAAAGGTCCATTGAGAGGGTAGGGATCAGGCTGAGGGCGTGCAAAACTAGCGGGAAGTTGGCTGCGAAGGTCTTCGGAAACCTCGCTCCCGCTAGTTGGCACAGCTGTTTGAATGTTACCAGTGCTGCTTTCAAGCACATTCGTGGCAGGAGAGGTCGAATCGGAGCCATCGTTTGTAGGAACTTCCGTCCTAGGCAGAACCTTGTTAGAAGTGTCTTCATCGGTATCACTGTCCAAGTCGAGGTCAATTTCGTCAGAGTTTTTCACTATCTCGGGCACATGCTGGGTCTTCTGCTTTTTGATACCCGGATGGTCGAGGATGCCATCCCTCTCAATGCCTGTTACTTTGCGGCTGGATCCGTCCTCATCGGTCTCAATCTTGCGCCATGTGAGGTTGTGCGTGACTTCAGGGGTAGGCAACTCTTGGGCTTTTGCCTGTTCTAACAGGAAGCGAGAATTTTCAGCTGCTTCCGTTTGAGCTGCGACAACATGAAAGTTGTTCCACGCTGCCAGCCTACTCCGGACATTCTCCATAGGTTTTCCAACAGGGCTCTCTGTCCTCGGCTGACTAGTATGCTCAGCCTCAGGTTGCGATTGGGGTTTCTCTGTACTCCCAATTTTGCTTGCATCTTGAGAAGGAAGGGCCGATACGTTGCTGGGAAGACCAGGCACTGCAGTACCGGCCGAAGGCATATCCTCCTTCAACAGCTCGTCATCGCCGAGCGTCGCCAGAGAAGCGAGTACAGCGCCGTCCAGCCCAAAAGGGTGCGGTTCTTTCGGAGGCTTGTTGACGTCATTTGAAGCAGCGGCAGCCTGCCTTCTGGCAGCTGGATGCTCAGGGATAACATACTCGCCGTGTTGAATTAATGCTGCAAATCTGACATGTAAATGAGCAGAGAACCAGTACGCAGGGCGCAAACGGTCAAGAACATGCTTAGCAGCCATATTCCCCAATTTGCCACTGATAGAATCCTCGCGAAATCCTCTCTTTTGTCTGAAGAGAGTCTCGTAGTCCCCACAGCGCTCAACATGCTTGGGCCAATCATGCGACAAGCCTAGATCAATCTGCGTGCGGATTTGGAGCAATTTTCTCACGTCTAACTCCCTGACGTGGTAAATACTTTGAATATCATCACGATTGTAAGGAAGTCGTTCAAAATGAGGCTTTCGATAATCATATCCCTTCCAAATCCCAGACATGCCTGCGATCCGTATAGGGCCACATCGAAGAACATTAGCTGCGCCAAGGTAGTAGATGTTGGGTGCCACCCAGCCTCCGTAGTAGAGCTCAAAAAGGTGGTTACCAGCTTCGTGATTACCGCCAATGAAGATAGTCAGATATGGAGCAGTGCGCTGTCCGCTGTAGTATTCGTGGAAATCACCCAACTCTCTGTACTTTTTTGGTACAGACATGCAAGCCAAATCGTTGGCATTTCGGACGGCCTGGGTTTGGAGTTAGGACAGCGAAGACAGGAAGGACATAGAAAGTAGGAAGCTTACCTGAAAGTCGCCGCCAATGACCACTAAGTCAACACCGTCCCAGCCCTTCAGCTCTGCTGCTTTCTCAATTGACGCATAGATATCGTGCAGACATCCATGTCCCTAAGAGAGTTGCCAAGGTCAGCCAGGGGAAGGATAGGATCGAAATAAATTTAGGGGTTGCATACGCAGCCTTCTAGAGCCACTCTGATGGAGGCGGAGTTAGAAGTTGGCACCTCCATGGTCTTGGAGGGTGCCTGTGTATCGGGAAACTAAATGAGTAGACTCGTGCGATGAAGTATGAAATGCTCACTTTCGAGGGAGGAGAAGAATGGGGGAAAAGGAATCCAAGTAGGATCGGCACTTGATGAGAATGAGATGAACTTTGGAACACGAAGAAGGGAATGGAGAGAGAGAAAGAGAGAGAGAGAGGGAAGAAAAGCCAGGTGTTGGGGGGAGGGGAGGAAAGAGGTAGGAGAGAAACACCGTGAGCCGTGAAGGTTGCGGCGGGAGTTTGGTTTGATTGCTTTGTCCCCGTCGGAAGAGCCCTTTTTATTTCCTCGATCCACCGCTCCCAGGTTGGATGAATGCCTTGTCTCCTGTGACGGATCGTCTTCTATTCACCCATATTTCTACTATTGGATACCTGGTCTGATATAGCCATGCCTCTCAGCGACCATGCGCCCAGGCTGGAATTTCTCAGGAGCTCTGCCAGCTCTCTGAATGCTCTCGGTCCATCCACCGCGGCCTATTTAATGACGTTGCACAATGGCATTATTTATGACGAATTCAAGCCCTTGAACCAGCGCCATCGCGAGGCATCGTGCGGTGCATGTGGCAGCATCAGAAGCGAGGAATGGACCAAGACCATTAATATCCCCAAACGAAAAGGCAAGCCCTCAAAGCCAGGCTCAGCGGCTAGGCCGGCCTCTGAAGGAGCTACAATTCTAAAATGTCTCCGTTGCCGTCGGCGCACCGTCAAGCCAGCTCGAAAGGAGGCAAGCCGTCCTACTATGCCCGCCAAATCTATTCCTACGACAGCATCTACGCCTGAGATTCAATCCTCTGCAGCCACGGCGCCTCGTTCAGGGCCGACCTGTGAATTAGCGGATCAAAATAAAGTTAATAAGGCCGCAGACAATGCCAATAGCAAAAAGCGAGCCAAGGCCAGAAAGCAGGGTGGATTGCAGGCACTGATGGCTTCCAAGCAACAGTCTCTCACAAATTCATCATCCCTCGATCTCTTTGACTTCCTTCAGCAGTGAAGGGGACCTGCAAATTTTCTTGCTGGCCACGAGCCCATGCCAAGGCCGGAGGATCGGGGGATTCCTCCGGGATGGTTTGGGCCTAGCGCGGGGTTGCTTTATCGGCCGGAGCTCCCCAAACGGCTTCCCGCCTGGGAGTGCCACTGTCACTTCAGTGTTGATCTTGAGCTCTTCCGACCTCCACTCTCCGCATCCCTCATCCCGCCTTTCTTGACTAGCACCAGTTGCCTCCAGCAAACCGTCACACCTGTTTCATCGACACAATGTCGTCTTACTCTGAAGATGACGAGCACGACCCTCAGGCGGACGAGCTCCGAGAAACCGCTCTGGTCACCCTGGAGACGCTGATCAGCTCTTGTAGCTCTCAGATGCAGCCATACATGTCGAACACCATCAAGTCGGCTCTTCGATACCTTAAATACGATCCAAATGTCGCCGAGGCAGAAGAGGACGAGGAAATGGGCGGCACGCAAGATGATGGCTCCGAAGATGACGTAACGGAGGAGCCGGATCTGGACGATGATGAGTTTGAGGATTTTGAGGAAGAAGGAGGCTACAGTGATATTGAAGATATGAGCTGGAAGGTCCGCCGGTGTGCAGCGAAGCTGCTCTATTCTGTTATTACCACCTATGCTCGTGGCCGTTCCTTGGACGATGCATCGTTGTTTCAGCAAATCTCCCCCGCCCTCATCGCTCGATTCAACAAAGAAAGGGAGGAAAGCGTCAAGCTCGAGGTCGTTTCTACCATGACTGCTCTGGTCAAGAAAACTGGTGAAGGTGCGATGATAATTACATCCAACGGATTCCTCGAAGCAGTGGGTGGTTCAAAGAACTCTAGGAAGAGGAGACGCCAGGACAGCGATGCCAGCATGATCGACTTTGAGCCTAGCATTGGAACCTCTTCTGCGATTAGCACCCCAGTCGTTGCTCCTTCGTCGCCAAAATCGGGCCCACAGGCAGAACTGGCTCGCTCCGTGCCGACCATCGTGCAGAGCGTTGCCAAAATGTGGAAGCAAGCTTCTGTACCCCTGAAGCAAGCTATCATTGTTCTACTCAAAAGCCTCGCACTCGTTCGCTATGGTGGTCTCGCGGACCACCTCCAACAGATCGAAGACCCTATAGCTGATGTTTTGAAGTCCTCTTCCCTCTCAGGCAGCTCATCCGCACCGGTCGGGGCTTCGGCTAGTGCAGGCACCCTCCAGACCGAAACACTTGGTCTTATTGCGGCGATTGCTGAGACGCACGCGTCTGATGCTCTGTTGCCCTTCCTCATCGCCCTAATCCCAGGCGTTATCGGTGCTGTCAATGACAGAAACTACAAAGTCAGCAGTGAAGCACTTGGTGCGGTCGAGCAAATTGTGAAAGCACTTACGCCGCCTCGAGTCCCTAATGCTTCCCAAGATCTTACATCACAATTGGAGAAACTGTATGATGTTGTTCACACTCGCATTACTGATACGAGTGCCGATCTTGAAGTTCGCCAGAGGGCTATCCATGTCTTCGGTGTGCTCCTAGCACGGACGTCTGGGGACAAGGGTTCATCTTTCCTCTCCCCTGATCGACGCTCCAAAGGTCTTTCTGTCTTGGTAGATCGTCTGAGGAACGAGACTACCCGGCTTGCGGCTGTCCGGGCCGTTGACGATGTTGCTGTCCTCTGCAGTCGTGATGTGGATGTTCCACCCACATGGGTTAGCGAAGTCACTACAGAGTTAGGCGCACAGCTACGGAAGTCAGACCGTGTCCTCCGAGGTGCCAGCCTGGAGGCTCTCCGCAGTTTGGCCATGAACCCTTACACCAGAAATCATTACGACGATAAGTCCATGAAGGACTTGGAGGATTCTCTTCTGCCACTCATCAGTGCAGAGGATTTCCATTTCCTCGCCCCATCACTTATCATTCTGGCGAAGCTTGTTCCCGGAAACTCTCAGCTTCTTGTGAACGAGAATTTGATTTCTGCGCTCTGTTCGGTCGTTCTCTCTTCCCTCGTTGGAACTGTCCTCAAGGCCCTGCTCCTGCTGGTCAAGGTTATTGGAGAAGAGGGTGCCGGGGCAGCATTGATGAAGAAGCTCTTACAAGATGTTGGGATCAGCGGCGACACGTCTGTGGTTGGTAGAGCTATCGGGACTCTTCTAGTGCACGGTGGGTCTAAGCTAGGGGTTAAAATGGAGGATTTCATGACAGAGCTACAGACTGCACAAGATGCTCAGCGTAAATGCCTTGCACTTGCAATTTTGGGAGAGATCGGTCTTCGCATGGGCTCCGGTTGCTCACTCACCCCGGAGCTTTTCATCACTCACTTCAACTCGCGGTCAGATAAAGTCCGACTGGCTGCGGCCACTGCTCTCGGGAACGCCGCGGCAGGAAATGTCAAATCATATTTGCCTATTATCCTGGGAGGGCTGGAAAAGGCCAACCCGGGAAGCTACCTGCTTCTTCATTCCGTGAAAGAGCTGCTCCAGCATCCCGAGATTGTTCGACCAGATGTAGCTCCGTCAGCTGTCAAACTGTGGCAGGCACTTCTGGTCGTGTCGGAAGAGGAGGACAACCGAGCCGTTGGTGCCGAATGTGTTGGTCGACTTGCTCTGATTGATCCGGTCGCGTACATTCCTCATTTCCAGGTGAGGCCCACTACCAGCGACGCTTTGGAATCGTATCATGTAGCTAACGCAGTCTGTAGGATTATCTCTCCAGCTCCGACCCCAGTGTCCGCGGTGTCGTCATTTCTGCTTTCCGCTATACCCTCTCGGATCCCCGAGACACGTACAATGATGTCCTGAGACCAGTTATCGTCCCTCTGCTGGTCAACATGCTGAGTGACCGCGACCTGGGCAATCACCGCCTCGCTCTGACCACTCTAAACTCAGCCATCCACAACAAGATGGACATTCTTCTGCCTCACCTCAATGAACTCCTCCCCGCCGTCTTCGGGGACACCAAGGTCAAGCCTGAGCTTATTCGCGAAGTTCAAATGGGACCCTTCAAGCACCGCGTCGACGACGGCCTTGAACTACGCAAGGTCGGTGCCCCTCCCACACTAACCTCCTCTACGAACCCACCGAAGTAGCTAACGAAGTTGCAGAGCGCCTACGAGACCCTCTACGCGTCCCTAGACTCGGCATTTTCCCTCAACCATATCGGCGAATTCTTCAACCGCATTCTATCCGGAATTGACGACGAGCAAGATATTCGCACCATCTGCAATCTCATGACCTCCAAACTCATTCATCTTGCCTCCGAAGAAACACAGCGCCACCTTGACGCGCTCTCGGAACGCTATACCGCCATTCTATCCTTCAAGCCCAAGGAAAATGCCGTGAAACAAGAACTGGAGAAGGCGCAGGAGGCTTCGCTGGGCGTTCTCAAGATCAGTCGCGAACTAAGCAAGGCGTTCCCGAATGCTGAGGTTGCCGGTGATCATCACAAATGGAAGGCCTACATGGAGTGGATTCGCAAGACCTTTGCGGCTCAACTCAAGACTCTCGAGATGGAGGCTTAGATTGTTTGCTTGTCATGACGGGTCACTAACTAGCCTACCTGGATTTAGGAAGGGTCTATAGCAACTGGAAAACATTAATGCATAGCATGGCCTTTCTTGAATTAATAATGGATGGATGAATTATGTCATTATACTACAGGCCCTCGAGACTTTCATTTTTAAAATGTAGCGCTTTGTCCTTGCCCAAGTGTGTAGTTATCATCAGGGGTAACAGAAAAATTAAACAGAGAAAGAGAATCGATGCATTAAGACAATAGAATTTGTACTGAATATGGGGGAATAGTCCGCTCGAAGTAGAACACAGCAGTGTTATGATTTTCCCGAACTCCTGGTATGCAGTCCGTTCACGCAGTTGCAACGCCGGCCACCCGATGTGAAAAATCAATAAACACCTAACTTCTGAAGCACACATCAGAAAGCAAAACAGTAATCCAACCTTATAATATCAAAACTCCGTGCAGCTGCACCCCAGGATATCATGAATCATACAATGCTAATGAAAGGCATGCTATGCGGTAATTGCTTTTTTCTTGAGCACGCCGAGTTTCTCAAGTTTTGCCCAAGCTCGGTCCATGTCGGAGCCGTCGTGTACAGAGGGCCTCAATTCCAAGCCGTCCAGGAGGCGAATGGAACCCCCGGTTCCTGCATATAGCATGAGCTCGAAAATACGCCGGCGGAGTCGCGTTGACTCATCCATGTGAATTAAGTATCTCTGATCAGCCAAAGGATCGGCGAGTGGAAGAGTGTAAGGATCGTTCACTTCAATCTCCTTGGCAGGACTGGGCATGTCGTCCTCGCCTACAGCGTCTAGATGTGTCATTTCCCCACTGCGCCCAAACTCGGCCAGCGCAGAGGGGATATCGAGGCCAACATGGTGTTGGTAGCCTAGTTCCTCCTTCATCTTCAGCTTTTTGACGTTCTCTTTACCATTTCGAATGACAGGCGGGTAGAACCTGACCGTGAGAGGGTTGCTCCGAATGTCGACCTTTTGCAGAGAGCAGGCCTTCCCTTTACTTGTCCTCCCGATATGGCTCAGAACCTGGCAAAGACGCCTCAGTCTCGTAAGATTGTTTCCGGCGGCTGTCAGTCGAGAGAGACATTTCATGCCCGCCAGTTCATTAACACCTGTCAGGGAGTTGAAGTTCAGATTGAGGACCACCACATTGGGAAAGCTCGAGGCAAAGTCATTAGGAAGCCCCTGCAGACTGCAGGACGCGATATCCAGGAGTTGCAAGCTCAGAAGGGGGGTGGAGGGCGATAGGCTTTGAAGAGAAAGTTTGTTGCATGAGAGGAAGACCTTCCGAAGGTCTTTCACTAGGCCCAAATCCACATCGAAAAAGCCACGGTTAACATCATCGCTCATTTGTTCCCGAGCAGAGAAGACTTCTAGATAACGGCACTGCTCAAGCCCAGAAACACTGCTCAAACAGTTCTGGTCCACGTAAAGGAGGTTTAGGGATGGAAAAGCTCCAATGTCGAGCGTGCGCAAGACGTTGTTTGAGAGTTTCAAGGACTGTAAACTAGGTAGGGGCGTGGTGATTTCGAGTTCGGTGAGCCGATTATAGCTGAGATTGAGCGCTGAAAGAAAGGGGAGAGAGCCAAAGCTGGTTATCGAATTAAGCTGGTTATGGCTTAGGTCCAGATCATGTAGGCGAGTCCTATCCAGATGGCGATGGTTAGTGATGACGTAGGCGAATTGAGATGCGATACTACTCACAAGTCTGCCCTACTGAAGTCGACTGTGGTCAAGCCATTATTCCTCAGCTGCAAGCTCAGTAGTCCGTTCAAGTCGAATATGCCCTCGATATTACTAATGTGGTTATCGTTGGCTTTCAGCTCTCTGAGATGTATTAGGCTGCTAAATGCATCCAGACTTTCGAGTTCGTTACCCGACACGTCCAGGTACTGCAAGTTGCTCAAGTGACCCCATGCTGTGAGATTCGACAGGCAGTTGTCCTGGATATTAAGCGTTCTCAGGCTTGGAGGCACACCACTCAACTGGCCAATATCGTTGCCGGTCACGTCCAGATCTTCCAGACGAGGGCAAAAATCGGAAAGCTTGTGGAGCGTAATAAGCCCCTTGTGCCGCAAGACTAGCCGCCGCACATGTTCCCAGTGAGGCTCAAACGGTTCAGCTTCAGTAATATGCTTGACCAGATCCTCAGTGGCCAGGGCAAATGTCCCATGAACCTGGCGCAGCGAAGTCGGGTGAGTACGTTGAGCCACGTAGCTCATTTCCAGATTTAGCGGTTGATCAATTTGGTGGACAGTGAAATCGGGCAGAGGACTTAGATGAAAGCTGTATGTTGTGTCTAGACCGAAGTTTTGGAGACAGATCAGTGAATTATTGCCATTGTTCTTGTCCGGCGTAGACGCCACGGATCCAGAGCCCCTGCGAACCAGACTCAGGGCATCAGCGGAGTTGCCACCACTTTCATTCACACTTGCTCCCTCTTCAGCGATAGCAGGATCATGCTTAGGCGGGGGGTCCCCGAGCTTGTGTCGGAGCTTTGTGGGGCTTTCATCTTCATCGTATGCAATTTGTGAGACAAGTGGCGACGAGAAGCTGATAGTCACGACTCGAGCTTGTTGGCGATGTTCCTGATGACGCCGTGACGGTTTTGACAAACAACCCTCATGGAGCTGAATCTCATGCTCGACCTCGCTAGTTGACTTGCTTGTCTTACGAACATCGGTCTCCCAAGACGTCGCCCTGGTTTCCGAGTTGGAGAACCTAGACGTAAAGGGTGTAGCTTTCGACTGGAGCGAGCTGAAATTGACCGAGGGGTCGCCTTCTTTGGTCTGCGGGGGTTCCTCCGATGGGCTGAAGGACTTATGTGGACTGGATGAGCTTTGGCGCGCGTTGTCTTCGCCTCGGACAGAAGAACCCTTTACCCGTTCTGGGGAGAGGGAGCTCTGCATCCTCATCATCTCTTGGAGTTCATCCACACTGAGATCTGGGATATCCTTGAATGGATCGTCCTCACTATCTTCGCCTTTCAGCTTACCCGGAGATTGTCTGGGCTTTTCTTTAACCCACTGGTTCCGGTAACGATCGTACGTCAGACCATTCACCTGCTCAGGAATAAGGTGAGACACAATATCTGAAGACAGGACACCTTTGGCATGAGAGCTTTGTGAAGAGCCCGTGGGAATGGAACGTGCGCTGAGGCTTTTGGCGGAGACATGCGTGTTTATAGTAAGAAGATCAGGAAGGTCGTCTTCTTCACCATCATCTGACGGGCCAGACATTTTACGCATATGCTGCACAGAGTCAACGCTCTGAGCGTTTGCGTCGGCCCCATCGTCCATCTCGTTCAATACATCTCCGTCCCAGATTGAATGGTTATCTTCGGAGCGGCTTTCATCTTGGTCGAGGTTCAAAGACATAACAGATGCGTTCACATCAAATTCTTGGTCATCATCCTCCTGAAATTTCTTTAAGTGACTTAGTATGCGAGGGTTTGGCTCCGTGGGCTCCCTTAATTTCCGGATATCCACCCCCTCCCGGCTCGGGGGACGCGAGAACTCTTCGCGTGTGGATTCATCTTCGTAGCTTCCACTCTCGTCCTGGTTTTCCGCATCTGATTCCTCTACACTAGAGAGACCGCCCGCAGACCTGCCCTTTGACCGGATAATATCCATGATTTTGGTGGCCTCGTTAAGGAAATCCTGAGTCGTGATTGACCCTTTGCGGGTTTCCGTATTAACACCATTAACTCTGACGACGGGGATCGCGTTCTCCGGCGGGGAGTTCTGATCGCCATGGTCGTCATACCCAGCACGCGAGTAATTTCGGCTTGACGATGGCCTCTTTCTCGAGAGCGACCGTATCTGGCTTGGCGTTGGAGTGTTCGGTCGGTGCGTGGATTGCGAACGCAGCAAAGGATCGTTGCCTTCATAGGCCACACCGTGTTGCATCAAACTCCTTTGCAATAACGACAGGTTATCAGGGGCCTGGCTAGGGATTTTCCCCGAACCAACATCTTCCTGCATCAGACTGTGTGACTTGAGGATTGTTCTGCGCCTTTTCGGGTTGGGATCTTTGGCCGGGGAGTTCGGCCTAGATCCTGATTCCGACTGGAAGAATTCTTCTACGCCTCTCAGCCCCCGATTCCCGGTGACATTGGTGCTTGAGGCCGTGTCTAGTATCCCCGCGGAGTTGGAGTTCTTCGTAGATCTGTTTGGTTCCGTACTATAACTTTGATTTCTATACGAGCGACGCCGGAGATACCGCCGTTCGACAGAAAGTCGCTGCGAAGGAGAGCGTTGATGGGGATCTAGAGCTTCATTGTTGAGAAGCTTCGGTTCATAAGGGCTTGTATCGGAGAAGTCGAAATGGTCCAACTCCCCGTCACCGAATCGATTGATACGAGGGTTCGCCGTGTTCCGAGACCGCGGCCGATCGTGCCTTCTCGTGGGCTCCCCTAGCGTGTCTTGTTTTGCGCTCATGAAACTCCTCGACTCGCCCTTACGCCGGGCCTCCTCCGACGGGGACACAGGTTCGTCATCCTCAGAAAAGCCGCCGAAGGTCTCTTCGAATTGGCTCATCCGTCGCATGAGCCTGTTGTTTGTGAAGGTGTCATGATTGCCGAACAGTTTCAGGGGACTCCCGGAAGATGGCATGACTTCGACTTTATCGGCCCCGCGTCGCGCTCCAACATGAGCCGATGATGGTCTAGGGAGCGTCGGAGGCTCGGTCACTGGGTTGGCCTTCTGGTAGAAAGGTGGTGAGCTCCGGATTCTCTGGTTGGCAGGAAGGAACGGCGACAATCGTTCGGAGGGAAAGGGTGGCGGCGAAAGGTGTAGCTTCTGAAAAGAGCCATCGTTCAGGTAGTCGTCACGTCGCAAGTTCGCAAAGGCTCCTCGTCCACGGAAATCCAGCGTTCCCATGGAAAGATCTTTGGGCAAGGAATGGCTCGTGACATCAAGTAAATCGTCCTCCGGTAGCGGCTCCGCGGGGAGCTCCGACGGTTGATTTAACAAAAGGCTATCGCTTAATCTTGAGTCAGGCCGTTCGTATGGTGGCAATTGTAGTCTCTCGAGTTTGTTTGTCACCCTTTTCAACGCCGACCTAATCACTTCCGAAGCAGCGTTGCCATCCATTGTGTTCGGCTGCGAGAAGGTAATGGGGGTTATATCTTCATTTCGCAGGTCCTCCAGGCCACTCGCGGTTCTCAACTGCGTGCCGTTCCAGGAATCATCGTGGCCGTCGGCCTGATTCAGCGCTGGCTCTATAGGTTCCTTCTTTACTTCCAGCATTCCGTTGTGTGATCCTTGTAGACTCCCTTGGCCCGTCTTAGGTTCCACTTGGCCAAGTCGTGGCGATTTGGCCGGCGATCGCGGACTTTTGGGAGAGGAATAGCCAGCACCTTCGCCGACACCATGTCGACCGTCACCCGGTGAGTCCTTTGAGTAAACATCGTCGCGTAATTTGGGGGATGTGGTGAAGTTCCAGATGCTATCCGATTGTTTTAGCCTGGAGATGGCCTCGTCTTGGGTTTTCTCGGTTCCTGGGGTAGGCGGTTTGAATACGCTCTCGAGTCCAATGGGGGCGAAAAGATCGCGCTGCTCGCCCGAGGGTATATCTCCTTGAACCAGTCTCCTTCGCCATTCGGGTGTTCCCTCGGTACCTTTGGCCTTTTTCGGTCTCACTTGAACGGTGCTTTGTTGTACAGACTGACCGGAAGCATTCGACACCGACCGCAAAGGTGATCTCGTATCCATCGCGCGCTGTTGTTTACGCCGAGATGGCGGGTCCGGTCGTGGGCTCTTCTTCGACTTGTCCGGAACGGGGGTTCTCAGCTTGGACGGGGTTTTGGGGAGACGAGGGGTTTTCGGCTTAGGCGGCTCCCTTTTGACGAAATGACAAGGCCGGGAAACTTTCTTTTTATTATCGGCAGGCGACGGCGATGGACCGACGGAACGACGCGCGGGAACTGGAATGCGACTAGGAGAGTCCTGTAGCTGTAAGCTGGACTGGCGGGAATGAGTGACGGATCGAGAGGGCACAGGGCTGGTTGGGGTCCCAGGCACAGGCACAGGTACCCAGTCGTCTGAGAGGTTGTCCAGCCATGGTGGATTGTCGGTCATTTTCGGGGGTGCGTTGCGATCACAGCGGCTGAAGCCCAGCTCGGCGCGCGTCGCGATTCACAGGACGCCAGGTTAATGCAAGCACAGCGGAAATTAACAGATGCGGGCAAACCATGGAGCTGGAAGACCCTGGAATGGCAATGGCATCTGGGTGGGTGGGGGGTGTATTGAGGAGCGTTCGAGGCGCGATGGGCGATGGGCGATGGGCGATGGGCGACCACGCAAGGAATGGCTGGCACCGGCGAGGCTGCTGACAAGGTTGGGGGGGAGGGGAAAGAAAGAGAAGTTGCAACATGGAAATCTACAACGATAAATTGTTATTCGTAGAGTGGAGTTTGGCGGCACCGTGACGGGATCGATAAGTTGGCGGGTGCTCGGGGCAACCCTCCATAAATCCTGGTTACTTCTGGCCAAGTGCGCGTGCCAGCATAATAATCAGAATCCCATTTATTCTCCTAGACTCTTACTAGTCAATTCCTGCTCGTCGTTCCCCACGGTTCCCTGGCGCGGATGGGTGTCGGGGGTTCCCCCCGTGTCGCCGTGTCCACCAAGATCGTGCCTCCTCTTTTTCTTTTTTCCGCCCCCCCCTGAAACGAAATGTGATGCATCCCAAAAGCCTTGCTTCGGGAGGGGGAAAAAAAATGGAAACTAGAAAAAACAAAAGAATTTGTCTCGATTCTCCCAACAAGACCCGCAAATTACGGACCGTAAGCTGCATGGGTTATCTCGCAGCAGTACAGCGCGCCCAGCACGATTGCCTCTGAGTTGGCACTGGATCCTCTCCAGCCAATTGCAGTACTTACAAGAACCATGGTGACAGGCAATGTGGACAGGCTCCATCCTATTTGGTCTTGGGCACTGAACGAAAGTACCCAATGGCCTGTCAGTGTCGATCCTTGAATCACTTATATTGCCGCGACGCAAGGAGTCTATCAGTCATGGTCCTGCTACTCGCATTTCTGCAGCAGACCTGCAAGGCACGAGCTTGGTGTTTCGGTCGAATAAGATTGAAAACCGCCGCTCGTGTCCAATGCGACGGTTGATGATCAAAATGGAAAACCGATATTTTGGTGTTCAATCAAGTGGATGTCGGCCTTTCCCGTTATCATTGCAGTATACCGAATACCAAGGGACCAATAACTTCAGAGCAACCCACAGAATAATGAAGCACAGGACTTCCGTGGAACTGAGTGCACCTCACTTGAGCCAATCAAATGTATCTCCAAGCATATATCATTCCTAGGCCATGCAGTTGTCGTGGTTGGAATCCATCAATACGGGCTAATGTTAGTACTATATATCAGTAGCTGATGAGAGCTACGAACCTGGCAAATGTTCGAGACACAGGCACAGACTTTTTGTGTCTAAAGTGCATCATCAAATCAGGAAAGGGACCCCCTTAAAGAGTATTCCGAGCACACAGGGGTGGCTCGAGTACGGCTAGGTGCAGAGGACGCATTTTCTTCGCAATCCGCAGTTTTACTCCCAGATATCTGATATGCTACAAGAAAGCTGTGGCAGATATTCTATAATCAAGTTGTTCTGAATTAACAGCAGGAAATCAAAGATTGATACATAGACTCTGGGCTTAGCCTCCAGGACCAGCCAGCATTTCAACCACTTCTGCAACACAGCTTACAAACCTTGCAGGTGCAAGTAGGTGACTGACATAGGCATCAGTAGACAGAGGTAATCCTATCATACAGTTCCCCAAAGGCTCACAAAGAAACGAACGGCCACTGGAGTATGAAAGACACAGATAATCCGAACTACAAATATTGATAACTATTAATATACTATTATCACGATATTGAATTCAGGAGAGAATCTGACCAATCAGGGCTTTCGAATCACAGGATTGATACCTCAGCTTCTGTATTTCTTTACCTGCTTGACTGCCGGGCTGCATCTACATGCCTGGGCCATCCTTCTTTTCTTCTAATAAATATATAGAAGCATTGCTAACTGAGGCAGTGTTACGGTTCCCATTAGCTAAAAGATTACATGGGGCACGACATACTCTCTGATGTATGCAGAAATGCGTTATCAGATGCTTCTTCAAACGCTTCTCAATGATTTGGGTTGTAGCTGGGCGACCGCAGGACCTCCTACTGTCTACTAGTACTAGATCACAGTCCCAGCGATTAGTCTCCACAGTCAAGGGTTAAGCCTTCATAGTACCCCATCTTGAAGGTGAACGGCCCCGCAACTTTCACCTATTACTGCTTGCCAATTTGTGCCCTCTGCTCGTCATGTTGGTCTGAACCCATTATCCAGGTATCCTCTGTTATCTATAATGGCAATCGTGTATAGACAACCCCTTAAATGATTCCCGTGCAGAAATGACATGCAGTCAGCCAGCCCATCTATAAAATCCAATGCATAATACTAGTAGAAAATATCACGTTCCATGTCTCCTAGCTATTTCTCCCAGCTTGAGTTTTTGAACGCTGCAACCGTGCGCCCTCTCGATCCTCCGAGCCAATTTGGAGCATGAGCCTTTTGCATACACGACAGCAACCACTGCTATCTAGTTCGATAAAAGACGTGTATAAATAGTATGTTAGCACCCCGTATGTAGACGGGGACACGCGTTTGGAGCGTTATTCCCCACCTCCTGCTAAGCGAATGCCGGTGCGGGTCCCTGTAAGAGCCACTTCATCTCGCTCTGAAACAACGGTTGATCCTATAGATGTCATAGATGTCTGTCGATCACTAGAGCCAATCCCTTTCGGTAGATGTTATATCTGCTCCAGGAATGCATGGATGTGACAGATGAATTTAATCGAGCACTGGATATTAGGGGATGAATCTGACAGTTGAGCGGGGGATGCAATGGGGGGCGTATTTATACCGTGCGGTCTAGCATGCGAAATACAAAGAACAACCCACTAAGCCATGTGGCAGTCTCTGCTTCTCCTTCTCCTTCTTCGACCGGCCGCGGCTCAGCTGTCGGGACCGGTCGGTCCCCTGACTTCTTATGCTTCCAAAACGGCTACCAAAGTCTGCAACATCATTGACTACGGCGGCTATCCTAACAATGAGACCGATATTGGATCGGCCCTGCTCAGTGCGTGGGATGACTGCGCCAAGGGCGGGCTTGTGTATATCCCACCGGGCAACTACTCGATGGCAACCTTCAATGAGCTCAAGGACGGCGTATCATCAGCTGTGCAGCTGGACGGTGTCATCAACCGCACGGGGAGTGATGGGGCGACAATGTTGTCCTTCCGCAACTGCATCGACTTCGAGTTCTTTTCAGGCAACTCCAAGGGGACCATCCAAGGAAATGGACACGAGTACCTTGTCAATGATGAGTACGGCCCTCGTCTAATGCGCTTTCAGGACATGAGTAACTTCTCTGTTCATGGCTTCGCCCTCGTCGATTCTCCTTCCTACTACCTTACACTCGATACGGTCAGCAATGGCGAAATCTACAATATTGTCATGCGCGGGCCTACCGTGCTGGGAGGGACTGATGCCATTGATGTCTGGGGACAGCATATATATCCACGATATCGAAGCCACAAATGGTGATGAGTGTGTGACTGTGAAGAACCCATCCTCCAACATGGTGATTGAGGATATCTTCTGTAAGGCCAGCGGAGGCATGTCGATCGGATCTCTGTCTACCAACACCAACATCTCCGACATATACTATCGTCATATCTACGCCAACAACGCGGACCCGTGCTTTATAAAGTACCATGGCGGCAATGGGACGGTCAAGAATGTCGTCTGGGATACCGTGACTGTCAATGGGGGCTCTTACCCTTTTTCTATTGATAGCGCTTGGGGTACCAAAAGGGAGGGAGATGGAGTTGAGATTACCAACCTCACATTCAAGGTACTGCAATTGCCCCTAATATGATCAGACCTATTGCTAACTTCTAAAACAATAGAACTGGGTTGGATACAATTCCAATGACTCACGGCCCTCCATTCGCTTTCTATGCACTTCGGAGGTGCCTTGCACAAACATCACTCTCGAGGACGTCTATATGTTTTCCGAGGGTGACTATGCCACATATGAATGCCAGAATGCTTTCGGGGAAGGAGCTTGTCTGAATGGCACTGCTACTGCTACTACATCAGCCGGCTATACCGTCGTACAAACGGTGACCAGTGTCGCGTATGATCTTCTCTTCTTCTGCCTTCCTACATACAGTGACATACTGACTCAAACCCAGCACATATATCACCTCCCGGATGGCCAATGAATTCAGCACGGAATTACTCGCAATCTCATCCTACACCATTCTTCCAGTGCCGACCAGTTTCTACCCCGGCCAGACCCCATATTCTTCCCTCTTACATCTGACCGGGCCTGGTGGTCTCATGACCGCCAGCTCGGCTTCATACAGGACAAGCGCCGTTGCGGCATCGAGCCAGCAGGCTTCTTCCTCGAATCTGATCCCCATAACCACGACTAGCTAAGCTCAAGCAGAACAAACCGGTATATTCACACCCGAGGATCCGACAAATGACTCCTGTGGTCCAAATTATGATCCGCCAGAGGTTAGCATACACCCCAAATTGTCGGATCACAAGCATCACAGTCATCTGGCATATCATCTCAAGAATAAAGCGCATTAAAAAGACGAAAGAGGTGACTCTAACCAGATAGTCCTGCCATGGCGTGTGACTATGCGACTATCCCATTCTTTGGCCCTGTGTCTCTGGAGCAAAGTGCCCACTTTATCATCCATATAGCTTGATCACTGAAAGAACAGTGTTCTCGCAAATATAGAGAAAAGCATATATACTTCCACAATAATCACTAATATGAGTTATCTTCGGCCCACAATTTGTTTTATCGACCAAGCATCAATTCTTCAACTTTTCATTTGATAATCAGATCAGATTCTATTTGCCAAAGGTGAAGCTGGAATCTCTTATCAACAACTACGCACGCACATGCGATCAGTATGTAGGAATGTTACATTAACACTTCTTGGCGATCTAATTCTCGATCATTCCATGCCACATGGAGGATAAAGTACAATATTCATCGCCGGAGCTATGGGACAGTTTTCAACATCAAACCCTGAGACATCTCAATCACGCCTGGGGACGGTCGGGAGAAACAGTACCCTTCACCTTGGCGGTTTCGGTCTCTCCTTCTCCCTTTTGGCTCTTGCCAGGCTCGTTCACGAACGGGTTATCAGTATCTGTGTTAGACAGGCCCTCCTGCTTAGAAGAGATGGTGGCCGAAGAACCTGGTTCCTTCCGGCTGGCGGGCTAAGGAACGTGAGTAGTCAGTTAGGTGTTGCTTGAAAAGTGCTGCAATTTTCAATAGATCGAGAACAGCCGCTCCTGGAGATAGCTCTTACCTGGTCTGCCTCCGAAGGCGCCTTTCCATCTGTTGATGGAGTAGTACCGGAGGACGAGGACGAAGAATCTACCTTCTGCTCCGAGTCGCGATCGGGCTGAGGAGTAGCTTCGCCCGCTGGAGACTCGGCCTCCTTCTTCTCTTCCTTCTCCACGTGTCCAGGTCCGTGAGCTTCCTCGTGGCCGTGCTGGGGTTTCTTCTTCACCCCGCCCTGAAGCAGGTAGTATGCTGTTGGGAGACCCAGACCAACAGATGCGATGAGCCTATTGGAAAACGGTCTTAGTCTCACGCGTTGAACGAGTGCGACTCAATTCCGGGGAGAAGGTAACTACCATGGCATGTCGGAGGACTTAGGAGCGTCATGCGACTGAGCATAGGTCCTGCGTGCGAATTGCTGGGTGGGAGGTCGTCGAGCTGCGACGCCGATGCCGGCACCGACGGCCCTAGCAGATGCGCGGAGCACATGAGGACGTGCGAGAACCATTGTGAAGCAGGTGGTAGCTAGATGAGAAGCTGAGATACAGTATGGGTCTCAGAAGCAAGAAGAGAGAGACGGGATGCAGTCAAAGAGACGAGCAAAATAGGACGATGAGGAGAAGAAAGAGAAGGAGGGAAGGAAGTATGAAGAAGAGGAGGCTGGACGGGGATGGTATGACCTAATTGAAGGCAGGACCGGCAGTCCTTACGTTGCAATCCGATGCATTCTGACCGGAGCGGCTGCTGCCGGGGTGGCTCACGTTCCCTGCTGCCCAGTCATTTACCAGTCACTTACTCGAGAGTTACCTGGCAACTGACGCTGCTCCTTATAAGAGAGCATGTACTTCATAGGACTAGCCCCGTAATTACCGCGAATGATGTAATTGCGCCGTGCGGGGAAATCACTGGATTTCGCCTTGACAGCTTGGACAGCATCCTCTAGACAGATGAAAATTGATCTCTCAGACAACATCAGGAATTCGTTATCTCCTACTACATCTGAAGCTCATATCTTCAATTGACCTTGTTGGTGGCAGTCCAAGGTCGCCGCATAGTTTGGGGGATTGGATGAGGATGGACCATGCACCAATGGCCGCATGGTCCGCCGTAGGAGCTTGTTTCTGCCTCAGGCTTTGAGATCAGCTCCGATAACAGTGGCAGCACCACCTGAACGAAGGCGATCCCTGATACATCCCACTTGTTGATCTGGTTGTCCCCCAAATCAACTACATCCCCAGTTTGGTTGTCCTTTTACAACCCCAGTCACTTCAAATCACTCTCAGTTCCCTACCTACTATAATCAGGTGTCTCTACCCGCCACCCTTCTTTCAACTATCCTAATCACAACGCTCAAATCTACTGCGGGGCTTCACCATGGCGGACCGACACTCCGTGCAGCTTAGCCTCAACAGTCTGCTCTCTAAGCTGGGTGATCCCGATCCGGACATGAGATATATGTCTCTGAATGATCTGCTCGGGATCCTAAACAGCCCCAGCTCTACATTTTTGGCCCACGACCAAGGTGGCTCATCAGCGCTGGCCGAGTGTTTATTGAAGGCCCTGGACGACCAGCACGGCGATGTCCAGAATCAAGCGCTGAAATGGTATGTTAAACCTCACTTTCGATGGATCCAATATCACTAACTCGTGCGCGCTGTCTAGCCTTGGCCCTCTCGTCCTCCGAATGCCCTTCGAAAGCCTCGCGTTGCTGCTTGAAAAGCTCACGAACCTAACAGCCTCCCAGACCATTGATACCTCCGTCCCGAACACCGCTTTGAGATACATCGTTACAGCTCTACCTCGCCCTCAGGCTGGGCAGCCCCCCAGTCAGGAGGCGACCATGGCTTACTCGGCTGTATCTCGGGGGCTCATCCCTCGTTTGACTGGCCCAACCCCATCTCCTACAAGTCGGAGAGGCTCCATCGTCAAGGGAATGCTGGAAAAGGATCCATTAAAGGGTTTCAGTAGTGACGCGATCGACGTTCTGATTCAAGTCGTAACTTGTTTTGGTCCTTTGCTGAAAGAACCCGAATTGAGCGCCTTGCAAAATTCCGTCATGTCCATCATCGATAACGACACGGCTGGTACCGTGGTTACAAAGAGGGCTCTGGCGGCTATTTCAGCCCTCGTCTTCCATTTCTCGGACGCTCAGCTTAGCGCTTTTGTAGGGGGGCTCGTGCAAAGATTCAACTCCACACAGCTTAGCACTGTTCATCGGCGTCACCTGATTGCGGCTGTTGGTGGTATAGCTAAAAGCGCCCCGGCTAAGTTTGGTCCTCATCTGCCTACCCTAGCCCCATTTATCTTTTCTGCTGTGGGCGAGGATAACCTACCACAAGTGAGTCCTTGACCCGTATCCGAAACTCTTCTCCATTTGCTCACGCTCTGACCTGTGCAGTAGTCAGTCCAGGTCCCAGCGTCGTTTTCCGTACGCTCGATTGCGTGAGGGACATCATCTTGCTAGTCTCTTTCAACTTATTCCTCAGGATGGCGGCTTTCCATGTAATATAGGATCTCGCCTTATAGACTTGATGAGCCTTCAGTCGTCTGGGTGCCATGATAATACCCCTAACGAGAAAATGCAATGATGCCTCCCCTCGTTACCACAAACGGAGTTCTATAGGGTTACATAGCAGGCCTTGCGAGTAGTAAATGAGTTGCGTTTCTTGGTCGGCTTCAAGCCAGCCAAAGGTAGGGCTACACGGATAGGTCTGTGTTCTTATGGGAATTTGAGATGTTCACAATCCGCCTGGATGTCATTGCAATATCTCTTCGGCTGCCGATCGTGGGCGCGCTCCTTCCGTCGTCGTGTGTCAAGCTGCCACTGGCGGTTTCCTACCAGCCAGGGCTATTTCAGTGACCTTGACGTTGCACTGACAGTCGCTGCTTCCACTTGCACAAATTGAGGCCAGGCAGCCGAATCACTCCTCCCTCCGACCTTCTTGTCTATCTTTTCTCTTCTCTTCTCCCACTACACATCTCATCACCCGTACCAGAATATTTACTGTCTCCATTACCCTGCATCTTATTCGGGACTACATTTTACCACCCCATACCTTCTCACCATGCACATGCTTCGCTTGGTTGCTTCTGGCCTAGGTCTTGTAGCGTGCTCGACTGCGCGCAATATCATCAACCTACAGCCTGACCATCAAGGGACACGCCTTCTACCTCTTAGTCATGGAAATTCTTCTGCTCAGGACCTTGTGGGGCGTGGTGCTAGCAATCGATGTGGCCCTGACGTTGGCAAATGCGCACCGGGTAAATGCTGCTCAACTGCTGGTGTGTTCTCCGTTATTCTCCTTGGTTAAAATCAAATATGCTAAGTTGCTACAGGTTATTGCGGAGACTCGAAGAACCACTGCAGCTCTCCCGACTGCCAGATCGATTATGGTCATTGCGACGCTCATATAACCCCAGGAGGTCCGCCTACTGACAAGATTCCCCGGCCTCTGAATGGCAACGTCCCCTATGGTCCACGCTTCATTCGGTCTTGTACTGTTCCGGGAACCATTGCTCTGACTTTTGACGATGGTCCCAAGGAATACACGCAGGACCTTCTTGACCTTCTCGACAAATATGAGGCTAAAGTGACGTTTTTTGTTACGGGAAACAACAACGCGAAGGGCGAGATTGACAGCCCTGGGATGCCTTGGGCGTCACTGATTCAACGTATGCACCGCAGTGGACATCAAGTTGCAAGCCATACCTGGTCGCATCAAGACCTCAGCAAGGTTACGCAATCGCAGCGCCGGGTTCAGCTGCTTTGGAACGAAGTCGCGCTTCGTAATATTTTGGGGACAATCCCCACTTACATGCGCCCCCCATATTCCAGCTGCACGGCGGAATCCGGCTGTCTGAATGATCTTGGCTCGCTCGGGTATCATGTCATTCTGTATGACATCGACACTGAAGACTACAGCCATGATAGTCCGGAGGCGATCCAACGATCCAAGGACATTTTCGATCGGAACTTGGACTCTCGGATAGAGTTTGATAGGCCCTGGCTCGTTATCGCTCACGACGTCCATGAACAAACAGTGCACAACCTCACCGAGTACATGTTGAAAAAGCTTATTGCGGAGGGTTACCGCGCGGTGACAGTTGGCGAGTGCCTCGGTGACCCCCCAGAGCTCTGGTACCGCAAGGATGACAATTTTGACGACCGCAATATACGGAAATCCAACAAGACCAAGAACTCGGATACCAAACCCGTGTCAGTTGACGGCATGTGTGGCGAGAACACCTCGTGTCTTGGATCGCGGTTTGGTCCTTGCTGCAGTAGCACTGGTTTCTGTGGAAGCATGTCTTCATTTTGCGGTGAAGGGTGTCAGCCCGATTCTGGGTATTGTGGTGACAATGCCACCGCCGCCTCTACTGGTTACTTTAGTTCGGCCAAAAAGCCCTCCAAATCGGATGCAGGGTCCCTGCTGCAGCTGAGCCCATCCGTGGCGGTTGTGATATTGTTGACCCTTATGGTGTTGATGGAATAAGCCAATTATAGAGGCTACGGCCCGGTCGGCACTTTTATATACGATCGCTTGGTTGTATAATGTTGGGGTGTGCATGCATTGCGTCATGAGGAGCCAAGGTGGACTTCATAACGCTATGGATGCTTTCCAGAAAAGTGGTGGTCTTGTACTTTTACTAGAGTTTAGTCTTACCAATATGATGAATGCTTTGGGCACGACTCGGTTGCTTCGTGAAATCAGTCTTGGCTGTGGAACCGCATCAATATCTGATGTTGACACTTGTAGATCTTCTCCAATACAATGCCGATGCTCGATAGGTCCCGTAACATCCTAGTGACGATACCGATCTAGTATGACATAAGGTATATAGAAGCAGCATGTAAAGCTATCAGTACAACAAGAATACCCCACTGGTACAGTGCAGTTTCGTAGTTGACCGTACAATATAAAAAATGCTTCATCGGTACAGAAGACCGAGTACAGACGCATCCCATCACTACGAATAGTGCCGAAGGTCACCGTTTAACTATCTTCAGCAACGGCGCGATCCTCGCCCTGCGACTCAGACCAACTCTGTAGGGCACTTTGCTCGTCGATGATATCGGGCTGTGCTTCGTTGGCCCTTTGGTAGGTTTTAAGGGTGTAGTTGGGGTTGTTTCCTGGTGAGTATCTGGGGTTTGTTCTTCTTCTTCATGTTGTTGGTGTTCATGCGGTTCCAGCTCAGGTTCTGGTTCTGCCTCTGGATGTGCTTGTGGATTGGGGGCGGGTTCTGCTGGGAGGGCATTCTCTTTGTCGGATTGAGGTTGTGGTTCCAGTGGAGGCTCGGTAGGTGGTAGTGGATCGATGGGGTGTTCTTCAACTGTGATCTTTCTCTTACGGCCGCGCTTTTTGGGCGCTGCTGCCGCTGGGGCCGGGGGTGTTTCTTCCTGGACAGGTGGGTCGGCGTTGCTGTTGTTGTTGTTGTCATCGGGTTGGTTGTCGTGAGTTGTTGGGTTGAGTGGTCGCTCATCTATCCAGATGACGTCGTCTTCGACATCGGACTCGTATGTTTTTGTTAGGGTTAAGGATGTGGTTTTGCCGCGTTTGAGCTTCTTCTTTTTGGGCTCTTTTGGTGGGTTTTTAGATGGTTGGCTTGTGTCTTGTAGGGGTGAGTCGATGAGGATAGGAGTTTGGTCGTGTTCTGTAGTAGCGAAGGGGTCGGTTGAGGTTGTTTCCGGAGGCACAGGGATTGTGGTCGTGTTGTTTGGTGCTGAATCAGTCTGATCTTGTTCATCGCGTGGTGGTTTCGCGTTCTTCGGTGGTCTTCCTGGCTTGCGCTTTTCGGGTTTATTGGTATTGTTGGTGGTAGTGGTGGCCGTCGCATCTTGATTTATTGCAGCACTAGGGTGGTGGGCCAATTCATCGTCATCGTCGTTATCAGGAAGGCTTTGCTTCTTCTTGCGGCCTCGTTGTTTCTTCTCGACGACTGGGATCTCAATGGTTACTGGACCGGCGAGCTCGTCGACGCTTCGATGGGATTGCTGCGCTGAATTGTCGCTCTTTGATCTGCTGACTTTTGGCGATACGACTGAAGAGAAGGGCTCCGTATCGTGTGGGGAGAAGGGGGTTGGCTGAACGGAGTTATGTCGTTGAGGGGATTTGTATGCGATCTCGGTCTGGACGATGCCGGTTGGATAGCTAGCGAAATCATTGTCAGGATAGAAACTCCCAGATGGGCGAAGGGATGACTCGAACATGTTGTATGATGCTCCTGTTGAGACTGAGTAGTTGGAGCTTGTATGTTGATTGTTCTGCTCGGTTGGTTCACGGGTATATAGGTTCGTGGTGTCTGCGGGCGGAAGGTCCTGTCCGGTCTCATATTGTAGTCGTTGGTCGGGTATATTGAGCTGCGGGTCTGCATATAGTGGAGGCTGCTCTGAAATGTTATCAAGATTGCCTTGGTTGATTAAGGCTATATCGTTAGGAGCGGGGAATTCCGAAGCAATCTGCTCATGAAGAGGTGCCGAATCTGTCTGCGCCGCTTCCATCGCAACAGCGTCCTGATGCCCAGTGTGTCCTACGTGATGCGCTTCTTCATCATCAAACAGTCGTTGCTGCGCAAGACCAATTTCCGTCATCATCGTGCCTGGGGACAATTACGCTTGTTAGTGTTTAAACTAGAAGAACTCCACGCAATTCTCACCAATCGACCCGCCTCCCACATCGCCCGGTATCCATCGCTCTTCTCTGCGCTGCTGGGAGGAGGATATACCCCGATGTGCTGATTCCTGGGATTGTAGGAATTGGTCGAAATTAATGCTCATGTGCGAGTCATGACCTGTCTGCTGGGCTTGGTAGTGTGCATCCTTCTGCACGTCAACGTGTGTGTTATCGGCATTGGGCCTTGGGGATGGAGGCCCCGCCAAAGGGTCGTCTTCATCGTCGGAGTCCTGAATCACACGCTTGGAGGACATTTATAGGGAGACGTAATATGTCTGGACAAAAAGAGGTCAAATAATCATGCGATTTGGTATCATTCGATCTGGTAACAATGATTTTGATGACCGCGTCCCGGAAATCTGGGGAGCGGAGCGACGCGAAAGCACGTGCTGATAAGTACTGATGCCTGAGGCATCATTTCCCTTGCGGGGAATGTCAACAAATGGGCGGTCAGAAGCGACAAAACGCGAACAGAATGATGTATCTACATAAAGGTATCTCCGAGTTCGTTACATGCCCCATTATTCCATGGTACTCTGCGGTCGCATCACACCTCGGCCGAAAAACTCGCTGACCACTGCGAATCGGTCCTTGGAACGTTGCAGCTCACCCTTGAAAAGATCGTGTTGATCTGCCGATTCAACCTGTCTCTTCCGGATGGCCTTGATCGTCGAGTTCTGCGGCGCGCAGACAGGGCATTCAGCATCTTCATCCACTCTGTTCAAACACCTTTGATGGAAAGAATGCTTGCAAAGGAAGTGCACTGTAGGAAGGTCTAGAGCGCCGCCACAGGACATGCATCGACGGGCCTGGAAGACGACTGGTTTGCTACCCAATTGTTCAAGCTCCTTCCTTTTGTTTTCGGTCTCCGTACTATAACTGGATATCAAGCGGCGATTCTAGGTTCATCATTAGATCCAATGTGTCAACGAGTGTGGAAAGTGACCAACCGTAGAGATCTCCTTGCGTTCCCGCTCAATGTTCTCGCTGAGGTACTTCTTCACGCGACCCATTGTGACAACAGCGTTGTTGCTCAGGGTTTGGATAACTTGAAGCGGTGTCATGAGGCCTCCCTCATCGATTTTCTTGAGAACAGCATCTAGCTCATCTCCAGCTTCCTCCAAGATTCGAGGGCTCGAGGCAAAATACGTGAGCGCATCCACATAGAGTTGAGGTTTCTCTGGCCCGTATCTTTTCAATGCCTTGATGGCACCCTGAGTATCCTTGGCAGAAGTGAACGACCTAAAGATGTCGGACAGGAGGCCTTCTTGCTCCCGCACCAGTGTAGAGCCCTCGCGGAAGCCAGACAGATCAGAAAGTAGAAGGACACTAGAGGTGGAGATCGGTATCTAAGAAGAGATCAGCACGGGTGAGTGAAAGCAGGCATTAGTAGTAGTCTTACATCCTTGCCCTCAATGAGCTTCTCGGCCTTTTCTTCCCACTCCACTTTCTCCGTAACATCTTTCTTTCGACTGGCAGTGTCGAGGTACATCTCGAAAAGCGTCGTATAGAGATCTACCTTCTCATCTTCTTTCAGGTTCTCCTGTTGAATAAGCGCCTCTAGAAATGAGATAAACTCATCCGGATGGCCCACAAAAACCGAAAATGCAGTCCTTGGTTTTGGGACTTGATAATCTGTTGAGGGCTCCGCGGTATTATCTTCTTCTGGAGGCACTGTTTCGACTTCCTCTGGCTTCGGCCCCGCGCTAGCGTTCATCAGAGGCAGAGGAAGGAAAGCAGCTAAGCTTTGTAAAGTACTGCTTGTTTGTGCTTGTGGTTCCGCCGGAGGCACTTCCACCTCGGTCCTGGGAGTATATTGGCCCTTGTAGTACTTGATGAAAAGCTCGGTTGTTTTCTCGGGGCAGTTCGATAGCAAAACTCGGGCATACTTCATCAGGTTATGGTAGGCCTACAGTTGTCAGCACTCAATGTTAGGACCATAATGGAGGGTAAGCACGAACCAACTCCGGGTCTAACCTCCAGATGTACTCGACGGCCTCTGCATATTTCTTAGAGTCCTCGATCAGGATATCAACCACTATGTCGTTTTCGCCGTATTTTGTAGCCAGGTACGCAGCTTGCTCATAGTAGCCACCTTGTCTACACATAGCGATTGCAGTTTCCAGGTCAAACTTGAGCTCACCAGGTGCTTTGATAAAGGCATCAAGCTTGCCGGTGTCTTTCAGCTTTGCATAGCAATTTAGGAGCAGAGTGGTATGGTCAACTGTAGCTCGGTCATGATCATGGAGTTCTTCCAGGTACTCGATTAGGTTGTGTATACGCTGTGTATCGAGGTACTGTGCAAAGGTTAGCGTCAAATCATCATACTGGGCCAGCGGGCGGTTGAACCTTTCGAATCACTTGGGAAGGCTCTGTGTTATCGATCGCTCTAAGGTACTGTTGCATAGCTGTATCATAGTCTCCTCTTTGGTAGAGGAAGTCACCATATTTACGGTAGATTGCGTTTTGCTGAAGAGTGTCGACGCCCGTTTTCTGTGCCAAGTTGATCGCTAATATGTAGAGGTTGCGCTGGTAGAGGATTTCAAGCTTCTGCTGGAGGCTTTTCTCGCGATATCGGTACAGCTAGTAACAAGAATATGAGTTACGGCTCATGTTCAGATTGATAGGAGCATACCTTTCCATCTGTAGTGAGGAGAAACAGATCCCCCCATTCGATGAAGATATTCTTCACGGAAGACACGAGAGACTCGGAGTGCGCGATGAACTTCAGATCGGTATCAAGCAGGGTGAATGTGGTCGTCTTGAAAATATCGTCGGCTTGATTGACACCGATATTTCGCAAAGTGTCTGGCTTCGAAGCCGTATCTCTAGGCGGACAAACCAGAGAAACATAGTCCTTAAACGTATTGATCAAGTCTTTACGGCTCTCGAAGGCATAGCTGGGACCACGGCCGTGTGGTCCGTATGTATATATCGCATCCTCCCGGGCAACAAGAACATCACCTGTGTCTTTATCCAAGCTCAGGCAACCGACAGCACAGCCCATATCGTCCAGCACGCGGGCCGGCTGGCCCTGTCCTCTACCGGAGATGATCAGGGCCAGGATGCGACTTGTCGTGGAAATATATAATGTCGATACTGGTCCACTCTGCACGCCAAGCCCCGTTATCGGTTCCTCTGATTCGAATACGATGCGCTGTCGCGCACCGCGGTCATGGATCAAGTCACCGCGAATTATCGTAACGGACCCATTCGCAAATCCAACTGCCACCTGCGACAGATCGTCAAGGACAGCGAAAGCCGATACCTGCCCCATAGATATTCAGCATTCATAACAAACATTCGGAGCAATTATCCATACGGGAAACATCCGTCTTGCATTCTGGACTGACGTTGTTGACAGGCATCGAGGGGCTCCGGTCTTCTTCTCGGGCTTGTCGAGAGCCCAGACCTTCACGACCGGCTCATTGGGAAGGTCTTCCGCTATTGTTACCAGTAGAGATGTCCCTCCTATTTGCCTGATGTGTGCAATGGAGCCCGTCTCCGATGCCTTGAACGACCGGACAAGCTTGAAGTTCGTCGAGATGATATGGACAAAGCCATCGCTGGATCCGAGAAAGAGGTTTGCAGAGCCGGTCGAGAGGGAAAGGATGTCAGACTGTGACCCATTTGGTGTTAGATTTGGGCGCAACGGGTTCCGGGGGGGGCAAGAGAGATCAAGGGGCGTACATTGAAGATCGAGGAGCTCTCCTCCGGGAGTTTCACCGGGGAGACGTCGAAGAAGTTGAATGCTTTCCACTAGATCACTTTGAATTAGTTCAGTTCGATCTCCAATGCGGAGATGAGATCTGTTCTCACTGATGTCAACGCCATCTGGAAGTGGCCCACCCATGGACCGACGACGAGGAAGATAGATAGGGTGGGATGGGATCCGAGCTGGAGTGACCGTTCGGCAGGTCCAGGTGGATGAGCTCCGCCGCACTAGCGCCGTAGCTCCGCCTAAACCACCCACGTCATCGGGGGCCTGCCAACCATTTGTCTATCATTTCCATTCACAATCCATAGAAACATCTCAATCAATCCTATCCCGTTAGTTCATGCTTCAATCCGCCTACTACGAAGCTTTGGTGCCTGTGTGGCCTTTGAGAATACAGGAACTAGGTCTATCCCGCTTACACAACCAACTGATATATATCTAGTATGCTAGTTGAATGCTGGCAATACTAGTTCTCACCAACTAATCCACTCCATGCAGTGTTTCTAACATCACTACACTGAATGCGACAGCCAAAAAGAGGTCAGTTAGTTCGAGTCGAGTCCTTAGTCCTCACCTAAACTACTTGAATGCAAGGTCCACATCATTATAGCAACGCATGATGGTGTCAACTCGACAATTCTCCCGTTTATACAAACAATGCCATACACTTTATCGTATCCCACACTTCTCATCCAACACAAAGACCTCAATTCCAAACAAGCGGTGTCTAGCTGATATTCGGGCCCCGGAACGACCGCGTATCTTTCCTAGCGCAGGATGGGAAAACATCGATTCTTCCTTACAAGTTGAAGAGGAGGCCATCCCTACATACAAACCCGAAAGATTTTATCCAGTCCACATCGGCGAAGGTTTCAATCGCCGATATCAAGTGGTTGGCAAACCGGGTTATGGATCAACAGCGACAGTATGGTTATGTCGTGATTTACTATAGGGCCAAATGATTCAATGTTTTATAGGCTCAATCTCACAGAACAGGGACCATTGTTATATAGCATTGAAGGTCTACATAACCTCAACATCACCTACGCAAGAAATCGCAATCTACAAACATCTGAAAGCCATCCAATCTAACCACGCAGGCCAGTCATGCCTCCGAGGGTTGATCGACATATTCCAGGCCCCGAATCCAGACGGACATAGAACTCATACTTGTCTTGTGCATCCACCTCTTGGGATAAGTCTCGACCAGCTCTTGCCGCTACTCCCTGATAAAGTCATGAGTAGCGCCATGGTAAGAACAACGATGCGAAATATTCTCGCCGCTCTAGCTTTTCTACATACCGAGGCCCGAGTCATACACACAGGCCAGTATTTCAATCATTTCTCCAAAGCCATCCTGATATTACAATAGGGTACAAGGCTAGGAAATACTAACTGTTGCAATAGACATACAACCGAACAATATCCTTCTGGGTATTAAAGACAATACGATTCTATCAAAGTTCGAAGAAGCATAATTCGAAGCGCCCGTGCCACGAAAGACTCTCGAGAATCGTACAGTGTATCTCTCACGACCATTCCCTATTTCATACGGGACACCTGTTCTCTGTGACCTAGGCGAGGCTCGACTCGGCACAGACAATCAACAGGGAGATATAATGCCAGACGTTTATCGGGCACCGGAAGTCATCTTGAACATGAGCTGGGACTATAAAGTTGATATCTGGAATGTCGGAATGGTGGTGGGCAACCCATTCAAATAAACCTACCAGTACTACCATGACGCTAACAGCAACCAAAGATCTGGAGCTTATTTGAACAAGGACATCTCTTCCAAGCCCGGAACCCCGAAGGTAGATTAGACGATGGACACCATCTCGCCGAGATCCAAGCCGTATTGGGAAGCCCTCCTTCCCAATTCCTGGCTCGAAGTGAGAGGAGCACACAATTCTGGGATGCTAGTGGTCAGTATACCCCTCTTCTCCCTCTGAACAACCCATATGAGGGTATCCGCCACACCTACAGGTCTTTAACATCGAAACCAGGTCAATGGAAAGGCCTAGTTCCGATCCCAAAGTACGACCTCGGGTCCCGGGAAGAAAGACTGGAAAATAGCGAGAAAGAGGATTTCTTACGCTTCCTTAGACGAATGCTGCGTTGGCTACCGGAAGAGAGAGCCACTGCAAAGGAGCTTCTATTTGACCCTTGGCTGATGCGTGGTCTCTTCAAATAAAACCAGACATGACCTTGACGTGTGTTTTCGTCCGTCAAGGGGCTTTTGGCTTACCTCTTCCTGTACTCTGTTTGATAGACCTCTATTGGTTATTCATGGGAACATGTGGGAATGGCTAGATGGCGGTACCAGCGATACTAGACCTCATAGGACACTACTATATTTCAGACGCTTTTAGAGAGCGAACATGTTCTAACCTATTTTTTTCTAGAATGTCTTCTATGGTGAATGCTCATGGCAAATAGGTATCATTGCTGTTACTATCCCGTACTATTCAAAATCATCTGCCATTAATGCTGAAAAGTTTTTATAATATATATAAACAAGGATATCATGTCGCTATGCCCCATATATGATGCAAGTTGCCTCGAAATATAGACCCAAGAACAATAGAGCATAAGGAAACGAAGAAGATTGCACGAGCGCCAAGTACGCCTGTCGTACATGCAGATGGTTTCAAGTATCCAGGTGCACTGCAGAGCGACCAAGGCCCGCAGAGGATGATGGCCTAGATTTTGCACTCCTGCACTGCTGGATTTCATTGTTGATCTCGAAGCTCTGCTGAAGCCAGCTCCCAGCGTCGGCAATGGCTTGGTTAAGATTAAAACTGTCTGCACCAGGGGCGAGACCTTGCCCGTCTTCAAAGGTAGTCGGATTGGTACCAGATAGGATAATTGGCAAAGGGCTGCCCTGAGAGTCGCCTGGGATGTCCTCTTGAGCAGGGGGATCGAGTGGTAAAATGGTAGGATCGCCATCTTCATCATGCTCCGAGGACGAAGACGAGGCTGTATCAGTACCAACAGACCCTGGCTCCATCCTGCTTGACATTGGTTCCTGTGGAGATATGAATTGAGGTCTGGCCTTCTCCGTACTGAATGTGAAAGGTGTCACGGCATCAATGATGCATTGAGTACTCATTGGCAATCGTGCAGTTCCTGGAGGCTTTGCCCGGGAATATCTACCAATTCGGTCAGAAATGTTCATCCGATGGAATGGCGTAATGTAGTTGGCAGGTGACGAAGGCTGATTGAATGCTTCTCCTTGATTGTGCTCCTGGCTCTTCAGATCATTCTGGAAAGACTTTTGTGCATGCAACAAGGCCGCCTGTGTGTTGAAATGTAGATCCGGGATTGTGTCATTATCGCATTCTGAGTTAGGTTTGAGCGCAGAAATTGTGTGCAGCGAGGTGACATGCTCTGCCATGGCAGGATTCACCGAAACCTGTTGGGCTGAAGGTAACCTATCACTGACATTTGCGCCTGCAGCATTGTTAGTTGATCTTAACTTCCGCGATTGTGAGCTAGCCTGGTGATCCGTGCGATCAGAATTTTTGGACACGTTCACATGAAGACTGTGCAAGTTCGATTCGGTCCTAGACATCTCGGCTTCAATGGCCTGCATCGAAGTCGTGCTTGGGGGTATTGGCACGTGCTGGCTCGATGTCTGGCCGTCTTTAGCGCTGATTGCCTTGTCTGGAACCTGATCGTTTTCCGTATATTCGCTATCCGGCGACGTAGCATCGTTTTCCGTTTGAGCGGAGCGTTTCCCACGACGATATTCAAACTTTGGTAGATGAGAAGTTGAAGTATCCACACAAAGTGAGTTCTGCTGGTGCTCCGAATCTGACACGGACCCTCGTATAACGGGTTGGGCTCTAAGATTCCTGCTGGTGAGTTGGGATTTAACACTGTCCGGAACATGGCTGTCAAAAGTAGTGTCATCTCGTGAGTTCGTGCGCGTTCTGAGTAGAGTTCTCGTTGTTACTCGATAGTCGGTCCCTGGAACTTGTATTGTATAATGCCGTTCGTCCCGATGCCGAGACAATATTGTAGCTGTAGGAGACGTAGGTGGATCAACCTTTCGAAAATCGATCCCTGCGCGATCCTTCCTTAACCAGCTTTGATCGGTATGTTGGAGTGGGGTCAGAGTATCCAGTTGCCCGCTGGCTCCAATTGCCTTCTTATATTGTATAGTCCTCTTTGTCGTGCCGCTAAAACTTGGCGTTTCGCCGCGACTATCTCGCGGTCGTTTCAACAATGGCCCACGAGCAGCATTTTCATGGGGTTTTTGTTCCGCTGAAGGGTATGGTGGATTAGAAGAAGGAACGGCAGACTTTGTGCGAGAGATGTCTGATGGGTCACGGTATAGGGGTCGTTTGCGCGGGATAGTCCCTGGGATCACAGGCCGCTCCAACTGAGCTGATTCTCCGCCTCCTTTCCGTCCTGAGCCGGCGACCCTTTGCCTGTCTTTCCTCCAAGGGTTGGCCCAACTGTTGTCCAAGGGTCCGCGAAGCGAGGCGGAAAGGATGAAAAGCGGGGTGCCATGGAGATAAGCCTGAGCGAGCTTTTCTATCCGCTGATCTCGAGCAGCACGGTCATTGTCGTCTAAGTCATCATCGGAAGCGACAAGGGAATCGGTGTCTAGATTGGGCGGGGAAGGCGAGATTGTTTCCAACGAGAGCGGGGAAACTGGATGACGGGGTGGCATCAGGGTGAAAGGGGGCGGTCAATAACAGGGATAAAGATTCCGATACTGCAGCAGTCCGGCACCGACTGCATCTGAAGAGGAGCAACAAAGAATGCGGGGGATTGATCCTCATAGCTCCTGGAGCAGGTGGGTGACGGGCATCATCATCATGCATGGATCGATCTTGACCGCATCGGCCAGCGTCCATCCACTCTCTCGGCCTGAACCACTTAACGCGTCTCCGGCGCGGCTACCCCAGCAACGCCCCCTGCTTAGCTAAGACATGGCACTTTCTTCACTAGGAAGGCCCCCTTGAGCCCGTGAATATTGTCATACAGAACCCTTGGAATTGGACTCGGCAAGTCGTCGCCCTTCAATCCACGCCATTGGATCCAATGGCTGGAGTTGCATAACCCGAATCCAGGTGAGGACGGAAAACACATACGAAGCAGCTCAGGGATTTACAGGAGTGTGCTGTTTGGCAAGACAACAACTGGGGATGCTCTTAGCGCCATCTTTGGCAGGGAAGAGGCGCAAAGATGCTCCCCACATCCCCGAAATTGGTGCTAAGCTGCTAGCAGGCATGAACTGCAGGAACTGAGCCGCATTTACCCTCGTCTCCGATGGCCTGGCCACAAGCTGTCCATGGCCCACAGTGACAACTCGGACATCCAATTTACTGTACGGAGTACTCCGTAGGCTCCGGGTGAATGCGCCGTCAACCGACTCACCAGCGATGCCTCATTTCCCTAGTGTGAGCATGCTGGGACTGGTATGATCCTCGCAAACTATTGAGGACGGAGGATTTATTCGCCAAAACTAGGCCAGCTGAAATATTTCCGACTCCAGTCGTTATTATCATATTATAGGCGAGCTAAGGACCACGCGCAGTTAATCCCAAAGGAATGGTCTCGTATTCATTCGAGAGGCTCATTATACAGGAGTATAGGGACTCATCCTCGGCCCGCTGGCGCTGGTGGTGGTGATGATGATGATATCGAAGATGCCGCGCTAGTCGCAAGGTCTACCTGTTTAGGCCACCAGACGGGTTTCCTATTGTTCCGCACTCCGCACGGAGCAGGTCAGAGGTGGTGGCGGCCTATCCTGAAACCGAATGCCCCTATTTAGATCGATCTTAGTTGCACGGAGATCGGAGGCTAGCAGGAGTGTAGTAGACAGTAGATGGATAGTCTATCTATCTACCTAGATGGATCACCGTGCGACAGTCGTATTCGTTCCGTTGCCAAGAGTGAGAGTGTCGCAGCTCCAGATGCACTTCCGAATTCGAGGACTCGAAGATATTGTCAACACCCGGGATCAATGGGAGAGCAATAAGGGTAGAGCGCAATGCTATGATTTGCATCCTAGGATCCGACAAGGATGGTCTGGCGGTGGTCCGACAAGTCCGACGATCATGGCTGGGGAGCGGGTGGAGCAAGACTGAAGAAGAAGAAAGAAAAAAAGGAAGCCCCCCTGGCCGAGGGAGTGAGTGGATCTCGCACGACTGACATCAACCCGCTCGCTCTGTTCTTCATTCTTCTCCATCCTGTCCTCTTCTTAATCACGCCGTTTGCCCTCGCATCTTTTCGACCCTTTTCCTTTCTTTCTTGTAATACTATTCTCTTGGCTTTTATTCCACCCCTTTTCTGAACCTTTCCCATGCTTGACGGTTCCAATTGATCATCGTGGTCCTGTTCTTATCCTCGTCTCGCCCACTCCACTCCGCTCGGCACCTTTTCCCGCTCCCTCTCTCGGTTTAATCGATAAGAAGAGAGACAAGCAATTGCTTGACCGCTGAGAATAAGAAGGATCTTGCACGAAGCGCCCGTCGCCAATTCTATCGACTATGGCTCGTGTACGGAGAAGGTCGAGTAACCTGGGGGCGGATATCCGGGGAGACACCACCGCTCCCGCCATGGCGACCATGAACGAAGTCAGCCCTATTGAGCCGGAAGCTCCTAAATGGGATCAGGTATGCATGTCCTGCGACTAGAGGATGACCCTCGCTGGGAATCCGCTCCCCCGCTCACTCCTTCATCAGGTCTTGCAGGCTCAAGCCGCCGAGAAGTCCTCCAAGCCGCATACGAAACGTCGCAAGAAGTCCCTGCTCCGTCGCTTCAAGGACACCTGTCTCAAGCATACCTGGGTGCTGCCTCTCGTCATGCTCGTTGTTCTACTCGCGCTGTATGCCGTGAACCCGACCGAGTCCAACCCGATGCACAGCGCCATCTTCTTATCGTATCCTCAACCTCCCAAATACCCTGGCGGTCCGATCATGTATGGAAAGGGCCCGAAAGACATCAGCTTCGTTTGCTTCTATATGGTCGTGCTGTCGTTTACTCGGGAATTCCTCATGCAACGCGTGATCCGGCCTTTCGCAGTGTATTGCGGGATTCGAGGCCGAGGCAAAACCGCACGGTTCATGGAGCAAGTGTACACCGCTATGTACTTTGCGATCTTCGGTCCCTTTGGCCTGTACGTGATGAGCCGGTCGGATATCTGGTACTTCAACACAACGGGCATGTTCGAAGGATTTCCCCATCGAGAGCATGAAGGGCTGTTCAAGGCATTCTATCTGCTCGAGGCTAGCTACTGGGCCCAGCAGGCGCTCGTTCTCATGCTTCAATTGGAGAAGCCCCGCAAGGACTTCCGGGAGCTGGTTGCACATCACATCATCACTCTGGCTCTAATCGGATTGAGCTATCGGTTCCATTTTACCTACATGGGTATCGCCGTTTACATCACGCACGATATTTCCGACTTCTTCCTTGCTGTGAGTAGCCTGACATTGTAGTCTCGTATTTTGTAATCTGTGCTGACCTGATCGTTATGTAGACCTCTAAGACCTTGAATTACCTGGACTCGATCGTCACTGCGCCTTATTTTGTTTTCTTCGTGGGCACTTGGATTTACCTCCGCCATTACCTGAACCTCAAGATCCTTTGGGCCGTGCTGACCGAGTTCCGCACCGTTGGACCGTTCGAATTGAACTGGGAAACCCAGCAGTACAAGTGCTGGATCAGTCAGTACATTACTTTTGCCCTGTTGGCCAGTCTGCAAGCGGTGAACCTCTTCTGGCTGTTCCTGATCCTGCGCATCCTGAAGAACTACATCTTCACCAACGTCAAGAAGGACGAGAGAAGCGAGGACGAAGATTCGGAGGAGGAAGAAGTCGCTGTGACCGATGCTAACAGCCACGCCACCCTTGCGACCGGTATCGACGGACCCACGCTGACTGCCCGTGGCAAGGAGAACCAGACTCCCCAGGTCCTGGTCAACGGCGAGCCCGTCAACTCCAAGAACTAGCTCGGTGCAGTTGCGACGGCCAAGACTGGCTGATTTATTGGAGATGCGTCTCCATCTACGACCCCCGCGGGCTGTATGAATTTCTATGGGCTTGTTTATATTGTATGAACGGACATTTACGACAGGCTTGTTTGGACCTTGTTCAGAAGATACTATTGTTTTTCTTCTCTTTCTTACTTTTGTCCGGTGCTTCTGGTCTACCAGACGTTTCCCTTGATGTGGGTCATGGCGTGCGAAAAAAAATGCATGCAGAGAGTGTGGGTTTAGTTACGAGTTCCATGAGTGAGCGGACCTGCCATGGACTTTGCAGGTTAAATAATATAATAATAGATCATTGAGCTATACCATTGAGCTATACCATACATCGATCGTATTCCTAGACGTTTTCCATATAGATATGTCCTACGATCAGCGACGACCTCAAACGACCCCCTCTCAAGAGTAAAAAACCACCCAGGACGTAAACGTATCGCCCCCCTTCCTTCCTACCCAGTAAATCCAAACCACACCAACACCCCCCAACACTAGGTAGAGCATATACCATCTAGACCAGTCACCCTCGTCCAGGTCTATGGCACCGTGGGCGTCCGTCTCCCGTAGACAGACAAGCCTCAAGCGCCAACATTGGAGGATTCCACCTCGGCAATACTGGACATATCTTTCGCATTCGAATGAACCCTCGAAGGGATATTTCGCGGCAGTGGTGGTAGGCAAATCGAGCAGAGGATAGCCATCGCCAATAGGGTATGTAGTGCCATCCATGGGCACTGTATGCCGGGACATACTAGAGCAAGGAACATGCCGTGGGATGGGCTCGTGTGTGTTCGCGGTGCGGTTGGATGAAACCCCGAAGGGACATTCAACCCCGCGACCATAGAGTACTCCAGCTCAGTATGTTACCCTCTTTCCAGAATAGGTATCGTCATGTAGATATGTAGTATCATGAACACCATGTGTCAGTACTCAGGCCAAGGGCCATGTATTGATATAGGAAGGCATAGTTGGCGCCACTAAGGAGTTTGAAGGTTCTGGCTGCATCCTCTGTAACTGAGGCAAGCCTTTGGAAAGGATATCAGGAATTGGTATTGTCATCTCGTCGGGCGCATAACACCATAGACATGTCTCCCAAGCATCAATATAAAAGGACCCCGTGCAACCCGAGGATCATCAAGGTGTACACTCCCCTGCACCCAACCGTGGGTTGGACATTGATTGATAAGCTCGATGGCTGTTTGGTTGAAACCAGGTAGTAGTACTACCTAAGTGTTATCGAGAAGAACTTAAGAAGAGCCCGTGCACAACGTAGTCAGGGTTCTGTAAATTCCAATATATACACTCAGGCCCGACTGTTCAAGAATCATTCCACGGCACAGGTCGATGGAATAGTAAATAACAAGCCGATCCGACACCACAACATAGGGTTGTGCACCCATATGTTTGGATATTGGTACATTTAGGTGCCTCTTCCTTGGTTTGGTGGCGTTGAGCTTCCGGTTGAGAAGGTGGCATTGCGGGGGAGTCCAGATTAACACTGTAGCGTGTTGGAGAGGAAGGAACAGATCTTCCCATATACATTGGGTGACGGGGTTGGGAAGGCATCTGCGCAAATTAAATTAGTATTCTCTCGTTTTCACGACGCGTATTAACGGGGGCAGAATGAATGATGGCCTCATGATGGATGGAATGGCGACCCCCAACGGCGAACGTATCGCAGAAGCAGGTTTCATGTACTAGTGACGGAAAGCCTGTTGAGAGAGCCAAATGTAGTAATGGGCAGCCAGACAAATATAGTGTTATACAGCTTGCCAGAATGAAATATAGTGACAGACAGCCTGCCCCAAATACTCAGGATCAGGTGCAGTGACACAAACCCGGTACTCACGGCGATGAATGCTTCCAGGGTACAACAAGGATAAGAAGTTGAAAAAATCTTGCTTTTCATTAGCTAGTAATGATGGATCCCTCACTAATCTAAACAACAGCCCATCTGATCATGCCATTGCCCAGCAATGCCAAACTCATGATCCCGGAGAGCCTTTGCTCGCTTAACAAGTACAGTACAGCGTGGTATCGAATGCTCTATTTATAAACTGAGCTATACTCCTTCGTAGTCGTCGTGAGAGGAGATATTGTAGGTCTTGCGCCGACACGCATCAACAACCCCATGCGGCAGTATTCTGGACTGAATATTCCCGATTTGTTGCGAGGTTGTCTGTCATTGAGAATCTTGACTCGTCGCTGGGGCTTTTTCTACAGCACTGCGTTGCACATTTGACGGAGACGGCCACAAATTGCTTTGCTACTAGAGTGACCAGCGTTGTGTGTCCTCTAGAGAAAGGGATGTGGGAAGATTTCGGGACTGTAAGATGTGGCAGAAGCGCGTCCCGAATCCGCCGCGCTGCTCGGCCAGAGTTTAACTGAAACTCTTCAATCAAACACGTGCTTCCGCACGTCCAGAATGATCGACGTAGTCGCGCATTTGCTAGGAGAGCGAGATTGAGGGACCGTGAACATCGCGTCATGTCCCCATCCACTTCCATAGCAATCGCATGAGTTGTTTCTGGTGGATCGGCTTCCCAATGTAGTCGTTCATTCCCTTATTCAGATACTCATCCGCATCCCCTTCCATAACATTCCCCGTAAGCGCAATGATAGGCATGTCAAGCCCCATGTGTCGAATCTGTCGTGTAGCCTCCACACCATCCATCACTGGCATGCTAATGTCCATGAGGATCGTATTGTACGATAAAGGCTGCTGCTTGACAAGCCGGACGGCCTCCGCCCCATCCCAGGCAGTGTCAACTCGAGCAAACCCCATGTTCTGGAGAAGTTTGAGCATGACCATCTGGTTGACCAGGTTGTCCTCGACTAACAGAACATGCTTGTGAGGGGCAATGTCATGGACCTTCCGTTCTATATCACCGGCTTCCTCCACCGGTGTCCCGGCCATTCTATTTGGCACAGCCACGTTCACGCGATGCATCTTGGTGGTCAGCCAGAAGATACTACCGCGTCCTTCTGGATTCGGTCGGTAGCCAACACTCCCGTCCATTAGTTCTGCCAAGCTCTTGCAGATCGACAACCCAAGTCCTGTGCCCTGGTACCGCTTTGACCCAGACTCGGCAAACCGGGTAAACGGCGTGAATAACGAGCCTAGAGCATCCTCGGGGACGCCGACTCCCGTATCAACAACTTCGGTCATGATATGGTACACATTGGGATCCTCCGCGTCGTTGGAGAAAGAATTGTGGACTTGAACATATCCTTTCTCGGTGAATTTGACCGCATTTCCGACTAGATTCTGGAGGACCTGACGATACCGCAACGGATCACCTTCAACCTTGCTCGGAAAGTTTGGCGGGATGTAGCTAGTTAGTTCAACACCAGGCTTGAGAGCCCCCTTGCAATTGCGCACCACCGCTCCGGTGACACCGTCAATACTGAAGGTTTCGGGATGTAATGTGAAAGACCCGGAGGACAGCTTTGAATAGTCGAGAACGTCATTGATTACCTGGAGCAATACAGAGGTAGAGTCCTCGATGATAGAGGCATATTCGCGTTGTCGATCGTTCAACTCAGTGCCCATCAATGATGTAAGTGCTAGGAGCATGCCATTCATTGGGGTGCGAATCTCATGGCTCATGTTCGCCAAAAAATCGGTCTTCAATTTCGATGATTCTTCAAAAGCCGCAATCATGCGGGTCTCCGCTGCATTGCGCTCAGTCAAGTCTCGGGTAACTTTGGTGAAGCCAATGTGACGGCCCAGCTCGTACATTGGCGTGATCAGCACATTCGCCCAGAACCGCGAACCATCTTTGCGGTATCGCCAGCCTTCATCTTCCACCTTGCCTTCACGGAGACAGACTGTAAGCTCCTTTCCAGGCTTATCCGCAACGCGATCCTCCTCACTGTAGAAAGTGGAAAAGTGTTGTCCGATAATCTCCTTGGCCGAGTACCCTTTCAGCAGGGCAGCACCGGAATTCCAGGTTGTAATATAGCCACGGGTATCGAGCATGAAGATGGCGTAATCCTTGACGGTATCCAACAAGACTTTGTAAGTGTCATTGACGTAGGAACGGCGGGTGTCTACCGCCGATTTAGTGAGGTCCTTGGTGACGTTGAGTGCCTCAAGGACCAGGTATAACAGATTAGATTTTTCAAAGATGGGTGTGATGCGAAGACTATAGTAGGAGCTAATATCGTCTATACAGATTTTGTCAATTAGTTGGACGTCCTGCGTCGTGATAGCGGCGCGTAGCGCGCCATAAAGAGTAGCAACATCTAGGGCCGGCAGTTTGCGAGGACAGACATCGCAGATGAAACTGCCGAGCAGCGCGTCCCTTGATAATTGGACGAATGCCACGTGGGATTCGGACACCTCCACGACATTTAACGAAGAGTCGAGGATGACGGTGGGAATGGGGGTAAAGCGATAAATTCGACTTAAAGCGGCGTCGGATTCCCGCAGGCTGACCTCGCTCATGCCATGGCTATCAACGCGCCGATTGTCGGGACTGGGAGGGGACTGCGTCGGCTCCCTGTCGAGTTTCATATGATTCCCCTCATCATCGTCATCGTCGTCCGGGGGTGTCGTTACCATGGAGAAGTTGAGAGGTTGGGGCTGGGTCTTATTCTCGATGTCGAGATGGAACAGCCGCTTGTTGAGGTCCATGGTCACCACGTATGGCACCAATGGTGGCTTCACACGATCTTGAGGCGGCGGGAGGAGAGTCCTTGCAGCATCCGGGACGGTTGAGCGGGAATAGGGCATGGATTTGAATGGAAGGCAACGGGGGGGTGTGACAGGATGGAACAGGATGAGTAAGGAAGTAGTTCGGAGGTCGAGCAACAGGAGGAAGGGAGGAGGACGGAGGAGAAGAAGGAAGAGGAGGCCGTCGGTTGGTGGATAGCGGTAGTGGTTGGTTGGTTGGTAGGTAAAGTGGTAAGTAAGTGGTCACGGTAGTGGTGGTGGTGGTGGTGCAGTGGTCCCTAGTAAGTACTTTACATGGTGTCAGATGGAAGAGGCCCACCGGATGGGACGAGGCGCACCATCGACGTCAACAGTGAGCGGGCAGCAGACGGAATGGACCAACCAGTGGACGGAAAGTTGGGCCGGTCGTCGCGGGGGGGAAGGCAAGTCCGGCTCTCAGTGGCCAAAGAGATCAGCCGCCAGCCCGTGGATCCTTTTAGCAGTGCCGACCTGAGACGGAGAGAGGCTGACCGCGGCCTTTCCTTGGGGAATGTCGCCCTTCCCTCGCTTTTCCCTGCGCGCCTCATTATTCCTAATTTCTATACCCTCCGTGTTTGACCTTCCGCCCGTGCGAAGCGAGACACAGGAAAAAAAAAAATAAAAATAAAAACTCTGCCCTCGTGAGATTCCGGTTTCAGGGTCTGGAATTCTTGGGTCCTGACCAAGGCAGAGCCCGCTCTTAGCCCTCTTAGCCCTTAGCCCTCTTAGCCCTCTTAGCTCCTTTGTTTAACTGGAACCCGATCTGACCTCATACCCATCCATACCTGGTGCGAGTCGTGCAGGAATTTAGGACGGGAGGAAGCCGTGAGAATCTTGTCTGTGGCCGACCGCTAAACCGATTCTTCCTCCTTACTACTATTTTATTATCATCTACTATTAAATATTAATATTAAGTATTAGTAGTAGTAGTAGCCCTCCCGGCCCGGATTCCCCTTGCAGTAAGGTGCTGGCCCGTATGTCATCGGGCGGCATGCTTAAAGCCTTAAAAGTCTTAACCCACCGTCATACTACTATTATCATGAAAATAATAATAGAACTAGAGAATAAGCATTCCTCACCGCACTAGCTAGGTCATCACTCAATCAACAACGCGCATTAATCTATCCCAGACTCAACTCCCTGGGTTGGGTGGCTGCTGCAACGTGTCGGGATCAGCGACCGGGAAGATCCGCTGATACGGAGTACATAGAGGTACATTACCTGGTGCCTATGGACATTGGTGAGGGTATATTTGCGGTTGACCGCAAGGTTGGTGCAGTATACTACTGCACTACGCGCTACGGAATAGATACCGGCGAGATATATCAGGTTTGGCCCTCCCCACCATTCCAAGGGACTTGCAGAACTTGCAGTCCCCGTTCAAACCCCCGTTCAAAGCCCGTTAGTCCTGGCTAGGCCCGACCATGCTGCGTGATGCTGAGGTGGTCGCACATGACCCGAACCTCATCTAAGATCCATCGCAACTCACAAGCCTAACAGTATCTGCATAGGCTATAGAATGACCGTGTCCACCTACACTGGGAGCCATGGATCATTGCTCCGTCAAGCCGAGTATCCTGTAAGTAGTTGCCAAGCTGCGAGTTCTGCCTGATGTCATCTATCCTACCTCCCGTGTCATTCGGGGTTCCCCCTGCAAATCCAAGAACAAACCGTGAGCAGTCGTTTATGCAGATGCACCCCCGAATCAAGATTGTCTCCGTTGAGACCTAAATTGAACGTTCACGTGGACTCTTCCAAAAGTGCCGAACCAGGTCTGAAGAAAAACCCAACTTGGATTCTCCGTGTCTTAGCATTGCACCCACTATCCCAACAGGAGGTCGGGGTTCGGGGTGCCATGGACGAAATTCGGACCGAGAGTCCTCCGTCGATCTAAAAGCACATATTTCATTGTACCCCGTAGGCTCGTCGGGTATTGTTTGGAGGAGATGAGATTTATATCCACAGTCCTCCATATGGCACAAGTACATATTGTCGCCTTGGGGTAAGAGGCGCTGGGCCTGATGGCAGCATCAAAGCCAACCATGGCCCCTGATGAGATGAGCAGACAAGCAAATGATGCAGAGGGTGAGCTTCATGCATGCTGCACCACTATCACATATATTGACGCCTCGGGCCCTTCCTGATCGGTCCTTTAGAGATTAGATCAAGTGAGAGCGACAATCCCATAGGACCTAAGCTCCGGGTGGCTCTGTACCGAGGGAATAGTGGGTGGAGAGAAGTGGAGCCGGCGTGGCCGATTCATTGTGCGATTCACTCCCGGAAGCCTGGAACCAGCCTGCGAGGGCATTGATCACCTCAACAGACTTTTCCCCTTTCCCTTTCGCTGCGAGGGGCTACGTCAGTACTAGTAGTTGGGGAGGTTCTTTCTCCCTTTCCTCCCCAGAAAGCTTCGGGGAGGGAAGACGTTCCCACAACTCTCGAGCATCCATCTGTCTGGCACCTTCCAAGTTCCACTTCACTTGTTCCCTCCAGGTGTTCTTCGGATTCCAGAAGAGAACCACTTTGTCTCCAGGATTATCTATCTAGTACTGTCTCGGGCAAGGGAGGGTGCTGTTAGTGTCGGCCCATGCCGGTCCAAGACTTGGTCGTTGGTTGATTGCAGCGGCAGCACTCCACCGTCTCTGCGGCCGAAGGACTCCGGACCAGCCAGCGTCCTCTATCTGCTGATTATTCCATGCTTCATCCGAGCCGGTCTCCCCAGCTTCAGACGCGCCTAGCTCGTTTCCTGCTAGATTGTGCCGGGGTTAGAGATTATTTTTATATTAGGTAGGCCAAGGGGAGGGGCAGCAGGACACCATGCCGGACGACGAAAAGAAGTCATCGACGATCCAGGTGGGCTCGCCCCATATTTCCTTGCCGTCTTTAATTGTTTCTCTTGTCATCTTCATCAATTGCAACCCCATCACGGCCCCCCTCACGTGGTCACCCTTTCCAGCGCGCCTAATACCACTTGCATCATCCTTTTTACGTGAGACAATCGCATCTGACACGTCCACTGTCCATTGCCATTGGCCCCTCGTTTCCTTCCCGCGGAAGATCTAAGGCTGACGATCGCCTTCGTACCTGTCTAGGAACCGTCGTTGAATGAGGCCAGCGATGCCTCCAGCATTCTTAGTGACTGTCGCGCACAGGATATCCTCCCATATGAAGCCGACGACTCCCCGTTTCCCGAGGTGCGCGCGGTCGTTCGACCGGTCGATGATAAGCAACTCCCCGTCAACACCGTTCGCATGTGGGTGATCGGGATCATCTTCACCATTGTACGTGTTTTCTCCGGCCTCGCAGAAATATGTCGGAATGGTGGGTCATTGACTCTCCATAGGTCGGAAGCGGGTTGAATCAGTTTTTCAGTTTGAGACAGCCCAGTGTAACGATTAGCTCCCTCGTTGCACAACTCTTGGCATTTCCGATCGGATGCGCGTGGGCGCAATGGATGCCCCTGGGCAGGCTCAATCCGGACCGCCATTTCAACATCAAAGAGCATGCCCTGATCACAATCATGGCCAATGTGTCGTTTGGGTCGGCAGCTGCCACTCAAGTGATCGAGGCCATGGTCAAGTTCTACGATATGCCGTCTCGCGGGGGGTTCGAAATTTTGTTGATGATTACGACCCAATTGTTTGGTTTTGGGCTGGCTGGGATGGCCGCACGCTGGCTCGTGGGTCCAGCCGCGATGCTCTGGCCGCAGGTGCTATCAAATGCAGCTTTGCTCTCGACTCTGCATTCGCGCCAAAATCCAATGGCGGATGGCTGGGTCATAAGCAGACTCAGGTTCTTCCTCATTGTGTTTATAGCTGGAGCCATCTGGTATTTCGCTCCGGGGTACCTTTTTACGGCCCTGAGTACATTTAGCTTCATTTGCTGGATTGTACCCAACAATGTTGTTGTCAACCAGCTTTTTGGCCAGAAGACCGGACTAGGCATGTCCTTGTTGACATTTGACTGGGCCCAGGTCGTCTACGCCAACCAGAGTCCCCTGCTGGTTCCATTCTGGGCGGGCTTGAATGTCATCAGCTCGTTTGTGGTCTTTTACTGGCTCATCTGCCCAATTGTCTATTATACAAACACATGGTACTCGGCCTACCTTCCTCTGCTTAACCCAAGCACCTTTGACAATACGGGCAAGACCTACAACACCACTCGCGTCATGAACTCGGATGGGACGTTCAACGTGGATGCATACCGCAACTATTCGCCCATGTTTCTCCCTGCCGGATATGCCATGACATATGGTGTGGCATTTGCAAACTTGACAGGCATATTCGTCCACGTCGCATTGTATCACGGGAAAGATCTGGTTGAGCAATGGAAGGGTAGGAACCAGAAAGACGTTCATGCCCGAATCATGGACGGCTATAAAAGCGTGCCGTGGTGGTGGTTTGCCGGCGTCACGGTACTGATGTTTGCCCTGAGCATCGTGGTCAACGAGGTCTGGCATACGGATCTCCCTGCGTGGGCGGTTCTGCTTGCGTTTGTGTTGCCTATCGTTTATATCATCCCCGTTGGCATCATAAAGGCCATCACAAACATCTCCAGCAATCAGCTAAACTTGATTACCGAGTTCATTGGTGGCTATGCTTTTCTTGGACGTCCGGTTGCGAATATGACCTTCAAGTTCTATGGTTACGTGGGTGTTTCACAGGGTCTTGAGTAAGTCTGTCCCTTTCGCATGGCGATTGATGGGAGCTGACCCCGTAGATTCGTGGCCGACATGAAATTGGCCCATTATCTTCACATTGCGCCACGGACGCTGTTTGTTGCTCAGGGAATGGCCACGCTTGTCGGTGCTATCGTCCAGTGTGGTGTGACTGTTTTTATGATTACACGGATTCATGGGGTATGCACTGCTAATGCTGCGGGGGGGTTTACCTGCCCTCATGGCGAGGTGACATACTCATCATCATTGATCTGGGGTAAGTGTGAATCTGCGTCCCCAGCCCCGCGTCCCTGAGCTAATCATGGTCAGGTGTCCTTGGTCCCGATCGAAACTTCTCCCCTGGACAGATCTACGGGAATTTGCTGTGGTTTTTCCTCGTTGGACCCGTCGTCGTGGTCATCACATGGCTCCTGGGCCGGCGATGGAACAAGGTCAATTATCTTTCTTGGCCTGTGGCATTCGGCGCCATGAGCCTTGTCCCACCTGCGACGGGCATTAACTTCTCCTCCTGGTGGTTGGTCAACGTGATTTTCAACGGCTTCCTCAAGCGGCGCAAGCCCGCCTGGTGGTCGAAATATAGTAAGTGAACTCATTCCGCACTGATTGAGATACGATGTTGACGAACTAGACTATGTGCTTTCGGCGGCGCTTGACTCTGGGGTGGCCGTATCTACCGTGATCATCTTCTTTTGCATCACTCTCCCGGCCGGGTCATTGAACTGGTGGGGGAACACGGTGTATGAGCACACGGCGGATGCGAAGGGCACGCCGTATAAGAGCCTGCCGGCATCGGGATATTTTGGACCAGCGAAGGGCACCTGGCAATGATGACATACTGCGTTGGATAAAGTAGACTAAACGTAACATCGTAAATAATGTTAAATATAATGATTGGTTACTGGGTATGTTGATAGAATATGTCGTCATGGGAGAGTTGGGGAAGGCCGACAAAGAGAGAGGCGCAGGTTCCTTGACATTCCATCCGCTTCTTCTGGCGAGGATCAATGTCGCCTCCTGTGGGGTAAGAGTTCGGCAACTGGAATCGGCAGAGCTGAATGTTGGTTGATGGGAGTGAATAATGAGGAGGAGGATGTTGCAAACTTGTAATAATGATGATAATAATGAACATGGGGAAATAATGCAAGGTGACTAAGGGGAGAAGTGGGGATAACTTCCCCAACTCCAGAAAAATAATAATAAAACTGGCACACCGGAGGTACGGAGTGCTGGGAGCCTGGGACAGACAGGCCGAGCATCCTAGCAACCTTCGCAGCCTCGCAGCCTGGCAGCCTGGCAGCCTAGCAGGACTAAAGGAGCGCCCCGGCTGGTACTAAAGGCGACTACGGCTGCATCAGCCAGGCCAACTCCAACCACGACCATCCATCCTTCAACTTCCCCCACTCACCCCCGGAATGGCCTGCGGTTCGAGCCGCCTTCCCTGGCCTCCTCTTCGTCCGTCGCTGCCACCATGACCAACCGTGACCCTGAGTTTCGGCATCAGCTGGGCAAGTTCCGACTCGATCCACTGCCCATCTCCTCCGTGTCCTCTCATCCCCAGCTTCCTCATCCTCACTCCATTCCCTCTCCGCAGTCGTTGCCGCCGCCGCCGCCTCCTCTGCCGCCTCAGCACCATCACCAGCAACAGCAACAGCAACAGCAGCCACTACGCCAACAGCCCCAACCGCCTCAACCGCCACACCCCCCCTTGCAATCGTCCCCCTCGCACCTTTCTCCTGCTCGCAGCAAACGTGTATCGACAGCATGTGATTTTTGCCGGAAAAGGAAAAAGAAATGTGACTTTCGATACCCCAATTGCTCTGCGTGTACTCGTGCTGGCGTCCGCTGTACCATTCCCCCACCGGGTCCTCAGGTCGCGGCTGCGTCCGTTCCTCGCGATCAGCTAGAAAACCTACAAAACCGCGTCAGATGGCTGGAAGAAGTCGTGCGCCGCAAGACCGGCATCTCTGTGGCCGATCGGCCCACGGGGACGGCCTTGGATAGCGAAGGAGATCCGGACTGGTGGTACCAGGTACCGGCCATGATGATGACCAGGGGAAGTCCGGCGCACTCAACACCTACAACGACGGCAACCGCGCCGTCCAGCAGCCCGGCTCCCACTTCATCTGCTGTAGGTACAGAGTTACCGAATGTGGGTGAGATCTTTCGTGACCATTTGGAGCATCGAAGGCCTTCCATCGCGCGCCCGGTCGCGTCCGCTCCTCGCGTCATCCGGCTTGCCTCGCTGGAAGAGGCCGAACGAGTGACCTCACAATACTTCGATAGCCTGGGGTACCAGTATCCGTTTCTGAACCGTGTCGAGTTTTTCGCCCATCTCCGGCGGATCTATGCGGGTGAGGTACCCGCTCCGGAGGTTCATCATTCGTATCACATCACCATAGCTACGGCCCTGTTGATCGGGTCTGCCGACGAGTCACAGGCAGCCGAGTTCTATCACGTCAGTAACGAGACCATGTCACTGGCCTTACAGAATGAGGACCTGGCGGCTGTTCGGGCCCTGCTGAGCGTGGCAGTATACACAATGTTTGCGACCACGGGTCCGAGTGTGTGGCATATCCTCGGGACCGCTTTGCGTCTCGCTACCAGCCTAGGACTGCACAAACCCCGTTCCGTGGGTAATGTGGTGGAAGAGGAGATGGCTAAGCGGGCTTTTTGGAGTCTATACAATCTTGATCGACTGATTGCCAGTACTCTTGGACGGCCACTTGGAATAGCGGACGAAGACATCTCTGTAAGTCTGCCGCGAGAATTCAACGATGACTGGACGGAGGCCCCCGGGGCTAGTGCCATGACCATTCCCTTGCAAGTGGTGCGTCTGCGCCGAATCTTTTCACGCATCTACCGTTACTGTAAGGCCTCCTACATTACCCTACCTTAGGGCTCGCAAGGTTCTGCCTACTGACCGTGGCAGTATTTAACAATCAATCGCCACCCCCTCCCACCGAGGTCGCCATTACCCTCAGTCATTTCCGCCAGGAATTGGATGACTGGCGACGTGCAGCACCAGTGTACCCGCCAGCGCTTCTGTACTCCACTAGCTACTACGATTATCTGTACGCAACGACACTGCTCCTCATGTACCGCCCCAGTCCGCGTAATCCGACGCCCGACGCAACGAGCATAGTGAGCTGCGGGGATGCTAGCATTCAAGTCATTCGGTCGTACTGGGACAGCTATTCTGTGGGTAAGCTCAAGTGGATCTGGTTGACTCTCAGTCAAGTCTACTTTGCTGGCATTACGATCCTGTGGTGTCTCAATCAAAATCTCCATTCTGTACGCGAGGGTCGTGTGGCTGCGTGGAAGCCGGAGGACCAGACAATGCGACGCGCCATCCAGGCGGTTGTTGTTTTGTTGGAGGAGTTTGGCAAGCGACGCCCAGGCGTGGAACGACTTGCGGAGACCTTTCGCAACCAAAGCACGATGATCTTCAGCCACTTGGCGTACCAACAGGAGCAGCAGCAGCAACAACAGCAACAGCAACAGCAGATTCAACAACAGCAGCCTCTAGCACCACCCCCATTACCACAACACCAGACGATTTTGGAACAGCCACCGCCCCCGCAGCCGCAGCATGTCTTGGTCGCACCACCGGTGCCACTGGCGCCGGTGCTAGATGACGTACTGTTGGTTAATGGATCGGGGACGGTGCCAATGTTTGATCCACAACTGGCTGAGCAATTATTTTATTCCTATGACTGGTTCCAGGAGGAGATGGCGACTTACTATACCCTTTAACTGTTTGGCTGGAATGGTGCTGAGGGGCATTTTGTATCTGTGCTTATGGCGTTGTGGTGGTTTTGTAGAACTGGAAGTGCCTCGTTACCCCGCTGTAGATAAACCCCAACCACGCTTATCTTCTGCCAACTCCAACTCCCACTTCCACTTCCACTCTCACATCATAGTCTCAGCCGCCATCATGGCTTTTGATGAAGCCAAAGCTCAAGCCTTCCATGGCACTGTCATCCATACCCTCAGCTCCTATCAACTTGAGATCCTCCCTGATACCTTCATTCTCATCTCATCCGCTGGCACTATCGAATCCATCCACCCATCCACCTCGGCAGCCTCCATCCCAAGTCTTCTCGCAGAGCACGGATACTCTGGATCTACCTGCACTGTAACGACTCTCCAACCCTCCGAGTTCTTCGTTCCAGGCTTCATCGACACCCACACTCACGCTCCCCAATGGGCGCAACGCGGCACCGGGCGGGGAATCGACCTGCTTACCTGGTTAGAGACCATCACCTTCCGCCACGAAGCTAAACTTTCCGATCCGGAATACGCGAAGTCGCTCTATACCTCCTGCGTCCGCGGTGGCCTCAAACAAGGAATCACCACCGCCTGCTACTACGGATCTCGTCATGCATCTGCTTCGGTGATCCTCGCGGAGACCTGCCTCAGCCTAGGTCAGCGCGCTCTTATCGGGAAATGCAACATGAATCGCCATGCACCGGAGTGGTACCGTGATTCATCGGTGGAGGAGTCTCTACGCGATACGGAGGACTTCATCGCCGAGGTAAGGGAGCTTGACCCGGCGCACGGACTAGTGACGCCGGTGATCACGCCACGGTTCGCGATCAGCTGTGAGGAGGAGCTACTGGCTGGGCTCGGAGAGGTCGCGTCCCGGAACAGTGACTTGCCAATTCAAACACATTTCAATGAGTCGCGTGGAGAAGTGGATTTTACAAGGTCATTGTTCCCAGAAGATAAGAGTGAAACAGAACTATATGAGCGACTTGGGTTGCTGAACGATCGTAGCATCCTTGCTCACTCTATATATCTTTCTGATGCGGAGATCGAACGCATGGCTGAGTTGAAGTGTGGGATCGCTCATTGTCCCCTCCCCAATGTCACAATGGATGAGTTTATGGTTGCGCCAGTGCGGGAGTACTTGAGACGTGATATCAAGGTTGGGTTAGGGACCGACTGTGGTGGAGGGTATTCGAGTTCTATGCTCGACGTGATGAAGGCTGCGTTTGTGGTGTCCACGGCGCGCTGTACGATGACGCAGGGGCGGGATAAGCCGCTGAGTGTCACCGAGGGGTTCTATTTGGCCACGCTGGGAGGTGCGAGAGTGTGTGGGTTGCAGGAGAAGGTTGGGAATTTTCTGGTCGGCAAGGAGTTTGATGCACTGCTTGTCCGGGCAGATGGGGAGGGAGTGATGGCACCGGTGGAGGAAGAGGACGGGATACAGGAGGTGTTTGAGAAGTTCCTGATGACGGGGGATGACCGTAATATTGGGCGGGTGTTTGTCAAGGGACGCGAGGTGCATAGGATTCAGTAGTAGTAGTAGTTGCTTACGTATAATGATGGGTTGTCAATGGAAGCGTTGCGTGGATGATTGATGGTGGATCATATGGGTCAGAGCCTGGGAGCCTGGGAGCCTGAGCCGGTGGGTGACTGGGTACGGGCGATCCACACCTCAGGCACCCATAAGGCTGAGGCCGTGAGTGAGCCACTGGCTTGAGTTTTGGTCCCCTGGCGGTTTCACAGCCTCGTCCACTCCACTCACGTCTCCTCTCTTTCTTCCCCTCCGAGGCAGGGCCTATAAGTCTCGCCCCCAATTCTCCCTCTGGAGTCTTCTTTCTCTCTTTCACCACCTCCATCCCAGAGGGTGCCTTTTCCTCTTGCATCTTTTCCCATGTCCTCCTAATCCTCCTAATTTTGACATCGCCATCACCTGGAATCTGTCCCTGGACACGATTACCGTTTGATCGCCATTCGTTCGCTTCACCTTTTATTTGACTCACTTAATCGCAAAATTAATCACACCATGGCAGAAGAACCTCAGGTTATGTCTATCCAGCAACGGATCGCTGCGCTCAAACAGGCGCAAGCTGGTCAAAGCGCAGGGATCGAGGCCAGCGAGCCGGTGCTTGTTCAGCCCACTCCGATGCCCATTCGGCCGGCTGCTCCCCCGCGACCCAAGACCTTCACCACCACTACTACCACCAACCACAACACCAACGACCATGCTGCTGGCAGCAATGGCTCGATATACAATCTCTCTTCCACTTCAAATAATGCGGTTCCTCCCCGACCCGTCCCACGTCCCTCTACGGCACCGGCACCAGTACCAGCGCCTGCAAAATACAAGACGCCCCCTCCTTTGCCAGCTCGCAAGCCCTCCGAACAACAACGCCCAGCGCTACCACCGCGCAGACCTACGCAACCCTCTCGGAAGGGCTCCCTAGAGTCCATGGCATCGGATATATCAAGATCGACAACCACCAGCGCTGGTAGAACAACAACTACGTCGGCTACATCATTCGATGCAGGCCCTGGCCGCTCCCTGCCCCCCGCATGGGGCGAGGCTGACTTGCCCCCCTTGCCTCCTAAACGACAGCCACAACCACTACCACGGCCAACGCTCACAACTAAGAGAAGCATTAGTAGACTATCTCCGCCTCGTCCGACATTACCCCTGCGGCGAAAATCTAGCCACAGTAACTACTCCACGGAAAACACAGATTCTGAGCGGCCCCGGCTTCCTCCCCGACTACCCTCTAGGAATACCAGCGACCACTCTCCGAGTATCAACGAAGAAGAAGAGAGGACCCCACCACTACCGGCTCGGAGGCTTCCCCCGCCTATGCCTTCGGACGCTACGCTGGGGAAACTTAAAGAATCCGGTTTCGCAGCAATCAACAAGAACTTTGGTAACGCGAATGGAGCGTCTTCAGAGCCGAGTGCAAATGGTGTGCCCCCGCCTGTCCCATTGGCCTCTCGTCCGGATCTTTCCAAAATCCAAGCCACGAAGCCACGTCTGTATGCGCCTAATTCGCTAGCTGTGCCGCCGACTGTCGGTTGCTTGAAATGCCGCGACTTCTCTGCCCCCGATGCCCATGCGGCTCGGTACCCACGCATGTCTCTCCCGACACACGATCTGGACTGGCTGGCGAGGGAACTCACGAGCCCATTTCCCTCATTGACGGATAAAGCTCGAGTAATCTTCACGTGGCTTCACCACAATGTCATGTATGACACTGTGGCCTTCTTCAGTAATCGGGTGCAGCCAGCCACTCCAGCCAGCACTCTGGCAACTGGAATGGCCGTATGTGCCGGGTATGCGGGGCTGTTCACCGCACTTGCTACTCACGCCGGCTTGGAGGCCAAGTCTATCTCTGGTCACGGCAAGGGCTTTGGATTTAATGATCCTGCTCCTGGCTCCGCACTCCCTCCTGTCCAGGCAGGTCATGCCTGGAACGTGGTCAAGATCGATGATGGGCAATGGAAAATCATCGATTCATGCTGGGGCGCCGGCCACATCGACGACGGGCAAACCTACGTCCAGGAGTTCAACCCAGCCATGTTCACCAACAGCAACGATGAAATGGGACTTCGACATTTCCCCACAGACCGAACCCAGTTCTATAGGGATGATGGGCGCCCCGAAATCAGCTGGCAGGAGTACCTGCTAGGGAACCCGACATCACCGCTGGGTGCCGAGCAGCCGTTTGTTTTCAGTGATGCGGACAAGCACAGCATTGGAGCGCGCTCCTACCTCCCGGCTGCCAAACAAATTTCTGTCTCCCAGGGAGGTCCTGTGCGCTTCCAGTTCGGCCTGATTTGCGAGCACTGGACGCTGGAGCATCACACCCGGGCCAAACCCGGGTTGTTCCTGCTAATGACCCACGAGGTGGATGGGCGAAAGGATGAGAACCTTTTGCTCACGCATATCCGGGGTTCAGGACCGAACGGCGGGGGAGATCTGTGGTACGTAGACGTGCCGGATGCCAGGATGCTGGGCGCGCCGGGCCAGAAGCTCGACCTAGCAGTGCTGACCAGGTTCGGGGACCGGGAAGACGCACGCGGGCTGACAGCGGAGGAATACCGGGCGCAGGTCAATCGGGTGGCGAGGAGTTGGGCCCTCATTGCGCGGTGGGAGCTGGTCTGAGCCGGGATCAGGCCGTTGGAAGGGCAGCCGGGTAATTAGGGCTGGCTGCCCTGCATGGCCCGTGTAGATTTCTTTGTTTCTTCTTTTTGACTTTCCCCCACTTGGAAGGGGTTTCTTGGCTCCATTGCAATTTGCAGGGCAGCAGACGTGGTCTGCTCCCGCAACTTTTTAATGATAATGATATTGTTCGTATATACACTGCACACGAGACTACTTGGAATTGCATTTGTCATTTGTCATAGTTGTCATCTGCCACTTTTCCCATTTTGCCTTTTTGCGAGAGCCATTCAGCCCGGTTTATTAATTTCTCAGAAGAACTACCTGATCTAATGACTCTGACTTTGGATACAGTGGGGGCGTGCCTGGCCCAGGCTCATTGGGGGAGCCAGCTGCGGACGGAGAAAATCCACGAATCAGTGGGGAGGATAGGCAAAGGAAAAACGGCGTGAAAAACCTGGAGCTCGTGGATCCTTGGCGATGGCTAAAATAGGGGCGCCGGGTAATTTCCATGGCCTGGTCGACCTCATGTCAGGTCGCTGAGGTGCCGGGGGGGAATGACTGTTGCGTCAGGTTGAGGGATTAATGAGCAGTACCCCGTAGGTAAGCGAGAGACGGGGGGTGAGGGTGGTCTGCAACTAAGCTAGTGCTGCCATCTGACGGGGGTTCTCAAGAATGAATTCTGTGCCAGCTCTGGTCGAGATATTCCGTAGTCGCTGGACTGCTGGAGATATCTCGTGGACTTGGTGGGTGTGATTGGCCCGGTTGGTGGCTCAACCCGCGCGGGCTAGCCGCTCTGGGGCAAGGGGATAAGGCCAAGACCCTGAAAGTCAGATTAGACCCGATTAGGCTCTGAGCCGAGGTGCCTGAGGGTCTTGCGGTCATGTGCTCTGGGGAACCGACTGCCAGGATCCGGGGCCTCCTCCACAATCCCACCCCCCATTTCATTTCACCTCCTCAAGTCCCAACGCTCTGAACCCTCTTCACCGATTAACCCCCAAACGGGTGTCAACTGTCAAGAACCGGCCCGAGTTGAGTGGTTGGCCGTCGCACAAAGCCTGCATCGTGCTGCTAGCATGATTGCCTCGCTGGCCTGCATCAATACAGATTTTCTTTCTCGGACCGCTCCAGGCAGGGAATCGGCCCAACCATCCACGCCATAGCCGGGAAAGGAAGACACGATGCCGATCCACTCAATCCCCGGAATCCTCCACTTTTCCCCTCCACGTCCACGCTTCCACGCCGCCATCCCCCCTCCCCCCCCCGACCATCGGGCGACCCGTCTCCGGTTCAGGGTTGCCCTTGCGTCCTGTCTGATGTGATTGTGAGGTCGTGGACGGCTTAGGCGACCTCTCCCACGCTTGCGGCTCCCTGCCCACCTAGGGTCACATTCGGGACCCCCGATAAGATGCCATGCAGCTGAGTCAAGATGTCATTGCCCGGCCGCCTGGCTGGTCCGGTGGACTCGCGACCGTTCCTTCGTTCGCCTCCAAGTGGCTCGATCCATGACCGCTCCATTCTCCAGACCATGTGCTGCCCCGGCTTTTTCCATGCGACGGATGGACTCACGGCCAGCCGAAGACCCAAGGGCTCCTCCATGTCAGCTTGCTGTGGACCGCCACTCGCTGCATGCATCCAATCGCTAGTCAGGCTGACTTAAATCTAACCGCATATGCTTGTCTCCCCGCTAGTAGGGGTCGGGCTAATTTCGCCTGGCATGGGTCTGCTTCCCCGTGCGACTCGGGTCGGGACATGCTCTACCACCCTCTAGGTTTAGCGATTCAGCCGGCCATCATGGCCGCTCCTGCGTTGACACCACGGCTTTCGCTCCTTTCTCAGTGGTCGGATCCTGGCTCGTCGCCCCCATTCCCTCTGGTGCCATCCCGGGTCCCCGTTCTTTAAATCCCCGTTGTTTCCCCCGGGTTCTCCTGTGTTTCTCTCTTCCCCTCTTCGGTGGTTCCCCGTCATTCTCACTCCTACTGCCGTGAGCGGAACCAGCTTGCATCATGGCCATCGGTAATCTTTACTTCATTGCGGCCATCGCCGTCGTGGGCGGTGGTCTGTTCGGTTTCGATATCTCGTCGATGTCTGCTATCATCGAGACCAAGGCCTACCTCTGCTACTTCGACCAGGGTCCTCTGGAATATAACGATGATGGTAGCCGGAAATGTCATGGTCCCAGTGCAAGTGTGCAAGGTGGTATCACCGCCTCCATGGCCGCTGGTTCATGGCTGGGTTCGTTGTTGTCCGGTTTCATCTCGGATATGCTTGGTCGTCGAACTGCCATTCAGATCGGTTCAATGATCTGGTATGTACTTGACCTTGCTTTTCTTCGTTATAATTGCTCCCTACTAACCACAGTCTCACAGGTGCATCGGATCGATTATTGTCTGCGCCTCTCAGAACATTCCCATGTTGATTGTTGGTCGTATCATCAACGGTCTGAGTGTTGGTATCTGCTCTGCTCAGGTGCCGGTGTACATCTCGGAGATTGTATGTTGCATGAGGCCTCTTGCTGCATGACTTGCTAACCATTTTAGGCTCCTCCAACGAAGCGTGGCCGTGTCGTCGGTCTGCAGCAATGGGCCATCACCTGGGGTATCTTGATCATGTTCTAGTAAGTTGAGCTTTACCGCACTCATCATCGCATCTTCTCACGCGTGATCCAGCCTCTCCTACGGCTGCAGCTTCATCGAGGGTACCGCCGCCTTCCGTATCCCCTGGGGCCTGCAAATGATCCCTGCCCTTCTGTTGTTCCTCGGCATGTTGTTCCTGCCCGAATCGCCTCGTTGGCTAGCGCGCAAGGACCGGTGGGAGGAGTGTCACGCTGTCTTGACCCTTGTACACGGCCGGGGTGACCCTAACTCCCCATTCGTACAACGTGAATTTGAGGAGATCAAGAGCATGTGCGAGTTTGAGCGTGCCAACGCTGATGTAACCTACCTCGAACTTTTCAAGCCCAACATGCTCAACCGCACTCATGTGGGCATATTTGTTCAGATTTGGTCCCAGCTGACCGGAATGAACGTCATGAGTAGGTCTACTGCTATGTACTGGGAGATCTTTGACTAACTGTCTCTAGTGTATTACATCACCTACGTCTTCGCCATGGCCGGCTTGAAGGGAAACAACAATTTGATCTCCTCCAGCATCCAGTACGTGATCAACGTCTGCATGACCGTCCCGGCCCTGCTGTGGGGAGACCGATGGGGTCGTCGTCCGACCTTCCTATTGGGGTCCCTCTTCATGATGATTTGGATGTACGCCAATGCCGGTCTGATGGCCAGCTACGGTCGCCCTGCTCCTTCAGGCGGCCTCGGTGGGGTTAGTGCGGAGTCTTGGATCATCGAAGGCCCGGCCAGCAAGGCCGTAATTGCCTGTACCTATCTTTTCGTGGCCTCATACGCCATTTCGTTCGGTCCCGCCAGCTGGGTGTATCCGCCGGAGCTGTTCCCTCTGCGCGTGCGCGGTAAGGCGACCGCCCTCTGCACCTCGGCCAACTGGGCCTTCAACTTCGCGCTCAGTTACTTCGTGCCTCCAGCATTCGTCAACATTCAGTGGAAGGTCTACATCCTCTTTGGCGTCTTCTGTACGGCCATGTTCATCCACATCTTCTTCTTCTTCCCCGAGACCACTGGCAAGACCCTTGAAGAGGTCGAGGCCATCTTCACTGACCCGAACGGTATCCCGTACATTGGTACGCCGGCCTGGAAGACCAAGAACGAGTACTCTCGGGGCGCCTTTATTGAACAGGTTGGCTTTGACGAGGAGAAGCGGGTGGCGGGTGGTCAGGTTGTTCATGAAGAGGTTACCACTACGGCGGAGAAGATTGCGTGAATATGAGAGGAGTGACCATGATTTGAACGAGGTTGATACGAATCTTAGTCCTGTATATTGTGCGTCGATAAAAATTTAAGTCTAATGCAATGTGAGCAAGCTACTTCGACAAAAGATCTCAATCATCAACATCCATCGCCTCCGATCCGTGCGGAGAAGCCATTCCTCTTTGTCGAATGGTAAGAAGCATGTAGTGTATAACCTTTCTTCATCCCCCTGCTCCCAATTAAAAGAATCCTTTCGATACTGTATTTAAGTTGGAAATTGGTAATCCAAAGAGAATATTATATGGTTGTACACACCCTGCCGTCGGGTTTCATTATGAGGAATTCAAATGTATAGCTGTCGGTCATATACCCTATGTAGGGTACAGCGTAGCTTCTTCGATTCTAGTCGTTTCGCCCGAACTACTTCTCCTAAGGTGAGCAGTTCCTGGATTTGTCCGAGTCCGATTCCTCTTAATTTGCCCTGGGCATATTTTAGGCCCTTGTCCCATAGCTCCACCCAGTATGGCTTAACGAGATCGGACTGAAGCCATCGCCTCCACTCTCCTGGCTCACTTAGATTATTGCTATATAAAATATTAGTATCTAATATTAGTATAAAAAGTTGATAGGCATGTTTCCTACCTATATAGGCAAGGAATTGTGCCAAATGCAGGTCCCCCGACCTTTTCCGCCGTTTGGCCTCAATAACAATGATGTTATTGGCTTGTACACTTGGACTTTTCCCGTACCAGAAACTGTAGTCCACAAAACCTTTAAGCATACGGTCTTTTTTCTTGTATCTGACTGGATGTTCTAGATGTGTCTCATGCTTCAAGAAAACTTGCTGAGCCATGGGAAGGCCCCGCAGCTCCCCATTAGCATAAATGAGTAAAGAGCAAAGGATTGACTAGAGGCGGCCGCATGCCTGTGCCTCGTTGGCGGGGGATACTCCATGACAATGATCAATCCAGTATAACTGCCCGTTTGATTAAAGTTAGCTCTATACCCATATGTAAGAATAGTAGAGCAATTGCCTACCAATGGTTCTGTACCCGTCATGATAACCATACTTGCTCATGTCCGGGGCATCTGTCCCGTCTCTATCCACTTTCAATTGAAACATCGTTTCGACTTGGGCCAAATTCAAAGATGTTACTGCCAATGTGCGCTTTTTGCGCAATTTCTGCTGTGAGTGCTCGTCCAGCAATTCCTGGAGCTTCTTAACGAAGTTCTGTCATCATTGTCTTCTTGTTCATTGTATTTGATGCCTTTCTTTAGGGCGATGAAGGCCTCGCTGACGCGATCAGGGGTCCAACGTCTATCGAGGATAGAGCAGAAATGGTGATAAACACGTTGGTTGTTATTTTGTTAGATCGATGATCGTGTTCGAAGTAAAGAGAACCCCGGAGAGTTGGCGAAGAGTACATTGGACGTCGGCCCGCCCAAATAGGCAGGCGCCAGGGGGCTCCGTCGGCTGCCTGCTAAATTTACACGCGGAGATCATTGATTAGCTGTTGGAAAAGTGCCATGGTGCTTTGGATTGGGAAACGGCACGACTCATAAGATAAATTTAGGAGCTGACTAGGAAGATGTCGTGGATTTCTCCTCTGATACTAGGATGGTTTCGCGGACGGTATCTGATCCGCATTGAATTTGAGAATATCTCGGTAGGAAATTGCATGGAGTAGTCGGATTCATCCATCTCAGTCAACAAAAGCTCCGAGGAAGTTACTGAGACCTAGGTAAGTGAATACCATCTCCCCGAGAAAGACATTCTTTGGGGAAGGACTTGGTTAAGAAGGCATTTCGCGCGGTTTCCATCCCACCACCGGCCAATGGTGAATGACGCCAGTCACGATGGCGGGATAAATTGAAGCTTCACCCTTTCCTCTTCTATTCATTATCCATCTCTCCACTCACCTTGTAGCACCAACTTTGATATCTACTCTAAGACCATATATCCATATAAACTACCCTCTCACCCTTCTCCAAATCCATACCTGCTATCCTCCATTACAATGACTCCACAGACTGCTGCAAGTTCTCCAAATCCCATGTCATCCAAAGAAGCAAAGTAAGACCCACACCTCACTAATAAATTCAGACCATCATCTCATCAATGAGACATAGCACCTCCACCACCATGAACCAACCCAATCCTCAGCCTTCCGAGACTACACCCCCGGTCAAGGGTACTATCAACCCCACAATCCCCAACGAGACCAACTCCACCAACGCCACGAATCCGGATCGTCGCAGCTCATCTGATAACTCTACCACTGAAGGGTCAGTCCCCGTTATTGGAAACGATCAGGACCAGTTCGGCTCCATTGACAACGTGGATGAGCTACTCCCCTCCCTGAGTCTGGAAGATCCACCCACGGAGGCTGAGGAAAATGTATTGCCAGAGATAACCGTTGAGCAGTGGTATTATCCCCATTCGGACTTTGATGAGAGATCGTTGCAGTTGGACTGAGCATGGATTGCGGAGAACATGGTGTTGGCGTGTTGGAGCCTTTACTACGTGTGGCTATGAGGGTACTTAAATAGTGTGTATCACAAGAGTGTTTGACCATCTCCACACGCCCCAGCACCTGTTCAAGCCACTATTAGCACTATATAGTAGAGTACTCACTCCACTCAGCCTAACAGATCAATCAAATACTGAACCAAAAACCCCGCCGACTTACTCCCACCCACAATAAAAAACCCTGTGCGGAACCAATACAGACAACTCGCGGGCTTGGTCAAATCCACCGAATAAATCATCACCACCAACGAAAGCGCAGTCCCACCACAACCCACAAGGTAGTAAAGCCCAGACAGGTCAGCCAACAGCCCCACGGCGACCAAGAACCCGACCATAAACACGCCCAACACCGAGGCAATGGTCTTAGTGGAAGATCTGTACCGCACAGCCATGGACTTGACTTCAGCCTGGACGTCATGTCATGCTGAACGTCCTGGTACGCGTAGATGGTCTCGTACATGATAGTCCAGGTGAACTCGACGAGGAACAAACATGCTGCTGGGGTAGAAAAGGGGTCCACACCCATCGCGACCGCAGGAAGGATCAAAGTCATGGCGAAGGGCAGACCCAGGCAGACGAGGATGAAGTCCGTGAAACGGTTACAGAGGGGGTAGATGGCGTGGTCATCCCCTGTGGCTGCGCTGGCTCGAGACAAGCAACTGGAGCGCGGGCCGGGATGCAGTGTGATGGAGTGGCCAACACAAGGACCAGAAGGCTTAGCATCATTTGTTCATGTTTTAAGATCTCCACCGCCATTTTCTTTGCTGTAAAATTGAGACAGATTGGCGCGGGCCAAGATCCCACCAGTCAGAAAGGAGTAGCTCTTGCCAATGGATGTTATCCTGTCGATTCATTCCTGCAATGACTGGAGGCCCCCAGCGTGAGTGATTAGCACGGTCAGGAGAGGCAAATCCAACAGTAGCTTGCTGGCGACGGCATTGGCATTAATTGCCACTAAGGATCTTTCTTTGTCTTTCAGCACAAATCCAGCCTCAACGTTTGCACCCCGTGTCCAGTGTGATCTTCGCCGCAGTTAAATAGGTGCATCGCTGTCCTGTTCAGGCTCATCTGGTCCCGTTGATTCTCTAAATCCAACGTCCATCAGTTATCTTCAAGCCCAGCAGCATACGAGCAAGAAAGGAAAACCATGGAGGCTCTAGCTGAGGAAGTCCAACGACAGGCCAAGGCCGGTGATGAAAAAAACACGCAAGCATATCTTGGATTCACTGAGCAAGCTGTATGCTTCCATCGAATCGCCAGATGACACTGTTCAGCGTTTCACCTTCTATGTAAGCAACCGCTCCCCCATTGCTCATGCTAAGTTTGGTAACATTCTCCCACCAGAACATGCAACTTGCTTGCATTCGCACTGCGATCGATCTGGCGCTGTTTGAGCGACTAACCCAAACTGATAGCCCCCTCACGGTGGATCAATTGAGTGAGAGTACAGGAGCCAATCCCGTTTTCATGGGTATGTAATTCTATTAGCAGTAGGAAATGGCTCAGTTCTAACCGAACAGGTCGGTTGTTGCGTTATTTGGCTTCCTACTATGCAGTCCAGAAGGTCGCCAAGGATACTTTCACCGCATCGACTATTTCCAGAACATTCTCCCAGCGGGGATTCCAAGCTGCTGTTGGCCATCTGTAGGTGCTATTGTCGCCTACTCTCTGCACCAAGGCGCTTGTTCTAACAATAGGTTTGCCATCCAGCTTTAACAATGCCGGCCCGTCCATCCAAGAGCTTCTAGCTTGGCTGAAGGAGAACGGATACCCCGATATCCAGGACAATGTCAAGACGCCTTTTCAGAGAGTCATGCACACGGAACTACCGGCGTTTCTATGGCTGCAACAACAACCGGAGAATTTGGCATTTTTTAACAAGCACATGAAAGCCAACCGATTCGGCATGCCTACCTTTTTGGATGTCTTCCCAACCCTTGAAAAGACCACCGGGTTAAGTGCCGACCGGGCTCTCTTTGTGGATGTTGGGGGAGGTTTCGGCCAGCAGGTCATTTCCTTTCGAGACAAGTATAGCCAGCTTGAAGGCCGAGTGATTGTTCAGGACCTGGCCCCGACCACGGCCAACGCCGTGCAGTATCCCGGCGTGGAGTTCATGGCCCATGACTTTTTCACTCCGCAGCCAGTGAAAGGTCGGTCCGATCTCTTTATTTTTGTAGTTTCATATCGTTGACAAGCGGACAGGAGCGAAATTCTATTATTTGCGAAATATCTTCCACGATTGACCCGATCACAAGTGTCTGGAGATTTTGAAGAACATCAAAGATGTTATGGCCCCGGATTCTTACATCCTCGTGGATGATATGGTTTTGCCCAACGTTGGGGTTCATTGGCAGCAGGCACAGTTGGACATGCTGATGATGGCTGCCTTGGGGGCTCGCGAGCGGACGCAGGAACAGTGGACCGAGTTGTTCCAGAGTGCCGGGTTGAAGATCAACCAGGTGCACACTTATACGGAAAGTTTGAAGGATAGTATTATCGAGGTCATTGCAGGATGATGCGGAATCTCGGTAACATCAGAGATAGTGTGCCTTTCTACTGTTTATCGGAGGAACTTGATTTGCTGCCTCGGCATATGGCCCAGCTGGTGGCCCCCAGATAGGTATATACAAGATCGTACATGAGTCCAACACAGCCGCTGCAGGTCAATCGGTTCTACTACTGCCTTAATCATAATATTCTTGTTTCTCTCTCCGGGCCTCTCAGTGAGCAAAAACCGGCGACAAGTTGGGCTGTTTCTGGTGGAAATTAGCTATACCCGGGAAAGAGCATTGTCTCATATAAACTACATGACATGAACAGAATCGATTGATCTTTTCACCTCCCGAGTGGATTGTCCGAGTCCGAAAGGATCGGCCCTCGTGCTGAGCCCAAGCCAGGCAACGCTAGTGGAGGCACCGGCCGATCGCTCCCCTTCCTTCTCCATCTCCCCACCCACTATTTCTCCTGCGTCCGATCGTCGGTGGACAGCGCCTGGCCTATTGTTCGATGCGAGTCATTGTCATTGTTCTCTTGCACTATTTCAATCTGCGCTACATGGATCACTGACTGAAACAGGGGCAACGGTCAGGGTGTAATCTAGCAGTTTGAATCACAACCTCCCAATTCACCACACCATCGCATACTTTGACCACGACGATCGTGTTCCAAAAAGCAACGAGTCTATCACCAGAAGCAAAATCGACATGTGCGATCACCATGAGCATCCGGGACAGCCTTTGGCTAAGCACAATAGCACAGCTGACGTGGAGCTTGATCGTTCGACTCAGCATGATCTGCACGAGACTACTCCCTCATTGGCGATGGATCCCAGCGCTTCCTTATCAGGACCCTAGTTCCAAGCCTAACTGCATAGGCAGTTCTCTTGTTCACTAAACTGAGGGGATATGTGCTAGTACTGTGGGTTGCCGGCGGAGTACAGACCGTCAGCTTGCAAATGTCGCAGTGATTAAGCGGATCGGCAGGCATGCTCATCGCCAGCATATATGCCCGACCCCCTGCTGTCTTGCAAGAGCTCACACACGCTACGCTTGCCTTGCTGCCACTGTCAACATGCGAGCCTCCTTACTCTTCCTTAGCGTTACGGCTGTTCTGGCCAGCCCGACACCCCCCAACTATGTCGTTCATGAACGGCGAGACGTATTGCCTAATGACTGGATAGAGGAAAGACGGCTCGATGAGGGGACCCTGCTGCCCATGCGGATCGGACTGACCCAGTCCAACTTGGATCGTGGCCACGACCTGCTGATGGAGGTGTACGTTATTCGTCTACTCACAGGAACGCAGCTGACAACTCAGGTCTCATCCGCACTCTTCCCGCTACGGACAGCACCTCTCGACGGAGGAAGTGCATGATCTGTTTGCCCCGTCCAGAGATACCGTCGAGACTGTTCGATCCTGGCTCGAGTCGGCCGGAATACCTCCCAGTCGTATCTCGCAGTCCTACAACAAGCAATGGCTGCAGTTCGACGCCAATGCAGTTGAGGTCGAGCAACTCCTGCAGACGGAATACTACATCTATGAGCACACCGACACAGGACGCTCTCATGTGACCTGCCATGAGTAAGTCGCATTCCTGACAACTATGGCACTGCTAACCTTACAGATACTACGTCCCCGAGTCCATTCAGGAACACATCGACTACATCACGCCGGGTGTGAAGATGCTAGAACTGCGCGGCACGCGCTCCAAGAAGAGAAGTGCCAAGAAACGGTCCTTTGGCGGCTTGCCTCCAATCCTGGGGGCACTGCCAATTGCTATATCCAAGCTTTTTGAAAACCCACTGGCTTACTGTGATTTGGCTGTGACTCCGGAGTGCATCCGAGGTAGGTTCATCGCTGTCTCCTCTCTTCCAGGCTAACCTTTCAGCCATGTACAACATCACCAAGGGAACCACCGCTACCGAGGGCAACGAATTGGGCATTTTTGAGGATCTAGGAGATGTATACAGCCAGGAAGACCTCGACCTCTTCTTCTCAGCTCTCGCCAGGTACCATCCCCTCGCTTCCTCCTCAGGCCTTACTAACCCTCCCAGCGACATCCCTCAAGGCACTCACCCCATCCTCGAGGCCATCGATGGCGCTGTAGCCCCGACGGATGTCAACACCGCTGGAGCCGAGTCGGATCTCGACTTCGAGATCTCATACCCGATCATCTGGCCGCAGAACAGCGTCCTATTCCAAACTGACGACCCCGTCTACGAAAATGACTACAGCTACTTGGGCTTCCTCAACAACTTCCTCTATGCCATCGACGGCTCCTACTGCAACGATACCTCCTCCCTGGATCCTCCCTACCCGGATCCAGCTCCAGGCGGCTACAAAGGCCAAAAGCAATGCGGCGTCTACAAACCCACTAACGTGATCTCGATCTCCTATGGCGCCTCTGAAGCTGACCTCCCAGTCGCCTACCAACGCCGCCAATGCCAGGAATTCCTGAAACTCGGCCTGCAGGGTGTTTCCGTGATTATCGCTTCCGGTGACTCGGGCGTCTCCGCAAGTGACGATACCTGCCTTGGCAACGATGGGGACGTCTTCGTCCCGGAATTCCCAGCGACTTGCCCCTACCTCACAGCAGTAGGAGGCACCTATCTACCCCTAGGGGCCTCTGCCAGCGGAGACCAAGAAATTGCCGTCACGCGGTTCCCCTCTGGTGGTGGCTTCAGCAACATATACGCCCGCCCCTCGTACCAAAACCAATCGGTTGAAACGTACTTCTCGAGAGCAGACCTTGATTACCCCTACTACGAAAGCGTCAACAACAACAGCTTCAATGCCAACGGCGGAATCTACAACCGCATCGGTCGCGGATACCCTGATATCTCCGCCATCGCAGACAACGTGGTCGTCTACAACAAGGGCGAGTCGACTTTAATTGGAGGGACGAGTGCGGCTGCGCCTGCATTTGGGGCCATGTTGACACGCATTAACGAGGAGAGATTGGCTGCGAATAAGTCAACGGTGGGATACGTCAATCCAGTTCTGTATGAGCATCCCGAGGCGTTCCATGACATTACCGTTGGTTCAAACCCAGGATGCGGCACCGATGGGTTCCCGGTTGAGAAGGGATGGGATCCAGTGACGGGGTTAGGAACACCGAGGTATTGGGATTTGTTGCAGGTGTTTATGGCGTTGGACTAGATAAGCATAGCTAGCTATTGATGTCGACCATAAGTAATTTGAGTTTTGTTCTCACATTGTAGGCGCTGACTAGAGCTTTCACAATGACTCTAAATCTTCATAACTTTCGTTTCTGTCCTCGGTAACAATAATTTGAATCAATCCGCTATTTGTTCCACCACGCAACCCAATCCAAGTATTGCCATTTTCAAGATGTGTACGTGTTATTCCCAAGAATGCGAGATCAGATCAACGATCGGAATGGCTTCTAGAGGTAGGAGCAGAGGTATCTGCTGTGATTCTTGCCAGGTGATGTCCAGTTTGATGAATTTTCTTAGGCCAGGTCGTTTATTGTCAATCATGCGGAACGAGGTGTGTCTTCCGTCGAGGTAAAGATCATTCCACTTAGATGCTGGAGTGATTTCTAGAGACAAGAGGGAAAGGCGAGGGGAATCCCTTAAATTCCCTCATATTTCCCCAGGGTCAGGTCTGTCAAATAGCGTCTTCATAACCTTTTCGTTCAACAACCCACTGATATCGGGACTGATATACTACTTTGATTCAAGTTTCCGTACGATACAATGCACCGTAATATATCATCTTCCAAAAATAATGACTATATCGAGTGGAAAGAAACCATGAGTACCGATTTTAAATCTTCGATAAGTTTCCTGACACCCCGAACAAGAATATCTTTTATAAGGCCAGTCTTGATCCCCCTGCTATCTAGGTTCTGGCCTGTGGGAAGTCTCCAGTCCAAGGCATTGCGAAGCGCCTTCATTCCACTAAGGCATTAACTTATGCAGCTTATGCAACTTGTGTGAATATGCAACTTATGCAACCTATGCAGCCAACCTATCCAATTTGTGACAGCCAATCAGAGAGAGAGAAGCATCAAGTCAACACCAGCCGGAGCAAAAAGTCCTCAAGATCCTCTCTCGACAATTCTCGGTAATGCTGATGCGTGCGGCGAAAGTCATCAACCTCACGTTGATCAGAGATGGAGGTTGATTTTCTCTGAAACCACTCATAATCGAAATACTCCTGAAATAGTAATCCCTCTAGTGTCTTCACTCTTGAAATGGCAACATATGTCAACCCGGGAGTGAAGTCAGGTTTTGCACCACTATCCTAAGCCACCCTTGAATCTTATTTATGATTTTTCCAGATTTCCATGGCTCGTCACTAGTATGACTGAGCAGCAGCACGTTGCATTGCGTAGTCATTTTGAGATACAGCCAGCCAGCCAGCCCATGTGATCCCACAACGGAAGTTGAAAGAGTTCATCATAAGAAGTGGATGATAGCACCCACCATAGATGGATTCACCGATGAGAGCAAGCATAAGTTCATAGCATGGGAATATTGCTTGTCACTCTTGTGGTTTGGACATGATGAACATGTTATGAGGGGAAACGAGGACATAATGAACCCTCGGAGGTATGTTTTATCTTTCATGTCGCAGATGCTTTCGACTATATGCCCAGCCAAGGAGCTTGCCGTTGTCGTGGTTTCCGAAAGCGAGCATGAGCTGTTCAAGCTTTGCACATTCCTTCTGGCTTTCAGAAGTGAAAGTTGGGTTTGGCAAAAGCACACGCGGGGTACGCTGGAAAGAAAAGCCGTTGCTCGAAGGATGTGTTGATCGGGAATACGTTGTAGTCGTAATAAGATGAGCAATAAAGGAAATAGCAGAGCTAATGCAGCCATCGACTCCAGCCAGATGCCACCACATGCAATGGTTTCCCCTTGATACCTATGTTCTTCACAGAAGAGGCGAATGAACGCCCTGCCCAAGCAATTTAAAGACATCCTGGAGGGGTCGACGAAGATGTGTAGCCAAACGCAAAGGTTAAATATCAAATATGCCTCGATAGCACATCTCTTTAAGTTGTATAGGTTTCCGAGACCAGGAATTTAACAAACAGCGATGATGGTTGCAATTCGGTCTTCTAGGTTGGTATTATTATTCGTCGTAATTCTGAATGGGTCAATAAATGAGTTGGCAGCCCAAACAAGACATGCTCTTCCCACATATCCGCTTGCCCTTGGCATCGTCTTGCTTTGGTCCACAGCGTGGCGTTGTTGAAATGCTGGTTGAAGCGATAACGCAGCGGACCTGTTCGTGTGCTCCAGGGTCAACCATCTATGGATATGGTAAGTCCTCATAGCGATGCAACGAGCATTGTAATAACCGCCTTCATGGAAGAAAACCTTGGAACAAGCGCCAAATCTAATTGACCCCGAAGTGTAGCCCATCATCACCGTCCTGAGAGCATACACAGCATGATAAGGGGAAAATGATCTCGTAAGCCAGATCATCAAGCGCAATCCACATGCTAGGACTGATTCTCGATCGGCAAGGGAAAAAGGCCCTCTACCGGTAGTCTTCACGGCTAGGTGGATATCCTTCTTCTGTTGCCCACTCAATGGCCTTCTCGGCATTGTCAGCATGGACTTGTTCCGTAGAAAGCTCAGGGGCTCTGAGATGACAGGATATCTGAGCAATAAAGGGAAAAGGACAACGGTTATGGCAGCCTTCCGTCTTGAATTGCTTCCGCAGAATGGGCTAAGGCTTTCTTGGTGCTTGCAACGTGCGCGGCATATACATCGGCAACCGGGGCAATCCTTGTAAGGATAGAGGGAAGGTCATCTTGGTCCCAAGGCCGTGTGAGTCTGCCCATTTTCATGCCCCCCCACTGTAATCCTTCCATCCATAGAGCTGGGCCCTTGATGCCGGAGAGGTGAGAAAGGGGGCCGACGCGGCACACTTGGTATCGAGCGGTATAGAAACTGGCTTTGGGAAATATTTCGTTCATCGGATTGACGATAGTCGAGGTAGAGTGAAGGTTAAATGCACTGATGGTTTTTGAGATCCACCACGCAAACCAGCCCACGGGTGGAGGCATCGAGTCTTACATCTTGGATCTTCCAAGCACCCGGATTAGAACCTTCTCACTACCACAATTATACAATAAGGTCAAGGGCATGGATCTGAAGAGGGTAATAGACGAGAAGGTTGCTGCATGTAAGGCTTAATCTCTTCCTCCTCGTCGCTGGGAGAAATGCCAATCAGCCCGTGAAACCTCTTTCGAGTCGTAGCAGACATCCGCAGGCACGAAATTAGTAGATAGGTAAATGGACGTGATGAGGGTTGTATCATTGAGTCCACATTGAATGATATATGAAAACCAGGAGGATTGAAACTCCGCGTGTGGTGCTCACTCTGCTGGCATAGTGTTTCCCGGAATACTATCGCGATGCCAACTTGAGTTGACGTGGCATGTCGGTTACTAGATATCAACCGATAGGTCTATAGTATACCCTTATGAATTATCATATAGGAGGCGCTTGCATGGGGACCACCTGCATTTCGCAGTGATCTGAGTATATAAGGGTATAGAAGAGTGTGATCTTGGTTGATGTGGATGGAAGAGACTGCTAGGGATGAGGGCCCTTTATAGCTGCTCATCTGCCAACAGGAGTATGGACATTGCAATCTTAACACCGTTACTCTCCTACATGTGGAGTCTCCGTAGGTGAGCTCCTGGCCATGTATTGCAATCCCCGATGTGGTCATCGCTATGTTTTTGGGGGTCTCCAAGTATAGTAGTAGACTGGCAGATAAGACCATGGGACGGCAATCACCCAATAAGCTTGGTTGTTAACTTGCCGGTATTCGACCCATCGAACAGCTTCATCCACACCTTCGGAATGTCCTCAAAGGTGGCCTCGATAACTGTCTCAGTCGCATCATCGACGACTATCTTGCCATTCTTCCAGGCCTGGATAAGCTCTTCCCGGGCTTCCTGGAAGTGATCCTTGTAGTCAAGATGAACCCGAGTACGGAAATGCGATTGATGACAACTTGCTGGGAAGGATGAGCGGGTGCCAGTTAAGTAGGTAGAAGGAGACATACGTAGAAGTTTTTCAATCCTACAGGATCTTCATCGCGGTTGTAATCGGCAATTGTGCCACTGTAACCATTATCAGGCAGATAGAGAAGAAGTAGAAAAGTAACACGTTCGAAGAACATACCAAGCAGCAATTCTTCCAAACCACTTCACTCGCAGGACCATCAGATCGAGAATATGACCACCAACGTTGTCTGTCACCACATTAACCTTACCCATCTACTATGTAGCAGAAGGTAAACAGTGCACTCACCAAAATAAACATCCACAAACCCCTCCGTTGCCTTCCACAACTCCTGATCAAACCCCTCTTTCTTATAATTCAAGCACACATCAGCCCCCAGACCCTCCACCCAGAGACATTTATCATCTGTTCCTGCGATTCCAATGACCTACACTGATTAGCCACATCTATTCCAGGTCCCAAAGCCAGGAAGAAAAGCTTACCTCTGCGGCCCCCAGCACCTTCTTAGCAATCTGGACCACCATCCCCCCCACAGCGCCAGCTGCACCACTAACCACGATCCTCTCCCCCTTCTTCAACTTCACTATTTCCTTCAGAGCATACAACGCCGTGATCCCCGGAAAGCCAAAGCTTCCCATATAGTGACTGATTCTCACACCGGGTGTTTTCTCAGGATCCAGAACCTCCACATCACTAATCCGGACAACCGCGTATTCACTCCAGGAGGTCGTGGCCCGGACAATGGCACCCGGGGCCAGAAGAGAGAGATTGCCGGATTCGAGCACGCGGGAGATTGTGTAGGTGCGGACCGGGGCGTGCAGGGTCATGGGAGGAACGTAGAGACGGGCTGGGTCAATGATCGCGGACATTTGGCCGCGTTGAGCGGGATCATTGGATATGTAAAGGGTCTGCACAAGGGCAGTGGTGGAGGTGAGAGGAGGGAGGGGATTGATGGCGGGGATAAATGTTGGTTCTGGTTGTGAGGCAGAGGCAGAGGCAGAGGGGGGAGGGAGGTTCTCGGGGAGGATCGGGGTGCTGGTGGGCTTGGAATTGAGGATCCATTGACGGGTTGTGGAGGGAATGGCCATTATGTGATGGTGGTACTTGTTTATATACTGAGAGAAAGAGAGAGTTCTCATGTGATAGTTGTACTGTGGACGATGTTGGTAGGATCTGTAAAAGGTGGTTTGTGTCTATTTATGTCGATGCTGCTCGGACATAGATACCCATCTGGGGAATACAGACGCCTGTCCGCTGCATTTTGATTTGTAAGATGGCGTAGTTCTTGACCGCCAACGTGCAGAGAATCTGGATTTGTAAGATGGATGGCGGGGAATCAGGCCATGTCGGACTTGAACCGATGTGCAACAGTATCAAATTTCATTTCGTTTGATTGTCCTTTAGCCTAATAGAGCCACTGATATGCGTATAACAGCTATGTAGGTAGTGCGTCATGCCGTACACCAAGGACTGTTTTGATCAGAGCTTTCCTGCGATGTTCTGTTACACCACTGCAGGCGTGCAGCACTATCCATTCAACTGATATAGCTGACCGGTCCACTTGGACGACGATAAGAAGTTAACTACCCGATCTTGGCATATCTTCAGACTGTCATAAAAGATGAAACTTTATATTCGTTTATTCTATCACATACTTCATACAGTGACCAGCACTAAACAACAACCTGGTGTCCAGCAGGCTTCTCCTCCTCCTCGCCGAAGATGTTGATATCCCACCGCGGCACGTTGGCCACGTAGGGGGTGTTGTACCGTCTGCGGTCCTTGCCCAGCTCGGACACCTTGGCAACCTCCTCAGGAGTAAGCTCAATCTCCTGGAAGTTGGCCTGGATACGAGATGCTGTCACAGACTTGGGAATGACGCTGTGGCCACCGACCTGAGACCAGGCCAGGATGACTTGGGCGGGGGTGACCTCGGTGCCGAGTCTCTTGGACGCCGACTCGGCGACCTCCTTGACCTCGGGGCGAGTGATCAGCAGAGGAACGTTGAAGCCGTTGTTACCGAAGGCCTAGTTCGTTAGTGTGAAAACAAAAGAACATAAGAGAGACCTTACCGAGTAGGCAGTGATGTGAATGCCAAGCTTTGCGCAGTATTCGATGAGCTCGTTGCTCTGCAGGACCGGGTGGCGCTCGATCTGGTTGACAGCGGGCACAATGCCAGTGGCCTTGATGATAGCCTCAAGCTACGCGGGTCAGCTTAGTTTTCTCAATCCGGCCAGCTAACTTACGTGGTGAACCATGTGGTTGGACACACCGACAGTGCGGGCCTTGCTCTTGGGGAGCTTGGTCATGGCCTTCCAGGTGTCGACGATAGAGACATTGTCGTTGATCTCGACATCACCGCCCTCAACGGAGCTGTTCGCGATGAGAGGGAAGTAGTTGGAGCCAGTCGTGAAGGCAACGGGCCAGTGAACCAGGTAGAGCTACGGAATTAGCAGAGTCGTTAATGGGATATCACAGCACGCACATCGAGGTAATCGAGCTCGAGCTCAGCAAGGCACTCGTCCAGGGACTGTTCAACAACGGCGGGGTCGTGCTGCGAGTTCCACAGCTTGGAGGTCTGATGCAGTCAGCATTGACAATAGATATAGATGAGGACAAAAGGAACATACGATGAAGATATCCTCACGCTTGAGGCCAGGAACATCCTTGTAGGCTCTCTTGATACCATCGGCAACCTCGCGCTGGTTCTGGTAGCTGTGGAAGTCAGCTTGTGTCCGTAGACATCGGTTGGGAACCTACATAGTAGCCAAATCCTATGTCATGTTAGTCACTGAGTATGGATGTTGATTAATGGAGAACTCACCAGGTGACGGTATCCGGCCTTCAAGGCCTCGTAGACGGCATCGCCGACCTGGCCGGGGGCAGACTGCCAGGTACCGAATCCCAGCTGGCTAATGGATGTCAGTGATGGAGTTTGCGCTGGCCTGGAAGAAGACATACGGGATCTGTGCACCGGAGTTGAGGGTAACCTTCTTGCCGAGAGACATTGTGAGAGAGCGTGCAGGTCAAGTTGAGCAGACACAGGATGAGAGTTGGAGGAAGGAGAGAGATGAAAGAGAGGAGGGCGAGCGCGTAGAAATAGGAGGGCTTCCAGACGGGCAAGGTCCTCCGGTGGGGGTCGCGACGCTTCCACCAGGTGAAAGGAGGAGGACCCAGGGCCGTGAGTGGCTGCGTCTGTTCTTCGATGGAGTTCTTGGGGATGCTCAACCGGCCTTACCCCGCCAGCTAGACCCCTCGGTGGGGCACGCGTGGGATGTTCTTAGAGTTCGTGATGCCAGACTGCCCGCCAGGCACGCCGTCCATTCGCCCAGACCAGCTTCAATGGCATCGCAGGCCACCATTGCGGTTGTCCCGATAGGAAGGTAGTCCAAGCATACGCTCTGATCGACTGCACCTCCCTGCAAAATGGTGTGCCTCATCGCGATATGCAGCTCGTCGTGGAGGGAGGCAATGATGTCAGGCGGCAGACATTCCTCCGACTGGGCCAAACATCCCAAACACGTTGCCCGAATGGGTAACCCTGCGGGTAATTTTCCACGAGTCAGAACGCGCACCTGCACTGACTAATCCACCCAATTAGCTTGACAGACACGTGATCTATGGAGGGATTTCTCGCGGCATCCAACACGAAGATTCCACAGGAAAACCTTTCCTGGTATGCAGCATGGTAAGAGCTCGCTTACAACCGCTTGTGGCTGCATGATCTGCGTTTCAGGTGGTATGCAACATCCCAAAATGTGACTGTCCGGCTTCCCGCACGGATAATTGCCCAGTTTAGCAGTCCAATCATCCGCTCGGCTTCCTCTCCGATCCCCGGCTAATTTTTATCCTTGCTTTGCTTCCAACTCAAATACTCCCTCGGTTGAATTGAAGTTCAACCGACAGTCACAGTCTGGCACTGACTACGGCATATCTTCGAGCGGAAGTTCATGTCCTGAGGTGTAGTCTTACACCTGACCAGATGAGCCCGGAGCAATGATTCGTCTTGGGTGAGGTGATCTAAGGGTTGGACTGCAAGTCCTCTTTTTGGCCACCGGGATGTGCTATAAGAGTGATCAATTCCTCGCGGGTGTCTCAATTACTATCTGGGCTCGAGTTACAGCACCACATATAATGTTGTATGCTGAAAATCAATCAAATTGCCACCGTGCGGCAACTATCCGGGACAATATCATTTGAAAACAGCCAAGCCAATCTGGTTCTCCTGGTCCACACACTCCACCAACAGAACATATGGGCCGAGCAGTGCCGCGGCTGGGCTTAATAAATGCTTAATATTGCGGCTTCAAATCTAATCTGGACGTGGCTGCTGTGAGTGACAGAGCACGGCCGTTACTACAAAGAGTTGTTTTTGATTATCCTGTTCGTGTGGGCGATTCAACACGCACATATACATAGACAAGTGTACACGATCAGGATATGGGAGGTGCTTCGTCCACCAAAGCGTGACTCTTGGGGATCAAATCCGGCGCTCATCTGACCCGACATGGATTGCGCAGGGGAATTTCCTAAGGGGCAGTTCCGAAGCCACATGGCTTCGTGAAGGTCACACAATGACCATCAGGCCTGATGGGGAGTGGTCGATGCCGTCGCGTTGTCAGCACTGAGCGGCCAGTGTTTATCTCGACCGCAGCCTGCGCCTTTCAACACACGTACGTCGCCTGGGGTCTGATCAACAAGTCTCATACTTCTTTCTCTGAGAGCATGCAGCTCGCTCCGCCGTAGTCATTCACTTCAGCGCGCCCACGAACTATCCCGTGGCCGCTTGCTTTGACCACAACTTCACCAGGTTAGCGCTGGTACAGACAGAGCGTTGTCGCTGCTTATTATGTGCAGGACATTTTGAGGACATTATTAGATTTCTCGGGGGTATACATTACGATCTGCTCGCTCTCATCCAATCGGCGCAAGGGGAAGATGAAAAGGTGAAAGCTAATTCGGCACCCCGCACATTTCAGGACTAAGTTCAGGCTTCCGTAGGCCCCTGCTGAGAGTACATGGAGCTGTTTTTCTCTCATGTCATGTCTGCGAAACTAACAGTAGTCTGATATGCATGTACAGGCACACTATACCACTACATGGTAGTATAGTCATGTTTTCTTTCTGGGTTCTCTGATAAACAAAGGAGCTTATCACTACGATTATTTGACACGATAGTCAAACTTTATTCATAAGTAAAATACGCAATCGTGGCCCGATGCTGCAAAGGCAATCTCGGCATACGATCAGGTGTCAAAGTCGTAATCTATTTTTGTCTCTCACTTATCAGCTATCGTGACGTCGCGGTACTGACTCCTGAACGACAAACTCCACTTGCCATCTCTCGACAGACGCGCGTACCGCATCATGATAAGACATCGGAGGATATTCAAGCAGCGGTGGCTGCACGAAAGATATACCCGCTTGCTAGAACGAGCCGATCCACCGATTCCGTACAGGTGCGTGGCATACACATGCTCTCTTGCCTACGTCTGCATGCGTTCGGATGGGCCCGACGCGGCGGAAATGACCCGTCGAGCTTCATTTGGTAATTCTCGTAGGGTGACGTACTCTCTTGACGAGTGGCTTCTTGGCTCTGCAACTAGGATCAGCCTGCCAGCTGGCCCTGACCAAAACGCCAGTTCCCCCGAATTATCTGGATTGTTGCGCCTTTCCTCGTCCTGTAGACCTGGTCCGCGACAGCCAATTCCTGCCACCATCTCAACGTTCGCGGTTGTTCCACCTCCAGATTGCTCTCCAGTCTCATCTGCAAGTAACGTGGCCTAGCTCCGAACAGGGAATGGTTGGGTGGCGCTAGGGATGGATCTGTAACTAGCGGGTCTTGGGCCGGGGGCTGGCCACCAATGACGGCGGCGTCACCTCCACCACCAGGCACATCCCGTCTCCACTGGGGTTACACCCCAACCGAGATCCTGACGATTAAATGGCCGTCGGGGGGCTAGGCTAGCCCAAGACGGCTAGGGGCGTCGCCAGCTGCCCCTTACGTGAGGCCATGGCGTCCAGGCGGGCCCCACCGGGAGGCCCTTTTGGCTTTTTGTCTGGCCGGCCATCTTCCCTTGGCCGCTCGGTCGCTGGCTGAGGCTCACGCACTTCCTTCCCTTGCTCTTTCCCTTCTCTTGTTCGGCTGCGCGCAAAATGGCGGATGACGCGACTTAAGCCTCGTCGTCGATTCATGCCTCCTTCGTGATACCCTCATTGTGTCTGCTGCCCCCTTTTTTCCACTCCCCTCCCTTCCCCCTCCTCCCTCCCTCCGGGTTTATATCCCCTCCCCTCGCTCCGTCGCCTCTCCACCCCCCGAGAGGCCATCCCGATGTCGAAGAGGCGGCTGTTTCGCTGGCCTGCCCGCCGCACCGCCGGCCTGGGATGTCTAGCACTACTGGTCACCTCGGTGGTCTCATGGTATCTCTATGGCGGACAGCCCGAAGAGCCCCAGCCAGGTATACTTCGCGTTGGTCCGTGTGCATCATGTCACCGTCATGCTGACCCAACTGCCCACCAGTCCCCCAAATCCAGCCCGACACCGACCACGAAATTGTGACTTCCCAACTGGCCGAAATCACCGCGACTTACAGTAACGCAACGAATGAAATTGGGCTCGTATTAGCGGCCACCGTCAGAGAAGACCTCACCTGGCTCCTCAATTACTGCAAGGACCAGTACGCTATCCAGCCACCCCAACCGCCCAATGCGCGATCATACTAACCGATTCTCACTCCAGCGGCACAATCCCCTTCATCTACACGACCGACGAACCCCCCGCCCCGCACCTCCTCGTCCCTCGTACGATCCGCGGCCGCGAAGCCGCCGCCTACCTCTCCTTCGTGGTCGACTTTTACTCTCAACTTCCCAAGTACACCATCTTTATCCACTCCAACCTCGATCAATGGCACAATGATCTCTTCGGCACGCACACCAGTCCGGCACTGAAGAACCTCCGACTTGAGGCTGTCGACGCGCAGGGGTACGTGAACCTGCGATGCGAGCACAACCCAGGATGTCCGACAAGCGTGCATCCCTGGAACCCGACACAGATCGACATTGAGAAAGACGACATTCGCGCATACTTCCCCCAGGTGTATCAGACGTTGCTGAATGTACCGCTGGATCAAGTGCCCGAGCATATCGGAAATGTGTGTTGCGGTCAGTTTGCGGTCAGTCGGGAGCGGATTCTGCAGCGCCCGCGCGAGGATTACGAGCGGATGTTGCGGTGGGCGGAAGAGACAGATCTGACGGACAGCTTTGGAGTTGGTTGGGTGTACGAGAAAATCTGGCATATCATTTTCGGAATGGACATGATATAGTAAGTGGTTTCTCACGTGGGACAGCGGGGAGTGTGCTAACAGAAATAGTTGTCCCCGGTACGAGCAATGCCGGTGTGATACATACGGATGGTGTGGACCGTTGGCGTCGGGCGAGACACTGCAGGCAGTGCGAGCGAAGTCATAATTTAATGGGATGATTGTTAATGCATGATGTATACTATCATGATTGGGGATATCAGGATGCATTATTGGTTTGGTTTGGTTTGATATGATTCTTGATCTAATTGTACAGTTAGATGTTCTTTAAATTCTTGGAACTATTGACGTCCGTTCAGGTATATACCATAAATCTAGTTTATTTCGCAGGGAGTATCATTCCATCATTCTTCCCGTCATGCAGGAGATCCGTTGCTACTCATGATTAATAGGCTGCTGATGCGTCCCTCGCACGGGTCCAGCATCCAACTCGAACGTTTCCCTCCGCATCGGACTCCCCGGCGCTTCGTGAACATCTCCACTATCCAATAATGGGACATCTGTCTCGGATGGTCGTCGGCGTGGAATTGGATGCAAGAACAGCGACCTCCCATCGGAATCAAGCGGGGGCGATGCAGACGAACGATCTCCGGGCATCAATGCAGCAGGAACAGGCGGCGAAGTCGACAACATGGACTCCCTATTTCTATCCTCATCCATTACCTCCACTGGCAGCGGCGGCGGTGACAACGGCTTCCGGGGAATATTACCGACCCCGATGGGATCACTATCCCTGTTCCTCCCGACCATAGTACTGGGTATCGGAAGTGGAAGTGGAAGTGGTTTCTCATATCCCATGACTTTCTCCTCATCCCGCACCACCCCAACAGCCGTATATCCATTCTGGGTATTATTCCGCCTGCGCTTGATTCTCTGCTTTCGAAATACCATCCACACGAGGAAGAGGATGAGTAGGACGACCACGATCACTGCAATGGCGATACCGGCTTTGGCGCCCGTGCTGAGTCCGCTGGATCCGTCTGTACAGGTGTATGAACCTTGGAAGACCCCGTTGTTGTTGCTGCGCTTATGGTTGTTGTTGTTATCATCGTCGTCATCATCGTCACCGTCACGCAAGGAATTCAAGCTGGAGCACCGGAATGAGCCCGCGTGGGAGTCAATGACCGTTTGGCCTTTGGCGTGTTTGAGGGAGGGGAATTTGATCCTTCATCAATCAGCCACCCCACAATTCAAAGAGTATCTATGACAGGAGAAATGGGACCATACTCATCAAACACGCCCTTCAAAATCAACGCCCCCTCGACCTTTTGCAAATCCTCAAACACCAAATCTCTTAGATCATCATTCCCTTCGATATCAATTTCCCCGCCGACAGTCTGCAGATCGGAGAGGGAGAGATTACTCAGTCTCTCATTATCAGCGATATAGATCTTTCCGTGCACGGTTTGTAGATCAGATGCGGAAAAGGATGTCAGGGATGAGACGTCTTGGATGGTGAGTCCGCCGTTGATGGTTTGGATGTTGGAGAGGGAGATGGATCCGGAAGCGGAGGTGGAGAGACTGAGGGTTCCGGAGATGGTGGAGCAGGAGGAGAGGGAGTTGGCGTCGGATTGGGTGGTTATTGTTATGGATGAGGAGCCTATTGTTTATCCAGTGGGTGTTAGGTTTGGCTAGAGTGTGGTGGGTGAGAAGAGGGAAGGAAAAGGGAGTAAGTAACTCACACGAAGAATTCGAGCTTGAATCACCCACCACCAAGACAGCCAGCGAAAAGAACAAAGAAAACGAGAATGGGAATAGGAATGAGAGTGGGGGTATCATATCACACAATCAACACTGCACCGTCCAGGTGCAGGATAAACACCAAACCAAGCAAAAAGAAAAGAAAGCAAACCTATAAGCCAAGGCTGTATATCCTCGTCAATCAATCAATCAATTAATCGTTATGACTCGCATGTACTCATTCATCCACCTCGTAAAAGTAATCATCAATAATGTCTGGTCGTGGGTAGTAGTAGTACTATCAATACACCCCCACGAGAAACATGCAGAAAGTAAATAGTAGTAATAGGTGTGTAGGTAGTGTGGGTGTAGTGTAGTGCAGGTAAGACGGGAAATATAAACTCGAAAAAGAAATTCCCGGGTGGTGGCGGAGCAGCTACTTGCCTCTATGTATTAAGTAGTAGCAGTAGCTGCTCCGGTCGATACTAGTAGTACTATGCATGTATGGGGAAAGAGATCGAGAGAAAGAGAGAGAGAAGAGGTGATGGATGGATGGGTCAGCACATGCTGCACCAAAACTAGGTACATGGACGGGACGGGATCAACTCGAGTTAATGATGGCCGGGATGTGATTTTCCCCTGGAATTGGGAAAGATATTATTAGTCCAGAGACATGATTGGACCAGGTAATCAGGCAGATAGATATCTGTAGGTAGGTAAGAGTATCTCCGAAGAGCTTGGACGGTTAGAGTATTCCGTACGGAGTACACAGGATCGGAACTATCCATCTTTCTTATTTGGTAAGAGTACCACAGGTATAATCAAGGCAGCGATACAGAGATATGCATCTCACGTATCTTTTCTAACTGAAAAAGCAATTCTCGCAAAGAATGAACCCATAGCAAGAATCCGAAAACCAAAGTCTGATACCGGAATGAAGAGAGTGAGACACTGACACCGCCCCGAAGGTGCCCCACCTAGCATTCAAGCACCACCAAGTGGACTGACTGACTTACCGACTCCATTTCCCATCCTGGTCGCTCACCATTACCTAGTTTTTAGTAGAAGCAAGTCTGCACAACAACTCTATCTCATCCCATCAGATAACCAGTCACTTCTCCTTAGAACCCTGATTTTCTCGATTCTTCTAATTATAGGCCTCAAGATGGCATCTCATTCAGGCACCAGAATTTTATCACGAAAAACCCTAGTTGGGAGGGAGGTGCTGATTGGGTGCGGGGGAAAGACCCCGCTTTTGGCCGCAGGCAGAGAGATTCAAGCAGGCCCGATCGGGTAGGGATGTCCGATGTGAAGTCGCTTCGGTGTTAGGGTTGTTGTTGCATGATGGAGTGATATCAAAGTTGTCTGTTGGTGGTCAGAACGGAGAGGATGTGGTGATTTGGCAAAATTGATTAGTGGGAGATGTTGTATGTTATGATCAACGTGCTCAGTAATATTCGGATAAAAGGAAGACTTGGATCATGTCTATCGTAACTCAACATGCATTCCCAAGTCTCGGACTGAACGTTTGAACTTAGAAGAAGATAGCATCAATTATTCCAGATCTTGTCCCAAAAGTCTATAACAAAATCACCGCCCTCATCGAGGAGCTCCTTGAAGCCCTCGTTCCCACCAAACTGCCCCAGATGCGACACAATATAGGCGATAACTAATTTCCTCAGAGGGTCTTGAGGGAGAGTCTTCTGGTATGCGAGTCGGATCCATTCTGTCACATTGCCGACATTGCTCTGACACACGTTAAACAGTGACAGGGTTCGGACCAATTTGTATAGAACCAGGTCCTTGAGCGGCGTGATATCGTACTTGTCAGCCAGAATATATAGCTCGGTATGACCGAGAAACACGGGGGAAAAGTTCTCCCCTGGTTCGTGGTTCCCCACCGGATTGTACTTGGGCATTGCCGAGGACCGCTCCAGCTTCGGTTTGAGTTCTGACTCAAAAACTGCGAGTATGTTGTGGAGATGTGCAGTCCGGATGTCTCTCTCATAGCATGGCAGTCTGTGGCCGTTGAAGACATCATAGGTTACAGGGTTTTGTCTCCTTGGATTTGGCCCTGACAGACTAAACATCCGAGTATCAGTTACATTCGCATTTACCATGTTCGACGTCTTTGGCGTGGCTATCGCAAGTTTCTCAGTCCCTACCGGTTCCGGTCGATCTTCCGTCGGTCTGGCCTGGCGGGTTATCCCCAAATAAGAGGTTGGCGGCGTGTAATCCCGTACGTAGGCGTATTCACACAGTCGAAAGAAGGTCTCCTCTTTGACATCGGACCAAACAGCCCGACGGTGGTTGGCCTCGACCATCTTGCCGTTGATGAGGTTATTGAGCGGGGTGGAAAGGTTGGCTAGTGGGCCCGAATGCACGGTGATCTCTTTTCCACGGGGACCGATCACGAAGATGTAGAGGTGGGATGTCATGTATCTAGGTAGACTGAGTTAGTTGGATTCGGAAAGGTCTGCTTCTGGGGAGGACTTGCTTGCTAAATTCCGTGGGCATTGTTGCGAGTCCAGCTGCCATGAGGATTGTAGATGGGAGTATGAACTGTCGGAGTGAGACAGGTAATATAATATCTAAGAGAGTATCAAGATGATTCGTAACTAGAGGTAAAAAAGGCCATACAATAAGACCATAAAGGAAAGGGTGGATGATCAGCCTGTCTACAGAGAGACAGAGGTGAAGTCCCAAACAGAGGTGAATTCTGGATGGTGATAGCTCCTTGAAGAGGGATGGTTGGCAGCCACGTCATGTTGGGTGCGGGGTCCTGTCGTTGAATTTGCCCTTGGGCCAAGTACAGATTACACTATATGCAGATGATGACTACATGACTACATGTGTGACAATCTCTCCGGTTCACATCTATATGGGCGCCTCTCTGGAAACGCCTCCACCATCTCGTCGTAATTCCGTACTCAGTGGAATCTTTTTAATATGCTCCTTGTAGTTGGAAAGATGCCTTTTCTGTCTTGGTCTGGACTGGGCTGTTGGGTCGGAGTTGTCTTCCGCGCGGGCTTGCTTGGTCTGGACTCCCGAAATGGCCGTGTGGGAATATTAAGGTTTTTATGGTGGTGAATGGAACAAAGAAAAGAAGGGTTGGATGAGTTAGGAGGGTAGATGGTGGGGAAAGACCTCTTATACTTGGGAAGGGTAAGGTGTTTGTTACTCGGTCATATTGGATTGTTTGTGGCATCTGCCTTCTTTTCATGCATCTCTTACTGACGTTCTAGTAGCTCTTATTTGCTATGATTTCGCGTTAGACCATCTCATCATCTAGACCTGTTTCCCAACATCATGAGATGGGTGTCTAAGTATCTGAATTAAGCTTGCACCCCCCTCCATCGATCCATCTTTGCCAGTTCTGTCCACTGAGTCTCGAGCTCTCGGATCATCCAGGTAGTCCGCCACCCAACCACTTTCTCTACCCGATGGAGGAACTTCAAGGATCCTTGTTGCTCAGATGGGTGACGCAGGCAATAGCCATCTATCTAGTCAGGACGGACTGATATGCCTAGCGAGAGTGGAGTTATCTCACATTGATGCAATAAATGGCAAGCCATGAAGTATGCATTCTCCACGGTTTCATTCGACGTTGAGAGCCCGATCACACTGACTAGATGGAATGCAATGGTTTTCTATATTGGGTTAAAATCGGATATCAGTGTATGAAAAGACGTACCTCTTCAATCCGCCTCAACCGTGCAAGCTCATAAGAACTACCTACACCCCAGTGTCGATGTGACGAGGTAAGGAGGATCCGTGAGGCGTGATAATATTGTAAACCAACCACTGACTCTCAGTCAGGACTGTTCAATGTGAATGCTATGTACATACCTGCTGGTGGGGACATAATCCACATTTCCGGAAAGGGTCGATTTTCGTCCGCACTCGGATCCTTGTATTGCAAGGGCTGCCAGCTAATCGGGCGCACGCGATGCCATTCTTCCACGCTGTCGGACAGATGCTGCCACTCGCTATCATCAACTGCGCTGCAAGGTGATCCCCAGCAGGACTGGATAATCTTTGCACAAAGGAAGATGATGACATTGGCATATGAAGCATCATCACGGCGCCGAAATACAGACGACAGCTCATAATTTGCTAGGTTGAGCTGCATTGGCTCGTGTTGCACCAGAGAAGCATAGATAGCCTGGCGGAGGAATTGCCAGCTTACCGCTTCGGCGAGACCCCCCGAAGAGGCAGACTTGGACATGGTGTTGAGCAGTCGGTTTGACCCGACCCAGTGACATTTCTCATCTGTTGCACGTTCGAGCTCTTCGTATATCCGAAGGGTGACCACTGTAATGAGGAGGTTGTCGTCATATGTGTCTTCTGGTAGAGCTAGTGCAGCGATGAGCAGCTCGAGGCACTGGCCGTGGTATTCGGAGGCTTCCCAGTCACTGGAGTCGGCCATAATTGCGTCGTGTCGTGCTGCAAGGCAAAGGACTGCCTTAAGGACCATAGGAACCTGCAGGGCGCGGCGGGGGACCTCGGTACTGAAATGGGACCGAAGATCGCATATGTCGGCCTGAAAGTATAGAAAATTAGCTCTGTGTTGTCCATGGCCGTATAGTTACTCACCCATGGTGCGATTTTCTGGATGAACAGTCGTAGTAGATGTGCTTCCCGAGAGCTCATCGGCGGTGAGCTGCTCGGACGGGGGCTCACCGAGCTGAGCGGTGAGGTTGAGCCCGTCCACGTGCTCACAGACGCCAGAGGCGACACAACATGAGCAACCGGAGGAGAAAGACCTGAAGACGATGGAGCGAGCGAATGATCCTCAAAGACAGGGGTCTGTACTGGGGGACTTGACGCCCCGACATGGGGAGGGCGGATGCCCTCATCTTGGGAAAATATGACTTCTGGGAAGGGCAAGTGGGCAAGTATGGAAATATTATCCGGAATATCGATCGCGGCTTCGTCGGAAGTCAGTTGGTTCTCGTCTGGGTTATCCGGCAAAGCATCGGTGCTGTTGTCCGCTTCCGAGTCGTCGGACGATTCTTGGACGAAGGTTACTAGCCACCAGGATTAGCAATGCCAAGGAACCGACAAAAGAAGAGCAAAGAACGAATAGAACCGTACATGACTGAGGCAGATCCACCCATGTTTGGCGCGGATCCCAAGCTAGCTCGAACTTGGAGGCTATGCCATTACTCTTCTGGAACACATGACGAACGGCTTTGAACCGAAAGGGCGGATCCAGGCGACAAACCCGTCCAAGACGAGTGCAGGCATTACAAGCCGAGGCGCCAGCGCGAGTAGTGCACCGAATATGACGAAGGCGACAACGCTCACATCCTCGTCCGATTCTCATGGCAGGCCGCGGGGCAGAGGGCCCTGAGCGTTCAGCGCTGCGGGGAAGGAACGACAAACGGACAGGGACATGGGCGAGCTAAGGGGATTCATCCAGCCTACTGGACCGGAGAGCGAGATGGATGTGACGGTGGCCTGATGGGGTGAGGATACGACAGAGGAGAGGAGGACGGGTTGGCTGCGAGGTGAAATGGCAGCTCGTCGGTTATTGATCGCTGCCATGCGGAGGCGCCTGGGGCCGGCAATTGCCCCTCCAGGCCTAGTGCGTCTTTCCCCGCATTTGTGGAGATTTCAATCCAGATTGGTCGATTCTTCATGTCATAGATTTCAAAAAATGTCCATTATATTAAACAGCATCCATGATCAAACACAGCCAAACGACGATGCATCGTTGGGATCCCCACCCACATATGTAAAGATCTCCGGGTACAGACAAAGCTGTGCCGTCCGAGTCGAGCTACTGTTCGAGCCCGCAACAGCCGTCGCAATTGCTCCAAGGGTATCAGGCACTGTGCCATTCTCAACCCACGCCCTCAGTGTTTTAAACACAGTATCACTAGGATCAAATCCCGGGCCTCCACCGCAGTGAGCTACCCCTGGCGCCAAATAGAACCGGTAATAGTCCGCAACATCCGGATCCCGATCCATGACCCGAGAGTAATAATCCACCGTCCCGTTGGTCGGGATCAATTCATCCTGCATTCCATGCCAAGAAATCATCTTTCCTCCGGCAACCATAAAACTGGTCAAGTCAGTGTTGTGTGTCCCGATGATGGAAGCATATTGATCGACGGATTCACGGAAGAGGTTGTCAAAGTCTTGTCGCGTCAGACCTTGAACGCTGAAGGAGGAGTTTCTGGCCAGGAATACCCTGGCCCAGTCTGCGCTGATACTAAAAGGGATTACCGTACAGTTGTGGAGAGATGTGCAGGTAGTAGTAAGTAGAGACGTCAGATCGGCATCGTAGTTGAGACCGTACCACTCGAACTGGTCCTCGAGAGAGATGGGGCCTTCCCACATGCCTCTGACGAGGTCGGCCATCCTGTCTGTGATAGTAATCTGCCCGTAGGGATTATTGCAGTTTACTGTTTGGCCGACGATGGAAGATGCTTTGAAATGGCACTGGCCTGGGAGCGAGATGATTCCGTCTTTCACGCCATCCAGAAGATCGCAAGCTTGGATTGCGGCGTCTGTGAAAGCATTGAGAACACACGCAGGTGGCTGTGTATCTGTGAAGAATGGTCAATTTAGTAGCTTCGAATGCCAGTAGGGCCCGGGAGAATTGACTCACCTAGAAATTGCGCCAGAAAGGCGGGCCAGTACTCGGCCAGTTGAAACCTATCCCAATTGATGGCCGGTGAACCCGCCACGATACCATCAAAATAGGTCGGAAATCTCTGGGCCATCATATGGCCCTGTCGACCGCCCGTGGAGCACCCGTTCCAGTACGAGTACTTGGGCGATGATTTGAAATAAATTTCGGTGGCCATCTTCCCGAGCGTAGCCGCCTCCCCTAAGGCTACGCTAGAAAAGTCCCAGAGAGCAGGCCAATTGGTATTGCCCTCGCTCACAAACCCCCAGTCTGCCGTCGAGGTAGTGCTGTTATGTCCCCCGTCAGTGGAGGAAGACGAGTATCCGGAGGCGACGGGAGAAATAATCTCGTCGAGACCACCGGCCGTCCATCCACCTCCACCGTCCATTAGGAAGCGGGTGTTCCAGTTGCTGACGTCAAGAGGAAGTCCGATATACGTATTGACAACGTCGTTCTGGCCGGGGTGTGTGTAAGTCAATGATACAAAGCAGATATCCACTGTCAACGGTATTCGCCCTGTCGGTGCTGATGTGACCCCATCGGATGCTGAATCGTCGGTCAGGTAGTTGCGCACAGCTGTGACATTAAGCGAGAGTATGTTGATGTTATTCAGTTCGAGGGACCTGAATGTGTCTGCGATGCAGGGCTTTGATGCTGATACAAGCCCCAGGCGGGCTGATGTTATCAGGAGAGCCCAGGCTATGGATAGAATGGCCATATTGAGTGAGAAAGGACGTCTGTACTGTTTGAAATTTCCGATTTGTTAGAAGGCAATCCAACAACCAAGATTGGATATGCCATGGTCAGTCATCTTATATGAAACCGACATCACCCCCAATACGATTCTTGAACGACTCGAAATATGCCTAAACAGGGCGATCTCATTTCGGGAAATGATAACGGCAGTCTACGCCTGATGTGCGTGACCCAGGTGACCAGAGATGAGCCAGGCTAGGCAGAAGAATAATTAATAATATTCGGAGACCAATGGACGTTTCCTCTACCAACATCTCTTACAAAACATGAAGCTAAGGTGAGATGCCGCGAGGGGAGATTCGGTCCAATGGAACACCATGGCAGAGGCAAAACATGGATGAAGACCCTCAGATCGCGGTATATTTGTCAGCTGATACACAGTTTAAGACGCCCTAAGTGCCGGGTGAAGAATTCGGCAATAAGTAGCGTGGTTCATGTGCTCGCCAAAGGTGACTTAAGAAGTTTGGGGGCCACCCGAGGCATGCATAGGGGTGATCCCCGCATCCTCGCTGAAGGGGGCTGCGGGGAGCAAAGCGGGGAGCACCACTAAAGGGGAAACCGCTTGGTATGATTGAAGACGCTTACTTGACGCCATGTATCTTCCAGAATGACCTGACGAATGAGGATGCAGCACCTATCACTCTACCACAGGCACCAAATGGCTTTCATGAAATCAAGGGAATAATGATAAATCTCTCTATAATCCCAGGCAAAGAGGACAGATCATCGCCACCTGATTATGTACATTAGTTGATCATACTCTACATGCCGGTTAGGCCAATTCATAACGGATGGTCTTGGCCTCCTTCAATTCCTGAGGCGGCAATTCCTGGGGCGGGGGCTGCATCCCGGTGTCGGTGTCCATCTCCGCAAAAGTGTAAGAGGCTGCGCCTTGGGGAAGCTCTGCAATCTCGTTTGGCTCCACCTCTGCTGCTTGATAATTGCCCTTGGAGTCGCTGGCTGTGTGCTCCTCCGGCATCGCTCCCCCAGCTCCGCCAGCAGCTACTTTTCTCTTCTTGCGAACGGCGAAAAAGGCAGCAGCAGCAATCAAGGCAACGCCGGCAACCGAGCCGACCACGATGCCGGCAATGTCGCCGCCAGAGAGCCCGCTTGAGCTTCCCCCTCGCCCAGTGTCATTCCCCGTGCCACTACTCGTCCCATTGGTACTTGACCCGCTGGTACTCGCGCTCACGGAGTTCTGCGCCATCATTAGATTCGCGGTGAAAGCATTCACAGCACTCATCGAACTGAAAAAGTTGGGATTCTGATCATAAGTCGAATCAGTCCAGTCAGAACCACAGACGGTGCCATTGCTCGTGCCGCTACATTGCTTCGCCACCGCCTTGGCAGTGCTCCGGAGGAGCGGTTCGATTCTATCGATGGTGTCTGGCAGGAAACGCGTCGTCACCGCAAGGCATGATGCGAGAAGCCCCTTCAACGCATATTCATCATCATCCCAAACTATGTCGCCCTCCCATCCCAAGTCGGGATTAAGATTGATCGCCCGTTCAACTATCACCCCGTCATCGACAAACATACTCAGAGTGGTATTTAGCAACCCTTCTGCCCTTGTTTTCCAAATCGCTGCGCTAGTCTATGAGTGTTCATGGTTAACTAGATCCCTCGCGCTCTACATCGTGAAGGTTTAGAACTCACCACATTGTACATATATGCTGCGCCGCTCAAGTACAAGCCATATGGATAGGTGTACTCGACCCTAGTGCCGTAATACGACGAGCAATTGCCACTGGCGGTCGTGTTTTCAACCATGAAATTGATGGTCCAGTTGCTCTCAACTACCATGTCACTACTCACACTCCAATCCCAGACTGTTGATGCATCGCTTGCATATCCAGCTTGATTGTCGCCAGTGGTGAGGTACGCCAAGCGCGAGGCCAGCTGAAAGTACTCCCCGTTACTGACGGCGTCCTTCCGTGATGAATTGGAAGCACTCAGATCATCATTATTGCTCTCGAGGCCGCCGCCGCATACATTTGAAAAGCCCCACGTACTTGACAAGGTTCCCTCGGCCTGCTCTGCGTATGTCAGCCAAGATTTCTTGGAAGAATCAGCTGGAAAGTCCATCTCAGCTGCCGTCACAGCGGCCAGTGCCCAGGCAGCATGGTTCATATTCGTATCGTTGTTGGATTCCTCCCATGATGTAGCGAGTTCCAGATCCACTTTACTGTACATGCGCTTGGTGATGAGGTCATTGTAGGTGTTATTTCCAGTTATGTTCCAGAACGGGATCAATGTCGAGTAGAGCCAGGCCTCAACGGTCGATGAGTTGAAGATCCACTGATTATCGTCACCGTACACAGGATTTACGTCACCACTTATGGACGAGTTTGAGAGTGTGTTGTAAACCGTGACTGTTGCGGCATCTTTGATTGATTCTAGGGCGGGCAAAGGCATAGTGGTTAGCTTATTCACGCCATCCCCCGTGGCGCCGGAACTCACGAGTGTTGTTGATGTTCAGCTCCAGCGCAGACACTCTGGTGGGTGACCCTAACAGCAGGCCTGCCAAAACCCCACGCCACCCCAAAAACAACATGGCTCCCAGAGCGAGGTGATGTATGGGGCGAAGAAACAATAAAGAAAGGAATCCACAAAAAGGCCAAGCGCGCGCGTCCGCCTTATGAGCGAACCGAGGGATTTATGTGCCACGGCGAACCGACTTCTCGGCAACTAACTAGCAATACAGGGTCTGGTCAGTTGTGAGCCAGGAAGCTTCCATTGGCGGGATAGGCTAGGGCGCAGCGACGAGACCGTGGACACCACAACATCCAACGCGATTTAGCCGGCCCACCCGAGTGCTACCCATGTCTTTTAGACTCGGTCCCAACGACTTCTGTATGGCTGGCTCGTTTGTGACCGAAGAGCCCCGTTGATTAGTTTAGCCCGATGGGGATCGGACAGGGATCGGGGGACAATGAATCGCTCTAAGGCAGTCAACGGTGTGGCTGGCCGATCTGCATCGCATGAAGCCGACCATTTCCCTTGACAAATTGCCTCTGCTAACAGGTCCATGGCCACTATACACCATTCATCATTTCTTGAGTCGAGTGAATGAATGCGCCTGTCTGACAAGGAGGGAAGGGAGGTGATAATTGGGAGGACGGAGCTATCCGCCTCCGAGTCCGAGGGGTTAATTTCCCACCCCTGCTAGAGCCTGGAGTTCCCCCCACAACGGCCCCCGAACCCGGGGTTCTACGCGAATTCAGTGGTGAACCTAAATGAAACTAACGCTACCCTAACGCCTAAACCCGGTCAAGCCTTGACATCGTCCCAAAGTTTCGACCAGCGAGGATCTCTATCCTTGACCTAATTTAGGCCACGGTCCTGATTCGGTGAGATCGGGACTCAGCTATGACCCACCGAACCAGCCGCACGTATGTGTTGTTTTTTGTTCTCTTTTGGAGGCTCTTACCCTGCCCATGGCCCCGTTGAGATTACCTATTATTAATCCAGTGACAGGATTCTCAGAGATACGGTACCTCATGCCATGTTGCTCTAGGCTGTACGACATTCATAAACCTATCTGGCGCAGGACTGGTGAATCTACACAGTAATACCGTGCACTATGCTCAGTAGGGGACCCAAACCCAAGACAGTCTATTTCTGCTTCCCCCCCCCCAGCATGCAGTGATGCCACTCATCTATGTATAGTACTGACAGAAGAAGCCTTGGGGTCAAGCCACTGGTTGCACCGCCGACCACAGTGGCTGGGAGACGCTGTTTGGGCAACGAGGCTGTCCGTTGGGCTGCGACCTCTGCGCTGTAAGGTAAAAAAACTAGCCTACATTACGGATACCTACGGATCAAGATGGTTCCCCCACAGGTAACCTCGTTGATCGCTTGCTTGCCCCGCAGCCCTTTACTCGGTCATGCTTCCACTCATCTGCACTAATCTGCATATCCAGAATGCAGTCGAAGTCGTTCAGTCAGCCAGTGAGCAAAACGTACTTGCAGAAACTTGATATTATCATTGTAAATCAAACATCGCTGTGTTTGGATTGCTTCGGTTAGACTCGGACACAATAGGGGCACCGGCGGAGAAAGCTGCTTATCAGCATCATCGGCCAGTGCTGCCTTCTGTACGAGGTACATGACCAGGTAACTGATTACACATCTCTGCTTGCTTCTCACTCCCTACTCCGTCTAGAATCTCCCATGTCACCCATCAACAACTGCTCACTGATCGCTCCTGAATCCTCCCGAATTCCTTCCGTCCTGATGCTGTCAGTGTTCTGCGCTCCTTAGCTTAAATGGATTCCCCCCAGCCGGGATCGGAGTTTCGGATCGTCATCGGGGAATTAATTCACGAGCTGGAGGAACACACCAAGCGACGAGACGAAATATCGAATCGTTTCATTCGTCGACATGACCTCGTCAAAGTCTGGCAGAATGAAAGCCGTATCCATAGGCTGCTTTACAACGACCAACTCACCCCAGAGGATGTGCACGATATCCAAGAGAACTTTATCGCCATCCTTTCCATTCTCGTATCCATTGAAGCCATTGATAGCATACGCAATTTTCGCAGCACATTTCCCATAGGTACCATCTCCGACCGGGATCTTCCGCTAGAGCGAGAGCAGATTGAAATGTTCCTTCCAGACCGCCCGGCACTGGTCCGCAGATTTGATGACGTTCAGTGTGAATTTTGTCCTGTGCCAATATGGCGCACGAGGTCATTACAATCAGTTCCCCGAAAGTGCCGATTGCCTTTCACGGATCCACCTACAAGGTTGGGCGTCGGAGGCTTTGGTGAAGTTGATTTGGTAGCAATAGCACCGCGGTACTGGAAGGTGGATGAAGACGCAGATTATGACGTTGCTTACAAGGTTGCCTGCAAACGATTCAAGTCCGACAAAGATTTCAGCAAAGAGGCTGAGAACCTCAGAATCTTGAAGAATAGTTTGACGAAACAGGATCATATCCTTCAGCATTATACAACTCTTTTCCATGATCCATACAACTATATCCTCTTTCCGTACGCCGAGAACGGAGATTTGAATCAGCTTCTATTGGACGGTGGAGGGTACTATCTGTTTCATGAACGATTTCCTCACGTACCACCAGTAGGAGATCCAGCAGTAGTTAAGCCCCTACTACATCAGTGCTGGGCTTTAGCGTCCGCTGTCAATTGGTTACACGGCGGGATTCAAGTTGATACTAAGAGTATAATGTGTGCACATTTAGATCTCAAGCCCGACAACATCTTGATCATGAGGGACAATGACTCCATAGTAGGGAAGTGGATGATCTCAGATTTTGGCATCTCCGCTGTTGAGCCTCATAGAGATGGCTCCAGGCCAGCACTCAGTGTCGGATACCGGTACCGACTATTGACTATCGAGACAGAACCTAAGCACCAAGCGGGAACGTACCTCCCCCCTGAAGCTATTCACCGAGGGGCGATGGCAGCCGCCGCTGACAAGGTTGGTCGTCAAAGCGATATTTGGGCCTACGGATGCATCTTCAGCGAGATACTTGCCTGGGCAATTGGACGAGCATATCTGGTCGACAAACTCGCAGACGAACGAACGTATGGTGCGACCAGTGATAGATTTTGGGAAGAAAGCTTCGGTCAAAATTTATCCCCCCAACCGACGGGATATAAGCTACGCGAGTCTGTTTCTGCGTGGCTTGACGAGGTCCGAGACTCACCAGAGAGGGTACTGAGGGACTGGGCACAAGCCATCAAAGACATCCTAATTACCGACAAGCAGGCTAGACCCAACGCAGAGAAGCTTGTTGGTTACGTCGAAAGAGTGTGCAGCTCATGCGATCTGTCTCCGGAGGTGATAGATGATCACCCATTGACTCCATATCACACACCTCCCCTTAGCTCGCCGAGTTCCGGCTCAACTGAGACGGGTCAGAATCCCGAAAAGACCAGCAGGCCTATCTCTCACGGCATAAATCCCGGTATTGCCAGATACTTGTCTCGAACTGCCCGTCAGGGCAAAGTACATGCCGCCGTGGTGTCACAGGACAAGATCGAGATATTTGGACTGAACCTTTCTCAAGACGAAGTCAGTCTGGTCAGCAAAATGCCCCTTCCCCCTAAATGGGAAGATGCCGGCGTTGTTATTGAGGGACAGTACTTCGCAGCTTGGGGTTATTGTAAGGCGGAGAAAAAGAGGGCGGTAAGTTCGCTTGTCATACTGAAGAACTGTTCTGACGCTATCAAGCTCCGGATCGGTGATATATATTCGGACTTCGAGCCCAGCTTGCCTGTCAACCAGGGGCTTCTTGGTTCAGTAGCTGTATCATGCCGTGGAATCTTTGCTTTGGTCCGGGACAAGGATATCGTGCTGCTATCCTGGCCGTGTACACCAGCATCCTCTGTGAACCGCCGTCTAATTATCCCGTTCTACATGGATCAAACCTTCACGCACGCAATTTTCAATGAAGCCGGTGGCTTGTTGTTTGGATGGGCGAGAGGTCAGAAACAGGAGTCTCTATACGTATGGAATGTCGAGGCTGAAATCAGCGATGTACCGGATTTCGTCGTTCACTATTCTCTTGTAGGTTTCTGTTTCCTGGGCATGGTGTGTTGCTGACAAGCCTAAAGCAGCAACGCTTCTATCTGAATACTCAAGTGATCCCCTACAGCAGTGGGCGAGGCTGCATCCTTGCGGGCGATCACAACAAATTTCTCGCTGTCTCCCTGAAAAACCCGAGTACAGGTTTGCCAGGCATAGAGCGCTTAGACGAGACTATTGATGTGGTAGCTAGCTGCTTAGTCGGCAATGACCAGCTTCTTGGATTAGTCAGTACGCGGGGTTTCCGTACTCGGTTATGTCTGCGAAGATATAAGATTGACCACGGTGGAGACGGGGATACTCTCATACTCCAGGACCAGGAACTTTGCAACATCAACATTCCCAGAGAGTTCAAGTCGACAGGTCTAATGCGAGCTTATCAGGAGGAAGGAGCGATAACGGTGGTTTTGTGGAACGGAACCAGCATCTTGATTTCCAAAGGTATCAAAGAGATCTGATGGGTATCATCGAAGCAACATATCTTACGAACCACACCTTCCATGGAGCACCAAATTTCAGACTAAATATCCACACATTTTACGTCACCTCCCTTGACCGCTTGTGTCTCCAACTGGCTCATAGCTTCCTTCTCCGGTCGCTGAAACAAGCGAAATGGTTTCCTCTTCCACCAGGCATCGAACCAGACAATCAACACATATATCAACCCTGTCACCATGGTGAGCGGCAGCCATGTGGCGAGGAAAACCCAGAAGTCCTTCGCGATAACAATCTGCCGGGCATCATTATCAAAGACAAAGAAGTTCATCCCATATAGGCTGACAATGAACGACCCTGGTAGGTAGACTGCCGACAAGAAGGTAATAATCTTGACAGCTGCACTATCGTCTACCGAGTCCTGTTGTAATTCTTTCAGATGGCTGATCAGATCGCGCAGTTCGTGATCGACCTTGGCAGTGTCAAGTTGGTTATGCAGCGACAACGTATATCCAGCCTGTTTCGTGTTAGTAGACATACCGTTCGTTGTGCGGGAAGTTGATGCAGAGCATAGAGCGCATACCAAATCTATTGCGTTTCTGATTCTTGGAACCAGCTCCTCACAGCTCTTGATGTGGCCTTGCAGCGTTGATTCCAGAGCTTCATACCCTCTAACAGTTTGCTTCATGGAGGCAGGTGACTGCATGCCCAGTGAAGAGGCGATGGCCAGTTTCAAGGTACTAACCAGATCAAGATTTCCGCGGCAACATAGCTCTGCGCGTAGGGCAGAATCATTCAAGTCGCGAAGGGCAGACACTGTATCATAACTTTCTCGGGGGGTGGACTCTTCGGGAAGGGCTACCAAGGCCTTGTCGTTCTAACAAGGTACACCCTAGTTAGCTCTGCATCGGGGACTTGAAAGATGTGAAGGTAAAACTTACATATTCTCCAAACCGATCTCCCAAGTGTCGAAGATACCACCGCCAATTACAGATAAAGGACGACAAGACAATGGAGTGAAGTAGGACAGGGTAATCTCTTCCTTGGACTGGGCCCAGATATGGCTGTGGTCTGGACTCTTCCAGAATTCCAAGCCTGCTCAGAATCCTTCTGTCGAGGACACCGGTCTCGTTGGGCTGCAATAAAATGAAGAGGTCGTATCCTTGCTTGCCTTGTCCTGGATGATGATGGTGATGATAGACTCCTGTGTGACGCCATGACCAAGGTATGAATTTGCGTTTCTTCTCTTCAACGTAATTGATCTGGTATGAGACATCTATCGGGTTCGAGGTCAGCCTCCCACTCGAATATGGAGCCAGGGGAAACGGAAGACTCACATGTATCGGTATCGCGAGCATCGACACATATATGGCTGCTTCCCGCTTCTGAGATGTGCACGTTCCTTCCGAATGAGAGCAGGACCTGAATAAAGGCGGGATGGACGGCATAGCGCTGAAGCAGGAGGGCCATCAATGGCGGGGAGATCTTGAGTGGGTCGATGGAGCCGACGGAGTAGATGGAGCTATCCGCATCTCACCAGGCTTCATTAGCTAGTGTCCTCCAGCTGAGATAAGGCCCGGCCTGAAGATAAGGGAGCAAGCGTACATGATCCTCACATTTACCCCACCTGGAATAGCCGGTTCCGTGGTGAGGGCCGAGTGGAGGGACTGTGGTGTGGTGTGGATGGTTGATCCGCGGTGGTCTGGATTGCGCTGTGAATATGGAATATGGGTCTCAGAGACTGGAGCAGGCAGGCAGTGTACTGACCATCGTAGACATCGGTCACTCGAACCCGAGTTTCATTCTTGTTAGTGAGTACTCTGGTGGTCCGGCTGGGAAGCAGCTTCTCCAGGCTGTCGATATTGATGAAAGCCGGATCGTGGTGGGCGGGCAGCTCGTGCAGGTAAGACCGCCACAGAGAAAGAGAGTCGCTGGCGGCCGTCATCTTCGCTCCTTGCATCTCCGTTCTCCGTCCCACGAACACGCATGCACTCTCCGTTTGTTATCTTGGCCCTTTTCGGTGGGTTGACAATGCTATCTTTTATACTCTCTACTCGAACCAGGAGAGAATTCTCAATAGAAAAAATTTTGCCCTCTGCCTTCGCTCCACTGCGCCTTCGAATAACCGCCAATCGGGGTTTGCCGGGAGTTGGCAAGGCTGAGGGGGTCTCGAAGCAATCTGAAGTATGTACAGCCTTCTCCCTCCTGGGAATCAGCAGCAGGCAGGGTGGCGCTAATTGTCTCGCTAACAGAGGCCTGGCGTCCCGGACAACCCCGTCGAAGCCCATCGGTCATCCTCGCTGGCCTCAGCCGCACCCGACTAAAACTGCATGGGATCAGCGATCGCAATCATCCGACCAGCCACCTGGCCTCCGTCATTCCCCCGTCTGCTGCGCCCTCGCCCGGCTCCTCAGTTCAAGTACCATATCCCTACAAGCCACCGGGTCGGTCAGCCGGGTCTAAGCAGGCCGATGTCAGACGCTCAGTCAAAACACATACTCTAGTTCGTCCTGTTTGATGAAGTCAGCCTTTGCGTGCCTTCGGAGAGCCTAGGCAGTAGGCAGACTGTCACAGCTTACCCTATCCAGTCTTATGCTCGCCCAGACAACCCATCGTTGGCGGCGGAGCTGTGTAAGTGTGAAGACCAGACGTTAGTCAACACCAGATTATGTCAGAATCGGCCCCAGAAAAACCCACTATCGCTTCAGCGTGGACGTGATGGCCATATCGAGTCTTCACATAGTTCTCGATATCGCTGGAAATTTCAATGTAGGATGACACATCGGAGGGGAGCTCATGTTGGTACATGTTGTTGGAATAAGCCATGGCGAAAGGCCCAGTTGATCACATGAGATCAGAGAGATTCACCTTGTCCTCGAAATCTCAGTCCGAGACGTTGGTTATATACTCCGGCTCCTTGTGCACCACTGCAGGCCACCTAATCCCCTACGACTACTATCAGGAGGCTCTTGACTTCTAGAGATGCCTAGGGATTCATTATATTTACACCGGGCACAAAAAGCAATCCGATGGCCCCCGCCGTCTCTCGGCTAGTCAGACGAGGCTGCGTGCCTTATCAATGGCCAATCAGCCGGGGAGATTTCATGGGAGGCCTTGAAGGAGTTCACGCGAGTGCACAATATTACTTTGCTCCTGTCACGTTCGATCCCCGTCATGACGCCTCGTAAAAAGAGGCGCCACATGCATACCGGCCAGGCTATAGCCACGCCGACGTTTGCTACAATAACACTTTCTGCCTACTCCACTTATCTAATAGGTTAAAGGTGTGGTTATAACAGACCCCGGCGTGGCTGTAGCCCCTCTCCTCGTAAATTAACCGGCCAAACAGTAGTCCGCATTAGAGTTCTTATCCATGTGCTTATACATAGACAGCCTGAATTCTCCGCTGTCTTTCTTTATTCCACCGCCCAACTTCGTTCTGCAGAACATACGACGCTGATTGACAAGGCCATACTTACCTTTGCATAATGGCCACCCAAGTACGGACTTCGGGAAGGCTCAAGTACGTGACCAATCGAAGGTGTTAAGAACATGCTAATGCCCTTCATTTTAGGCAGGAACTCTTTGGGTTCCAGATCTTTGTATGTACGGCCTCTTCACCGACTCGATCACTGTTAATGCGACCCAGTTCATCACCATCAGTGTGGTCATAGGTAGCGGCATTTATACCAACAATGGGACGGCCCTCACCATCGCAGGCCCCATGGGTTTGATCGTTGCAGCCCTGGTCATGAGCGTGGTAATCCTCTCGGTCAATGAGTGTGTGGCCGAGTTGACCCAACAATTCCCCGTGTACAACGCGATCGTCATTTATGTCCGCAAGTTTGTCGATGATGATCTCGGCTGGGTTATTGGGGTGGCTTATTGGTAAGAGGTCCCTTCTCGGGTCAGCCCCCTGACAATAAGTCATACAGCTTACGGAAACTAGGTACGCATATGCGACAACCTTTACTAGTCAGAACTCTATGGCTGCCACTCTTTTGGAATACTGGGGTTTGGGAACAACATGGAGAGTCCTGATTTGTTACGTGTTCGTTCCTATTGTTTTGTTTCTACTCAACATGACAGGCGTCTTTGTAAGTCGTGCTGTGGACGGGACCTTTTGGGTAGGGTTCTAACTGATTGCAGTGGTACGGGCTCGTGGAAACCGTTGGTGGCTTTCTGAAGCTGATAATAATTTTGTCCATCTCAATATATCTCTATGCAATAGCGGATGACGGTGTGTTACCTCTTGAAGTACCTACCTTCTGCATCAACTCACGCGTCCAGTGGCTTCGCCCGGCTTCGAGCATGGACAAGGCTTTAGCAGCGACGGGTCAGCCCTGTGGTTAGAATATCTCCGCGCCTGGCTTGGGATTGCTGTCGCACTGCTAATATCACTTCAGTTATGCTATTCCACTCACAGCATACGCCTTCCAAGGCATTGAATTGTATGCCATGACTGCGTTTGAAGCTCGAGATGGCCATGCCCTTCGGTGGCCGTCGCGCTGGACTGCGTACATTGTGGTGGCAGTGTATACCATGTGTACGTTGGGTGAGATTATCAACGTCAACTGGCATGATGGGGCCCTACCGCAGCTCTACGATGGAGTCGGGAATAGCACGACATCTTCCACTATCTCCCATGGTACCTCTCATAGTATGGTCATTATCGCGGCTCTGAACACCAAAAACAGGCATATGGCAGGCTTTCTCAATGGTTGTTTACTATTTAGTGTTTTTTCTGCCGCTAATACTTCGCTTTATGTCGCTTCTCGAACCTTGTGGGGTATTGCGGAGTCCGTTCCCAATGACCACTGGGTCACACGCCAGTTGGCCATCCTCACCAAGGACACGCGAGTCCCAGTTGTATCATTGTTGGTTTCACTTCTGGCATTTTGCTGGGTGCCGTTTTTAAATCTCGTGCATAACTCTGCCACATCACAGGTGTGCATTCTTGTCCCGTGTTCGACATGTCCGCTGACGTCTTCAGGTAATCCAAGTCATATTCACATCGTCCAGCAACGTCATCATGATTGTTTGGGCCGCTCTATGCTTGGCATTCATCCGATACTATCATTGGTATGTCAGTTCAATTCACCGGTATGAACAGCACTCAGACCGGCATAGGTTAAAGAAATGCGAACGAGAGCTGCGACATAACAACCATCTGAAATTCATCCGCCTATCACCGGATTATACCCCTCGAGGCAGCCTGCTTATCCTTCAACCCCTCCAAGCCTGGATAGGACTGATTGGTTGTCTCGTCATCTTTGCATTTTCCAGCGCGACGTGGTGGGGTCGGCATGCGACCATTACCGAGGTTGCAATGGCATATGGAACAGTAAGCTTCTAGACTCCTTATCCCTGATACACCTCCTGACTGTCAACAGCACATTGTCCTTTTCGTCATGTTTGTGATTCTGAAACTCAGATCGCGAAAGAAATGGGTCCCACTGACCAATAATTGGATAACATTGTGGAAGATATTGGATGGACTCTGGGTGCGCAAAATCGACCATTGGGAGCAGTCCACTTTTCATCGACTTCAAAGGGTAGTAGAAGCAATCTTGCCTGAGGCTTGGCAGACTCAGAACATGCAAAGCGATTTCCAGATGACTGGCCGCGTCCCTAACCATAGCGACACTCCCATGCCTGCAGAGACAAGCAGTGATGAGTCGCGGACAGCTTCCACTGGCCCACTTGATTGATTGTTCTGAGCTTCATGATCGAAGTGTTCCTAATCACTGCGGATAGATATAATATTGTATGTTAGTTTAACTTGGCACAATATAATGACGAGAACGAGAGATGAAAATAATGCATTTCCGCGCACGGCCAGCCTCTTTTTCCCAGTTACCTTGTCTAAGAGGTTGCTTGACTTGGGAGGCGCTACAGCCACACCGGCCAGGCTATAACCACGTTTTGCATTTACTCTATCTGTGTAATGATGAATCCAATTACAATGGAGTACATAGGAGTTACGAGTCATTCTATCCAGTATTCTCTACTGCAATATCATGACACACTTCCCTCTTAAAGTCTCTAACGTAGAAGACTTTACATGGGACCTCATACAGCATCTCATGTGGGGTCTCATTTAGGGCTTCATTCAAAACCGTCAAAATAACAGAGTAGCCTAAGGCATGCGCACGGGTCGAAGATATAAATACAATGCCTCAGGCATATATAAAGTCCTGAGTATTCAGAGTTTCTGTTAGTTATAAAAGAAAAAAAAACCAGTATTACTTGATAAAGCAGAAGGAAAGTGTAGTTGTAGTACCTACCTTATATCAATTGAGAAGCTCCTATGACTGACTACAGGGAGTATATTGATAGTAGTGAAAGGCGCAGACGGTTCAAGTAGTCATTCTTCATTAGTGTAATGATGGGGCGTATATTGCCCTAAGGAACTAAGCAGCTAGATCTATTCGTTGCTTCTGTTGTTGCGGATGCAGGTGGAGGAAGGAACTAGGTGGTTGGTACCGTTTCATGTACAAGGGAGTATATTGCTATCTGATTAAGGTACTGCTCGTTGAGTCACAGTTAGGGCTTTGTAAGTCCTGATTGTCATGTTTGATGGATGGTTTTATGTGAAGGAAGTTCATAGAGGTTGTAAGCTGAGTATCCGTATCTATAAGGTTCCAATGAGTCGATATAGTAGTCGATGTTACTGATGGTGTTGTATACGTTATCTCATAGTGGATTAGGGAAAGAGCCAGAGGAGCTCACCTTGTCTCGCGCCTTCCCAGGCCCAGGGAGAAGAGAGGGTATGTAGAGAGCTCAAGATCCTGCAGTTTAACAGTCCATTCATCCTTCATCTATCATCAATCAGCAAAGTCAAGCATTTGCGTTCACTCTTTCATAACCACATCTATCACTTAATCGGTATCAATTACTATCTTTCTTCGCGATGTCCGATTCCCAAGAAATCTTTGAGCGCTGGGAGCGACGCCTAAAATATTACCTCGAGGAGAACACCAACCCAGATAACGGACCAATCCGTGCTGGGTTTGCGAGTGGGACCATCCACGTCGAGACCAGCTATAATGAAGTGGCTGGCGAAATACGCCCAGTGCGGCATGACAGACTCACCTTGTCACGCGTCTGGGACGGAATTGACCGCCCAATCTATATTCTCATCACTGGGGCTCCGGAAGACGATCTTCAGGACCTCATTTTCACGTACCTTCGTGACATACAAGAGGGTTTTCTACCCAACAACACCTTCGTGCAGGGCGCCCAGTTGACGGGTAGGAATGTGATATGTTGGAGACATAGCCTTACAGGCGCTCGTCGCCCTCACGCTTCCATTATTCCTGGCCGTGAAGATGTCGACAGACGTAGGTTCCATCAAGATGACGAGGAAATCCATGCCATCTTGAACGACTATCGAGAGGAACTTGGATTCGGTCGAGTTGAACCACCTTGCCCTGACCGGATGCGTCCGGATGATGTGTATGTTGAGGAGAGCCCTTATCGCGGGCACATGAGAGACGCACCGTCAACCTCTGATAGCTCTGGGAGTATTATTGTTGGAATCGAAGACAATGGCGCCAACGATGTCGCCAACGATGTCACCAACGATGTACATGCTGCTCCACAGGACACCTCTCTCCCTGACACAACATCCGATGATGAAAACGTCACCCCACAGGACGCTTCTTCCCCTGACTCGGTTTATCATGAAGGCTTCCCGAGAACAGGCCCCGGGAATGGGTTGCTCAATGGCAACCCCTAAGTTGTGCGTCAAGGCCAGTTTCATGGTACTGAGGTGGCATAGATAGTCTGTCGGATTGATCTTTGTTTCTTGTTTTCCTATCACTATGGGGGGAGCTCTGGAGCTATGCGATTCAGGTTGATTGGAGGTTGCTTTTTAGGTTTTATGGGAGTTGTCAGTCCTTACTTTGTTTTGGTCGCAATGGCACTAGTTTTCTTGATATACTCACTCTACTCAATATGGTTCAGCAGTGTTGTGTTTGAATAGTTTCGTAGGACCGACGTATGCTAGTATCGAATTCACCTCACGGACTCGGAGCAAAAGTTGCAGACCTTGCGAAAAGCTTGTATCTATCTAGGTAAGTCGTCAATCTGGAATTAGAGCTTGTCTCGATGGCAGATCACTCTTGATTGATGGTTTGACGGAAAAAGTGTACCTAAGATGAATTTGATCAACCTGGTACCTGGTATTTTTCTGTGAAGATTAAGTGTATAACAGCGAGGAACGCGAAGGATATAAATCTGTTGGTATAAAAGAGGCAATAACTGATCGTGATTGATACTGAATACAATGAGCTTACTTTAAATCCTGCAAGGTGGACGATCTTATGCAAAAAGGCCGTTTGTATAGCTGAATTGCTGACCCGGAGGTAGAAGAGGCTAGACTCTATAATATCAAACTGCGAGTATTATAAATACTCCTTTAATGAACGGGCCCAGGTGGTCGAAAACGAAGTCTGCTAGCGATTATAGGAGTCCAGCCCGTAACGTCACTAAGAACGAACCCATTTGCTGAATTCAAGTCATCATCCAGGAAGCTAAACCACCAGAACTTCCTGACCCCTGCGATCATGTATGGTATACATCCGTGACGGTGATCCGGGGAGATCATGACATAATTATTCCGAGGGAGCAGTCCGCTGGGTGAACGACCGGTTATATCTTGGTTCCAGGCAACTCTCTCGTCCCAGGCTTTTCTTGAATATGAGTGGATTTTGATTGTCTCCATGGTAATGCGCGCTAGGCGGCTAGAGTCCCACGGTCCGTCCTGATATGGCCATGAACGGACTGCATGGATGGCGCGCCAACGAAGGGTTGGGTCCTGGCAATTGAGAGCGACGTGGCATAGGGGAGGAATCACGCCGATATCGATGGTGAGGCTGGTATGGTCGATGGCTTTGCGCATTATAAGCTCTGCGATTGAGATGATTTCTTCGTATTGCTGGTTGTAGTTGTCAAGCGAAGGATCATCCAAGGGTAGGAGACATGTGTCAAGGGTTAAAAACAGAGTGCGTTGTCTTAGAAGCATGAGATCCGCTCCTATTAGCTGGAATGGATTGAGCATTGCGTATGAGCTCTCGCGGAAGGAGTCGAATAACCGGGAAAAGTCAGTCAATTGGGACATGAGCTGCTTCTGCTTGGGCAGCAGTGGGCTAGTGTCCGTGGCTGACCGGGTTACAAACCGCATGATAGCACTCAAGAGGGGCTCGAGGGTCTGCCGTACCTCTCCGAGATTTCTGAATGCTGTTTTGTTGGCTAAATATCCCTCTAGCCAATCATCCAGGTCTAGGATTGGCTCGCCGGTTCTGAAATACGCCACCTGGTTGTCCATGTGCGCGAAAGCGGCCACCAGGCATTGCTCTACCGGTGACTTATCAAAAGCACCTGGAACAAGCTGTTTATGGGCCTTCAGCTTCTTGATAATATCCAGACCATTTCGGAGATGTGTGAAGGAAACTTCATATTGCCCTTGTAGTAATTCCAGTGTAACAAAAAGCAGGCAGCAGATCAGAGTAACCGTTGGCAATTGAGGGTCTTGAGAGGTGCTGCGACGTCTCAGTAGTGAAAAGGACCGTCCCAACTGTTCCAGTGCAAATTTATTCCAGCTTCCTTTGGCTGCTGATGGTTTACTGTTGGGCGATTCTCGCTGGACGGCGCTGAGGCCGATGACCGCATGATAAACCGCCGGTTCTGCATAACTCATTTGGAACACCAGATTTTCCCATAATGGAGAGCTGAAGGAGCCAATAAGAGCAGGCACCACGCTGAATCGATAGTAGGAATAGCAGCGCTGCTCGTCCGAAGTCATGGTCCAATAAAATCCGTTGACAATGCCCGGCATCACATCCCAGGTGGCCTTGGGGGCAACCTTTTTGGTTGGCGGTAACCGGTGCATGTCATATCCCTCACAGATTCGGCCAGTGGAGATACAATTCTTACATGCGTCCGGGGTCTCATCACATTTAATGCGGCGGATGCTGGGCACGAAAGTCGGTTAGTTGATTGTATGGGTCAAGCACCGAACGACAATCATACCGACAGGTCCGACATCCTGTCCTGGATCTTTTTGAGTAGGCTCTGTTTTTCTTGGGCTTTAGTTCGGACTTTGGGGTTAAAGCCACTGAAGTCATTGTTCACGGACAAGGGGAATTTGCTGCGATAGAAACAATGGAAGGAAGAGTCAACTAGGATGACCCCGGTTTCAGTGGCTGCTGCGGCTCAATCCCCGTGACGAAGACCAGCAGGGGTCTCTGCTCTCTAGGACCAATCATGGAGAAATACCGCCAGCGTTTGACCTAGTAATTTGCGAGGCGTTAGTGCTAAGCAGCACTAAGTTCGGATCCCAGCCAGGTAATGCTCGGCCGCGTTCTGGCTGACACTATGAAAATCGACGGACGGTCTTCGGTCGAGTTCCGCATTTCTGTTAGTCATTAGTGAGGCCTGTCATATTGCAAATGGATTCTTAGCCCATACCCTGGTGGTAGTGGCTATATCGTGTTGGGCAATGCAATGTGGATGGATGATCACTCCTTGTCGGAGATATGTTTATCCGCCAATCTTTACTTATGCCTAAGGCATCAATTGACAGCCGTGTGCGGGCATCGAGAAAGGGATACTAGCGTACAAATATGACATGCTAGGTATATGCCCATATAGAGATTGATCCTCTGAGCGAAGGCTCTATCTTGAGTACTATTAGTAGACTAGTAGCACCGGATCGCGGAGTATTATTCCGGGGAATTATGAGGCCGAGCTTCTATGTATAGTAGTAGCCACAGGTACTATTCTCATGTACCCCATAGGCTATGCATATTTTCACAGGCAGACACTGACAGGCTCCATATCTCTAGAGAGATTGTATACTAACCTAATCCATGGAACCAGATAGTCACCAGACCTATCATTTGCCGAGGAGTAAATAATTTTGGTACAACATGGAGTACTCGGTGGACAAATTTCCGTATTTCAGCATTCAATACTCGCGATACTTCCTTCCATCTCCTGCATTAATCCATAGCGTCAGGATCACAAATTGTGATAGATATATTACGACATCGAGGAATGGGTGTCTACAAAAAGCGGGAGATCTGCATCCTGGAGTGAGAAATCCTGTCCTGCTGAAACGAAGGAAAGGTTCGGGCTTGGCGCGGTTTCTGGATCCCGAACCGACAGAAAGTTGTGGAGACTGTATAGACCTCAAAAGCTTGAAGGGCGTTTAGACCTCAGGGACATAATGTGGAGCTACGCAGCAATCCGCGTCATCATCTAAGATCGGTGGTCGAGTCTACACTAAGTGGAGCCTCAAGCCGGTATCGCAATGGATCGGAGGGACCCTATTTGTGCTCCATATATTAAATATCGGTACTCGACTTCTCATGAAATGGACATCATGCTTCATCATTGTAATCTATAATTCATCATAAAGCAAAACAAAAAGATAAAGTGGTATAACGCATCAAAACGCACCAACTACCGATATGAATTCGTTGAAATGGCACTTTTCTTTAGCTTCGTCTATACACTGATCGTCTTGAACACGCTGTCAAATAGTTAGCATTGCGAGATTCTCAAGCTGAGAAGGATTGACTTACCCAAATCCAGCGCCACCAGTAGCCATGATCGTACCGGGCATCTGGGCCTGCCAGTGGATCTCCTTGACGGACTCCATGTAGTGCACGAACAACAGCTGCGGTGGGACTTCTTGCATTCCCGCCTCACGGTTCTCTTCCTCGTCCAGTTCCACAGCCAGATCCCAAAGAGTGACCGTGTTGTCGGCGGAGCCGACCGCGACGACACTGTCGTCCGTCGGGTGCCATTCGATACTCGTGACGGGCTCGCGGTGGAAGTCGAACGATGCAACGGGAGAAGCCGTGATCTGGGACGATGGCGCCGCAGCATTTGGCTTCCAGTGTCTCAGATCCCAGACGGCCCACTGTCCGTCATCCGCGCCTGTCGCGAGAAGGTGGAAAGTCTGGTTGGACCAGCTCATGACGTTGACGTCGGTGTTCGACACCTTGACGTCAACAGCAGGCTTGCGCGACTTGGACCGAACGTCCCACACCTTCACACTGCCATCACTGCTGGCAGATGCGAACACGTTCTTCTCGTTGGGCGACCATTGGAGCTCCTCAATGGACGACATGTGCCCAGTAAACGGACGAGTATCCGTCACCCAGCCACCTCCTTCAGTGCGCGTCGTCACGTAGATCAATCCGTCGTTGTCACCGGTCAAAAGCTTGCCGAGGGGCTGCAGCGGAGACCAGTCGAGGGCGTATCCCTCCGACTTGTGCATGCGGAGAGTAGACAGGGGCTTGGAGGCAGAAGGAGGGAGGATAGTGCCGGGAACATCGAAGCTGGTGAGGTGGGGAGTGACATCGTGGATCACGACCTGGGAGTTCTCCAGCATGGTCGCGGTAAGAGTCTGTGGGGGCTTGGAGTAATCGCCGGACTGGTTGGGGGTTTGGTGAGCACGAATGCGGTTGGTTGTCGAACCGAGAGGGATGCTCTTGTGCTCGAGGATGGCCTCGCTTTCGTCGTCCGAATCGGAGTCGCTCTCCGAGTCGGTTTCATTTTCCTTGTCCATCTTGCTCATGCCGCTCATCTTCAGAACCATCAGCTCGTTCTCCTTTGACCGTCTGCCCTCGGCTTGCGTGCCCGTCACGGCGTAGACGGTGGCGGGGTATGTTTTGCGGTTGTCGCCCAAGGAATCGCGCACGATATCGAACGATAGACAAGGCCAGGGGGTGCTGAGAGTGTGTAGCATGTCGTAGGTAGACGGGTCAGGAGAGAGGACCTCTCCGGGGGCCAGCTTTGTCCTGCCGGGGATGAAGGTCTGCTTGTCGACTTCCATTGCATCTGGATGATAGTCGGAGTCAGTCATGGCGTCGCATTGAGTGATGGGAGCATGCGACTAGCACAGCTCGAATATTTCAATGTCAGATAAGTACCTCTCTCCTCTTCCTCGCGCTCAGCATCCGGACGACCGTCCACACCCGCCTCGAGGATCTCATCCTCGCTCTCAAACTCGTCCTCGAATTCGTCCTCGAATTCCCCCACCTCGTCGGGAGGGGCATCGACAACGGGACGCCCGCCAGCCTTGAGGGCGGCGTTCTGCTCGTCGGACACGTCCGCGGATCTTTTCGACATGGCGAGACGGACGGGGGGAGTATGGGGGAGGAAAAGGCGGGCAACAGCAGCAGCAAATGCAGCACTAAAGTGAATAATGCCTCCAACAAAGTCGGGGAACTTTTTTTTTTCGGGCGATCGGTATTAAAATTCGGGCAGGCGAAATTCACGGGACAAGGGCGCTAAGCCTATCGGGGGCTAGGCGCGATCGGAGACTGGCGCCCGCTTTTGCTGGCTTTGGAGAGCTGCGGCTGGGTTTGCTCTGCTCCTCTTCGTCCCAAGGGGCTGTCCTCTCTGTCTGTCTGTCTGTCTGTCCGTCCGTCCTGTCCGTCCTCAGCTGGCTTGTCCTTCTTTCCGTCTTGCTGCTAGCTGGGTTTCCCGTGTGGTGCTGCTGTTCCTCGCCGTGGTTGGCACTGCTCTCGTTTCACTCCCTGGCCTTTGCTTGGATCCCGCTCCTGGTTGTGTTCTTATCTCCGCCATTCCAACGGCTGCGTGCCTCGACTAGTGCACCTGTCACATTGTTTCGTTTCGTTTCTGCAAAGAAAGGTGCATACCAATACAATCCCACCCCCCCTCCTCTCTCCCGTGCCCGATCGGCTCCCTAGCTGTCATGGCGCGTATATCATCACAGCCAACTGACAAATCAGTCCCCTAGATAGACCACTCCCTCCTGCCTTGTCGTCCGATTCCGATCCGTTGGATGGGTTCCGGGAAACCGGTGCTGTGATCCCAAATCCTCAAAATCGGTTGGTCTCAGCATCCATCCCCCGCTCCACCGACATCGACCGTGTTTACGCTGGACACTAATCCACGCCGCCCAGATATACGCCATCACCACAACCCCGTCTTTCCAAAACATGGATGCGTCGCAGCTACCCGTAGCCGGCGCTTCGGAGGTCGCAGATCAGGCGCATCTGGAGCAACAACCCCAGAGCCTCGATGCACCTGCTCCCGCAAGCCTTGGACTGGCGGGACCAGACGAGTTCACTACCACCAATGGCTACAGCAGCGACTCGCGCGCCCACTACTCCTCTCATGAATTCAACTCCCCCGCCCGCGACTACCACAATGAAAACGAGCAACCTCGACAGAACATCTCCCCGGTGACCCATCACTCACAGCCGCTACTGTCATCCCGACCTAGCTCCGAAATGTCCAATGGTTTGTCTCAACCCAACCATGATGTGAACCAAAAGCAGCCATCGCAGCCGGCCAAGAACAGTGTGGTGATCAAGGTTGGGATGGTTGGGGATGCTCAAATCGGAAAGACCAGTCTCATGGTCAAGTATGTGGAGGGCAGCTGGGATGAGGATTACATTCAGACTCTGGGTATGCGGCGGGATCCTGGCGCGAAAGAAAATAAGCCAATACTGACACGGGATATCAAGGTGTAAACTTCATGGAGAAGACCATCTCCATCCGGAACACGGAGATCACGTTCTCGATTTGGGATCTCGGTGGCCAACGCGAATTCGTGAATATGCTTCCCCTCGTGTGCAATGACGCCGTCGCAATTCTGTTCATGTTCGACCTCACGCGCAAAAGCACACTGAACTCGATCAAGGAGTGGTACCGCCAAGGTCGCGGGTTCAACAAGACGGCCATCCCTTTCCTGATCGGCACCAAGTACGACCATTTCGTCAACTTCCCCCGCGAAGACCAGGAGGAGATCTCGATTCAGGTCAGTGGAGGCACATGTGATATGTCCTAGCGCGCACTGACCACGTACAGGCCAAACGGTTTGCCAAGGCCATGAAAGCCAGTTTGATTTTCAGCAGTACCAGCCACAGCATTAACGTGCAGAAGGTAGGTCCGACCTCGTGTCTTTTTTGGGCCGGCGCTGACCGCATTCAGATCTTCAAGATCGTCCTAGCCAAGGCATTCGACCTTAAATGCACCATTCCCGAGATCGAGAACGTTGGCGAACCCCTGCTGTTGTATAAGAACGTCTAAGTCACGACAAAACGAGTGGGATGAACGATTATGTGTTTGGGACGACGTGATGTTGATGATCGAACTTTCCCTACGTTGGGCTGTAGGATACGGTGATCAGGTGCCGAGTCCTGGGGATCAGAAGCGACTGGTCTGTTGGTGTCTTCGCTACTTTCTGTCTATTTCTGTCTGTGTCTTTTCCTCATAAGCATTGGGATGCGCTAGGATTTCCTTCGTGTTGATCACTTCTCTTTGTTCTTTCATTTCCTTTCGCTTTCATTGTGTTAAATTCCCCACATTGTTCCTTTTCTCTTCTTTGAGCCCATCGCTGTCTCGTAGTGGACGGGCGATGGAGCAGGAGTGCTCGGTTTCATACAGCATTGGCCTCATATATTTTCTTGATTGTGTCATTGTCATTGCACTCTGTGGATATTTTCCTATGTTCGATAGTTTAATTGATCGAGGTCTGTTGCCTATGGCAAATACATATGGAGGTTTCCTTTTCCACAAACAATACTCATGTTATCATAAGATATCAAGCCATGCGGCAGCGGCTATCAATTTGTCCTTAATAATGCTTCAACAGCTCTTGCCAATATCTAGGGTCATTATCCGTTCTCCCTATCTGGGTTCACATCTGTTCATTGAACGATTTATGAGCTTTTCTTTTCATGTTCATTCGAGTAAGAATAGATGAATCCGATCTTCAACTGCATCTAAACGATACTGTGTCTATCCAACATCAGTATCCTGGTCATTATACTCGACATGCGCGGGTTTGTCGGAGTGGAGAGCCCATGGGCTTAATTGGAGTTGTTGCGATGTTGTTAGGGGAGAGGTAGGGAACGTTGTATTGTGCATTGTCTTTAACTTGTTATTTACAAGTATGAATAATGACGCTCTGTAGGGATTATAGCATTGGCTAACATAACTCAAAATAGACTACTCTGTATGTATCCTAGTAGGAAATCACCAAAGCCCCTCAACAAAATACTCCGCCAGATCCCCCATACCATTCTTCTCAATATCGACCTGGCCATTGCCCAAAAACCGAAATCGATTGCCTGAGATATACTCGATATTGAAGTGCTCGTCGCCCATGTTCTCGAGACATTTTTGAAATGGCTAGTGGTCCCGGGATAAGGCGCTGTGATTTGGCCTGAAGACTTCCCGTTTCTGTACCAGCTGCGGCAGGGATCTGACTAGGCTGTGCGTTTGAGGTATTCTTGTGTCCAGACGTTGTAGTCATTTAGTGTGGATGTCTTGACGTCGATGGATCTAGATGCGTGATTTGACCGTCGTGTGAGGTTAATGGGTGGAGAGGGGGGGGTTACTTGATATCCTCGGTTGCTATTTTCCGAGTCCATCTCAGGATGTAGTCGCATGTGAACGAGATTCCAGCTAGAAGTAAGCCATGACCAACTAGGAAGTTTGGTCCTGTGATCATGAAATAGTTGGGTAGGCCGTCGACGTGCACGGAGGAGAATGCTTCGGGGTTGTGTTTCCATTTCTCGATTAGCATGGTGTTGTGTTGTTGCGTCCTACTAGCTTCCATTCGGGTATGTATGTTGTCTCGAAGCAGGTGGCGCAGACAATAAGATCGAACGAATCCTCTTTTCCATCGGTAGTTTTTTTTCCTGTTTCTGTGATTCGACCAATTGGTTCCCAGCAAATTTGAGTGTTTGGGCTTGTAAAGGCTTCGAGATAGCCATGGCCGGGCGTAAGACGTCGACAACCTGGATGGAGTCTGGTATCATTTTGGCGGCTATGGATGGGTCTGGAATGTTCGTCATCGCTTTTTGCATTCTTTTAATGGACATACCAGAGGTGGGCCTTACCCTAGGGGCCCTGTTGCGCTGACAAAAATATCGGCTTCATCGTCCTTGATTTTGCCAACCTAAACTAATTTGACTTTTCATTTACCAGTGGTCTCATTCCAAAGCGACTCCACCACATGAGACTTGAACTCGATATGGTCATCGAGGCGCCATTTCCGTGCTGTATTCTTGATATAGTCTTGGATCTCTGAGCCTGGGGCATAGAAATGGGACCAGTTCGGATTCGGTTCAAAAAGAAAGGTGTGAGCGTCTGCATGGGTCAGCTATTACTCGCGACTTAGATCAGGATAAACCGTACGTGCGGGGACATCACTAATGTTCAGACAGTCTGTTAGCCACAGTCCTGCTCTAGTATGTGAATACACACCAAGCGACACCCGGGCATATATTTTGAAGCCACGTCCCTCCGACGTCGTGGTTCTTTTCATAAATCACAAAGTGTATAATATCCCCAAGTCTCATCTCATGCTTGATCTTGTGAGCCAAAGTCAAACCCGAGAATCCGGCTCCAGCACAGATCAGTATGATCCTCCTCGGATAATAGACATGCTGCTCCTTTATAGGCACCCAGTTCTTTGTGACCTGGCCCTGGGCGACCCGATCAGCCGGAGATGTGTGCTGCGGTCTATCAGAGAGAGACCCCATCGTTGTGATGTGCATGCTGCAACGAAGCAAACAACGGGACTCATCACTTTATAGACGCTGCTATGTCCGGTGATCAATAGAGAATGGTTGGTTACCGCCTGTCAGACTGATGTTATAATACGAGATGCATTGATAGCCTCGCACTCGCCTATTGGGGAATCCGGACTCCTCCGTATGTCCAGGCCCAGTTGTCCATAATCCAGGATGTTACACGGAAAGGATCTGACAATATCACTTGTCCAGGGATTCCAGGAGTGGTCAGGCAAGCTGAGGGATCGGCACGGTGCATTGGAACGGAAAGGCATGCAGCTGATACTCCGTAGTGCTGAGTGAGGTTGATGACTGAAGCCAGGACGCCGAATTACCACTTGGGTTTCATCGTCTTCAGAATGGCACGAGGTCCACCCAACGTGCAAGACCCCACGACCAGTTGAGTAATCAGAAATTGCTGAGAGGCCATCCTGACACCTGTGCATAGCAAGTCTCGCTGCTTGGTATCAGTGACATGGTGAGCTATAGCTTCCACTCTAGGCCATCACTCTGCATGCGCTAATGAACCTTGCTTCCTGCATAAGCAAAACTTATATAGCCATCGCTGATCCCATGCACAATCTTGTTGTCAGGAACGGTTTCGTATATTCGATTGGTCTTTGATCGCTCGCGGGAGATGCTACATGGCCACCTGTGTTAGCTAGTGCATTCATACGCCATTTTCGCAGAGAATAACGCTAGGCTTCATTCAACACTCACCTGACCTCCTTCTCACGCCATTCTCTTTCCCCGAACCCTCGGTCTGCAAACTATAGCAGTTGGTATGCCTGAATGCAAGTGAGTACTTTCTGGGGTCATCCTGTCTTCACCTAAAAGAAGACTCATTGATGTCAGCCATGGCGCAGGAGGTTTTGTCAGAACTCTGCATTAAGTAGCGCGGCTGATACACGATGTGCAACCAGTGCCTTGGTGAATGTGACACTGTCTACCGCAGCAAAAAAGATCCACGAACACTGATTCGACGTGACTGTTGACTGTTCCACCAGAGTCAGTCAGAGGGACATCTGAGTATCTCTAGGATGAAGGTATTAGACCAGAGAAAGGAGGAGAAGGTGTCAGTGAGTCCTGCTAGCCAGATATGCGCTAGACCACATCCAGAACAAGGAGCCGGTATCTTGAGTGACATTGAAGGCAACATGAGAAACAACTGACAGACAATAGTCGGCCATTTCCCATTTGACATTTCTGAAAGTTGCCAGGTGGCTGAGCTGTACAGATACATAAACGCGGGTCGAGCACAAACCTCCCCTGGACCTAGCTTGTCGAGTTTGCAGTTCGAGCAACACATTCTACTCTATACCTGACTGCACCGGAACATGTCTGCCCTAAGGGGGTCGAGGGGGCGGCTCCCCGCACTTGGGGTTGATTTCCTCTGCACAAACCTTTAGAGATCACGAGGTAAGATTTCCGTCCATTTCTCTCTACTACTTCCGTAAACCTCGAGATCCCATTGAATTGCACCCCGTACGGAGCTGTGGTTTATAGATCACTATATCTCAACTTAACGCATCTGATAATGTCATCTAACGATAACCAGACCCAATTGGCAATTAAACGGGAACCCTCTCAGTCTCCATCAGCGCTGAGGGACAATCTTTACGGACATCCTTTGACAGAGAAAGCAGTCAGGGAATTGAACACCGGAAATAGATTTCTGCTGCAAAGCCGAATGTCGATCGTTTCTACCCTGTGCAGTCAATGCCCAGCTAATAGATACTCAGTCCCATTTCGCATCCATCATTTGAATTCGCACCTGGATTCCTTCGCACGTGTTCAACACGTAATTTGAGAGACATCCAACGGTTCTCTCGACATGGAGGCCCTGATGTCTCCGATTTACGCCATGTATGCTTCCTCTCCTTTTCCCACTTTCGTACTAATATATCCCCAGTATCCACTTATAGGTTCCGATGCTTATTCAAGCATCGAACCCGAACACCAAATCGACGAGCAAAGGCCTCCCCCAAAGCGAAAACGCAAAGAATCCATCGTACAACGCCGAAAGTCAATGTCACCCCTATTGAATTTTTCAATATTCCGGTGGGATTATTTTCCGGACGAGAGACCCTCGAAAGTCTCTCGTCCTAATAACCTGAATCGACAACCGGAACATTGGCATTGAGTTTCTTAATGTGTTTGTCATCTCAGCTTACTTGAGATTTACCCGTTATATAGTCGCTTTATATATCCCATGACCCAACGCCTTTAAAGCTCTAGATGGAGGCTATACATGAACATGCGCTCGCGATCACACCCACCTGCGCAGGAGCAGGCGCAGGCTGCAGATGTTAGACAATGTAATTTGCCCGATGCTCCTTGTACATATGATCGGGACTTGTATATAGCTAGTAGTTTATGTAGAATAGAAATGGACTTGTTTGGATTGAGGTCATTTCCAAAGATCAGGGTTCATCGGGCGGGAAGTGGAACCGGATTTCGTAGTTGACCTTATCGGCTGCGTACAGGGGGTGGCAATCCAACAGCAAGAGCAATTCAATGACATTCTCACACAAATAATCTACCTGGTTTATAACTTGGCAGCTGTCCGAATATTCGCTCTTGTACTCTGGGCTATAATTATCTCCGAACACAGCCCAGTTATGCTACAGCGCTACCCAACCTAACAAGGAGTACGGTAACCGACCCCGGACATCCAATCTATATCCGAACCCACTAAGGAATTAGAGTCTCCAGTTCCACTGGCACTAACCAATCGATCCGGCATACCATGATATCTCCGCCCGGACATACATTTTAGCCCGGATACACTACTAGCAAAACATAGTATAAAGATGCCTCCCATCAACTTCAACACCACCCATCCACTCAAGCCAATTCAATCGAGTTCAATCCCAAACTCCTCATATCAAGTTGATTCAATCCAATCTACACACCACAGCACCCATAATTAAATCAAGATGTCCCCCAAACTCCTCACCATCATCCCCGCCACCAGCCAACAAGGCCACTCGATCCTCACCACAATCCACACCCACCCCACCCTCTCAAAAGAATACACCCTCCGAGGCATAACCCGCACCGTGACCTCTCCCACCGCCCTCTCCCTCAAAAACCAAGGCATCGAAGTCGTCTCCGCGGACCTCAACATCCCCGAGACCCTTTCCCCCGCAATTGCCTCCTCCCACACTGTCATCCTCATAACCAATACAACCTACGCCTCTCCAGACTTTAAATCCCTGGAACTCGCCCACACGAAATCCGTCGCCAAGGCTTGTCTTGAAGCCGGCGTCCAGCATATCATTTTCAGCAGCGCGGTTCCAGGAAAGGCTAATTGGGAGGGACGGCCCGTGGATGTGTTTGACTCGAAGGCCACGGCGGAGGAGTATCTTCGGGGATTGCCGATGAAGGTTTCGGTGTTTTGGCCGGGGATGTTTATGCAGAATTTTGAGGGGTTTATGAAGCCGACGCTTTCTCAAGCTGGGGAGTGGGTGGTCAATTGTGTTGTGGATGGGGAGAAGAAGTTACCCATGGTGGATGCGGCGGGGGATATGGGAGCGTTTGTGGTGCCGTTGTTGATGGGCGAGGAGAGGACGTATGCGGCGAGTGGGGTGTGGTCGTTTAATGAGATGGTGGAGGTTATTAGGCGGGTGTCGGGGAGGAAGGTGAGGTATGAGAGGATGGATGAGGAGGTGTATGCGGGATTTATGCCGGGACAGATGGGGCCCAAGGTGGTGGAGATGTTGAGGTTTTATGATGAAGTTGGGTATTATGGCGGGGATGAGGAGGGGAAGGTTCGGGAGACGTTGGAGGTGGTGGAGAGGAAAGTGAGTAGTTTTGAAGAGTTTGCGGAGAGGCGGTTGAGGGAGTGGCAGTAGGGGGCAAGCATTCGTGTCGTGCCTTGTCTGAATGGTGCTGCTTGGAATAATGGGACAGATGAGATGATCTTGTTACACCATCAGGGTGGGATGGTTGTTTCTTTGAAATTGTTTCGTTCTTAGTTACTGTATTTGTTTTGACTGCTTTACCGAAGAAGCTAGAAGTTCGTTATAGATAAAAACCCAGTCTTCTATCATATTCAATCGCAGGATAATATCATTTTATTGTTTCCTGCTTGCTTTCCTACTTTTCAGAGTATACATCTTGGTTCTCCAGCAGCTCTCATGTGGGTCTTTAATACTACGTAGTACAAAAATGGAGTCCCCACAATATGCGGAGTCAGTCAAACACTATAGCAATAAATTACTGAGCAATGACACCGACGAGTTGGAGGCAGAATAAGAAAGCCGTGAATGATAGTACATACGAAAATCCGCCAAATAACCTCTCTACCTTCTCATCTCATCCAGCAGTCACCAAAATCGAAGCAATGCCTGATACTATCCAAGTCAGTCCATCTGATATCCAGGTCCTTCAGACCCTTCGAAGATCCGAACACTCCACAGTCTTAAAGGTAGCTGTCCGTGGTGAAACAAGGCTTATGAAAATCGTAAGTATCCCAACTCTCGTCCCGATATTTACTAAATCCCACGAGTATCGCGATAGACTCCCATCCGAGCACGATTCTCCAGACCGCGAAATCAACCCGTTCACTTGCGAATCTTCAGCCTATCACCGACTAAAAGAGAAGGGACTATGCACAACAGGTGTCATTCCTTACTTTTATGGGATAATCACAAACATCCAGCCCGACCTCTGGCCAGAACTCTATATACGTTCTGACGACGGGAGACCTCTGAATGCAGTTGTCTTGGAGTATATTGACAACATGCACCAAATGGATCTATCTACATTCTCGGAAAGCCGTCTAACCCAGCTAGAACGTATCCTACACGAGATACACGAAGCAGGTGTGCTTCATGGGGATCCCGACCCTAGAAACATGATGGTGTGTGCTGGCCGTAATGGTAGACAAGACAGGGTGCTTTGGATTGATTTCGACTTGGCCCAGCTCCCCCCGGGGGGTTATCTTTCGCTGAGACAACAGATGTGGCTGCAAGAGGAGAACGATCTGATGGATTATTTTGTTAAATCGTTGGTATGTTCATTTTTTTCTGATCGGTGTGTGGTGGTATTCATAAACTAATTGTTCTACAGCCTGAGGATTACCGTGAGGGAAGGCTTAATCGGACCTGGAATTATTATTATACAAGGACGTGATAGAATTGATTGGATATTGCAATCATGAATGCTTCTAATGTTGCAATACTATCCGGGACTATTATTTAGTGAAAAACTGGAAGAATTTGCAGGTAGATCATGCATAACGCACAACACACAACTCCAGCTAGATCAAGCTTCTTATGGAAGGTAAGGAGAGGGCAGTTTGAAGCTTGAATACAGAGAGCCTAGGTAAGGATGGTGCTTGTTTCTGAGTAGGGTCATTTCAACTAATGTCTATGCTTCTAAACATGCATATCATAGCTATAATCTGGCAATGGCAGGTATGGGGACAAGAAGGGTAGTGAGTTTGGTGCCGTATTCTCCGCTCGGTAGGTAAGTACGCAGATGCTGAAGTCAAGCAGATGGTAAAAATTAAAAAGATCAAGCAGTATCAGCACCATCAGCACCATCAGCACCACCAGCATCATCAGTACCCTCAGCACCCTCAGGAAGCGCTGACTTAAACTCCTCAAACTTCCTCTCAGTCCAGTCGTACACATGATTGTATTTGTATTTCTTATCTCGAAATTTCAAGCGGAATAGGTTCTGGAGCCAAGTGTAGTCTGGCCGCTGGTTATACCGCAGCTTCCGAATGTACTCGAAATACTTCTTGAAGACATCCGAATCATCCGGTTTAATTGGATCATCCGAATTTTCCGAATTTTCCGAATTCTCCGAACCATCCGATTCAATCTTACACAAGTCATCCAATGGTATTTGTTCTTTCATCTGCCCTATGAGCTCCTCCTTCGATTGACTCCCAGTGGATTCAATGTCTTCCCAAGGCAACCGCTTGTTGAGGAACTCCATCATAATGTACCCGAAACTCTCCAGATCATCCCGGTACGTCTGGCCTATAATCATCAGCTTTGGTAACTCACGTATAAGAGAAGTAACCCACATTGGAGCATATGTGCCGCTTTAGACGCATAACCTATCGTACCATAGACTCGGTCCTCCCGGTTACGTCCATAGTGCATCGGATCACCCGGCGCATGCACCTTCTTGAGAGCACAGCCCAAGTCCACCAAGTAGATGGTGTTTCCATCATATCCTCTCCCCAGTATGAAATTAGCTGGTTTGAGATCTCGGTGGATAATATCCCGGGAATGTAAGAACTTGAGTCTTGCCAACACTTGGTCCGCGATCAGGAGGACTGTTCTCAACGTGAACCGTTCCTCACAGTAGTAAAATAGGTCTTTGAGGCTGGGTCCTAGAAGGGGCAGGACCAAGATGCGGTAGTCGTCACACTCTTGGGAGAAGAAGTGGACTTTGAGCATGCCAGCGCCTCTGCGCGGTTGGAGTCTGTCATAGAACTCTTTTTCTACCTGGAGTGTGTTACTCCTTTTGATGGGTGCGACCTTGACGGCAACATGTTGGTTGGTCTTGAGGTCGATGGCTGGCGAGGGTCAGTCAGTTGGATGGATGGCGGATGGATTGGGGGTGGAGAGATCGGTTACCTTCGAAGACCTCGCCGTAACTACCGCTGGCGAGATATCTTTCTAGCCGATACCGATTAGCTAAGGTAATTTTCTATTCCGGTTAGTGATTGAATGGAAGTGGTGGATATTCACCTACAATCTGCTTCATTTTGAGTGAAGGCTCTGTTTGCCGATATTGTGAATGATGGGGAGAGGAAAGGAAAAATCAGGGGGGCTTGGCCGTTTATAACGTCATTATGCATGGCCTGGATAAAGGCAGGGTACTTCTGAAGGATACGGCATAATGTTTTACTATATGCGGAGTTATACAGTGTGGGATTGTGTTTTACAACTGGTGGGCTGATGTGCTAACACACCTGTCAAAGGAAGCATGTCGAACTTCCTGGCGGATTGTCCTCAGACCAGCACCCTTGCTACTACAAGCCGCACCAACTTCCTTGTGCGAGTATTTTGAGTGCCGTTTATAGACCAGTGGGGCGGCCCCAAACAAAACAAGGTTCTCCTTTTAAAGGACAAGGACCCTTTTCCCCGCTCCTACAGTTGACACAAACAAAGGCCGATCCCATACACAACACAAAGCCGCCAGTCATACGAATCTACGAGCCAAATAAAGAACACTAGCAACAATGAGGTATGTTACTAAAACAACACAAAGACATCCCCATAAATATCTAAACAGAATACGACTTGTACCCCGAGTCTGAAGCTTTGCCTTCTACAATCAACAGATCAACCATACTAACATGGCAGACATCCCGGCAAGCGAGCAACCAAGGCGCCGAGCAAGGACCAAGCGAGTCATGTCCAGGCCACGGCTGCAACCTAGTCCTCGAACACAGCGTCCTCCTCCGAATGACTCTACATCCGATGGCGCAGCAGATCCCCAATCGAATTCACAGTCAACTAGCGGAGTATCCCGAACCAGTAGCAACCTCAGTCGACAAAAGAAACTACATTTCAGCAGGAAATACTGGAATTCGCTCCCAGTAATCCGTCTCACACACCGCGCTCTTGTGGAATTTCACTCTCGTCAATCAGAACTTCACCCTAAGAACCCGAATCCACCTGATAAATCCAATGAATCCGATGAACCCAATGAACCCAATGAATCCAAGAAACTCAAGAAGCCCAAGAAAGAAAGCCCTACACCGGAGGAGACTCTTCGCAAAACCGTCAAGTGCAAAACCATCGAGGAGTTCGCAAGGAGAGGCGGACCTGACTTGACTGAACTCATCGACGTATGTCTTCTCCTACTGCGCAATTCTCGAAAGCTAACCTTCCGACAGTTTCCTCAGGGTACCAGTTGGCAAAAATATGATCCCCCCGAGCCCAAAACCGCCTCACTTTATGACCTTAACGTGCAGGACCACTTGAACCGTAATGGAGTCGAGCAAAGCGTAAACCGGCCTCACAATTCCGGGAATCTGCAGCATATAATGAATAGGGAACGGAAGGACATGGAAAACATCACCGATCGGGCTCGAAAGAAATTCATTAAGGCGTGCAAGCGGTATAAACGCGATCATGAACGTCTAGAGATTATTTACCAGATTCTATTCGGTATTCCTGATATCGATTTAATGGAAGTACAGACCGCCAAACAGAGAGAACTCACTAACCTTGCTCCCTTGGTACCGAACATGACAGCGGCCAAGCCTGATGTTGTCGATGGCGCTCGTTCCGACGACCTGGACCAAAACATCATTAATAATCTCGAGAAGTTCATCGTCCCATTTGGAATCAGCAGCAATACCAACAGCAATAACGCAGAGGAGGACATGCTAGTCGTGCCGAACTTCTTTCTCTGTAACATGCTCACAGACGATGATCAATCTGCGGGAAGTCGTGCGGCCTTGCATTGTGGTTCTCTGGGGGCACGGGCAATGCACAAGATACAGTGTTATGGAAAGAATAAAACTTATGACCAGATGGCATACTCATATGTTGCGGTGGTTCTAAGAACTCGCATGACGCTTTATGCAGTTCATCCGATTCAGTCGCAGGTTCCCGGTCGAGAGACAGACTACCAGATGACACGGATATACGATTTCGAGTTTAAACCTACCCTGCGCGCCTTCCAAGAGGGTATTAGGGCGTTTAGAAATCTTAGAGAGCATGCAACTTTGTGGCGGAAATGGATCAGACCGGAGACAGGAAACGACGACGACAAAAGCGGTGGAAGTGGTGGCAACCGTAACGGCAATCAAAATACTAAGAGAGATGCGACTGGGAATGACAAGAGTGACAGCAGAGGGGGCGATGAAGGAGGCGGCGAGAGCAGTGGTGATAATAGCAGAGGACAAGAGACATCGTCCTCAGACAAAAGAAGGGGGGGATCGGATTCGCATGAGGCCGAAAGTCCTCCGACGAAACGGCGTAAGACAAAACTATGGTTTAACCGTTAATTTGTTGTCTTCTGTACATGAATATCATCACAATAATAACAATTGTCATAGCCCTGTCTTCTAGTCTGCAGCCTTGTCATCAGTATTCTAGGCGCATAGCCACACTACCGTGACTCACAAGGCTGATACCCTTCCCCATAGCTTTTCTCACCATTCACCCTCCTCCTCCTCTTCCTCTCACCCCTCCCCTTTCCATCCCAATTCCATCAAACATCTCATCCCACCTTCTCACCACCATCACCACAACCACAACCACAACCACACAAAATGACCACCACCAATTTAACCACCCCACCCTCAGCGACCACATCACCCACCTCACCACCCTCCCCCTACACGCCCGCATCCAAGCCCTCCACGCCCTCACCCCTCAACTCATCCCCAGTATCTCCCCAACCGGCACCCGCCTCATCACCCACCCCTCCTACACAGGCTACGCGCACCTCGACCCCCTAGGCAAACTCTACCTCGATTCCGCCACCGCGTGCACGAACGAACACGCCTCTCTTCCTACCCGCCTCCTGCACACCTCCCTCGACCCGATCTTCGAATCCATCTACGAATCCTGCTACGAGCAACTAGAATCCGGCCTGAAGGAGGGAACAGTCATCATCCCCAAGAAGGAGGACAATGAAGTTATCAAGTGTGCCTGTTGCAGGGGGGACCCGCACGCGGTGATTCTGATGGGGTTTGCGTCGGAACGGGCCCTGCTTTTCTTTGAGGAGGAGTATCGCGCGCTCTGGGGGGATGAACCTGAGACGGTGATGACGTATTCGAGTGAAGGGGTGAGGAAGTTGGGGCCTTCGAAGGAGCAGGCTGAGAGGGTTTTGAAGGGTGGAGTTGGAGTTGGGGATGGGGATGGTGAGGGGGAGGGGAAGGTGGTTGCTATGTTGTAGTGAGATGCTGGATGGAGTTATTTGTCTCCGTGTTGATATCTGGGGTATTTTCCGGGGTTAAATCGAGCTACCTACGTTCAATCATGCTGCTTCGTGGGCATAATAATCTACATCGATCATCGCAGCTAAGTTAGCGTCAAATAAACTCCGTACCAAACGGAAAAGCCATCTCCCATCCGTAGCATCAACGGATGATAACCCTCCGATAACCGGTGCGGGGAGAAGCAACGGAGCATCAAAACCCATGGCGGGGTTCCGGATATACCCTCTTCCCGGGCTATATGAACCGACTTTTCCTCTCATCAAACGCCATCACCACCCATACTATTCCATCCCATCAGTACGAGCACATCTACATCTACACCACACCATGGCTCCCAAACTCGCCATCCTCGATGACTACCAAAACATCTCCCCCCGACACTTCGCCCACCTCACCTCCCGCGTCGACATCAGCTACTTCCCCGAGACCTTGAACCCGCGCGATACCGCCCAACAGAAACAGCTCATTCAACGCCTCCACCCATTCGAAATCATCGTCGCCCAGCGCGAACGCACCCCTTTCTCTAGAGAAACCCTCTCTGCCCTCCCCAACCTCAAACTCCTCCTCACCACCGGCACGCGCAACCTCGCCCTCGACACCGCCTACTGCTCCGAACGAGGCATCCCCGTCGCCGGCACGCAGCGACGACCCCCAGGCATCAACTCCACCGTGCAACACACCTGGGCATTGATCCTGGGCGTCGCACGCCATATCGCGCGGGACGACGCAGCCATCAAACGCGGCCAATGGCAGGGATCACTCGGGATAACACTCGCGGGCAAAACCCTCGGATTACTCGGAGTGGGCAAATTAGGTGCCCAGGTGGGACGGATCGCGGTACAGGCATTCGGGATGAGCGTGATAGCGTGGTCGACGAACCTGACGCAGGAGAAAGCGGACGAGCAGGCGGCGGCGATGGGATTACCGGGGGGGAGCTTCAAGGCCGTGCAGGAGAAGTTGGAGTTCTTTCGACAGGCGGACGTCATTAGTTTGCATAATGTATTGTCGGAGCGGAGTCGGGGGATAGTGGGGCGGGAGGAGTTGCAGGCGATGAAGAAGACGGCGTTGTTGGTGAACACGTCACGGGGGCCGTTGGTAGATGAGACGGCGTTGTTGGAGACGCTGAATGCGGGCGGGATTGCTGGAGCGGCGTTGGATGTGTTTGAGGCGGAGCCGTTGCCGGTGGAGAGTGTGTGGAGGACGACGGCGTGGGGGAAGGATGGTCGGAGTGAGGTGCTTTTGACGCCGCATATGGGGTATGGTGATGAGCAGATTCATGGGTGGTATGAGGAGGTGGCGCAGAATTTGGAACGGTGGCTGAATGGGCAGGAATTGACGGTGCGGTTGAATTGATTGATTATTGAAACCTATAGTACTTATAGTTCTTGGACATATGTCTGCAGAAACACGTTGCCGCGCGACTGCGGGCGTTCCATCCCTCTTACTAAAATGTATGAAAACTCGAACATCTGATGTACTAGTAGTGTATAAGTGAACTGTTTTGCTGCAATTCCCGTTTGCTTACCCAATTGGGGTGCCGCCGCTTTTATGAGGGCAGCACGTGAATGATCTGTGTGCGCTCTGGGACACTCACGGATTGCTCACGGAGCACGCACCTGGGAACTCCGGTTGCTCCCGGATTGCTCTGGCTCACTCACTCAGCGATCGTGAGCAGCTCCCGCTTGCTCACTGCGGCAACCCACGTGACTAGAACAGGATCTCTAAATCATGCGCAACTAATACTTATTAAAATCTGAGATATTGATACAAACCTACGAAATTTGAGGGCATCATTAAAACAAGGGCCGTCAGCTTCTCTTGGTTTTCCTGACCCAAAATATTTTTAACACCAATTATTTTTTCATTACAAGATAGATTAATTATGGATGAATGGTGATACATAACCTAAGGTATTTCTCTTTTATTTCAGACATAAATAGAGCCCATCTTATCTGAGTTTATTAATTATTAATCTATCCTCTTATACATTTTCTATCATATCTCTTTATACCTTACTCTCTATTTAGTCTCTCGATCTCGTTCATGTTTACTGACAATAGCCATTCACACCTCTACTTCTAGAGCCAGCCAAAATGAGAAAAAAAGAAAGGCTCGTCGTGAACTCCGCCAAAAGCGAAGCTATAATACAGATATTCATTGAATTAAGAATGTTTAAAGATTAAGAGGTAGAGCTTTCCCGAAAATGAAAGAAGGCTACAGGAAAAGGGTACACCATTATGAAGAGTAAGTCATTAATCTTGAGTTCTAGAATATCAAGTCTTTTTATATTCTTATAAATTTTTAAAAGAAGAGAAAGGATTACCCGAAGACTATAAGATTAGAGTTAGATATTAAGTGCCGGGTTTAGAAGAGCTTAAAGAATTTATTTACTGGCATGTTAACTTAACTATGGGTAGACTTGATCCTGACAGATGTCTGACCATGAACTCAATCTTAGTCTAGGCTCAAGAATTTATTCCAGGATTTTATCTCGAGATTAAGAAAGAGATTTCTTATCAGGATAGACAGGATCTATACAGTATAAGTATACTTCACACTGGAAAGAAGTATGTAAGAGCTGTATAACTGATTTCTGAAAGTAGATTAAGCATGATTTAATTACAGAGAAGTATATTAAGAATATAAAAAGATCTAAGCATAATTTCAAGCTGAAAAGTTTTGAGCGTGCTATAGTCATTTTCTAGATTATTAATAATCTATTTTTTATGATTAGAAGATACCATGTCTAGTTTTATTTTATTACTCTGCAAAATCTGTGTGTAAGATCCAGAATGTTTTCTTTAATTCCAGTATCTGAAAATAAAGCCAGCAGAGGTCTTTATTATAAGATAAGTCTGAGTACAGTATTATCTGATTAGTTACTAATAATAATAGAATATTAAACTTGTCTTGTTCCGCGACACAGAGATCCCTTAGAAAATCAAATAGTATTTAAATCAATAATTTATTAAGAATAATAAAGACTCTGAGAACATTATATAAGTAATACACACAAGTATCCCTGCAGAGATACAAGCACAGATTAATACTAATAGATTTAGTATTATTATTTAGAACTATGATAAACTGATTTACTCTAGAATATTATATTTTCTAGACATGGCTCTTATTAACAATGCTCTTTTCAGGTTCTTAAATACAGTAGAAGTTTTTAAGCAGAGGATTTCTGAAGAAAAGGATGAATTAATTCTTCAGTAGAATAATAAGACTAGAGATTGATATATTATGAGAGGTACCTCAGTAACTGGAGTCAGCAAAGATCTATGGATAAAAGAAAGATATTAAGAAGGTTTAAGAAGATGTCTTGCTAATGCTGGCTATTTTATTACTATTATAATTCATGCCATGCATCGTGAGTTAGGAAAGGCTGTCTGAGATAGATTATTATAGTTTTTTATTATGATCTGTTTCTTGAGTCTAGCTAATACCTCGCAGCTAAGTATTCTTTAATACTTATAGCTCAGATTCTTACTTACAAGTCAAAATCTGTCTATAGTAATGACTACCTTGGGAATTGCTCCAGCGTGGATGTTGTCAATTTCTTGAAAGGAAGATCCTTGGATCATACTCACGTGGATTATTTTCAGGGCTTTAAGTAATTTTATAAGAATAGGCTTATTCATTGATTATCTATAGAAGAGGAATAGAAGATTAATAAAGATCCAAGTCTTATTAAGATCAGTGTAAAAATTAAAGGTATACAGTCAGTGGATCAAAATAAAAGTCTATAACATGAATATAATATCTAGAAAAGAAGGATTTATTTAAAAGTATTCCAGTAATATTAAAGTAACTGGGTCTGAAATCAACATGACTGGAAAATTCTGATCAAGGGCTGTAAACATCTTAATTATATTAAGCAGATAGTGAAGAAACAAGTATTGTACAAGCTTATGCCAGAACTAGGTTATCTAGTAATAGTAATCTTCTCTAATCAGAGTCTTTCATTCAATGAAAAAGCCAGTATTATTCATAATATTTATATATACTATCTTTATAAGCTTGATATAGTCTATCTTTCAGACAAGGAATTATAAAAAGAATAATACTAGATGCCTGCTTGTGGTGAATCCGTAGAATAGTAAACTGTCCTTTAATACTTAAATAAATCCTTTATTAATAAATCATAAAATAAATAAGTCTAATCAAAATACACATCTCCATAAGTATCATCTATAATATTTTGCTTCTAGATAAAACTTATTATCTTAACAAGTTAAGTATTGCTGGGAATGCTACACTTATCATAATAAAAAAAGTAGTAAGTTTGAAAAGTACTATACTAGTTATCTTTTATTAATAACCAGCTAATATTATAAGATAATGATATATCACCATGCTACTATCTGTACTAGCTATTATATTAAATATATATAAAATAATAGGCTTTTTATTATATACAGAATAAGAATCTTTATTCAAAGTACAGAGCTTTAAAGCTATATAAAAGAGTATCTAGTTCAGAAATCATGATCTTCAGAATGCCCTGATCCTTCCTGTAACCATATTTTTAAAAAAGAGTAAGATTATTATTAATATCTTTATAATATATATTATTATTATAAAGTAATATGTATGGTATCTAAAAAGGTTTATAAGAAATAATTATCTATTATACTAGATAAGAAGATAGTCTTAGACTATACTTAGTTAATATAATATAAACATCCATGCAAGTATTACAAGAATATTCCTGATTTATTATTATATAGATTAAAGATATTAAAAATTAAATTCTGATAATCTTCTATAATGTCTATAAAGCCCATATTTTTAATTAAAACTGGGATGTATAATATTATGCAGGAAAGACTATAAATATTAATATAATAAATTAAGAATTATTAAAGTATAATTATGTTAGATAAAGATCAGAATAGTATAGTTATTTTATCAGTTATACTTAATACTCCAGATCTTATAGATAATAATAACACGTGTTTAAGTCCTTTTACAGTATGTTTAACTTTCAGTGCAGTTAATATTGATCCATAATTATTAAAAATATCTCAGCCTTTCTTATCCCAGCTAAATAAGAAGTCTGATTAATCTAATATGTGTACTCACTGGGAGCAGAAAGAGCTTTAGGTCAGGATTAAGCAGCTTAAGATTAAGGACCTACATTAAAGAACTAATAATATAATAAAGCAGGAAATCCATAATAAAGATATGACTTTGTCCAGTATAAACAACATATCTATCAAACAGATATTATCTTATTTAATTAAGCTGTATAAGGAGTCTGCCTTATACTTAAACCTTAATGCACCTATTCTCTAAATGGAAGTAACTCTTCTTATATAAGGTAACTCCAGTATGTGCCCTGCAGAGAATAAAACTGTGAAGAAATCAGGACTAACAGGGCCTGTAACTAGAGCAAAAGCTTGCAAGTAAGCAGCTAAATTCTCTCAGAAATCTACAAATTTATAGAGCTTGAGGTATAAAGCTTTATCATACAGTTAAGAAGAAGATAAGTTACTTAATCTGTTTATAAAAGAGTTAGCTACTTTTAATACGGTGACCCCAGCCTTCTAAAAACATTTTCTAAACTGATTGATAAGTTTACTTTAAAAATACTGGTCTTTTATATAACCATTATTACAGTGGTTAACTTGATTAAGAATACTGGAACAGCTGTTAAAATATTAATAAATTATATATAAAACACATGTAATAAATTATTAAAATATTATTTATTAAAGAATCTAGAATATTGTCTCTTATTAATATATAATGTTATCAGTTAAGCATACTATAAAACTTTAAGGACTTTTACTCTTCTTAATATCTTTTTATTTCTCTTATAAATTGTAATTCCGGTTTCTATATATTCAGAAGGATGAGATTATGGGTAATAACTATCAAGATAGGCTTTTGATTATACAAGTTAAAGATAGTTTTTTATAAACTGTCTTATATTAAAGATTCTTCCAGCAGAAATTAGAATCTCTATATTATAATAATGCCGGCAGAAAGTCCTCAGGGTTTGTGGGAAGAAAACTAAAATCATACTTAGATTATGCTGGGAGAAAACTGAACCATGTATATAATAAGATGTTCTATCAGTAGAAAAAGAGCATATATTAAAATCAATGTTCTCCCAATACAGTAATTAATTTATCTGATGGCCTTATTTTACTAATATATAAGCCTGTATAGTCATAAACTACTACTATTAGAGCTGAGGTCTTCTTATAGATAACTATATATTAGCTGTATTATGATAATCTAAGAAAGATCAATAATCTGTGTTATATATATAGATCAGCATCTTTTCTTACTGTTAATTCTCAAGCTGACTCATTCATGCCTTTTCTGCGTGCAATGTATAAACTGTAATTCAAAAGCCCTCATTATTTAGACTACTCTATAAGCGCATATCAGAACAGCTATTTTCTTTGCTTTCTTCATTCTGTAATCTAAGTCTAGCTTCTTATATAAATACAGAACTTTCTATATCTATTATAAAAACTTGTATTTCCTGTTACTACAAAAATGCTTATATTAGTCTTACTGTATTTAATTAATAAAGCTTCAGTGAATATATTATAGATAAACTAGTGTTATTATTAAATCCTATAAAGAACCTGTCTTATAATATTACTGATTATCTATTAAGCGCTTTAATCGTAGTATTAAGATATCATATTTATGATATACACTTATTAATGTCTTGATCTACTGTTAGTATTTCTAGTTATTAATTAGTTTTTGTTGATTGAAAGAGTTTTAAAACATGTCTGTTAATTATCAGTGTATTTAACTTCTAGAGTTTATTATGATAATTAGATAAATACTGCAGAGAAATATGTTATTAGCAGTCTTGAAATAATCAGGCCGCTCACGGGAAGCTTAAGCAGCAGGTAAGCTGAAGGTATAGTACTATCTTAAGATAGTTAGATATAGATATTATCCCAGTAACTATATATACTGGCAAATCGAACTAATATCTTAAATCAATAAATCTTATGATTTAATATTTATATGTACAGTACTTATATTCTTATCTAAGTAATCACTTTTTAAAATTAGAAGGTTTTATGAACACTGACTGATCTATCTGATCCAAGAACTTTTTAGTGTAATCAAATTATTTAAGAGTTTGTCTGTAGTAATAAAAAAAAGGATAGTCTGTATTTATAGATTCTTTAACTAACTATATTAATTAATATTAGTACTGTCAAGTTCTTTACTTCAGCAAAATTATTTCCTATGCTGACCTGAATTCTAGTAGAAAGTATATGTGTGAGGCTCCCGCGCTGAGATTGCCTCAGATTCATACTATAAAATCAATTAATAAGGTCTAAATCAATATTATAACATAGTTACTAGACCGATTATTTTTACTTTTTAATATCTATGTCTGCTTTTTTTAACTATTAGTGATCAGTCTTGCTGATTATTAGATAAAATACTAGATAATCACTGATTTATTTTATTATTTGATTTATTGACGAGGTCTTCGGCTATTCTATTCCATGTTTTTCTCAGTCATCTAGCTTAACAGTGCTTAGAGATTTAGACTTCTCTCTTACTAAGAGAGAAGCCCTAATTATATCCTCTTTACCAAATTCATGATCTAATATTGAGTACTCTATTTAAGGCTTGCAATTAGAAAGTAATTTATAATAATATAATTCAATTTTTTCTAATGTCTTAAATATCACAGAACTTTTATTAACAAGCCTATTAAAAGATACTGATGTCCCAGTTGATTTTGAAAGTAGGGCTTTAGTATTGAGCTTGTTTAATAAGAAATTATTTAATAAGGTCGGCTGTTGAATGATGATGGTATTTGGCTGTGCGCTTATAGAAAGAAGACTTTGATTATTAGACGCGAGAGAGTAAATAATAATGGTATAATTATAATATAATAAATAGTAAAGTTATCTATATAAATATATTCTATCAAGAATCACCGCATGTGTAACAGTTGCGAGCTTTAAGCTGATAAGGCATTGTAAATACTAATTATATTAGTAGGATATTTACATGTCTTAGTATGGCTTGCAACGATATCTTGTATATGCTAAACAAGCCATTAATTACTTATATATTAAGATCAATAGTACAGCTGGATAAGGATGAATGTACTATACTTAATGATTAACACTGTTATATAAGATAATTCTAATTAGATATGACATGAGCAGCTGCGAAGTTTGTCTTATAACTAACTTTTCTTTTCTTAGACTTGTTCAGAGCCAAGAGTAAGTTATAGATAGGAAATTATTTTTCCTAGCTTTAACAGTTAGCTGATATTATCAGACATGCCCAGTAAACATAACTATCCGATCGTGCTAATAATATAATCAGACACTGAGCTGGCAGCGGTTTGCTGCTGCCTTGCTGACTGCCTTACTGGCTGCTTCCTAAGGCTATTCAACCATTAAGAAAAGACTATATATATTAATTCTTGTTATTTTCATGAAGGCATCTTAAATAATTGTGTCCTTCACTTCTACATATACTGCAACGGGCAGGCCGGCATGTCCTGGCTAGTCTTGATACTGCAGCCTTAATTACTTTATTTTCTCGCGCCTGAGCTATATTAAAACCTTCTTAGCCTATTAAAGTATCTCTATACTGTATATAGCGACGTGAGGTCTTTGCCTTTTCTTTCTTACTTGCTTGTATAGACTGGAACTGCTTAACTTGTTGTTAAAACAGGACTGCGTTCTGTATAGACTGTTCTGCAGCCTTGATCACTTTTTCAATAACTTTATATAAAACTATTAATGTCAGATCTTGTTCTGCAAGTTCTTGTAGTTCTTATCTGTCTTTCAAGCTCATACAAATTTGCAGGCGTTTTTCTGAGATAAAAAGACTGATTAGAATATGAGAATGTCAGTGGAGTTAATGTTTTTAGTTGAATCTGTAACGTTGCAAGTATTTTTTAAGGATTAAAAGGAATGAGACCGGTGGCACGGAACTAACTGAGTATATTAATATTAGAGAAGGCCTTAGCGTGTATACTGTGAGATAGCTGTAAAAAATCAAAGCTTTATAATTAATTTCTCTCTATAATAAATAGTCTCAGATATATGCTGACCATATAACTTCTTTAACAGTCTAAAGTAAGCAATATCAAGCGGCTGTAGTTTATGGGACGAGTGGGCAGACATATATAAAGAAATTATTTTCTGAGCTATACAGAACTAATCAAATTACTGAGTTGCATGGCTGTTATGGCTGTTAAGGATTAATAAACAATAATTACCAACAGTTTTTGAAGCTGTATACTGGTTAAACATGTTTTGAAGCCAGTCAAAGCCAAGCTTATTAGTAGTCTAGCTATTTTCGCTGATACTCAGATAATAAGATTTTTAGGCAGACTTTATATTATATTGATTAATGATTCTATGCTGCAGGGATAATCTGTGGTAGAAGTACTGTTTTTAAGATTGAGATTACAATAATTAAAATCATTCATTCACGGTTTTCTGGTTATATATACTTAGCACGTGATTCTCGTGTTTCTGAGTCACAGATTATATAAGTGGTTGAAGTAACTCTTATCTAGAATCTAGTTTCATCCATATTCTATATATCTTTATTAAGAATATTATATTTTTGGACTGTCTTGCGAATGAGGTCGAACTATTTCTGAATAAGATAAGGATCCTTATATTTAGTATGTTGATAGTTATACTTTAATGTGAATTTGGACGTCAATTCTGGATGATGTTTAATAAAGTAAGTAATCCAGCGTTCCGATATAGTATCATGCTGATTTGGCTTTAACTTTACTTAATAAAGTAGCTAGGCAGAGAATTAAGTATTGCAGATATTAAGAGGCAGTCCATGGTAGGCCATATCAAGAAGCCACTGCTTTAACATGTTTTCTTCAATTATAGATAGCTTTTTATTATTGGCATCTTTTTCTGTATGTGATTTGATGTTATTTAAACGATCTTTAAAAGTGCTTATCTTGATGTCAAACGCGGCAGTGCAGGCAGCCTTTGTAGAGAACTTCCCACTCTTAAAGGCTTTAATGGTGAGATTTAAGCGTTCATTCATATCGGCCATATTGATATATGAAAAGAAACACTAAAGAAATCATGATATATTGCGAATAGGGCAATTTGGAAGAGTTCTTTGACTTTAAGATGTTGAGGGTGTAAGACGCGGCGCGGCCGGCGCTGGCTCGGTGTTGTGCCGGTCCGGTGTCTGATTATGTTAACGTAATTGGTAAGCAAGCGGGCAGTGTAAGTGAGCAGGCAGCTGCGCCCGTCAACATAACTTCCATGAAAAGATGAAGTAATTATTAGCCATTATATATATAAAATCTCGTGCTTATATAATGTTTTGATGTGTAGGATATCTTATTCTTGTATATCTTACTGTATTATAGTTGCTGCAGTGAGGCGGTGCCCAGCAGCAAGGCTGTTCTTTCTCTACAGCTGATTCTACTGGCCGGATATCACTTACTTTATCAGCCTCATAAGCCTGTATAAACGCATTTATAGCCTCATTAATAATAAGGCTGTTAAGGCCTGCTATTTGATGATATGATCTCTTCTTCTTAGTGTTTTGCCTCTTCAGCCCAGCTTGTAGTTTGTTAACTTTCTCTTCAAGCAAGGCAGTCCGGTTGAAGGTGATCTTGCAATCCTTTATAATATAGGCTAAGGCTGCTTTTATCTGCAAGGAAGGACTAATTGTACGTTTATGAAGATGTCTCTCAATTGTTGTTTCATGCTTCTTTAACTGCCTCGTATTCTTGGGCGTCTTTGGTAGTGTTGATGTAGTGATTATAATGTCTGTTAGAGTAGCCTCCCGTAGTTGTAAAACAAGCTGGCCAAGCACCTTGTCCGGCTGAAACGGTACTAATCCTGAAGTCTTAAAGGCGCTTTGTATAATTGATTTCTTGAAGGCAAAAAAATGTGCCTCTGGATATATATCCAAGAAATCAATCTTATCAATATAGTGAGCGCCTTGACGAGTTAGCCGTTCTATTAAGCTTCCGTACGCTCGTTTTAATGGTGCAAAGCAAGCAATATCAAGCAGTTGATAAAGATGTGAAGAATGCGGAAGCATATAGATAGGAATAATACTGTTTTGACTATATATATTATTGAATTCCGGAGTCAAATGGGAGTCGTGTTTATCAAGAATTAGAAGGCTATATCGCCCAATCTGCTGGTCCTTAGTAGAAGGAATAAAGTGTTCACAAAGCTAATGTAAACTAATCTTATTAGAAGTCCAACTATTTAGCAATAGATTGATACGCCAATCAGATAAAATAAGGTCTTAATATCATGTCTCTATATGAACCTTTCTCTTAAGAATTAAGTACGGCGCTAACACCACACCGGCAGTATTGATATACTTAATTAAGATCACTTATTCGCGGTTGTCAGGCTATATAAAAAATAGCTTACTTATATAGTCAGATCTTGTGATTACACGTGCTGTAGCCATTATATCCATGGTAAAGCCTGTTTTATCAAAGTTCCAGATATCTTTATTGAGAATATTGTATTTCTTTCTTACAGCTTTAATCTGATCGAACCACTTACTTAAGAGCTTGGAATCTTCATATTTCGCACGTTGGATATGATATCTTCGAGAGAATTGACTCTTTAAAGCCGGTGTATGCTTAACAAAGTTATATACCTAGTTTTCGCTGACAGAGACTGCGGAATTCGAGACATGTTTTTAAAGAAGAATAGATGCTATATTCCGAATATATGACGGCCGAGGATGAAGCCCACGCTTAACAAGTGAGAGTATCCAGTTTTTTAAAGCCTCTTCTTTAAGAAGAGTCAGTTTTATAGACTTGACACATATATCTGAACGTGATTTAACTCCTTTAATACGTCGTTGCAGAGTTGAACGCGGAACATTGTAAGCGCTCGCAGCTTTGTTTATATGTAAAATTCTGCCACTTTGAATAGTCTCAACAGCTAGGCAGATACGGCCTTCTTATTCCACCAAAGATTTTGACGATTGAGGCATGTCTGGTGGAGTTATTGGTGGTTGAATAGCTTCAAGTTAAAGAACGCGAGAATAACGCGCGCGCCGGCCCACTTGCTTGTGCGGCCTACTTGCTTATGGATTATGTTAGACGAGGTCGCTTCTGCTTACATGTATCTGCTCCATACGAGATCTTTCTATAAACGGATTATGTAACAATGTAGTCCAAGGAGATCTTAAGTAGTGAAGCTAGGCGAGTTTTCTTTCATATATCTCAGAGGGTTCGGTGTGTATAAAGCTGTAGGTGCATTAGCTTGTGATGGGGGTTAGGTTATTTAAACAGCTAATACCAGTGTCTGTCTAAGCTAACTAATTATTGCGAGGCCTATAGGCAATTATTAAGAGACCCATATAAAATAATATAGATAATTAAGAGTAGGTACAGTAGTGGACTTCTTAAATATTACTCCGTACTTCACTGTTATCTTATTTATATTGCATCATATCTTCTTGTGGCAGGCTGTTCCAAAGGCGGTTACTGGAAAGGATGATATTACAGTAATACCAGCTGGGCTACTGTAACAGAGATTTACTTATATTACATTTGTCAAACCCTAGGATCGCTTCTCCCTGTTCCTGTTAGCTTAGCTCCCGTTCCAATACGTACCTTATGAACTGAATCAAAGGTAGTCAGGCTGTTGACTATCTAAAGATGACTTGATCCGAACAAGAGAAGAGAAGTAAGGCCAGATAGTGCCGCGCAGCTATCCGTAAGTGAGTGCGGACGAGTGTTGTCACTAAGCTATACCAAAACATAGGTTACTTAAAGACAATTAGAATTGAGCACGAAGAACAGAACTAACTAAGTACATGAAGGAGTGTCCTTATATATCCGTCCCTCGTATACCATTCCGTATACCATCGGGTCTATCATATACCCGCTTGGTAGTCATAGACCATGATGGTATATCGTATACCACATGCCTGTCCGTATACCATGGTCACGTGATTCGTGCTGCCTGACGGTTCGGGTCGGGATCCTCCTCGATAAGAGCCCCCTTCCGTCCGGATGTGGCCTTCTGCCTGACATACCCGCCTTACTAGTTGTTCAGCTAGCAGGGGTCCGTAACAACATTCTGCTATTATATTATTACAGTATATGAAAAGATCTTCTGTTTTTAAAGCTGAATCTCAGATATGCTATATTATGTGAACCACTAATATGGAGTAACTGCACACTATTAGAAAATAAAACTAGCTAGTTAATATTAAATGGGCAAGAGTATTTAGAGTGCACAGCCAAGCTATTTAGAAGAGGAAATATAAAAATAAAGAATATCCTGAAATTGCTAGGATAATGCTAAGTCAAGATATGTACACACAAGCTAAATAGAGACGTGACTATTGGCATGCCTATCTCTGGCAGTCTTAGTCTTTCTAAAGATTTTTTGTGATAATATATATGATTTTAATAAACTCTTTTTAAATAGTATCCTGCGGGACCTTGAATTCTGTGATTATATTATAGAATCTATTCTTTCTGACCCAATCATTAATTGATCTTAATTCGGCTTGTATAGTTGCCTGCCACTGAAAGACATTGGCAGTTTGAGTAGCATCTTCTTTTACTTCTGGTCTCTGATCGGGCACTTCGCGGATATGGTCGCCCAGGTTGAAATAAAAGCTAATGTTTCTTAAGTTATGTTATAAAGTAGAGAAGATAGGATTACCAGGATTAACAGTAGGCCTTGTAAATTTCTAATACATAACTTCAAGTTTTTTAGGATTAAGGATGTTCTGAAGAACTCTCTTCCCAGCCTTCTTTAATCTGGACATGGCTGGTAAACTGAGCAGGTTAGTATATGATAATTTATTATTTGTTAAGAAAAAATCCAGTCCCTGACTCTTAACGGTCTCCGTACCACCTTTAGAATAATACTATCTTATAAAGAATTTTTTAACCTATCTTTTCTCTCTTTACCTACTCTTTTAATATATCCAAAATATTATTAAATGCTCCTTTAATCTTTTGCTGTATTTTTTTTGTGTAGCCTGTTCGGTTGTGGGTAGTTGATTAAAACATATATTATTATCTTTATCCTGTGATATTTATATAGTGTGTTATTAGTCTTACTGCTTACCATATGTCGCGAATCATGTATTATTTCAGAGTTAGATATGAAGGTAGACTTAGTTCTAGAGAAGTAAACTGTAAAATCAGTATATACAGCTTGCAGGTATGGTCTGATCAATGTAGTAAAGATATTCTTGATTTTTGGAAGATTCTTTGTTCTTGCTTCTACTTATTAATAATCATGTTGTAGATATAGTAACCTTTCTTCATAAAAGTAAGAGTTAGAAAGGATGCTTCTTTTCTAGACTTGCTGTTTTCTTGATTAAACAACCTGCTATATTATTTCTAGATTGCTGTAGTACCCCAGGCTTATTATAGTCACAGTAGAATTTCTTGCGCTTTCAGCTCTCCTATTAAAGGACAGATAGCCTGAATAATTCACTGGCTAAGCTGTCTATACTTCAGTAAGAAACAGTATAACAGAAAAGAATACGTTCCTGACATTCTTCTGAAGCAGGCATGAGAGCCTGCTACAAAAGACTATACATAAGTAGTCAGAATAAAACCTGCATTAAAGCTAGTCCTAGATTAATCTGTTTAAAGAATTATTAATAGGCCAGGCCGCCCGGCTTCCGTGCTTGATATATGTGTAAGAGATTATAAGCATGGATTTCTTTATTAAAGATTTCTGACTTAGCCTCAGCTGCAATCTGTCTGATCCTTGTTACGGACCCCTGCTAGCTAAAGGGACTAGTGAGGCGGTTACGTCAGGCAGAAGAGCGGCACTCGGAGAGATGCAACTCTTATCAGGCAGGACCCGGACTAAGCCGCTACGTGTCACGAGTCACGTGACTGCGGGTATACGAGAGGGTATATGATCGGGTAGATGGTATATGCCAATGGTATACGGGATGGTATACGGAATGGTATACGAGGGACGGATATATAAGGACACTCCTTCATGTACTTAGTTAGTTCTGTTCTTCGTGCTCAATTCACATTATCTTTAAGTAACCTACGTTTTGGTAGAGCTTAGCGACAACACTCGTCCGCACTTACTTACGGATAGCTGCGCGGTACTATCTGGCCTTACTTCTCTTCTTCTGTTCAGATCAAGTCACCTTTAGATAGTCAACAGCCTGACTACCTTTGATTCAGTTCACAAGGTACGTATCGGAACGGGAGCTAAGCTAACAGGAACAGGGAGAAGCGATCCTAGGGTTTGACAATCCTATCCAAAGACTAGTTAAAGATATGACTGAAAAGGGCAAGGCTAAGCATCTCAATACTCTCGGAGATTGCTAGATTATATTAATAAGCAATCTTTCTCTCATGTTCATCACAATGCCAAGGGTTGAGAGGTAATCCTATTATCTGATGATTGATCTAGATAAATCCTGCCTCTTCAAGACCTTTAATAATATTATATAAGTTATGAGCTATAGGCCGCATAGTGACTTGTGTTACTTGCTTCAGGTACTGAAATCATTAGTCTAATATCAGACTATTTAAAGAGTAATTATTACAGCAAGGTTCAAAATCTATTTCCACCTGCTCAAACCACGCCCCTGGTTAAAGATGCTTTAAGATTTGTCTGTAAAGATTCAACTAATCAGCAACACTGCTATAATCTATCTATAAATAAATAAGATCCTAGGAATTTTCTCCAAACATCCAGGAGCTCTTAAAGTCAAAAGGCGCATAGAATTCGCAGTTACTGGGATAATTAGGAGGCTATATGGATATTAGATTCACCCTAATAATAAAAGCATCAGGATACTCATGGGCGATATCAATGGCCTAGATCCCAGTCCTGCACCCTAGATCTAGAAATCTATTATTTCTGGGATATAGGATGTATATTATGCTCGTAGACACCTGTACCATTATGAATAATTTATAAAATATATCAAGATAGTCTTGCTCCTCTTTATTATATAATAAGAAGTAGGCTTCTCTGTAATATCCATAATATATATGTCTATTTTTTTTTATAGAAAAGAGTCCTGTCTAGAGGCCTAAATAAATAAATAATAGAAGAAAAGGATCTTAATATTAGTCACCCAATACTTATTAAACATGAATGAAGTATGATTAGCACATGTGGTTTTTAGGGGGTAGAAAGAAATAGCTGGAAAACTGTAGATAAAGTGGGAGAAAGAAAGAAAAAAGATAGATAGAGTTACTTACTATCGGAACTACTCATGCTTGGGAAACCCATTATAGGCCCAGTACTTGCTATTGATTAGGTCTTCTCTGGAGATTCCTGATCTGTAATAACATGAATATTTATAATATCTGACTTTTACCTGAAACCAGTTATTCTCGTAGGATCCTGCAGTCTTGAAAGATGAAGTGGTTGTGAGACAACGAAGCCAAGATGACTGGTTAATACAAGACCCATCTGTTTTCAAACATAGGATTAGACATCAAAGAGCGGTCCAATATAAATAGATCTGTCTTGTCCTGCTAAAGATATGACCAAACAAAAGATATTTATACAATGATCAGCGTTATTGTTCATAAAAGAGCACAGATTTTAGCTAATAGAATATATATAGGGTGTGGAAAGCAAGGAATCAAGAGTTAAGTAGCACACAGAGGAAGATAAAGTTCAGTCCTGTAAATAAGCCTATGAATATAAGGTTGAATTATAAAGGGAAGAGCAAAAAGAACACCACTTAGAATATCCTTCGCGGAATCAATGTGACAGAGGGGAAAGAGAAGCAGGAGGGAAGGTGGTAGAAAGCCAGAGAGACAAAAGCTAATAGGAAAGACTAACACCCACATTTGTGTTGTAAAGCGAGCACCTGTGAATTCCCGCTTCCGGTTAGCTTTGCCGTTTCGGGAATGGTGTCCGGATACCGCGTACTGTAATCACCGCCCGCCGCTGACCCAGGACTATAAGAACTGACCTCTCGCTGTTCTAGCACTTTTCCCTTCCAACTTCTTGATTCTCCTCGTCCTTCGCCCTCTATTCTGCACTTGCCTTGCGCGCCTTCGCCGGCCGTACTCAGCCCCCTTTTTTTCTTTGGCCCCCACCTCTCCTCTCCCCCCCTTTCTTTTTGCGTCGCAAATTGCGGCTGAGCCCTGCCTGTCTCTCCACCTAGACCACTAGGATCGTCCTATTCGTCCTGCCGACGACAACTGGAGTAATGTTGGTGCAAATGGCGGTCCTCTTTTCCGACGGGCAGTCAGCCGACCCTTGATACGGTAAAGACAATCTTGCTCCCTCCTGGCCCCTACTGCTCGTTCAATCTCTACGTACTTTATCCGGCTCTACTATCTTCTGTTTTCTTTCAGTTTCTCCTATCTGGGCCGATGAGAAGACTTTCAATGAGGCTGACAATCTCGCACTTTCTCCATAGATGTCAATGGTACTCTCGTCATGGGAACATTCTGCCTCACATGTGCCCCACCTTCCTCGCGATCCCGCTTGCCACCTCCCAAACAACCAAGTCTGCTCTGTCACGGGCCCAAGCCCGACTCTAACGTGATACTGCTGGCGCCGTGCATTCCCGCTGCCGTGCCTGCACGGTATGTCCAATGGCAGAAATCCCTCATCGGCGATCTTTTCAAGCCTCTCGGAGATGCCGTCATCCACCATGATTGTCCGCTTGTGAGGATCACAAGCTGGCAAGGCCTCGATGCGCTCTCAACCCGGTGAAGGAGGTAAAATGCTCAGCTGCGCCATGCGGTGCATCACTGCCTTGAAAATATAGTCCGTGCATATTATGCATCCTGTTTTATCGCCCTGGTCCGTCGCACACGGCATGCATCACACCGAGAATAGTTAACCGATCAGGCACCACTTTTGCGAATAACATCACCCCTCGTCCGGACCAATCAAAACTTTTCCAGCAACTGCCCTTTTCGGAAAATGCGCCATGGGTCAATAGATGGGATTGCGTGGCTTTTGGGCCGCCCCTCGCGATGCTTGGAATGTATTGGCCAAATTGGAATACGAACTTGGGAGGAGGATTAGATTCTAAGGCGTTCATGAAGTGCGCCTGGGATTTGGTGTGACAGATTCATGCGTGCATCGGTTTGTCCGCTACAGTAGGTTCTTTGGTGTCGGGGAACGGCGTGCTGTCTTTACTTGTCAGACTATAAATCTGTGTTAATTCCCACATCAGCAGAATGTGCAAAAACAAAGGCTGCATCAAGCATAACTATCTCTTTTTTAAGTTGATTTTTCTGCAACTATGTTTGCCAACATGGACCGTCAGATTTCTTATACCGGACCTCTCCCAAGCACCACTTCAAAACTTCATCATTTGCCCCAAATAGATCCCCTCTTTTCACTCCCATCAGTGCCCTATACATCCACCTTAAAACCACATACCACTCCCATGAATCACCCCCTCCCACCAAAGCCACCTGTTTCCAAGAATTTCATTTCTGGAAGCTTCGCGCCTCCCCACGCCTCAGCGACAGCGCCAAGAAACGCAAAGGGGAAAGGCAACAGCAACACTGGCGAGAATATGGGCAAACTGCATACAAAACGTGCAGTCTGCCGTGATACGGCAATCAGATCTCCCGTGAACACGCTTGGCATATCCAAAGCCGCCTCCCAGATCAAAGGTTTGTTTTTACACTCATCTTTCTTTGTCAACCTTGACTAATGGGATTTAATTGTCTCTAATGAAGTCCACGGACGCGACGACCTTGAACTTATTGACCGTATGCTCGATGATCTCAAAAGCCTCGATGAACTTGATGACCTGCCACACCCGGATACCTTATTCTCCTTCTCACAGAAAGATGATAATTTGCACAATAAATCCCCGGGAGAGCCCCTGGGCACCGGTGCGGCTGGACCCTCCTTGTCTGGAATAACCTCCCCGAATGACCATTGCGAATTCCAGCACAACTCTACACCTGGCCCTCAGATATACAACGATCATAGCTCTCCAGGGAAAGCCAATCAAGGCGCCTACAATATCGAATGTACTCCCCCGTCACTTAGTACAAGTTCCAGTGACACCCACGACTGCTGTGATGTGGATGACGACAAGCAATATTCACCAAAGAACGCTGATCCCACAGCACCCCTTCCTTGCGACACTCATGGTGAGGCTTTGGATGCGCCTGACTCGGCAAATGCTCACCGCGCGAAGCGTCACAAAGGAAATAAGAGACAATCCAGTACTACTGACGTTACCTCCCTTGGGATGCATCCCATTCCGGACCAGCCAACTGAACTTCAACCTCCAAGCCTTGCTACAGAAGGTACTCAATCCATTTTCATACAATCCATGGGCTCATATGAAGCGACCTTAGCACAGTCAACTCGTTAAGCACATTCCGCCCCCACCTCCCCAGCAGACCACCATGTTGGGACGGCCACGGGACCTCGAACAAGAGCTAAGGCTAAGACTGAGACGGCTTTACAACGGGCCCATGATTTTGATGTTGCCCGGCCCTTGCCTTGCAAATCCCAGTTTTACTCGGAAGTGGAAGATAATCACCTGCGGGATTTAGTACAGCAAGGGCTGCCATGGGACCAGATTGAAACGTCCTTTTGTCAACGCTTTGCTAGAAGGAATTTGAGATCGCTACGAATGCGTTGGTCGAGACATCTGAAGTTTACTGTCCCTTCTTTATTGACGAGGAGCTCAAAACAGAAGAGATTCTGCTAATTGTGACCTGGAATGTTGTATCATATCTATGCGTGCTTAATGTGGACAGTTCTTTTGTACTTAGATCTGCTTTAGAGTTTTGTTTTGGAGTGAATATAGTGTGATATATTTACTATTTTCTTTTCCAGGCGTTCAGTTGAATTGGCAACTCGGAGACAATGGCATATTTGTTAAAACTATCATCCTACTGTCTAAAATTCTTTACTCCCGAACACCTGGCATCGAGGGTGGCCTACTGAAAACTGAAGATTCCTCACTTATTAAACCAGTTCGCAGCTTTCAGGACCGCTCTTTGTTGAGGCAGTGCGAGCACATGGAGACGTCTCCGCAGGGTATGGAGTTACTCTACAACCTTTTGCTAGATCCCCTATATTGATAGGTTTCTTTTTATCATTAATACGCCTACGAAATTCCCTGCGATTCCTTTCGCTGCTAATATCTTATCATTTCTATATAAACCTTGAATAATCTTTGTATCATGTCTTGCGTCGCAGGATCGAGAAGTCATCAGTATATCGCTAGCGAATAAAATAAAATAAATCATCTCATGTCACATATATTGTGACTGAATATTCCAATTTAGTGACAGGTCGGGTATTGAATATTTCCTTTTCTGACGATTCTTTGGCTAGAATGGTTCCATTCCAAAGCACCTCATTGGCAACTCCAGTGTGCACGTGGTATTATCTAATTAGGCCAAACGCCCAAAATAGACCTGGTACCCATATTCTGTTACCGTCCGCGAAACAAAATCCACCCCCTTGCGATCAACAAAATTAAGTGTTTTGCCTGATACCTGTATGCACAACCCGCAGAATCATTTCTCAATAGCTTCAACGTCGCTCGTCACCTGCTTAGTTTAGGAATATATTCCATGTTATTAACGAGCCTATCATTCACGCGTCGCCATCTGCCCAACGGAAGAGAAAGTACTCCATGTCAAACATGCTACCATGCTCGGTAATGAAAGCATTGCAAAAAACAGATCGAAAGCAGATACAACTTGCAGGTGTCGGTTGTTTTGCACATGTTGTTAAGATAGCCGACACCGGGTTCGTAATTAAGAAAACTTTCGATCATCCTGTTTATGGGCAATCTACAGCCAACAGAAAAACGCATCTATGAACGACTTGATCGTCATCCCTATATTCTGCGATACTACGGCGAATATAGCCAGGGAAATGGTCTTCCAAACGGACTTGTGTTTCAATATCAACGCGCTGGTACCCTTATGGACAATCTTGCGCTATCAAAGTATCCAGAGAAGCGAACTCAGTAAGACTGCTCTCTAGGCTGCCATGGATCATGACTGACTTGTTAAAGATGGCCAGTGCAAGCCGCCGAAGCCCTACGGTTTATACACACCAAAAATGTGATTCATAGCGACTTTGGGTGCCATAATTTCTTGATTCAGAAAGACGGCAGCTTGGCCTTGGCGGATTTTGGTGGCTCTAGAATTGATAACATTTCAGCTGCGGTATCATATCCGACCCGATATGCGAGACCGTGCTCCGATGACTCTGTCTCTACTGAGATAGACGACCTATTTGCTCTTGGAATGATTATCTATGAAATCAGCGTTAAACATCTGTTATATGCTGATAGACCTAGTAGAGAAATCCGGAAGTCATTGCACCAGCATGAATTTCCAGATCTAGACACTGTTACTCCGAACTTGCAGGTAGTAATCAGAAAATGTTGGTCAAATGGATACCAGACTGCCGAAGAAGTCATACGTGATTTAGAGGCTACGCCTTCTCCCTCATACCCACATCTATTTTGCTTTACTGGACTTTTTTTGGGGATAGTGATAACCGTATTTATTATAATTAGGAGGAGGAGCTTTTAACTATCCCAAGAATTTCATTTTCGCGAGTAAAAAGGAGCAAGCCTATATCTGCATTGAAATGCTTATGTATATAACATATAACTTCTTACAACTTCAACATAAAACGAGTATCTTATTTGATAAAAAATATAATCATGCGTTAATTAACCATTTTCAGTCATTGTAGAGACCCTTTGCTAGACAGAGAGGGCAGTGACCCTTCAACTTGGTTAACCCGAGATTAGATAGCCATTTCACTGCGTCGGCGCAATATCTATCATTGCCTTTCTGCTTCACGCAGGAAAGCTTGTTAATAATATCTTGACTTATGATTAGTTGTATTATCTCAATTTTCCATTTTATCAGGATAGTATGATCTTTCTCGTCCAGGAAAGTACACTGGGAATAATACTACACCACATGAGAGTAAACACACATATTAACCTGATAATCAAGCTGAATATTTAGATCTGATACGACAGATTCGCCTGTTACAAATTATACGGTCTATGAAGCTAGTATAAATATCAACTGATTGTTATAAAGGAGCTGGGGAAGAGGTATACAAACCACTGTGGGACGCTGAGGATGGATCAAACTGTCCGGGCCTGGTCCGGATTGAAAATAGTAATGGAACAGCCTTTGGCTTAGGCAATTCTAACTAAAACCTCTGAATACCTTCCAAATTCAAGTTTGGATGAAAGAGCGATCGCAACTGCAGGGCTACATCTTAAATATATACCACTCTTCCAATAGTCGCTGCATAACTATTAATAAGAGGTCTGTGCAAGCACAATATGCGTGTTATCTTTTTTAGATATATATTAGGTCTCACTGAGCACAATGGAGGGAGAATATCTTAGTAAATAAATTGAAGAGGGCTGGTAGAGCGGTTCTCATGACGTAGGTTGCGTAATAGGACCAGGGCTAATGCAAATACCTATTTCTACTTACTCCTACTTACTTGTGTTTACTCGTATTTATTCTTATCTATTCCTACTTACTGTTGCACAAAATTCCCCTACTTAAGGCAATGAGTAGACCCAGATTCTAAAACGATATTCTTGTCTAGTGGTTCGTCGATACACAACGTTGGAAAAAAAAATCTTATTTGTATAAATACTATACTAGCGTGAATGTTTGCAAATCGAAGACGTTCGCGTTCACCTAAAAAACAAAATCTATATGTTCTTTGAGTAACAACACCTTACCTAAGCAGATGTTTGATGCCCAAGTTGGAGATTAGTCATTGTGGAACTGCGGGGCATTTGTCCAGCGAAGGACAATCCTACCAAAATCTTTAACATCTAAAATCTTCACCAAACACCATGCTCTTATCATCCAAGGACTGTCTTTGATCTTCATATCTCTCCCTGGAAGCACGCTTGTTAATTTATACTGTCTGAAATCTGTATATAATGACTTTGTCAAGTTGCTTGATTTCTACTGTACGAATTTCCGATACTCTATTAACCACTAAACACCTCGAGCATGGAGAATGCTAATTCGATAGTAGGAAATGGCGGAAAAAAGTGAGGTGATACCAGTCGACGACATTGCAAATAATGTAGAAGAGCTTAAAAAGCTGGTTGAAGCAAAGGTTTGAGAAAAGAACTTCATCAAAAGCTATTTGCTCTTCTCTGAAATCTTCTTCTGAATTATATCCATACAGATCAAAAGAAACGTTGTTTTGGACGAAAAATGGACAGTTGGGATTGATCTCAAATGTGTCAATCCATCAGTACCTGCACTTCTTATCAAGAAAGACAGTACTTGGGGTGCCGTTAGAGTCGATACCAGCCCAGTATTAAATAAAGTCTCCGGACCAGGACAAAGCTCTGGTATTTTCATAATCATCATTAAGCCTGGTAAGACTTGCAGAATATATCAAAATCCTTCAATTCGATGCTTCCGCCACTCTGTTTAAATCTCTCGAGAATCTTATATAACTAATCAGTGCCTCACTTGCTCTGAGAGAGAGCTCGATTCTTGCCGTTTTCTCCGACGATGTGTCTAAATTTATATCAATTGAAGGTAATGGCGAGCCAAACAAGGGACATATCATCTACAGTCCTGAAGAGTGAGCCTGGCTTGGTTGGAGAAAACCCAGAAGTTCTGTAGGAGTGAGGTCTATAACTGTGGGAGGAGCTTGGTTCGTGGAATGGTTTTCTGTGTCTGTGGGAGAAGCTTGGTTCGTGGAATGGTTTTCTGTGTCCGTGGGAGAAGCTTGGTTCGTGGAATGGTTTTCTGTGTCCGTGGTAAGAGCTTGATTCGTGGAATGATTTCCATGTAGACTATCTATTAAGTGTCAGAACTGAATCTGTATAATGCATTTTCCAACAAACCTGGGCAATACTTGCACTTGAAGGTTTCATCACAGACCTCTGCAGCTTTGACAAAAGGCCGTTAGGATATTTTAGAGCGTTTTCAAACCACTGGTATACGCCCAACATTCCGTCACCTGGAATCTTTTGTATCCTGAAGATACTCGCGGCAATAGCGCAGAGTAAAAAGGCCCAATCATCATAATGATTGAAGAATTCCATCAAAAAATTCCGCACTTTTAATTTTCCATACCGCTGCGTTTCAGATAAACTAGCAGACGAAATACCCTCGTCCAGAAGCTGCAGGCATGACTGTAGCCGTTTCTGTTGATAAATCAGCAATGAGCGATCCTTCTCACTAAAAGCTTTTGTTTCTCTCTCAAGGAGTTGGTTGAAACTAGTTTTTGATAGTTTAGCGGTTTTTCTCACTGGTGGCATGGCTGTCTGTGGAAAGTAAAGCGCATAGAAGGGTTGTAGAAGAGAGCGGGAAGGGGCAGGAGTGAGTAAGAAAGAGTAAGAGAAAGTCAGAGAGAGTAGGAAGGAGTAGGAGTATGATTATATTTAGTAAGTCAAACGCCACGTGTATTGGCTTGTTGGCAGATAACCATGTGATAACGACTGTCATGTGACAAGATACCTCAACAGACCATTAAATATCTCACTATTTATCTAATACAGAACCAACTAACTAACTACTTAGTTGGCTAATAGGGCTGACGATCAATTTTTTTCCCAAGCTATCTAGTTGCCTATTATCTTAGATATAGCGGCTAATAGGTGTGAATCACCTGGGTACCACAATTGGAATTGACATCAGAAACGGAAAGATTGTTACACCGATCAAGGGAGGAACCTCCGATTATGTGGCCACGTCGGCCAAATATTTGATAGTTAAGCACTCAAGCACTCGTACTCTGGGCTACGTTTAGTAGATTATTACAATATTTCAAGGTTCTACTACCTGCCTGGGTCTCATGCAATTAGGCCAATTGACTCCCTCCGTCCATTCCCCTGAGCAGACTCTTGAGTACGGACTCTTCCTTGAGAATCCACTCCAATCCTCTCTAGTAAGTAGGGGCACTCTATTATCTATTGTTCAACAAGTCATAATTCTGCCATCATCTTCGATCTGCTTCTATTGGGGCGATCATGAGTTGGCTAAAACATCATCCCCTGTCTTCTCTAGGCACTGCTTCGCAGGACAGGTTAGATAGTGACAACAAAACCAATGATTCCGGAGACTGCTCAGACACCGAGTCCACATACAGCAACGAATGCGCGTCTAATCATGAATATGGCATGGATGATACTCTTGCCGTTACACAGGTGTTGGAACAGCATAGTATCCCTTGCTGTCTGGTTGGTATAGCTGCCCTCGTTTTCTACGGTGCTGGCAGAGTTCGTGATGTAAGTCGCTCAGGAGCTCTATCTCCTTCTACCTTTTTATGTAAAGACTAATATTATCTGTCTCATGTCGCAGGACTGGAAGATTTGCGTTTCAACAGAGCTCGTGGGCCAGGCAGCAGAGCTACTACAATCAGAACCATACGCAACGCAGTATCGCCTAGTCAAACCGTGGCCCTACTACAGTCCCTGCTCTCTTATCCACACATACCACCGGTTCAAAAGCAGAGGGATCAATCATTACTTCTTCCTTGTTCCTTTAATCAACATGCATATTGATTGTGACCCTTCCAACTTCACACGCAGTCCCAGAGGGTTGCCATATCTCAAGCTGGATGTCTTTATTCAAAGCTATTTAGACACCTGTAACATGCTCCAGCTTTGCGATGTTATAGACAGTACCAATGTTTCAGAGAAATGGGGCGAGAATAACCTTAACCTTGAGGATACTAACGATGTAGAATGGGCCAAAGAAAAGAATAAGAGGGGAGAGGAGTTTGGCGGAGAGTGGGCCAATTCTCTATTTGCCTGGGAAGGACGGAGAAACAAACGGGAGATGTGGCTGTCCTTGGTGCGCACCAAGGAAGACAGGTTGGACTGGACAAAACCCAAGGATGTCTTTATAACTCAGCATCGTGTTATAGGCGCGCCGGATCCCTGGACAGAGCTATCTGACATGTCTTAATGGTCTCTAGCAGGATATTCAGTCTGTTTTATCATTAGCTCTATCTGAACTTGAGGGAAGTTAAGGGGTTTTCGTGGAATGTCTCAGGGGTGTATATTAGAAGATTACCACCGGAACCTCAATTTCTAACTCTATAAAATAATAATAACTAGTACTATTTGCTCGGCGTACATGCCCTGCATTTTTTTTTACTCAGCTCTCTTGAATCAAGGTTACGACATGCGGTGTCAGATATCCGAGTTATAAGCATTCATCCGTCATTAATATAACATAAAGGCCATATAGCGTTACAAAGAAAGCATCTTCTTTACTGCTTCACAATTTGTTTCCTTCTCTTTACTTGAGCCATAGACCTGATAGAAACTTTCCCGCATATTTCTATCTAAGTATTGACTCCACTTCGCGATTTCACGACCATAAGTAGTCAAGAGAAAAACTAGATCGAGAAAGTCTGAGTGCTTCCTTCTTGCGAACCACGCAGTAAGCTTTATCTCGACTTGCCATGTAATATGGATAACGTTCACCCGGCTCCCTTGTGGTGTTTGAAACGATGGAGGAATTGATTCACGAGATTCTGACTCGCTGAGGTTAGGGGTTCCTATCGCACCTATTAAGACATCAGTGAGTATACCCTTGAAGCCATGGCTGACTGATGTCAGAAAAGAGTGAATTACTAAGCAGACCTGCTTACCAGAAATAATAATATCTACACCAACAACTTGTCCCCCTTCATCGATGTCAATGAACATCCTCTCTTGAATCCCACCAGCAGTCTCATAAAATGCCAATATTGCCCTAGTATGTATTCAGCATAGCCAACAGAGAGGTTTCGTGATTATAGGACATACCAACTGTATTGGGCCAAAACAGTTCTAACCTCGATCACGGAGGGGACCAAGATAAGGAAGTCGAGGTCGTGGGTCTCTCGGCGTGATCCTCGAAGCCTAAGTGCCCATCCATCAAACCACGCTGTTTCCATGCCACTAAAGGCTTGTTCGAGATACGATGCGGCCTTGGCTAGTTGATCTGATCTAGCCCTCGCAGCATTGCGTTCAAGGTCTTTAAGCTCCTTAGGCGAGGTTTTGCCAAAGTACTTGGCTCCGCTAGATTGATCGGTGCGCTCCGCTTGAGACATTGGAAGGATATTTAGTTCTTGGGCAGTGAATGTAGTAGAGGAAAGGGGTTCTTGTAGGATGATAGTAATGATTCATTTTTCAAGGGACTTGCTAGGTATTTATGCTAATCAAGTTGTTTTCCCTATAGTGGCTGCGGCGCAGGACCATGCAAATCAATAGACCGTCCTAAGCGCTGTGCCTGTGGGGCCAACTTGTGCCGCAATCACTGTGTGCCAGAGAAAATAAATGGATGTGATGAATTTTCTAATTTAGAAGGCTGCTCTAAAAAAGTACTGGTGATCGGCTGCAATACGAGGCGTTGCATTGCAACCAAGTCTGGCGTTAAATGCACCAAAACATTGATCCAGGATTGTAGGAGGATGTAAGAGAGTGTAAGAAAATGTAGGAGGATGTAGGAGGATGTAGGAGGATATAGGAAGATGTAGGAGAATATAGGAGGATGTAGGAGGATGTAGGAGGATGTAGGAGGATGTAGGAAGATGTAGGAAGATGTAGGAGAATATAGGAGGATGTAGGAGGATGTAGGAGGATGTAGGAGGATATAGGAGGATGTAGGAGTGAGTGTATAGGAATTAGTAGGAATAAGCCGGAATTAGTAGGAACAAATAAGACTAAGTAAGAACAAGTAGGACTGAGTAGGGTTTCCTTTCACACTTTACCTATCAACTTGCCAATCTTGGATATGCATAGCTCAGGATTAAGAGCACCACATAGTCTATAAAGATGCCAGCCTTGTCCCAGATACACACCGCAATTTGGCACAGACCAATACATATTTCCATTGAATCCATTGTTTCACAGTTGTTTTCACTACCATGCCTTGGTATAGCGCCTTACTCCAGTGCTTAGGGAGGCGCTCTGAAGACCTGACTTCTTTCACTGGTGACATGCCTCCATTCGAGGCCAAAATAGAATCTGTGAGTATCATCAATCAGGTAGCTATGGCCTGTCTTCTAATTTTATTTCGTGGACAGACAAGTTACATTAATGGGGTGGATCCCATCATTGAGAACCGCACCATCCTGGAGAAAACATTTTCGCATACAAGACAATACCTAAAAGCTTATAGCATGAGGACAGCAGATATTCTAAGCCAGATGTTACGGCCTATAATGTATCGGAGTGCTCGAGATGGCTCAGAAACAATTGTAAAAGGAAGCCCTCATATACATGTGAAAATATTTTGCGGTGTATGCAGGAGAATAGACTAGGATGGTCTGTGAAAGTGTGTGTAGTGTATGTAGTCATGAGAGATATTGAAAATAGTGGTATTATTTTTCTCATCAAAGACTGCCACAGCTCCTACTCGGATATTACTATTTTTATTAAGTACTGTAGTTCTGTTAATACTGTTAACTTTAATTAGATAAAGTTTATTACGAAGCACTCGGGCTCCTGCACTGATCTTGGTTTCCACCACCTTTTTAATTAACTAATATTCAGTCTTATTTTAGCAAGTAATTTTAATCTAGTTAATATTCTTTAAGTCTACTATGACAGCACAGTACCACTAGTTCATGTAATTTTTCATTATCTAAATCTTGGTCTTAACTACCATTCTAATTGGACCTGCTGATGGTTTCTTACTTTTAATATCAGTTATCTTTAAGATATTTATTATATAATATAGCGTGTCGGTAAAGGTAGTTAATATTATATTTTATGATAAGAGAGTCTGTATATTGCTTGGTTGGCTGATAAGGGGAGTACGGGCAATATCTACATAGGACGAGGATCCTGAAAGATAGACTGCAATGTGTAAGGATTGGAATTCACGAAGGATCTCCTTGTGGCTGTTCTGAGTGCATGACTCAGGGTGGGCTTGCAGTGTCGGGGATCGATTTACTAGGGTCTGTAATTCATGTTAAAACTCTGTAAAGGCAGTGCTAAATTCTTCTTTAACTCTGTGGAGCTCCTTCTTATATAATTCATCTCACTGTCTAATTTCTCTCCTGAGCTTGACAATCTCTTTTACAAGTTTGGAGGCGTCTGAGTCCTCGCTCTCTGTCAAGGAGTCATCCAAAGTCGCCACTTCATGTTGGGCTACTGGCTTACCCCGGTTCTTCTTCTTCCGCTGGGAGCGCGTGTTTCTTTACTCAGTATTGATCTCTTGCTCTTGAGCATAATAGGCTGGTAGTCTTGTTATGCGTTTTCAGCCTTACTAATCACGGTGGTGAGTTTCATGTTTATCATGGTTAGGCGGTTCAGGGGTTCGCGTCTTGGCCCGTCCCAACATTTTTCTTCCCTAAGTTAAAGAGATAATACCTTTAGGATTTCTCTAAGACAGGATGCAGTTTATTACTCCACTGTACAGGGCATCCAGCTCTCTTCTCTGATTACTCTCTAATCCTTTTTAATATAGATACAGTGCATTACTGTTATATATAGTTAGTGATTTTTACATGAAACTAACACCTGCGCGTATAAGCTGTATAGTAAAGTGAACTAATATACTGATTTACTATTAATACTATACTTCTTTATCAGTAGAGGGCTATATCAGGACAAAAACTCCAGCCAATATTGACTTATCAGATAAACTGATAAGATGAATTATTCTGATCTAAGTGTGATGGTTATATAGAGAATAAGCTGAGGATAATAAGTCTTTTTTAATAATCTGTAATTTAATATAATCTATCTCTTATCTTAGTCTAGATAATGCCATGCTGCGAAGAAATTTGTTCCTCAGGTAATCTTTAATAAAGATATGAATATAATAAAGATAATTATCTAGGCTGGGTAAGAAGACCTAAAGCTTAATATTACTCATATTGGATTTATAAGGTGCCCTTAATCTCTAGATAATTAAAGAATTTGCTCTATATAGCTTCAGGCTCCGCATAAAAGGGTAGTCAATAACTAGATTAATATTAAGATTTATTATAATCTTAAACTTTGTTAAATACTTATTCTTATTTTTTCTGAATATTTATTACAGAATGGTAATCCCTATCTGTGTATAAGGTCTATAAACTCTTACTCTAGATCTCTGATCAGATTCATATCTAATAATTTTATTAAATATATTTATTAATACTAGATTAATCTTAAATATAAAACACAGTAACATCCGTAATATCTTGATATTAAGCTTATTTGTACAGAGATTCCGGGTTCTAGTATAATATATAAAGTTAAAATAGGATAACTGATTATAAAATTCCTGCTATCTTAAATCTTCAGGATTTATTATGATTATAATATTTATTATACAGTCTATAAAATATAAAATCTATTCTTTATATTTCTCTTGTAACAGCAGCGAAACTTTATTATTATTTGACTTTTTAATCTTTTCTTAAAACAGTAAAGACAGGTTTCGGATTAGCTGGTTTATAGGATTCTTGAGCTGTATATCAGATGAGTAATATAATTCTTTAACTGTTTTCATGAAATTCAGATATATATACCAGGCATTGGGGGCTTCTAGAGACCGATATGTTTTCTTAAAAAGTATAAGTATATTAATATCCAGCATTTAGTAAGTATCATGGTAAATACCTGATTAGTAAATATTATCATTCCTTCGTGTATATTAAAGAAGCTTGACTGGATAATCCTTATTTTCTTGGAAGAATGAAAATCATTATTCTCGTGATACTTCTGAGGCGAAATAAATCTGCTGTATTTGATTTCTTTGTCTTTAGAAACTTTAGTATCTATGAATCATTAACTATATCAAACACAAAAACAATCAGAGAATGCTGACCTGGCTCAGTTGTATATTCAGAGAATGTCTTACTATGTTTATGCATAGTGGACATTGTTTATTAAAGAGCAGGAAAGTTACCAAACACTCGAATATAAAGAAGTGTTGAGAACAAAATACGTTCAAGAAAAGGGAGAGATGTTACGGACCCCTGCTAGCTGAACGAACTAGTAAGGCGGACTCGTTAGGCAGAAGGCCACGCCCGGAAAAGCAAGGACTCTTATCAAGTAGAATCCTGATCTGAGTGACCTACAACCAGGACGGTTACACAACACGTGATCACGACGGACATGTCACCGACACGCTATAACATGGCAGCGCTACGACAGGACATGGCAGCGCTACGACAGAACATGGCAGCGCTACGACATAACATATCGGCGACATAACATATCATGGCGATGCCATGACGAAGGATAGGATATAAGGACACTCTTTCATGTACTTAGCTAGTTCTGTTCTTCGTGCTTAATCAAATTATCTTTAAGTAATCATATATTTTGATAAAGCTTAGTAACAATACTCATCTGTACTTACTTACGGATAGCTACACAACACTATCTAGCCTTACTTCTCTTCTTCTGTTCAGATCAAGTTATCTTTAGATAGTCATCAACCTGACTTACCTTGATTCAGTTCACAGGTACATATTGGAACGGGAGCTAAGCTAACAGGAATAAGGAGAAGCGATCCTAAGATTTGACACATTAAGCACCAGTCAGTACGAGTGTTACCCAGTGATAATTAGTCATTATATTAACCATATTGAACACATCACGTGCGCCTCAGCAGGGCCTGATAACTAAGAAACTGATAAATATGGTTAGTCAGCTACAAGAAAGCATCACTGCCTTAAAACAACAGAACCAGTTACTTAAAGATCACTTATCAGTCAAATCTGTTAAGATCTGACCACCCAAGCCATTCAACAGCAAACAAGCAAGGCTCAGAGCTTTTTTAACCCAATTAGATCTATACCTCAACATAAACAAGGAAAAGCTCAAGAATAAGGAGAACAAGATCTTTTTTATATCTACTTACCTGACCGAAGTGATATTTAATTAGTTTAAACCATATATCCGCGAGTGACAAGAAAAGTTGGTAAATAATCAAGATAATAATATAAAGCAACTCTTCACCAGTTATGCCAGATTTAAACAATGTCTTAAACAGATATTTGGAGATATTAATACGGTATAAAACATTAAATAAAAATTATAATAATTTAAGTAAACAGGATCAATATTTACATATATTTCAGAGTTTTAATAAGTTATTAATTACTTAGACTAGGATAATAATACCTATATCTTATAATTTAAAGAAGGATTCAAGATAGAGATCTAAGAGAAGATCATTTGGTAAGAATAACTGCACATATTGACTAAGATAATTAAAATAATAGTTAAGATTGATAATAAGTTATATAATTTTAATATAAAATAATAAGAAGGTTGATAAACTAGCAAGTCTATATCTTGATATAATAATTAACCAGATTACTAAGCTAATAATAGAAGGTCGGCACAACCTAGAAGCTTGGGATATAAAGATCCTTATAGGCTGAAACTAATGAAGCTAGATGCTACACAGCATCAGACTTAACAGACTTAAATATCTAAGAAGAAACTTGAACAGTGTAAACAAGACTGCTTATACTTTAGCTGCGGTAAAGCAGGTCATCAGTCAAAGAATTATAGTCAGAACCAGTCTTAGAAGCAATTAAGGGCTATATACCAGGATCAAGGCAGAGAAGTCTATGATGTTACTACCATTCAGCATGAAGTTTAGATAGAATCTGTAATATAGATATTAGATAGTAAGAAACTACATGCTATTCAGTATGGTCAGCTATTAAAAAACAGGATATACTATAATTGGTTGAGATAACAGGCCACTATAGATAAGCTAATAGTACTATCTAGTTAATAAGAAGATTAATAATTATCTGTATTATTAGTTTAGACTATAGAAATTAATAATAACAGTTATAAGCTAGCTTTAAGGAATGATTATCCCAGTATAGTTTAGAATAAGGATGAACTATTAGATAAAGAGTACAGTACACTGCTTAAAGATCTTAAACCCAGTAAAGAGAGACTTAGCAAGATATTTAATATCCTTGAAAAATCCTTATCAGAAATTAGTAAACTCTGTTTATCACAGTAAGATGAGGATAAAAAGAACTAGAAGAATAATTAAGAGATTATTACTTACTGGTTAAACCATATCTTGAAAAAGATCTTGAAGAATCTAGCATGATTTTATCCAAAGCTTAAGATAATCATACAGCATTATCCATATTAAGACTTAAAATGTTGGAAATCATAGAATAAGACTTGGAAATAATATCTATAGAGATATCCTTATTATCTAGAAGTTTATTTAACATATGGATAAGATAATATAAACTATTATTACCAGTTATTAGAGATTAATTAGAAGGTAAACATTGCTGGAACAGAATCTTAATATAATAAACCATATCTATATATTTATTTTAAAAAAAGTAAAGATTATTAAAGATATAATAAACTTTTTTGGCTTGTATATTATATGAATACATGCTTAATATATCATGATTAGAAATATATTATTAATTATTAACTTAAGATATTGAAAGTGATTAGAACTAAGATAAGCCATTATCTATATTTTATCTTTAATTACGCGTGTAAAGAATACCAGAGACATTCTTATTATAGATTAATATATTGATTAGCATGTCTTAATAATTAGTATATAATATATTATACAGTAAAGATAGAAGGCTCAAGATTTCTAAGAAGATACTCACGGTAGTTAGTACTTAACTAGCCAGAATAGTAGTTAGTAGCCACAGAGTCAGGGCCATATCTGAAAATCCAAGTAGTTATATTAGATTAACTAGCCCAAGTACTGGTAAATTCTGGAGTGACTGGAAACTTCATGAACCTATGATTTATATAACAGCTTAAAATATTTAGATAATAAAAAGAAGAATCTAAACTGATTACAGAACTGAATAGAGAGAATTTGGGAACTCTTATATTAATAATTAAATCAGAAACTATATTTATAATTATAAAGAGTCATTACAAGTATATAGACTTTGACATGATATCTTTAAAATAGTATGATATTATATTAAGGATTTCATAGCTTAGGAATTATAATCCATAGATTAATTAAAAGACTGAGAGTCTCTAATTCACGAATTATGATTATCTAAGATAATACCAGTAAGGACTAGGTATGGGGTCTAGATCCGTACAGCCTGCTACTTAGTAAGAGGCTGAAGTAAGAACTAAGTAATTTATTAAAAAGAGGTTGAGATTGTTATAAAAGCCTAACACGCCAGGCATCGGAGATAACTTAGAGAAAAATAGCATCTTAAGTATAGTTGTATAAGTAATAGCAGTAACTAAGCCATCATAGAAAGATTGGCTTATAGAATTATTAGGATAGATATTAATAATAATAAACAAGTACTGCGAGTATAGTATTAATAATATTAATATAAAGATCAAGATAACTGTCCAAGGACTAGAAGATTTATAGAAACTTTTAGCTGTGGTTAAGAGTGATATACAGATTCCATCATAGTATAAGAGATTTAAAGACTTATTTAAATAGCTAGAGTAACCTGAATTATCTTAGTATAGAAAGCATGACCATACTATTTCTATAAAAAAAGAAAAGTTATTAATATATAGAAAGATTTATCTAATATTTAAAAAGAAATTGTAGATATTATAAGAATATATTAATAATTAACTGGCTAAAGATAATATCAGGCCTTCAAAGTCACTAGTAAAACATGGAGTCTTATTTATATTAAAAAAGAACAGTAGTTTACAGCTATACGTGGATTATCAGTCACTGAATATTATTATAATTAAAAATCAATATCTGTTATCTTTGATTTCGGAAATCCAAGACAAGATATAAGGAATAAAGTAGTTTATTAAACTTAATATTATAAATATATATTATTATATACATATCATAAAAGATAAAAAATGGAAAACCATGTTCAGAATAAAGTATAGATATTTTAAATATTTAATTATATTATTTAGACTTATCAATACACCAGCATTATTTTAATAATATATTAATAAGGTTTTTAAAGAATATCTTGATAAGTTTATGATTACTTATCTAGATAATATATTAATCTTCTTGAAGACTGAGAAAGAATATATAAGATATATAAGACTAGTTTTATATAAACTATATCTATATTAATTATAATATAAGTTAAAGAAGTATGAATTCTATATATAAGAAACAGAGTTTCTGGGATACTAAATATCTACAGAGAGAATCTATACTAAGTAAGCTAAAGTACAAGTTATACGGGATTAGTCTTTATCTAAAAATCTGAAAGAACTATAGCAGTTTATTAGATTAATTAACTACTATCAATGATTTATAGACGGATACGTTATCTATATAATACTATTCTTTAAGCTTATAAAAAAGTTAAAAGAATATCAGTAAAGAGAACCATAGCAGAGCATGTTTAAAGATATTAAGCAGTAACTTACTATATTACTAGTACTAGTATAACATGATCTAAAGAAAGAAACCATTATTAAAACTGATATATTAGACTATACTGTTAATATGCATATGACATAACCCGGAGAAGATAGAAAGCTAAGACTGATTATATTTTACTTAAGAAAGTTGGTTCAAGCAGAACTCAACTACGACATTTATAACAAGAAATTGCTAGCTATAATAGTAATATTTAAGCAGTAGAGGGTCTATCTTAAAGAAATAAAGCACACTGTTATTATAAAGATAGATCATAAGAACTTAACTTACTTTACAATAATTAAAAAGTTGACCAGAAGGCAGGCATGATAGGCTAAGATTCTGTCATAATATGATTTCAGAATTATATACTGTAAGAGAGCAGAGAATAAATATATAGATATATTAAGCCGCAGGCCAGACTATGAATTAAATAAAAAGACTATTAAACTGGCCATCCTGAAACAGAATACAGATAGGTCAATCAGTTATAATAAGACCAATTTAACAGCAACGCTGGAAATAGATAGTAATCTAATCAAGTAATTAACTGAAAATATGAAAAATGATAAGACATTCTAAGAAATAAGTAAGGACTTACTAGACAAGATCACTATTAATAAAAATAGACTAACCTATTTTCATGGGTTAATCTTTATACTAACTATAATAAAAATAAAGATTGTGACTAAGCACCATGATAGACCGCTCAAGGGTTATTTAAAAGTAGAAAAGATAACTGAATTAATCACAAGAAATTACTATATTCTAAACCTCAGATAGAAAGTATATGATTATATTAGATAATATGAGACTTATATTAAAAATAAGTCTGCAAGATATTAATCTTATAGATAAATATAAGTACAGGAGGTACCATAACAGCTATAAAAATAGATAATAATTAACTTTATTAGTCTATTACCAGAATTAGAGAGGTTTGATATTATTACAGTCATTACCAATCATCTTATTAAATATATCTATCTTATATTAAGTAAGATAATAATAATAGTAATACAGATAGCAGAACTATTTCTAAAAAACATTATTATATATTAGAAGATATTAAAATATATTATATTAGATCAAGACAAGTTATTTACTTTAAAGTTCTAAAGATCACTCGCAGATCTTATAAAAATAAAAAAATAAATGATAATGGCTTACTACCCGCAGATAAATAGATAAATAAAAAAGATTAATTAGATAATTAAGCAATATCTGAGACACTACATGAATTACTAATAAGATAATTAAATAAATCTATTATTAATAATACAGTTTTTATATAATAATACTAGTTACTTAATTATTAAAGTCTCACTGTTCTATACTAATTACGGATATTATTTAAGATTTCTAGAAATGCTATTAAAAAAGTAATAAGTTATTAATATAGTTAAGAATATTGTTATATTTATAGAAAACATATACTTATAGTTATTCTAAGATATTGAGTTCATGAACTTGTATAGTAAGATATACTATGATTATAAACATAAGAGAAAACCTGATCTAAAAAGGGGAGAGAAAGTGTTCCTACTCTATAGAAATATTAAGATAAAATAATTAAGTCAGAAACTTGATTATTACAAGCTAGGACTATTTATTATTGAAGATAAAAAAAGACTAGTTAACTACAAGTTGAGATTATCAAAATCAATGAACAGAATATATCCAGTATTTTATATCTTATTATTGGAACCTGTATCAAAGAATACTAAAATTATAGAAAATATAGAGATTAATGATGATATAAAAGAAGAATATAAAGTTAAAAAGATCTTAGACTATAAGAAGATTAGCAGCAGATCAAAGTATCTGGTAAAATAGATAAAATATGATATTTCAGAAAATACGTGGAAATCTATCAAGAATTTAACAGGCTGTTATCAACTTATAAAACAGTATTACTAATAAGCAAGTCGAAGTTCGCCCAGAAAGAAGAAAAGCCAACAAGTTAGAACAAACTAAGATCAAGCTCAGACACAGCAGCTAGTTTAACATCATCTATAATAATATTAGTCTCAGTCTCAGATATTGCAGCTCACTAATCATGCAGCCTTGCTTACACCTTATATTCCTTTTACTCTTACTTCTCAAGCTCTTTTAGCTCCTTAATTTTCTTTATATCGTGAGCTATAAAATCACCAGCTTGTCTTTACAATAGTTATTTTTATTTCCATAATCAAAGAAGCTTTGTCAGGATGACTTTCTCCTCTTCTTTAATAGAATTTTAAGCCTTGACTAAACGCTTTCATTCAGCATCAGAAAAGAAAGAGTCAGGCATTTTATAATAAACACTATTTATTTTAATATATTTATTACAGCAATCAAAATTTTCAGATTTAATATAAACCTTGTGAAGGTGAATATAATACTTACAAGAAAAAACCATAAGGAAACCTTTATCCTTAATCCGCTGGTAAAGGCTCTTCTTATAAACAGAAAAACTAGATAACATGGTCAATAATCTGAACAAAGTTTTGGAAAATGATATTAAACACTCATCTCAGGAGGGAGGTACTGCAGATTTATGTTCCTTAGAAATAAGAAATCTTGAAAAAGGGGGAGTAGTATTACGGACCCCTGCTAGCTGAACAAATTAATAAGACAGACTTGTTAGGCAGAAAGCCACGCCCAGAAAAGCAAGGACTCTTATCAAGTAGAATCCTAATCTGAGTAACCTATTGTCAAACCCTAGGATCGCTTCTCCCTGTTCCTGTTAGCTTAGCTCCCGTTCCGATACGTACCTTGTGAACTGAATCAAAGGTAGTCAGGTTGATGACTATCTAAAGATGACTTGATCTGAACAAGAGAAGAGAAGTAAGGCCAGATAATACCGCGCAGCTATCCGTAAGTAAGTGCAGATGAGTATTATTATTAAGCTTTATCAAAACATATGGTTACTTAAAGACAGTGTTATTGAGCACGAAGAACAGAACTAGCTAAGTACGTGAAGAAGTGTCCTTATATATCCATTCTCTATATACCATTCCATATACCATCGGGTCTATCATATACTTACTTGATAATCATAAACCATGATGGTATGTTATATACCATATGCTTGTTTATATACCATGATTATATAATCTATGTCATCTAATAGTTTAGATCAGAATCCTTCTTAATAAGAGTTCTCTTCTATCTGGATATGGTCTTCTGCCTGATATACCCGTCTTACTAGTTGTTCAGCTAGTAGGGGTCTGTAACACCACCTTTCCTTCTTTAAGATTCTTGTTCTCAAGAATATAAAGATACATGTCTCTTGTCCAGGTCAGCTAAGTCTTTTAGTTTCCTTTTTTCTTAAGATAGATTATTATGCCTCTGTATAATTATTATAAGAAGCACTATCAACAGGCTGACTGGATTATTTATAACAGCATCCAGGTTAACTTTTCTTATACTTAGTATGATTTCTATAGTCTTCCTTGTTTTATGGATTCTAAAAACCGAAATTGTGTGGCCTGCACTTGTTATAGCCAAAAATATAAAAAATGATTTTACAGTGATTCTGAGTGGGATAAGCTTTAATATAATAAAGAAAAGATAGCTTAAGAGATTAAAGAGACTGAAGAATAGATTAAACTATTATTTACAAAAATAAAGCAGTTGCGAAAACATCGCAGATTTCTGAAGGATCATGGTGATCGGATGTTAGATCATGACTCGAGTGTGTTGAAGTAACTAGATAATAAGGATCCTCCAAGCGCTGAGGACCTCTGCGAGCTAGATGTCAAACCCTAGGATCGCTTCTCCCTGTTCCTGTTAGCTTAGCTCCCGTTCCGATACGTACCTTGTGAACTGAATCAAAGGTAGTCAGGCTGTTGACTATCTAAAGGCGACTTGATCTGAACAGAAGAAGAGAAGTAAGGCCAGATAGTGCCGCGCAGCTATCCGTAAGTAAGTGTGGACGAGTGTTGTCACTAAGCTTTATCAAAACGTATGATTACTTAAAGACAATTGGATTGAGCATGAAGAACAGAACTAACTAAGTACATGAAGGAGTGTCCTTATATATCCATCCCTTGTATACTATTCTGTATACTGTTCCGTATACCATTGGCATATACTGTATACCCGATCATATACCCTCTCATATACCCGCAGTCACGTGACTTATGACACGTAGCGGCTCAGTCCGGGTCCTGCCTGATAAGAGTTGCATCTCTCTAAGTACCGCTCTTTTACCTGACATAACCGCCTCACTAGTCTCTTTAGCTAGCAGGAGTCCGTAACACCACTTCCCTCTCTTCAAGGTTCTTATCCCTTAAGAACATAAAGGTGGGTACCTCTCTGTGCATGTTGGCTGGGTCTCTCAGTTCTCTTTTTCCCCAGGATAGGTTATCATGTTTAAACGCGATAAGTACGCTGACAACAAACATTTAGCTGATAGGATCGAAAACTCCGGTCGTCCCGTTGACACTCCTTGTGCCTTCTGTTTTTCTCAGGATAAAGTCTGTATTATAAGTTCATCTGCTTAAAGCAAGAAATATTCGGCTTGCGCCTTGCGTGGCCGTAAGTGCAAAAAACAGTTTCATAGTGATTGAGAATGGGATGAGCTTAAGCAAAATAAGTGAAAAGTTGCGGCTGATCTTGCAGTGGCTTAACAGCAATTTCTGCAATATTCGGAAAAGATGAATCAAGTGATGGCAAAGGTTATCCGCTTGTAAAAGCATCAACAGTTTCTAAAGGATTATGATAATCGGATGTTAGATCATGACTCAAATGTGTTAGAATAACTAGATAATAAGGATCCTCCAAGCACCGAGGACCTCCGAGAGCTAGAATATCTGGCTAATAAACATAACACTGCTCAACTTGCCACTGCATCAGACACTCCTAGTCTGACTCAGTTAGTTGGTTCCCCTTCTTTCTGGGCGAACTTCAACCTGTCTATCAGTAATACTGCTTCACAAGCTGGTAACAGCCTGTCAAATTCTCGATAAGTTCCCACGTGTTTTCTGAGATATTATATTCTACCTATTTCACTAGATACTGCAATCTGCCGCTAATCTTCTTATAGTCCAGGATCTTTTTAATTTTGTATTCTTTCTCTGTATTATCATCAATCTCCATATTTTCTATAATTCTAGCATTCTTTGGTGCGGGTTCTAATAATAAGATATAAAATACTGGATGAATTTTGCTCATCGATTTTGGCAACCTTAACTTGTAGTTGACCAGTCTCTTCTTATCTTCAATAATAAATAGTCTTAGCTTATAATGATCAAGCTTCTGACTTAGTCATTTTGTCTTAATGTTTCTGCGGAGTAGGAACACCTTCTCTCCTCTTTTAAGATCAGGCTCTCTTCTGTGTCTGTGATTGTAGTATATCTTGCTGTATAAGTTCATGAACTTGATGTTTCTGGATAACTATAGATACATGTTTCCTGTAAATGTGATAATATTCTCAGCTATATTAATAATTTACTACTTCTTTAATAATATTTTTAGAAACCTCGGGTAATATCCGTAATTAGTATAGAACAGTAAGACTTTAATGATTAAGTAACTGATATTATTATATAAGAACTATATTATTAGTAATAAGTTTGTTTAATCATCTTACTGGTAGTTCATATAGTGTTTTAGATATTGCTTAATTATCTGATTAATCCTTTCTATTTACTTATTTATTTGTGGATGGTAAGCTGTTATTATTCATTCTTTTATTTTTATGAGATCTGTGAATGATCTCTAGAACTTTAAGATAAATAACTTATCTTAATCTAATATAATATACTTTAATATTTTATGGTATGCAACAATATTTTCTAGAAACAGTTCTATTATTTATATTACTGTTATTATTATCTTGCTTAGTATAAGATAGATGTATTTAATAAGATGATCGGTGATGATTATAATAGTATTAAATCCTTCTGATTCCGGTAATAGACTAATAAAGTTAATTGTTATCTATTTCTATGGCTGCTGTGGCGCCTCCTGTACTTGTATTTATCTGTAGGGCTGGTATCTTGTAGGCTTATTCCTAATACAAGTCTCGTATTGTTTAATATAATCATGTACTTTCTATCTGAGGTTCGGAATGTAGTAATTCCTTATAATTAGTTTAATTATCTTTTCCACTCCTAGATAACTCTTAAGCGGTCTATTATAGTATCTAGCCATAATCTCTATCCTTATTACAGTTAGTATAAAGATTAATCCATGAAAGTACGCTAGTCTATTTTTATTAATAATAATCTTGTTTAATGAGCCCTTGCTTATTTTCTGGAGTATTTTATTGTTTTTTATGTCTTTAGCCAATCATTTAATTAGGTTACTACCTATTTCCAATATTGCTGCTAGATTGGTCTTATTATAGCTGATCGACCCATCTGCGTTTTGCTTCAAGATGGCTGGTTTAATAGCTTTTTCTCTTAGTTTGTAGTCTGGCCTGTGGCTCAGCATATCTGCATGTCTATTCTCTGCTTCCTTACAGTGTATGATTCTGAAGTCATATTGTGATAGAATTTTAGCCCATTATACCTGCCTTCTGGTCAACTCTTTGGTTATTGTGAAGTAAATCAAGTTCTTATAGTCTATCTTTATAATAACAGTATGCTTTACTTCTTCAAGATAGATCTTTTACTGCTTGAATATTATTACTATAGCTAGTAATTCCTTATCATGAATATCGTAGTTGAGTTCCGCTTGAACCAACTTCCTTGAGTAAAATACTATCAGTCTTAGCTTTCTATCTTCTCTGGATTGCGTCATACGCATACTAACAGCATAGTCTGATATGTTAGTTTCAATGGTTATTTCTTTTTCTGGATTGTGTTATACAAGTATTAATGACATAGTAAGTTACTACTTGATATCTTTAAACATGCTCTGCTGTGGATCTTTCCACTGATACTTCTTTAACTTCTTTATAAGCTTGAAGAGTGGCATTATATAGATAGTGTATCCATCTATAAATTATTAATAGTAGTTAACTAATCTAATAAACTGCTATAGTTCTTTCAGATTTCTCAGTTAAGGCTAATCCTGTATAGCTTATATCTTAGCTTGCTTAGTATGGATTCTCTCTGTAGATATCTAATATCCCAGAAACTCTATCTTTTATATATAGAATTTATACTTCTTCAGCTTACATCGCAACTAATATAGATATAGTTTATATAGAACTAGTCTTATATATCTTACATATTCTTTCTCGGTTTTTAAAAAGATTAATATATTATCTAAATAAGTAATCATAAACCTATCAAGATATTCTCTAAGAACTTTATTAATATATTGCTGAAATAATGCTGGTATATTAGTAAGCCTAAATAATATAATCAAGTACTCAAAGTATCTATACTTTATTCTGAACATAGTCTTCCATTCTTTACCTTCTGCAATGCGTATGTGATAATATATATTTATAATATTAAGTTTAATAAATCACTTTATTTCTTATATCTTGTTTTAAATTTCTGAAATCAAAGATAACAGGTACTGATCCTTAATCATGATAGTATTTAATAATCAATAATCCATACATAGCTGTAAACTGCTGTTCTTTTTTAATATAAATAGGACTTTATATCCTGTTAGTGACTTCGAAGGCCTGATATTATCTTTAACCAGCTAGTTATTAATATATTCTTATAATATCTGTAATTTCTTTTCAGATATTAGATAAATCTTTTTATATACCAGTGACTTTCCTTCTTCTATAAGAATAATATGGTCATGCTTTCTATACTGAGATAATTCAGGTTGCTCTGACTGCTTGAACAAGTCTTTAAATCTTTTATACTGTGGTGGAATCTGCGCGTCATTCTTAACTACAGCTAGAAGTTTCTATAAATCTTCTAGTTTTTAGATAATTATCTCAATCTCTATGTTAGAGCTGTTAATGCTGTACTTGTAATACTCTTTTATTATTATTAGTACCCATTCTAATAATTTTATAAGCTAATTTTTTTATAATGATTTAATTACTGTTATTACTTGTGTGACTATACTTGAGATATTATTTTTCTCTAAGTTATCTCTGATACCTGGCGCGTTAAGCTTTTATAGTAATCTCAATCTTTTCTTGCTAGATTGCTTAGTCCTTACTTCAGCTCCATGCTGAGTAACGGGCTGTACGGATCTAGATCCTATACCTGGTTCTTACTGGTGTTATCTTGGATAATCATAATTTATGAATTAGAGACTCTCAGTCTTTTAATTAATCTGCAGGTTATAATTTCTAAGCTATGGAATCCTTAACATAATATCATACTATCTTAAAGATATTATGTCAAAGTTTATGCACTCGTAATGACTCTTTATAGTTATAAATACTAGTTCTAACTTAATTATTAATATAAGAGTTCCTAAATTCTCTCTGTTCAGTTCTGTGATTGGTTCAGGTTTTGTTTTTTATTATCTGAGTATCTTAAGTTATTATATGAATCACAGGTTCATGAAGTTTCTGGTTGTTTTAGAATCTATCAGTACTTGGACTGGTTGATTTAATATAACTGCTTGAATCTTCAGATATGGTCCTGACTTTATGGTTACTAATTACTGTTCTAGTCAGTTAGGTTTTAATTACCATGGATGTCTTCTTAGAAATCTTGAGTCTTTTATCTTTACTGTGTAATATATTATATACTGATTATTAAAACATGCCAGCTAATATATTAATCTGTGGTAAGGATGTCTCTGGTACTTTTTATACATGTATTTAAAGATATTATATAAACAGTGGCTTGCCTTAGCCTTAACTACTTCCAGTATTCTAGATCAGTAATTGGTAATATACTTCTAATTATGGTGTGTTAAGCATGTGTTCGTGTAATATATAAGTCAAGAAAGTTTATCATATCTTTAATAATCTTTGCTTTCTTTGAAATAAATGTACAGACATGGTTTGTCATATCAAGACTCTGTTCCAGTAATATTTACTTTCTGGCTAATCTCTGATAATTAGTAATAATAATCTATATTATCTTATCTATATGTTAAACAAACTTCTGGGTGATAAGGATATCTCTGTAAATATTGTTTTTAAATCTTATTTTATGATTCTTAATATTTTAAATCCTAATATAAATAATGCTGTATGATTATCTTGAGTTTTAGATAGAATCATGCTGGATTCTCTGAGATCTCCTTCAAGATATAGTTTAATTAATAAGTAATATCCTCTTAATTATTCTTTTAATTCTTCTTATTCTTGTCTTACTGCGATAAATAGAGTTTACTAATTTCTGATAGGGATTTTTCAGGGATATCAGATATCTTACTAAGTCTTTTTTTACTGGGTTTAAAGCCTTTAAACAGTATATTATATTCTTTATTCAACAGTTTATCCTTATTTTAAACTATACTGAGATAGTCATTCCTCAGAACTAGCTTATAACTGTTATTATTGACTTCTGTGGTCTAAATTAATAGTATAGATAATTATTAATCCTTTTATTAACTAGATAGTACTGTTAACTTATCCAGTATGGCTTGTTATCTCAACCAATCACAGTACATCCTGTCCTCTGACAGCCGACCATGCTGAATAGTATGTAACTTCTTATTATCTAGTATCTATGTTATAGAGTCTGTCTAAACCTCGTGCTAAATGGCGGTAATATCATAAACTTCTCTGCCTTAATCTTGGTATATAGCTCTCAATTACTTCTAAGACTATTACTATTTCTGACTTTAACTGCAGTCTTTTGACTGGTGACCTGCTTTGCTGCAGTTGAAGCACAAGCAGTCTTGTTTACACTGTTTGAGTTCCTTCTTGGACACTCGAGTTTCTTGAGTCTGATACTGTGCTGTATCCAGCTCCATGAGCTTCGGCCTGTAGGGATCTTTGTATTCCAAGCTTCTAGGTTGTGCCGACCTTCTGTTATTGGCTCAGTAACCTGGCTGGTTATTATATCAAGATATAGACCCGCTGGTCCACTGACCCTCTCATTATTTTATATTAAAGTTATACAGCTTATTATCGATCTTCACAGCTGCTTTAATTATCTTGGCCAAGGTGTCCGGTCATTCTTGTTAAATGATCTTCTCTTAGATCTCTATCTTAAGTCCTTTTTTAAATTATGAGATGTAAGTATTATCATCCCAGTCTAGATAACTAATAACTTGCTGAAACTCTGAAATATATGTAGATATTAATCCTGTCTGCTTAAGTTATTATAACTTTTACTCAGTATTCTATGCTATATCAATATCTCTGAATATCTGTTTAAGACACTGTTTGAATCTGGCGTAACTAGTGAAAAGTTGTTTTATATTATTATTCTAGTTACTTACTAACTTTTCTTATCACTTGCGGATATATGATTTAAATTAATCAAATACTGCTCCGGTAAGGTAAGTAGATGTAAAAAAGATCTTGTTTTCTTCATTCTTGAGCTTTTTCTTGTTTATGTTGAGGTACAAGTCTAACTGGGTTAAGAAAGCTCTGAGCTTCGCTCGTTTGCCATTAAATGGCTCGGGTGGTCGGACCTTAACAGATTTGACTGATAAGCGATCTTTGAGTAGCTGGTTCTTTTGTTCTAAGGCCGTGATGCTTTCTTGTAGCTGACCAACCATGTCCATCAGTTTCTTGGTTGTCGGGCCCTGCTGCTGAGGCGCACGCGATGTGTTCGATATAGTTGATATGATGACTGGTTATCACTGGGTAATACTCGTACTGACTGGTGCTTAATATGTCAAACCCTAGGATTACTTCTCCCTGTTCCTGTTAGCTTAGCTCCTGTTCTGATACGTACCTTATAAACTGAATTAAAGATAGTCAGGCTGTTGACTATCTAAAGGCAACTTGATCTGAACAGAAGAAGAGAAGTAAGGCTAGATAGTGCTGCACAGCTATCCGTAAGTAAGTGCGGATGAGTGTTGTCACTAAACTTTACCAAAACATATGGTTACTTAAAGATAATTAGATTGAGCACGAAGAACAGAACTAACTAAGTATGTGAAGGAGTGTCCTTATATATCCATTCCTTATATACCATTCCGTATACCGTTCCGTATACCATTAGCATATACCGTATACCCGATCATATACCCTCTCGTATACCCGCAGTCACGTGACTCATGACACGTAGCGGCTCAGTCCGGGTCCTGCCTGATAAGAGTTGCATCTCTCCGAGTGCCGCTCTTTTGCCTGACGTAACCGCCTCACTAGTCCCTTTAGCTAGCAGGGGTCCGTAACACTAGAGCGTCTAGCTGACAAACACAACGCTGCTCGACTTGCCGCTGTATCAGACACTCCTAGTCTGACTCAGTTAGTTGGTTCCCCTTCATTGTAGGCGAACTTTGACCTGTCTGTCAGTAGTACTGCTCCACAAGCTGGTAACAGCCCGTCAAATTCTTGATAAGTTTCCACATGTTTTCTGAGATATCATACCCTATCTATTTTACTAGATACTTTGATTTATTACTAATCTTCTTGTGATCTAGAATCCTTTTAACTTCATATTCTTTCTCTGTATTGTTATTAATCTCCACATTTTCTACAATTCTAGCATTCTTCGGTGCGGGTTCTAACAATGAGATATAAAACACTGGATGAATTTTGCTCATCGATTTTAGTAACCTTAACTTGTAGTTAACCAATCTCTTCTTATCTTTAATAATAAATAGTCCTAGCTTGTGATGATCAAGTTTCTGATTTGATTATTTTATCTTAATATTTCTGCGGAGTAGGAACACTTTCTTCTCTCTTTTTAAATCAGGTTTCTTTTTATATTTGTAATTATAGTATATCTTACTATATAAGTTCATAAACTCAATATTTTAGAATAACTGTAGATATATGTTTCTTATAAATATGATAATATTCTTAGTTATATCAGTAACTTACTACTTTCCTAATAATGTTTCTAGAAACCTCAAGTAATATCTGTAATTAGTATAAAACGGTGAGACTCTAATAATTAAGTAACTAGTATTATTATATAAGAATTATATTATTAATAACAGGTTTATTTAATCATTCTGCTGGTAATTCACGTAGTACTTTAAATATTGTTTAATTATCTAGTTAACTCTTTCTAATTACCTATTCATCTGCAGATAGTAAGCTGTTATTATTTATTCTTTAATTTTTATAAGATCTGCGAGTGATCTTCAGAACTTTAAGATAAATAACTTATCTTAATCTGATATAATGTACTTTAATATTTTATAATATATAATAATATTTTCTAGAAACAGTTCCACCATCTGTATTACTGTTATTATTATCTTACTTAATATAAGATAGATATATTTAGTAAGATGATTAGTAATGACCGTGATAATGTTAAATCCTTCTGATTTTAGTAATAAACTAATAAAGTTAATTATTATTTATTTTTATAACTATTATAGCGCCTTCTGTACTTATATTTATCCATAAGACTAGTATCTTACAGACTTGTTTTTAATATAAGTCTTATATTATTTAACATAATCATATATTTTTTGTCTGAGATTCAGAATGTAGTAATTCCTTATAATTAGTTTAATTATCTTTTCCACTTTTAAGTGATCCTTGAGTGGTCTGTTATAATGTTTAATCATAATCTCTATCTTTATTATAATTAGTATAAAGATTAATCCATAAAAATAGGCTAGTCTATTTTCATTGATGGTAATCTTTTCTAGTAAGTCTTTACTCATTTCTTAGAGTATTTTATCATTTTTCATGTCTTTAGTTAATTACTTAGTTAGGTTGCTGCCTATTTTCAACATTATTATTAGATTGGTCTTGTTATAACTGATCAATCTATCTGTATTTTGCTTTAGGATGGCTGGTTTAATAGCTTTTCTATCTAATTTATAGTCTGGCTTATGGCTTAGTGTATCTGCATGTCTATTCTCTACTTTTTTACAGTATATAATTCTGAAATCATATTATAACAGAATCTCAGCCCATTATGCCTGCCTTCTGGTCAATTCTTTAATTATTATAAAGTAGGTTAAGTTCTTATGATCTATCTTTATAATAACAGTATGTTTTACTTCTTCAAGATAGATTCTCCACTACTTAAATATTATTACTATAGCTAGCAATTCCTTGTTATAAATATTGTAGTTGAGTTCCGCTTGAACTAACTTTCTTAAATAAAATATAATTAATCTCAGCTTTCTGTCTTCTCCGGGTTGCGTTATATATATATTAACAGTATAATCTAATATATTAGTTTCAATAATTATTTCTTTTTTTAGATTATGCTATATAAGTATTAGTGATATAGTAAGTCACTACTTGATATCTTTAAACATGTTTTACTGTGGTTTTTTCTACTGATACTTCTTCAACTTCTTTATAAGCTTAAAGAATGGTATTATATAGATAGCATATCTGTCTATAAATTATTAATAGTAATTAACTAATGTAACAAACTGCTGTAGTTCTTTTAGATTCTTAGATTAAGACTAATCCCATATAGCTTATATCTTAGCTTACTTAATATAGATTCTCTCTGTGAATATCTAATATCCCAGAAACTCTGTTTTCTGTATATAGAATTCACATTTCTTTAACTTATATTATAACTGATATAGATATAGTTTATATAGAACTAGTCTTATATATTTTATATATTCTTTCTCAGTCTTCAAGAAGATTAATATATTATCTAGATAAGTAATCATAAACTTATCAAGATATTCTCCAAGAACTTTGTTAATATATTACTAAAATGACGCTAGTATGTTGATAAATCTAAATAACATAATTAAGTACTTAAAATATCTATACTTTATTCTGAATATGGTTTTTCATTCTTCATCTTCTGTAATGCGTATATTATAATATATATTTATAATATTAAGTTTAGTAAACTACTTTATTTCTCATATCTTGTCTTGGATTTCTGAAATCAAAGATAATAAGTATTGATTCTTGATTATGATAGTATTTAATAGCTGATAATCCATATATAGTTATAAACTATTATTCTTTTTTAATATAAATAAGACTCTATATCCTGCTGGTGACTTCAAAGGCCTAATATTATCTTTAGCCAGCTAATTATCAATATATTCTTATAGTATCTGCGATTTTTTCTTAAATATTAGATAAATCTTTCTATATACCAGCAACTTTTCTTTCTCTATAAGAATAATATGGTTATACTTTCTATATTAAGGTAATTCAGGTTACTCTGACTGCTTGAACAAGTCCTTAAATCTCTTATACTGTAATAAAATCTGCGCGTTACTCTTGACTGCAGCTAGAAGTTCCCATAAATTTTCTAGTCCTTAGATAGTCATCTTGATCTCTATATTAGAGCTGTTAATACTGTACTTACAGTACCTTTCTATTATTATTAATATCTATTCTAATAATTCTATAAACTAATCTTTTTATAATGGCTTGATTACTGCTATTACTTGTATAACTATACTTGAGATGTTATTTTCCTCTAAGTTATCTCTGATACCTGGCGTGTTAAGCTTTTATAATAATCTTAACCTTCTCTTACTAAATTACTTAGTTCTTACTTTAGTTCCTTATTAAGTAGCAGGCCATACAGATCCAGACCCTATATCTAGTCCTTGCTAATATTGTCTTGGACAATCATAATTCGTGAATTAGAGATTCTCAGTCTTCTAATCAATCTATAAATTATGATTTTTAAGTTATAAAATCTTTAATATAATATTATACTATTCTAAAGATATCACATTGAAGTCTATATATTTATAATAACTCTTTACAGTTATAAATACAGTTCTTAACTTAATTATTAATATAAGAGTTCCTAAATTCTCTCTATTCAGTCCTATAATTAGTTTAGATTCTTCTTTCTATTATCTAAATATTTTAAGCTATTACATAAATTGCGGGTTTATAAAGTTCCCGGTTATTCTAAAATCTACCAGTATTTAAGCTAGTTAATCTAATATAACTGCTTAGATCTTTAAGTATAGCCCTGACTCTATAGCTGCTAACTACTATTCTGGCTAGTTAGGTTCTAACTACTATAGATATCTTCTTAGAAACCTTAAGCCTTTTATCTTTACCATGTAATATATTATACATTAATTATTAAAACATGCTAGCTAATATATTAATCTGTGGTAAAAATATCTCTAATACCTTTTATATATATAATCAAAGATAGAATATAGATAATGGCTTACCTTAGCCCTAACCATTTCTAGTATCTTAGATCAGTAATTAACAATGTATTTTTAATCATGATATATTAAGCATGTATTTATATAATATATAAGCCAAGAAAGTTTATTATATCTTTAATAATCTTTACTTTCTTTAAAATAAATATACAGATATGGTTTATCATATCAAGACTCTGTTTCAGTAATATTTATCTTCTAGTTAATCTTTAATAATTAGTAATAATAGTCTGTGTTGTTTCATCCATATATTAAATAAATTTCTAAATAATAAGAGTATCTCTGTAAATATTATTCCCAAGTCTTATTTCATGATTTCCAATATTTTAAATCTTAATGTAGGCAATGCTGTATAATTATCTTAAGCTCTAGACAGAATTATGCTAGATTCTTTAAGATCTTTTTCAAGATACAGTCTAACTAATAAGTAATATTCTCTTAATCATTCTTCTAGTTTTTCTTATCCTTATCTCGCTATAATAAATAGAGTTTATTAATTTTTAATAAAGATTTTTCAGGGATATTAGATATCTTGCTAAATCTCTTCTTACTGGATTCAAGATTTTCAAGTAGTATACTGTACTCTTTATCTAATAGTTTATCTTTATCTTAAACTATATTAAGATAGTTGTTTCTTAAAACTGGCTTATAACTATTATTATTAATCTTTATAGTCTAAACTAATAGTATAGACAATTATCAATTCTCTTATTAACTAGATGGTACTGTTAACTCATCCAGAATGACTTATTATCTTAACTAATTATAGTATATCCTGTTTTCTGATAGCTAATCATGCTGAATAATATATAGCTTTTTATTATCTAATATTTATATTACAGATTCTGTCTAAACTTCATGTTAAATAGTGGTGATATTATAGACTTCTCTGCCTTAATCTTGGTGCGTAGCTCTCAATTATTTCTGAGGCTGTTACTGTTTCTAACTACAGTCCTTTAACTAGTGACCTGCTTTGCTGTAGCTGAAGCACAAGCAGTCTTGTTTATACTGTTCAAGTTCCTTCTTGAACACTCAAGTCTGTTAAGTCTGATACTATACTACATTTAGCTCCATAGGTTTCAGCCTATAAGGATCTTTATATCCCAAGCTCCTAGGTTATACCAACCTTCCGTTGTTAGCTTAGTAACCTGGCTGATTATTATGTTAAAATATAGACTTACTAGTCTATTAACCCTCTTATCATTTCATGTTGAAATTATATAACTTATTATTAATCTTAACTACTGCTTTAATTATCTTAATCAATATGTCCAGTTATTCTTACTAAATGATCTTCTTTTGAATCTCTATCTTGAGTCCTTTTTTAAATCATAAAATATAGATATTATCATTCTAGTCCAGGTGACTGATAACTTACTAAAACTTTAAAATATATATAAATACTGATCTAGTTTATTTAAATTATTATAATTTTTACTCAATGTTTTATGCCATATTAATATCTCTAAATATCTGTTTAAGATACTGTTTAAATCTGATATAACTAATAAAAAGTTACTTTATATTATTATCCTGGTTACTTACCAACTTTTTTTGTTATTTATAAATATATAGTTTAAACTAATTAAATACCACTCCAGTAAGGTAAGTAGATATAAAAAAGATCTTGTCTTTCTTATTCCTGAGTTTTTTCTTATTTATATTAAGATATAGATCTAACTTGGTCAAGAAAGCTCTGAGCTGTGCTTGTTTACCATTAAATAACTCAGGTAGTCAGACCTTAACAGATTTAACTAATAAGTAATCTTTAAATAACTGATTCTATTATTTTAAGACAGTGACGCTTTCTTATAACTAATTAATCATATTTATTAATTTCTTAGTTATCAAGCCCTGCTGCTGAGGCGCACGTGATATATTTAATATAGTTATTATAATAACTGATTATCACTAGATAATACTTATACTGATTAATACTTAATATATTAAATCCTAGGATTGCTTCTCCCTGTTCCTGTTAACTTAGCTCCCGTTCTGATATATACCTTGTAAACTGAATCAAAGATAGTCAGGTTAATGACTATCTAAAGATAACTTGATCTGAATAAGAAAAGAGAAGTAAGGCTAGATAGTGCCGCGCAGCTATCTGTAAGTAAGTATAGATGAGTATTATCATTAAGCTTTATCAAAACATATAGTTACTTAAAGACAGTGTTATTGAGCATGAAGAACAGAACTAGCTAAGTACGTAAAGAAGTGTTCTTATATATCTGTTCCCTGTATACCATTCCATATACCATCGGGTCTATTATATACTCACTTAGTAGTCATAGACCATGATAATATGTTGTATACCACATACTTGTCCGTATACCATGGTCACGTGATCCATGTCGCCTGACAGTTCGGGTCAGAATCCTCCTCGATAAGAGTCCCCTTCCGTCCGGATGTGGTCTTCTGCCTGACATACCCGCCTTACTAGTTGTTCAGCTAGCAGGGGTCCGTAACACCTATAACCAGGACAGTTATATAACACGTGACCACGACGGACATGTCACTGATATACTATAACATGGCAGTACTATAATAGGATATGGCAGTGCTATGACAGGACATAGCAGTACTACAATATAATATATCAGCGACATAACATATCATGGTAATGCCATGATGAAGGATAAGATATAAGAACACTCTTTCATATACTTAGCTAGTTCTGTTCTTCATGCTCAATCAAATTATCTTTAAGTAACCATATATTTTGATAAAGCTTAATAATAATACTCGTCTGTACTTACTTACAGATAGCTGCGCAGCACTATCTGGCCTTACTTCTCTTCTTCTGTTCAGATCAAGTCATCTTTAGATAGTCATCAACCTGACTTACCTTGATTCAGTTCACAGGTACGTATTGGAACGGGAGCTAAGCTAACAGGAACAGGGAGAAGCGATCCTAGGGTTTGACAAGAGACTGGTAGATAGACTTATCTTGCAAGAGAATGAATGGACAGAATATATACTTGATATAGTACTTATGAAAGCTCTGCTAACAATTTAAATACTAATCAGGCTTAATAATGATTAACATAATAAAGTGCTTAATCAGATACTTAGCTCTCTGTATATTACATGCAGGAACCGAGTTTACAGTCTTTATATCTTACATAATTAATTAACAATACTTATTAGTAGGATTATGACCGGCTTAAAGCAGCTATCTATAACCATTTATTTACTTACTTAGGTGTGCTAATTCAAAGCTTATCTTTATTTACGGTTAGATGACTAGTGAGAGCAGTAGGATAATTTCATCTTAGATATACATGGTTTTCTTTAATATTAACAGTCTTAGAAACAAGTAAAACATTATTAACCATAAATATAGTATACCATAGTCAAATCTTATCTTTCCCCTATAGCTAATTCTGTAGGTATTTAATGTTTACTTTCTCTGAGTAGATGGTGATAATGATAATAATATCCCTGGTTTCTTGACACCCGTAGTATCGTAAGCTTCCTATGGTCAGTGTGATTAAAAAGAAGCAATCATTACTTTATTAATTAGAGAGAATTATGTTAATCTATCTTCTTTTCTTACTGTATTATAATATATGTAGATTACTTATAAGATATAGATATTAGTAATAAGAAGATTAAGGCAGCAGAACTGAAGAATAGAATGAAGCATGCAGACTGAGTGTCCTGTTTATTTATAATGATTAGACTTATATGCCAGATATCATGATCTATTATTAATAGAATTAATAAAAGACTAGATAATACTATACCTTAGTTTGAGGAAGAAGGCAAATCGGGGATCTGTATAAAGAGTATTATAATGCTATTTCTTAGCCAGAATTTTTATCAGGAGAGACCCGCTGGCCACTATAAATAGCTAGACAAGTCTTGATATCGGCTAACTAATCTCTTTACTTTGATAATTTATGAGTTCATTTTAGCAGTGATTTATAGACTGAACTCTCGAGCCTCTTTATTTATTAATAACTATCCGAGTATTATATTGGCTCAAGAAGCTAAACCCTTGTCCAGTCATTGCGTTATCTTGTATACTAGTTACTAGTGCTAGTACTATTCCTAAGAATATAGTTAAGCATAAAGTAAGTTACTGTAAAGTCTGATTAAGAATTTTCTAATATTATTAAAGGCTCGCAAATGCATTTTGTCAGAAACAGAAAACAAAAGTCACTAAAGCCAGATAGTGTTGCTGTTACGGACCCCTGCTAGCTAAAGGGACTAGTGAGGCGGTTACGTCAGGCAGAAGGGCTGTACTCGGAGAGATGCAACTCTTATCAGGAAGGACCCGAACTGAGCCGCTACGTGTCACGAGTCACGTGACTGCGGGTATACGAGAGGGTATATGGTTGGATATATGATATATGCCTGTGGTATACAGGATGGTATATAAGATAATATATAAGAGATGGATATATAAGGATACTTCTTCATATACTTACTTCTGTTCTTCATGCTTAATAACACTGTCTTTAAGTAACCATATATTTTGGTAAAGCTTAGTGATAACACTTGTCTGTACTTACTTATAGATAGCTGCACGGCACTATCTAGCCTTATTTCTCTTCTCTTATTTAGATCAAGTCATCTTTAGATAGTTATTAATCTGACTATCTTTGATTCAGTTCATAAGGTACATATCGGAAACGGGAGCTAAGCTAACAGAAACAGGGAGAAGTAATCCTAGGATTTGATATATTGAGTATTAGTCAGTATAAGTGTTATCCAGTGATAATTAATTATTATATTGACTATATTAAACATATCGCGTGCGCCTCAGCAGCAGGGCCTGATAACCAAGAAACTAATAAACATGATTAATTAGTTATAAGAAAGTATCACTGTCTTAAAACAACAGAACCAGTTATTTAAAGATTATTTATTAGTTAAATCTGTTAAGGTCCGACTACCCGAGCTATTTGATAGTAAACGAGCACGGCTTAAAGCTTTCTTGACCTAGTTAGATCTGTATCTTAACATAAATAAGGAAAAACTTAAGAATAAGAAGAATAAGATCTTTTTCATATCTACTTACCTTACTGGAGTAGTATTTAATTAGTTTAAACTTTATATTTATAAGTGATAAGAGAAGTTAGTAAGTAATCAGAATAATAATATAAAGTAATTTTTTATTAGTTATACCAGATTTAAATAGTCTCTTAAACAGATATTTAGAGATATTAATATAATATAGAATACTGAATAAAAGTTATAATGATTTAAGTAGATAGAATCAGTATTTATATATATTTTAGAGTTTTAGTAAGTTATCAGTCATCTAGACTGGGATGATAATACTTATATTTTATGATTTAAGAAAGGATTTAAGATAAAGATTCAAGAAAAGATTATTTAGTAGAAATAACTGGATATCTTGGCTAAAATCATTAAAACAGTAGTTAAGATTGATAATAAATTATATAACTTTAATATAAAATAATAAGAGAATTAGTAGACCAGCAGGTCTATATCTTAATATAATAATCAGCCAGATTACTAAGCTAATAACAGAAGATTGGCATAATCTAGAAGCTTGGAATACGAAGATCTTTATAGATTAAAACTAATGGAGCTAGATGCAGCACAGTATTAGACTTAACAGACTTAAGTATCTAAGAAGGAACTTAAACAGTATAAATAAGACTGCTTGTGCTTTAGCTGCGGCAAAGCAGATCATTAGTTAAAGAACTATAGTTAGAGACAGCAACAGCCTCAGAAGTAATTAAGCACTATGAACCAGGATCAAGATAGAGAAGTCTATAATATTACCACCATTCAGCACGAGGTTTAGATAGAATCTGTAATATAGATATTAAATAATAAGAAATTATATACTATTCAGCATAATCAGTTATTAGAGAATAAGATATACTATAATTAGTTAAGATAATAGATTACTCTGGATAAGTTAATAGTATTATCTAGTTAATAAGAAGATTAATAATTATCTATATTATTAGTTTAGACTACAGAAGTCAATAATAACAGTTATAAGCCAGTTTTAAGAAACAACTATTCTAGTATAGTTTAGAACAAAGATAAACCGTCGAACAAAGAGTACAGTATACTATTTAAAGATCTTGAACCTAGTAAGAAGAGACTCAGCAAGATACCTGATATCCCTGAAAAACCCTTATCAGAAATTAATAAACTCTATCTATCACAGTAAGATAAGGACAAGAAGAACTAGAAGAATAATTAAAAAAATATTATTTATTAGTTAAACCATATCTTAACAGAGATCTTAGAGAATCTAGCACAATTCTGCCCAGAGCTTAGAATGATCATGCAGTATTATCTATATTAAGATTTAAAATATTGAAAATCATAAAATAAAACTTAGAAATAATATCTACAGAGATGCCCTTATTATCTAGAAGTTTATTTAATATATAGACAAGATAATACAGACTATTATCATTAATTATTAAAAATTAATCAGAAAATAAATATTGTAAGAATAGAGTCTTAGTATAATAAATCATGTTTATATATTTATTTTAAAGAAAATAGAGATTATTAAAAATATAATAAACTTTCTTAACTTGTATACTACACAAATATATGCTTAATATACTATGATTAGAAATACATCACCAACTACCAATCTAAAATACTGAAAGTGGTTAGGACTAAGATAAGCCATTATTTATATAACATCTTTGATTGCGTGTATAAAAAGTACTAAAGATATTCTTATTATAGATTAATATATTAGCTAGTATGTTTCAATAATCAGTATATAATATACTACGCGGTAAAGATAAAAGGCTCAAGATTTTCAAGAAGATATTCACAGTAGTTAGAACCTAACTGGCCGGAATAGTAGTTAGTAACCATAGAGTCAGGATCATATCTGAAAATCCAAGCAGTTATATTAGATTAACTAATCTAAGTATTAATAAACTCTAGAGTGACTGGAAACTTCATGAACCCGTGATTTATATAATAGCTTAAGATACTTAGACAATAAAAAGAAGAATCTAAACCAATAACAGGACTGAATAGAGAAAATTTAGAAACTCTTATATTAACAGTTAAGTCAGGAACTATACTTATAACTATAAAGAATTATTATAAGTATATAAACTTTAATATAATATTTTTAAAACAGTATAATATTATATTAGGAATTCTATGACTCAGGAATCATAATTCATAGATTAATTAAAAGACTGAGAGTCTCTAATTCACGAATTATGATTACTTAAGATAATATTAGCAAGGACTAGATATGGGATCTGGATCCATACAGCCCGCTACTCAATAAGGAGCTGAAGTAAGGACTAAGTAACTTAGTAAGAAGAGATTAAGATTATTATAAAAGTCTAACATACTAGATATTGGAGATAACTTAGAGAAAAATAGCATCTCAAGTATAGTTACATAAGTAATAACAGTAATCAAGCTATCATAAAAAGATTAGCTTATAGAATTATCAGGATAGATATTAACAATAATAGAAGAGTACTGTAAGTATAGTATTAACAGTACTAATATAAAGATTAAGATAACTGTCCAGAGACTAGAAGATTTATAGAAATTTCTAACTACAGTCAAGAATAATACACAGATTCTATCATAGTATAAGAGATTCAAGAACTTATTTAAGTAGCTAGAGTAATCTGAATTATCTCAGTACAGAAAGCATAACCATACTATTTTTATAAAGAAAGAAAAGTCATTAATATATAGAAAGATTTATCTAATATCTGAAAAGAAATCACAGACACTACAAGAATATATTAATAATCAGCTAGTTAAAGATAATATCAGGCCTTTAAAGTCACTAGCAGGATATGGAGTCTTATTTATACTAAAAAAAACAGCAGTTTACAGTTATATATAGATTATTAATCACTGAATATTATTATAATTAAGGATTAATACCTGTTATCTTTGATTTTGGAAATCCAAGACAAGATATAAGAAATAAAATAGTTTATTAAACTTAATATTATAAATATATATTATCACATACGCATCACAGAAGATAAAGAATAGAAAACTGTGTTTAAAATAAAGTATAAATACTTTAAATACTTGATTATATTATTTAGGCTTATTAACGTACCAGTGTCATTTCAGTAATACATTAATAAAGTTCTTAGAGAATATCTTGATAAGTTTATAATCACTTACTTAAATAATATATTAATCTTCTTAAAGACTGAGAAAAAACATGTAAGATATATAAGATTAGTTTTATATAAATTATATCTATATCAGTTATAATACAAGCTGAAGAAGTATAAATTCTATATACAGAAAACAGAGTTTCTGAAACACTGGATATCCATAAAGAAAATCTATACTGAGTAAGCTAAAGTATAAGCTATACAAGATTAGCCTTAATCTAAAAATCTAAAAGAACTACAGCAGTTCATCAGATTAGTTAACTATTATTAATAATTTATAGATAGATACACCATCTATATAACACTACTCTTCAAGCTTATAAAGAAGTTAAAGAAGTACCAGTAAAAAGAATCACAGCAGAGCACGTTTAAAGATATTAAGTAATAATTTATTATATTACCAGTACTTGTACAGCATAATCAAAAAAAAGAAATAATTATTAAGATCAATATATTAGACTATACTGTAAATATGTGTATGACACAATCTGAAGAAGATAAAAAGCTAAGAATGATTATATTTTATTCAAGAAAGTTGGTTTAAGCAGAACTTAACTATGATATTTATAACAAGAAATTACTAATTATAATAGTAGTATTTAAGCAGTAAAGGGTCTATCTTAAAAAAGTAAAGCATACTATCATTATAAAGATAGACTATAAGAACTTAACCTACTTCATAATAACTAAAAAGTTAATCAGAAAGCAGGCATGATGGGCTGAGATTTTATTATAATATAATTTTAAAATTATACACTATAAGAAAGTAGAGAATAGATATATAGATATATTAAGCCACAGGCCAGACTATAAATTAAATAAAAAAGCTATCAAACTAGCCATCCTGAAGCAAAACACGGATAGGTTAATCAGCTATAACAAGACCAACCTGGCAGTAATATTAGAAATAAGTAATAATCTAATCAAGTAATTAGCTAAAAGCATAAAAAATAACAAAACATTCTAAGAAATGAGTAAGGGCTTACTAAACAAGATCACTATCAATGAAAATAAACTAGCCTATTTTTATAAATTAATTTTTATACTAACCGCAATGAGGATAAAGATTATAGCTAGATATTATGACAGACTACTCAAGGATTACTTAAAAGTAGAAAAGATAATTAAACTAATTATAAGGAATTATTACATTCTAAACCTTAGACAGAAAATATATGATTATATTAGATAATACAAGACTTATATTAGAAATAAGTCTACAAGATATTAACCCTACAGACAAATATAAGTACAGAAGATATTACAACAGCTATAAAAATAGATAATAATTAACTTTATTAGTTTACTACTAGAATTAGAAGGATTTAATATTATTACAGTCATTACCGATTGTTTTACTAAATATATTTATCTTATACTAAGTAAGATAATAATAATAGTAATATAAATAGTGGAATTGTTTCTAGAAAATATTGTTGCACATTATAAGATACTAAAGTATATTATATCAAATTAAGATAAGTTATTTATCTCGAAGTTCTGAAGATTACTTGTAGATCTTATGAAAATTAAAGAATAAATAATAATAACTTACCACCCGCAGATAAATAAGTAAATAAAAAGGATTAACCAGATAATTAAGCAATACCTGAGGCATTATATAAACTATTAGTAAGATGATTAAGTAAATCTATTACTAATAATACAGTTCTTATATAATAATACCAGTTACTTAACCATTAGAGTCTTACTATTTTACATTAATTATAGATATTACCCGAGGTTTCTAGAAACACTATTAAGAAAGTAATAAGTTACTAATATAGCTAAGAATATTATTATATTTATAGAAAACATATATCTATAGTTATCTCAAGACATCAAGTTCATGAACTTGTATAATAAGATATACTATAATCACAGATACAGAAGAAAACCTGACCTTAAAAAAAGAGAGAAAGTATTCCTACTTTATAAAAATATCAAGATAAAATAACCAAGTCAGAAGCTTGACCATCACAAGCTAGGACTATTTATCATTGAAGATAAGAAGAGACTGGTTAACTATAAGTTAAGATTATTAAAATCAATGAACAGAATTCATCCAGTGTTTTATATCTCATTGTTAGAACCCACACTGAAGAATGCTAGAATCATAAAAAATATAGAGATTAATAATAATATAGAGAAAGAATACAAAGTCAAAAAGATCCTGGACTACAAGAAGATTAGTAACAGATCAAAATATCTGGTAAAATAGATAAGATATAATATCTCAGAAAATATGTGAAAACCTATCAAGAATTTGATAGACTATTATCAGCTTGTGGAGCAGTACTACTGATAGACAGGTCGAAGTTCGCCCAGAAAGAAGGGGAACCAACTAACTGAGTCAGACTAGGAGTGTCTGATATAGCAGCAAGTTAAGCAGTGTTATACTTATTAATCAGATACTCTAGCTCTCGGAGGTCCTCAGTGTTTAGAGAATCCTTATTATCCAGTTAATCCAACACATTCGAATCATAATCTAATATCTGATTATCATAATTCTTTAAAAACTATTGATGTTTTTGCAAGCAGATAACCTTTACTATTACTTAATTCATCTTTTCAGAATACTGCAAAAATTGCTGTTAAGCCACTACAAGATCGGCCGCAACTTTTCACTCATTTTACTTGAGCTCATCCTACTCTTAATCACTATAGAATTATTTCTCGTACTTGTAACCGCGCAAAGTATAAGCCGAACATTTCTTGCTTTAAGTAGATAAACTCATAATACAGATCTTATCTTAAGAAAAGCAGAAGGCACAAGAAGTATCAACAGAGCGATCAGAATTTTCGATCCTATCGGCCAAATATTTATTGTCAGCGTACTTGTTGCGTTTAGGCATGATGACCTATCTTAGGGAGAAAAGAGAACTAAAGAACCCAGCTAAACGCGCACATAGGGGTACTCACCTTTATATTCTTAGAGATAAGAATCTTGAAGAAAGGGAGGTGGTGTTACAGACCTCTGCTAGCTAAAGAGACTAGTAAGGCGGTTACGTCAGGCAGAAGGGCTGTACTTGGAGAGATGTAACTCTTATCAGGAAGGACCTGAACTGAGCCGCTACGTGTCACGAGTCACGTGACTGCAGGTATACGAGAGGGTATATGGTCAGGTATATGGTATACGCCTGTGGTATACGGGATGGTATACAGGATGGTATACAAGAGGCGGATATATAAGGACACTTCTTTATATACTTACTTTTGTTCTTCATGCTCAATAACACTGTCTTTAAGTAACCATATGTTTTGGTAAAGCTTAGTGATAATACTTGTTCATACTTACTTATGGATAGCTGCGCGGCACTATCTGGCCTTACTTCTCTTTTCTTGTTCAGATCAAGTCATCTTTAGATAGTCATCAACCTGACTACCTTTGATTCAGTTCACAAGGTACGTATCGGAAACGGGAGCTAAGCTAACAGGAACAGGGAGAAGCGATCCTAGGGTTTGACAGTTGCCTCGTGAAGAAACAAAGTAAAGAAACAAAGATAAGCTTTAATATATCTTTCACATGTAGTTGCTAGATGAAATTTTAGAATAAAGTCTAATAAGTCAAGAAAATATATGTCTCTGTATCAGAATGAGGTAAGTACATGTATTTATATTACTGACTAAAGTATATTAGGGAATATATCTCTGTCATTATAAGCATAAAACTTATATATATTTATTAATTCTGTTAATAAAATAATCCATGATTTTCTCCTTATAGATTCTTGTTTTGTAATTAACTAAATCATTAATTTCTAAATTAATATATAGTTCTATAAAGTGTTCACACAAGTCATAAAGTAATTATTTATTATAGATATCTTGAAAAGCAAACCAGCACTCATTTATTATATTCCGGAAATCCAAGATTTTCAAGCCATCAGGTAGAGCCCCTTAAGCATACTTCATGGTCAGATAAAATCCAACATCAGGATAATATGAGTCTTGGATTTTTTCAGAGACTTGAGTCAACTATGATCTCCTTTAAAAGATCCGCGGCTTCGTAGAATTCCCCAACTTCAAGAAGCCAATAAACTTGTTCACTGATTTGACCTGTCCAATAATAGAGATCTGATATTTAAGTGCACTATACTGTACCCGTATTATGATCTTCTTAAGTCTTCTACTTACAGTTAGACCAGGATCACGCTATTACATCATGTTTCCGCAAATATAGATACACCAACTTGTTTATCCTGACCCAAGAATGTTTTTTATAGATTAGAATAGTATAATAAATTCAAAGAAGCATATAGATAAAGATAAAGATATTCTAATAAATATATTATATTATTCAGAGAATGGAAAGCAAGCTCTTATAATTCTCTGCTCTAGATAAGAAAAGGATTATTATTACTAGCCAGACAGTAATAAAATTAGTTAATAACCAGGCATTAACAGAGCACAATGATTACAGTGATAATATAAAATTAAACATAATCAAGCTCTATCTCTGACCCGAATTATTATAACAGATATAATATTTTCTTTTTTCCAACTTTCAGATAGTGTGCTTTGCTCGTCTGTGATAAAATATTTAAGTTAATATTAAATACTTTTAATATAAATATACTTCTTATATTTTATAGCATAGCTACAGCTTATCAAGATCATGAATTACAGGAAAGATCAGAATCTTCCAGAGCCTGTCTCATTTACTGGCTTTACTCAGTGAGGATAGTGAAGAAAGCAGATAATTTAAGATAAGAAGAAGACTTTAAGTAAGCAAAAGTTAGTCATCTTATGCTTCTTGGGTCCTCTTATTAACTCACAGTAATTTCTTTGAATCATCAGCTGTTAAATAATCAAAATTATCTTTAATAGTGATAGTATGGCTTGACTAGTCTCCAGTCTATTATATTTATTTTCTTCCACCTTGTAACAAAATATCAAGACAGAATAGCACTATAAATATGGACATATTTATCTGATCTGCATAACCATAAAGACTTAAATTAATTTAAAGATAGTATAAAGAATAAGAAGAATCAGAGCTTGATATCTCTATAATAAGGGGTTTCACGGAATCTCAAACAAATTTGGGTATATATCATACTATTTTATTACTGATTTTAAAGAATGAGACTAGTGTCAAACCCTAGGATCGCTTCTCCCTGTTCCTGTTAGCTTAGCTCCCGTTCTGATACGTACCTTGTGAACTGAATCAAAGATAGTCAGGTTGATGACTATCTAAAGATGACTTGATCTGAACAAGAGAAGAGAAGTAAGGCTAGATAGTGCCGCGCAGCTATCTGTAAGTAAGTACAGACAAGTGTTATCACTAAGCTTTATCAAAACATATGATTACTTAAAGATAGTATTATTAAGCACGAAGAACAGAACTAGCTAAATACATGAGAAAATGTCCTTATATCCTATCCTTCGTCATGGCATCGCCATGATATATTATATTATTAATATATTATATTATAACACTGCTATGTCCTGTCATAGCACTGCTATGTTCTATTATAACACTGCTATATTATATTATGTCAGTGACATATCCGTCAGGATCACGTACTGTATAACTATCCCGGTTTTGTAGATTACTCAGATCAGGATTCTACTTAATAAGAGTCCTCATCTTCCAAACATAGCCTTCTACCTAATGAGTCTGCCTTACTAGTTCGTTCAGCTAGCAAGGATCCATAACACCACTCCCCCTCTTTCAAGGTTTCTTATCCCCAAGGAACATAAATTTGCAGTGCCTCTCTCCTGAGATAAATATCTGATATTATTTTTCAAAACTTTATTCAGATTATTAACCATATCATCTAATTCTTCTGTTTATAAGAAGAGTCTTTACTAATAAATTAAGGATAAAGGTTTCCTTGTGATTTTTCCTTGTGAACACTGCATTCGCCTTCACAAGGTTTATATCAAGTCTAAAAATTCTGATTACTATAATAAGTATATTAAAACAAACAGGGTTTATTATAAAATACCTGATCCTTCCTTCTCTGATACTGAGTAGAAGCGTTTAGTCAAGGCTCAAAATTCCATTGAAAAGAAGAAAGAAGTCATCCTGGTGAAGCTTCTTTAATTATAAAAGCAAAAATAATTATTATAAAAACAAGCTAATGATTTCATAGCCCATAATATAAAGAAAATCAAGGAGCTGGAAGAGCTCGAGAAGCAAGAACAAAGAAAATATAAGATACAAGTAAAACTACGCGATCAGCAAGCTACAATATCTAAGGCTGAGACTAGTACTGTCACAGATGGTGTTAAACTAGCTACTATATCTGAGCTTGATCTTAGTTTATCTTAACTTATTAACTCTCCTTCTTTCTGAGCAAACTTTGACTTGCTTACTAGTAGTACTGTTTCACAAGCTGGTAACAGCCTGTCAAGTTCTTGATAAATTCCCACATGTTTTCTGAGATATCATACTCTACTTATTTTACCAGATATTGTGATCTGCTGCTAATCTTTTTATGATTCAGGATCTTTTTAACTTTATATTTTTCTTTTATATTATTATTAATCTCTATATTTTCTGCAATTCTAGCGTCCTTTAATACAGGTTCCAATAATAAGATATAAAATACTAGATAAATTCTGTTCATTGATTTTAACAATCTTAACTTGTAATTAACCGGTTCCTTCTTGTCTTCGATGATAAATAGTCCTAGCTTGTAATGATTAAGCTTCTGACTTGATTATTTTGTCTTAATATTTCTGCAGAGTAGGAACACTTTCTTCTCTTTTTTTAAGTCAGGTTTTTTTTTATATTTATGATTATAGTACATCTTGCTGTGCAAGTTCATAAACTCAATGTCTTGAAATAACTGTAAATATATGTTTTTTATAAATATAATAATATTCTTAACTATATTAATAACTTACTACTTTTCCAGTGGCGTTTCTAGAAACCTTAGATAATATCTGTAATTAATATAGAATAGTAAGACTTTAATGATTAAATAACTGATATTATTATATGAAAACTATGCCATCAGTAACAAGTTTATTTAATTATTCTATTAATAATTCATGTAGTATTTTAGATATTGCTTAATTATCTGATTAATTCTTTCTATTTACTTATTCATCTGCAGGTGATAAGCTGTTATCATTTATTTTTTAATTCTTATAAGATCTGCGAGTAATCTTTAGAACTTTAAGATAAATAACTTGTCTTGATCTGATATAATGTACTTTAGTATCTTATAATATATAATAATATTTTTTAGAAATAGTTTTACTATCTATATTACTATTATTATTATCTTACTCGGTACAAGATGGATATATTTAATAAGATAATCAGTAATGACTGTGATAGTGTTAAATCCTTCCAATTCCAGTAATAGATTAATAAAGTTAATTATTATCTATTTCTATGGCTATTATAACGCCTCTTATACTTATATTTATCTGTAGGATTAGTATCTTGCAGGCTTATTCCTAATATAAGTCTTATATTATTTAACATAATCATGTATTTTTTATCTAAGGTTCGGAATGTAGTAATTCCTTGTAATTAGTTTAGTTATCTTTTTCACTTTTAAATAATCCTTGAGTAATCTGTTATAATATCTAGCCATAATCTCTGTCCTCATTGCGGTTAGTATAAAGATTAATTTATAAAAATAGGCTAGTCTATTTTTATTAATAGTGATCTTTTTTAGTGAGCCCTTACTTATCTTTTAAAATGTTTTATTATTTTTTATATCTTTAGCTAATTACTTAATTAGATTACTGTCTATTTCTAATATTGCTGCTAGATTAGTCTTATTATAACTGATCAATCTATCTGTGTTTTGCTTCAGGATGGCTAGTTTAATAGCTTTTCTATCTAATTTATAATCTGGTCTACGGCTTAATATATCTATATATCTATTCTCTGCTTCTTTACAGTATATAATTCTGAAATCATATTATAACAGAATCTCAGCCCATTGTGCCTGCCTTCTGGTCAACTTTTTAGTTATTATAAAGTAAGTCAAGTTCTTATGATCTGTCTTTATAATAACAATATACTTTATTTCTTTAAGGTAGATTCTCCACTGCTTAAATACTATTACTATAGCTAGTAATTTCTTATTATAAATATTGTAGTTGAGTTCTGCTTGAACCAACTTCCTTGAGTAAAATATAATTAATCTCAGCTTTCTGTCTTTTCCAGGTTGTGTTATACGCATACCAACAGTATAGTCTAATATATTGGTTTTAATAGTGGTTTCTTTCTCTGGATTGTGCTGTACAAGTACTGATAATATAATAAGTTATTACTTAATATCTTCAAACGTGCTCTGCTGTGGTTCTTTCTACTGGTACTTCTTTAACTTTTTTATAAGCTTGAAGAGTGGTGTTATATAGATAGTATATTCATCTATAAATTATTAATAATAGTTAATTAATCTGACAAACTGCTATAATTCTCTCAGATTCTTAGGTTAAGGCTAATCCTGTATGACTTATACTTTAACTTGCTTAGTATAAATTCTCTTTATGGATATTTAATATTCTAGAAACTCTGTTTTCTATATATAGAATTCATATTTCTTTAGCTTACATCATAATTAATATAGATATAGTTTATATAGAATTAGTCTTATATGTCTTATATGTTCTTTCTCAGTCTTCAAGAAGATTAATATATTATTTAGATAAGTGATTATAAACCTATTAAAATGTTTTTTAAGAACTTTATTAATATATTACTAAAATGATGCTGGTATATTGATAAGCCTAAATAGCATAATCAAGTGCTTAAAGTATTTATATTTTATTCTGAATATGGTTTTCCATTCTTCATCTTCCGTGATATGTATATAGTAATATATATTTATAATATTAAGTTTAATAAACCACTTTATTCCTTATATCTTGTCTTGAATTTCTGAAATCAAAGATAATAGATATTAATCCTTGATTGTGATAGTATTCAGTAGCTGATAATCCATATATAACTATAAACTGCTGTCCTTTTTCAGTATAAATAGGACTTCATATCCTACTAGTGACTTTGAAGGCCTGATATTATCTTTAACTAGCTGATTATTAATGTATTCTTATAGTGCCTGCGATTTCTTTTTAGATATTGGGTAAATCTTTCTATATACTGATAATTTTTTTTCTTTTATAGAAATAATGTGGTCATATTTTCTGTACTGAGGTAATTCAGATTATTCTGGCTATTTAAACAAGTCTTTAAATCTCTTATATTATAGCAGGATCTGTGTATCACTCTTGACTATAGCTAGAAGTTCCCATAAATCTTCTAGTCCCTGGATAGTTATCTCAATCTTTATATTAGAGCTGTTAATACTATATTCTTAATATTTGTCTGTTATTATTGATACTTATTCTAATAATTTTATAAGCTAATCTCTCTATGATGGCTTAGTTGCTGTTATTACTTATATAACTATACTTGAGATGTTATTTTTCTTTAAGTTACCTCCAATGCCTGGCGCGTTAGGCTTTCGTAGCAATCTTAACCTTCTCTTATTAAGTTATTTAATCCTTATTTCAGCTTCTTGCTGAGTAATAGGCCGTACAGATCTAGACTCTATATCTAGTCCTTGCTGGTATTATCTTGGACAATCACAATTCATGAATTAGAGACTCTCAGTCTTCTAATTAATTTATAGATTATGATTCCTGAATCATGAAATCCTTAATATAATATTATATTATCTTAAAGATATTATATTAAAGTCTATATACTTATAGTAACTCTTTACAGTTATAGATATGGTTCCTAACTTAACTATTAATATAAGAGTTTTCAAATTCTCTCTATTTAGTCCTGTAATCAGTTCAGGTTCTTTTTTCTATTGTCTAAGTATCTTAAATTATTACATGAATCGCGGGTTCATAAAGTTTCTGGTTATTCCAGAATCTATCAGTACTTAAGCTAATTAATTTAATATAACTGCTTGAATCTTCAGATATGGTTCTGACTTTATGATTATTAATTACTGTTCTGGCTAGTTAGATTTTAACTACCATGGATATCTTCTTGGAAATCTTGAGCCTTTTATCTTTACTATATAATATATTATATATTAATTATTAAAATATGTTAGTTAATATATTAATTTATGGTAAGGGTGTCTCTGGTATTCTTTACACGCGTAACCAAAGATAGAATATAAATAATGACTTATCTTAGTCTTAACCACTTCCGATATCTTAGGTTAGTAGTTAGTAATGTACTTCTAATCATGGTATGTTGAGCATGTGTTTATATAATATATAAGCTAAGAGAATTTATCATGTCTTTAATAATCTCTACTTTCTTTAAAATAAATATATAGATATGGTTTGTTATACTAAGACTTTATTCCAGTAATATTTATCTTTTAATTAATCTCTAATAGCTGGTAATGATAGTCCGTGTTATCTTATTTATATGTTAAACAAATTTCTAGGTGATAAGGGTATCTCTGTAAATATTGTTTTTAAATTTTATTTTATGATTTTCAATATTTTAAATCTTAATATGGGCAATGCTGTATGATTATCTTAAGCTTTGGACAGAATTATACTGGATTCTCTGAAATCTTTTTCAAGATATAGTCTAATTAATAAGTAATATTCTTTTAATCATTCTTCTAGTTCTTCTTATCCTTGTCTTACTATGATGAACAGAGTTTACTAATTTCTGATAAAGGTTTTTCAAGGATATCAGATATCTTGCTAAGTCTTTTCTTACTGGGTTCAAGGTTTTCAAGTAGTATACTGTACTCTTTATCCAATAGTTTATCTTTATTTTAAACTATATTAAGATAGTTGTTTCTTAAAACTAGCTTATAATTATTATTATTGATCTCTGTGGTCCAAACTAATAGTATAGATAATTATTAATCTTCTTATTAACTAGATAGTACTGTTCACTTATCCAGAATAGCCTGTTATCTTAACTAATCATAGTATATCCTGTTTTCTAATAGTTGATTATACTGAATAGTATATAACTTCTTATTACTTAATATCTGTATTACAGATTCTGTCTAAACTTCATACTGAATAGTAGTAATATTATAGACTTCTCTGTCTTGATCTTGATACATAGTTCTTAATTACTTCTGAGACTGTTACTGTTTCTGATTACAGTTCTTTAACTAGTGACCTGCTTTGCCGCAGCTGAAGTACAAGCAGTCTTATTTATATTGTTTGAATTCCTTCTTGGATACTTGAGTCTGTTAAGTCTGATGCTGTGCTGCATCCAGCTTCATGGGTTTCAGCCTATAGAGATCTTTGTATTCCAAGCTTCTAGGTTGTGCTGACCTTCTGTTATTAGCTCGGTAACCTGGCTGATTATTATATTAAGATATAGACCTGCTGGTTCACTGATCTTCTTATTATTTTATATTAAAGTTATACAACTTATTATCAATCTTAATTACTGCTTTAATTATCTTGGTCAATGTGTCCAGTCATTCTTACTAAATGATCTTCTCTTGGATCTCTATCTTGAGTCCTTCTTTAAATCATAAGATATAAGTATTATTATTCTAGTCCAGGTAATTAATGACTTACTAAAACTCTGAAATATATATAGATATCAATCTAGTTTACTTAAGTTATTATAACTTTTACTTAGTGTTCTATGCTGCATTAATATCTTCAAACATTTATTCAAGATGTTGTTTAAATCTAGTATAACTAGTGAAAAGTTGCTTTATATTATTATTCTAATTACTTACTAACTTTTCTTATTATTTGCAGATATATGGTTTAAACTAATTAAATATTACTCTGGTAAGGTGAGTAAATGTAAAAAAAATCTTGTTCTTCTTATTTCTAAATCTTTCTTTATTTATGTTAAGATACAGATCTAACTGAGTCAAGAAAGCTCTAAGCTGCGCTTGTTTGCCGTTAAATAGCTCAGATAATCGGATCTTAACAGATTTGACTGATAAGCGACCTTCGAGTAACTGGTTCTATTGTTTTAAGACAGTGATACTTTCTTATAACTGATTAATCATATCTATTAGTTCCTTGGTTGTCGGGCCCTGCTGCTGAGGCGCACGCGATGTGTTCAATATAGTTAATATAATAACTAGTTATTACTAGGTAATACTCGTACTGACTGGTACTCAATGTATCAAATCCTAGGATTGCTTTTCTCTGTTCCTGTTAGCTTAGCTCCCGTTCCGATACGTATCTTATGAACTGAATCAAAGATAGTCAGATTAATGACTATCTAAAGATGACTTGATCTAAATAAGAGAAGAGAAGTAAGGCCAGATAGTGCCGCGCAGCTATCTGTAAGTAAGTATGGATGAGTATTATTACTAAGCTTTATCAAAATATATAGTTACTTAAAGATAGTATTATTGAGCACGAAGAACAGAACTAGCTAAGTACATGAGAGAGTGTCCTTATATCCTATCCTTTGTCATGGCATTGCCATGATATGTTATGTTGCTGATATGTTATATTGTAGCGCCGCCATGTCCTGTCGTAGCACTGCCATGTTCTGTCGTAGCGCTGCCATGTTATATCGTGTCGGTGACATGTCCGTCGGGGTCACGTGCTGTGTAACCGTCCTGGTTTTGTAGGTTACTCAGATCGGGATTCTACTCGATAAGAGTCCTCGTCTTCCGGACGTAGCCTTCTGCCTAACGAGTCCGCCTTACTAGTTCGTTCAGCTAGCAGGGGTCCGTAACAACTAGATTGCTTACAAGCTACCCTAGCCTTGGACCTAAAAATCTATATTATAGGCAAACCGAGCATGTATTAAGGCCATACACTCGAGTTATACCGAGTTCCGGCTTCTCAGTAACTTATTACTACTGCTATAAGATTTTTACTTAAGTCAAATAATCACTTACTGCTAGGCTATGACCAGTGTGTCTATATCCCGCCCTTAGATAAATCAAGTAAAAGCATGGACAAGCAAGAATCTAGCTCATCTAATCAGAGAAATCAAAAGGTTCTGACATGTTCTGCAGGTTTAAGTATTCTAATTACTGGAATAAATAACTATCACATCCAAGTGCATAGACTAGTAATAAAGGTGGCTATTAATCATATCTTAATAGAAGTAGCATCTCAGTATAAGAATTGAAGTTTAAGGGCAAGTTATTGACGGTAAAATACTACTATCAGCTCTATTTATAGGGCCTGGAAAAGCTTACGGTCCTAACAAGTCATACTAAAACCAGGTGAACTTCAGCCTCAAGTTAATGTTAAAAAGAATTGATTCGTAGCCGAGCATTATATATGAGGTATGATTAAGCCTCAAACAGATATTATCAAAGAAAATGAGCCAGGAACGCGTAACTAGAGCAATTTAAAATAACTAAGAATAATAATTTCTATCTTGTCCGCCTTGAACAGTCCAGAAGTTCAAGATCATATATCAATACAGTATTGTAAAACAATATTAACCTCAGTTTCAAGAGTCTTAGAATATTTAACCATGTTAAATCACAGTGGACAGACTATCATGAGTTTTTAGGTAATTAAGATAGGATATCTTCATAATCTCTTTGGCGGAATCCAAGCCATAGGTATTAAAAAGAGGATCACTGTTTTTAAGTTAGTTTCTAACCAGCTTGAATAAATAATTATTCTGTTTATAGTACTTTACAAGCCTCTTGATATGTCCGAGACAGAGCCAGACATTAAAATAGGTTGTATTACTTATAATCCTATCTTTTATCTCAATTATAAGAGTTTAAAGATATGAATAGAGATACCACTACTTATAAATCCGGAATTCTTTAACAATATTCTCTAGCATAAGTAAAAATATAGGCTCCCGTATATTATATGAATAAATCTGGGTATAATAATAGACTGATAAAGCTATATATATATTTAAGATAATCCTGCATGTCCTCAAGCTTTACTCATAGAGAGATAGATAAATACAAGTATGACTTAATCAGGCTTTATTATTTAATATTATTAAGATATTTCCCGTGATTTCTTGTAACTAACTGAAAGTTTTCCAAGTAATAAGAATAGCTGAAGCCTTAGAATAATAATATATATTGGATTACAAAAATAAGAGTTTAGATGATCTCAGGATTAATATAAGATTCCAGTCCCTTATAGCATTTCTGTCTGAAACTTATAGATTAGTCAGTCTTATATATATTCTAATCTTAGCTTTATAAATGTAATGCCCATGTACTTCTAAGCCAGCATGTTCTTTTATCAAAGCCTTATTCTAATAATATATTAATATCTAGACTTGGCAACTTCATATTAATCTGTGAAACGAGAGGATCCTGTTTAACTTGATTTGGATGCTGCTGCAAGATCTTACAAGGAAGAACTTTCATTTATTGGGCCTGCTCGATCGTATGATGCTGCCAGGTTTAGCAGTGGACAGAAGTGGACAGAAGCGGCAGAAGTGGACAGAAGTGGACAGAAGTGGACAGAAGCAGCAGGAGTGGACAGAAGTGGACAGAAGTGGACAGAAGCGGCAGAAGTGGACAGAAGTGGACAGAAGCGGCAGAAGTGGACAGAAGTGGACAGAAGTGGACAGAAGTGGACAGAAGTGGACAGAAGTGGACAGAAGTGGACAGAAGTGGACAGAAGTGGACAGAAGTGGACAGAAGTGGACAGAAGTGGACAGAAGTGGACAGAAGTGGACAGAAGTGGACAGAAGTGGACAGAAGTGGACAGAAGTGGACAGAAGTGGACAGAAGTGGACAGAAGTGGACAGAAGTGGACAGAAGTGGACAGAAGTGGACAGAAGTGGACAGAAGTGGACAGAAGTGGACAGAAGTGGACAGAAGTGGAGAGTGGACAGAAGTGGACAGAAGTGGACAGAAGCAGAGATGTGCACAGAAGTGGACAGGAGTAGACAGAAGTAGACAGAAGTAGACAGAAGTGGACAGACTAATTAGATAGAACCGGATAGGTGGTACAGATCAGGGTACTACAGAGTACTTTACAGTGATTTAGCTAGAAAGCTGATCATAATAATCAGAAATTTTAATAACTGTGATTTAATTCAGTCCTGCTAATATATGGTTGGGGTCCGCTGGTATGCTCTCATATAACTTATCTGGTTACTTAAACTAAGCTCAGATAGTTTCATGATTCCTTTAATAATAGAAATAGTCTGACCTGACTTCCAGGCTCATTTCCTAATCAGATTCTCCTTATTTCTTTTATAAAAAATAAAATATACAATCATTCTTATTTGTCCTAGATTGCAGAAATTACTTATTTATCTATTAAGTTATCTGAAAGCTTGGAGTGAAGATATAGCGTCTAATAATATTAAAGATAATAGGATAGAGAATACTTATTTAAATAACAGGCATATTCAGTCTTATGGTAAATATACTTATAGAACATGCAATCTTAATCATTAGATACAGGCAGAAGTAATCCAGTCATGATATAGCTAAGTATTACCGGCAATAAGATGTTAGTAAGGTTAGACTATTTTTACACTATCTAATCTTATACTAAATTCTTCTCATCTATAAATTTGGAGACTTTAATATGATACTGAACTATTATCTTCATAATATAAGTCTCTTTTAACTTGTTTAACTATTATAAACTCTACTGATTATCCGTCTTCCAGTCTTGCATCAGAGATGCACCTATATTTTATCAAGTTATGATAATTTAAAGTATAGTTATCTTATTAAAGCTAGTATTATTAATCAAGCATGTCAGATATGTCAGGGCTAGTTATGAAGGATTTATTAATATATCTAAACAAGCTATCTTTACTATAGAAAGTCTAACGATCTTTAGCACACAGCTTGGAAGAATGAATTCTCTGATCCAGCTATCTTTGAGAAATATATTATACACTTCTTTAATAATATTAATACTAAGAACCTCAAGCGAAATCTTTACTGCTTGAACTATGATAAAATCCGGTTCAAAAATAAAAAAGGAACCATATATATTATATAAGAGAGTGGTGAAATAATCCTTCCTGCCAAAATTAGGGTGCTTATAAAGGATGGAAAATCATGAATCATAAAAAGACTATAACTGTCTAGATACTATTTAGAGGAGTAGACTGTGTATATAGATTATTTATTAGACTTAAACTTATATAAAATCTAACACACAATTTAATCTGTCCATGATAAGGTTGTACTTACCATATTTATATTGTAATACAGTCTGTGATATCTATTAAAAATTGATTTTTTTTTATTATCTTAATTTATTATTATTTATATCTTTACATATATCTATACTGAAAATTGATTATATTACTGCGACAGTTGCTTCTCATAAAGTAAAATATACTAAATCTGATATTAATTAAAGTTAATTATAGTAACGATCTTAAGTAAGCTTCCTCACCAATTTTCCTTGATATTATATCTAGATGATCTGAGTCTAGAGTAATATCCAAAGAGCTCTTTTGGGAAATATTAAGAGCGCATACAGAGAGTATAGATGCTATTTTTTAAGTCAAGTTTGGAAATAGAACATCAGTAAGCTTTAATACTCATTCTACTTTAACATGAATTATTAAATCTTTATAATTTTTATTAAGAATATTTGTCTAGACACTTTCAGTGGTCTCCAAAAGTGGATTCTTAGCCTTGGCTTGGACTTGATTAAGAGAGTGCTTAATTATATTAAATATAGTATTACTAAAGGCACTGTATACTGCAGTAAGGTTGTTAAGCTATAATAAATAGTATTTATTTTTATCAGTATCAGTAAGTGGTGGAGTGAGATAGAAGATAGCATTCAATAATTTCTTGAATATTAAAGTTTTCTCAAGGCCATGCTTCCGAGTGATATCTAGAAAGATAGGCAAGGCCTTGTTGCATGAAAAAAGAGTTTCTTGCTTGGTATACTTGCTCTTGAATTTTGAGATGTTAAATAACAGGCAGACTCGTGATATAATAACAAGAATGAAAGGGACAAAAACTTGAGAATTAATCTTAAAAATATTTAGATAGATATTTTAAGTCTTTTTTTATCAGTGTTGTTGCACGTAGTGACTGTTCTAATATCTGTTATTATTCTTTGGTTTTTCCGTGAAATTAGTCATACAGGCAATGAATAGGTACTCCTCTAAGAGTAAGAGTAAGCTATTGGGTATTGTTTAGCAGACATTAATCTGTTACCATTTTTGGTAAAGAAGCTCAAGAAAATTGGACCTTATAGTTATCATCAAGTGGGCTGGTGAGCAGAAAGATGGAACCTGTCAAATGAAGTGGACAGAAGTGGACAGGCTGGACAGAAGTAGACAGATTGGACAGAAGTGGACAGATTGGACAGAAGTGGACAGATTAGACAGAAGTGGACAGATTGGACAGAAGTGGACAGTGAGATGGCTGTTCAAACATGAAAAAAGCCTCACATTGGTGCTAACTACTCTACAACTTTAAGCGTAAGGAGAAAAAAAGAAAACAGGAAGTGTTGTGGGCGCTCGCTTGAAGAAAATAACAGTAAAGCAAACAAAACAAACGTAGTTATATAATCCTGAACAAGGCTGCCGTCACAGACAGACTGGACAGAAGTGGACAGACTGGACAGAAGTGGAAGTGAGGTGAAGTGAGGTGAAGTGATCTTCATTTACTGAGAGACATTTTAGGCATTAACCTAAATACTTGGCAACAGCTAATCAGGAAGTATCTAAATATATAATACTTTCCAGTATATAATATTCTATTCCAACTGCATTACCAGAGATATGAGATAAAGTATTATCATCATCTTAATATAGATACTTAATCAGTCACTGCATCTAGTCAGACATCAGTTTTATATACAGCACCAACTCTTCCAAAATGTTCTGATTGTTGGGCCATGAATTAAGACATTGCCACAGTCGGCTTGATTTTAAGAGTATAGTACCGTCATGGGGTAGCCAAAGTGACCTTATACTAAACAGGTTATCTTTACTAGGTAAAGGGGCTTGCAAGACGGCTACTTATAAAGTATATTATTACTGGGCTTGCTCCTGCTTAGAAGATATGAATTCCTGGAGCCATTATTTAACATCCTATTCAAGACTATAATTTGATATGTAAAGGATACAGGCCGACAGACCATGATGGGCTTGCATGAAAGGGTATCAAATTCCATCTCTGCTCATGCTATCCTGATGGGAGCTCTAGCTATAGTATTCCAGCTCAGCATGTATGTACGATCGCTGTTTAATATACGTGTAAATTCAAAACTCTAGTAGTACATAGATGGTTAATGCATTGTAGTAGATAATCTGCCATCATGCATGGTAGGCCGTGCTGTTTGTAATGCTACGGGCTAGAGAAGTATGACCATTATTTTAAGCTGTATTAAATCCTATTAAAACATTGCGAAGCTGTAATTCGCGTTTTCAGCTTATTGTATGGATGATTGGAGAACACCATCAGGTCTGCTGCGTTTTGCGATTTTAGAGAAATCCTATTAGTAGTGAACGAGTCCCAGCTTGTCAATTTGTTCCTTTACAGAATATGTTATACCTTAACGTTAACGTATCCGGTAAGCGAGCGCCGCACGTAAGCGAGCGCCGCACCTCTACCCGATTTTTATATATAGGTGAAATTCTAGGGCCATTATCAACAAAATAATTGCATTTCTATCTAAAAAGTAATTAGGAACTCGATTAGGACATTGTAATCGCCTATGTCCTAAAATATGACAATCACTGCAGCGCGGGGGCGCTCGTACGCGTGGCCTATCTGCAGGAAGTGCAGGATCTAGGAGAAGCGTATTTTGAGCTTCATTAACCTCATTCTCACGCTGGAACTGCTCTAGGCCTTCCTGAATAGCTGGCCCCTCTGTAAGAGCTAGCTGCCTAGTAGAGCGTTTCCTTTTTCGAAGCTTCTTTGCATTAGAAGCGCATAATTCATGGATTTCTTCGCGTGCAAGAATAAGCTCATTAAGATGTAATTCATGGCCTTTAATAAGCTTATCAAACCGCGCCTCTAGTGAAGATGAAGGACTCTGCGTACGCGCTCTAAGTAGCTGCTTCACAGTAGATGCCTGCTTTTCAAGCTGCCTAGTTATATAAGGTGTTTTTGGAACTGTATTGGTTAATCAACTGCCTGGTGGCGTAGGGATCTTTAGCTGAATATTCAGCTAACTGAGTACCCTGTCTAGATTAAATGGAACTAGGCCAGCACCTGCGAAGCTATTCTGAATAGTATCTATTTAAAAAGCATGTTTGTGAGCTTGTGAAAAGGCCTCTAGAAAATCAAGCTTGTTAATATAGTTGATTTCTAAGCATGCCTGCTTCTCTACTAAGCTGCCGTGCACCCGCTTTAAAGGCGAGAAGTAGCCAACATCTAGAGGCTGTAATAGATATGATGAATATACAGACATGTAGATAGGAATAATATTATTCTCACTATATATCTGGTCGAATTAAAGTATAAGATGGCTGCTATGGCTGTCTAGAATTAGAAGACAATATCCCCCAGTTATACAACTAATAGTAGCAGAAATAAAGAGGTTTTGAAGCCAGCGAAGGCCTATCTCGTCCGTAGTCCATCCATTAGGACTAACCTCAATCCTGCTATCGCGTGAAAGTTTGATATCTTGATACTAACTCTCTATATGGACCTTTCCTTTAAAGATCACATATGGAAAAAGCGCCCAACTGGTAAAGTTAATATACTCAATTAAAGTAATCTATTCTCAATTATCTGATTATACAAGAGAGGCCTTTCCGTAGTAATCAGCTTTAGTAACTACTTGAGCAGTAGCTACTAAGCCCATAGTGAAGCTAGTTTCATCAAAATTATAGATATCTTCTTGTGTAATCCTGTGTTACATTATAGTGATTTGTACGCGATCAAACCACTCCTTAATAACTTTAAGGTCTTCGCATTTAGCGCGCTGATAATCATAACATCGAGTATAGCAAGTTTTTAAGCGATCTTATCATTTAATAAAGTTGTATACCTATTTCTCCCTGACTGATTAGATTGGTGTAGTACCACGCTGAGCGAGTAGAATATTGGCCATTTCTCATATATGAGAGGGTTAGGGAGGCGCTTCACGTCGATCTAGCGATAGAATCCATTATACGAGCGATTCCTCTTCATTTTGAGTTATTTTATGATTATTGGCGCGTATTTCTATACATATAGTAATACCATGAAGTCGCCTGCAGATAGTTCTCTCAGCAACATTATAAACACGAGCTGCTTCACGAATACTGCAAATTTCTGAATTTTTTACAGCAGAGACTGCTAGTAGGACTCTTCCTTCCTTTTCGATTAAATCTCTTGGATTTTGACGCGCTTTTGGAGGCATGGTTAGTGGTTGAAATGAGCGAGGTGTTTGACCGCGATCAAAATTTAGGAGGTGCGGCGCTCGCTTACGTGCGGCGCTCGCTTACCGGATACGTTAGTTAGTCTCTATCATTAGTCATCCCTTCTCGAGCAAGCATGGAACACACGGACCAGACGCAGACCTTGTCCATGGGGACACAGATTATCACCAGGAAACTCGCCTTCCATACAATGGAACAGCTAGGCTACCTTTATGTTAGTGATAGAATGCCATCAGACAAGGACACTGTAAGAGTTGAGAGGGTTTTCCAGGAGAGCAAAAAGTATATTACAGCTGGTTTTAACTACTGTAAAGGAGGGAATGAGTCCAGAACATTTCTGAAGTCAGATAGTGAAGTACATATCCTGATACCTGATTCGCGGGCTTTATTGAAAAAGTAGTGGTTTTACAGTATTCTTAAAAACAAACTGAAATTGGATTTCAATGATATAAAGCAGCAGGGACCTGTAATTATCAAATTTAAGGATAATATTAAGATTAAACAGTTCATGAGAGCCCATTTATTATGTAATACTGTCTCTGTCTTCCGCCCCCTGAGAAATCCCATGTGCTGGAATAATGGGTTGTTCAAGCTTTTTACATATTCTCATCATCAAATAAACAAGAAATTTGAGCGAAGCTTGAATAAGGATGTGCATAAGATTATCGTGAGTCTAGAGGAGTGTTTGTTTATAGACGGTGGTCTGTATATCAGACTGTCTCTAAAGAAAGGCATGCAGATAGTCTGGCAGGGATTCTCAAAATATCCTATACTAGCTGATATTGAGAATAACAAGGGACTCCCTTTTATAAAGATATAGTTTTTTTGTTGAATAATAGTTACTGGGCTTGTCAGTTATCGGAGGAATATGTAAAGAACGGGATGGCTTAATATGATTCTTGATATCAGCAAATTATATGTATTATAAATGATTGTTAGAGCTTCCAAACCTGTATTTTCCTTATACAGGATGATATGGTCTGAATAGCACGGAAATATAGTCATTTAAATACATAAGCTGGAAAAGATGTCTGTGTTTAGTAGATGTTTGATTTTATCATCTAGAAGTTGTCAAACCCTAGGATCGCTTCTCCCTGTTCCTGTTAGCTTAGCTTCTATTCCGAGTCGTACCTTTGAACTGAATCAAGGTAAGTCAGATCGATGACTATCTAAGGAGAACTGGTCCTGAACAGAAGAAGAGAAGTAAGGCCAGATAGTGCCGCGCAGCTATCCGTAAGTAAGTGCGGACGAGTGTTATTGCTAAGCTTTACCAAAACATATGGTTACTTAAAGATAATGTTATTGAGCACGAAGAACAGAACTAGCTAAGTACATGAAAGAGTGTCCTTATATCCTATCCTTCGTATACCATTTCGTATACCATTCAGGGTAGACCGAGGGTCGGTCTAATCACGTTCCTGGATCCCGTATACCATATCGTATATCCTCGATGGTAGATCTGATGGTAGATGGTCACGTGACACAGCGCTGCCTCGGACGTTACTCCGACCGGGATTCTACTCAATAAGAGTTGCTGGTTGCCCGAGTCCTGCCTGGTCATCGCTTTCTGCCTGACGAGTCCGCTCCTGCTAGTAACCTGGCTAGCAGGGGTCTGTAACAGAAGTGCCGGCATTTTCAAGAATAAAGTACTTGCTGGACTCATCTCTTTTTTAATGTAAATATACTTGGTCTTTGCCTGTACCATTCATTTCTGACTTGAACAGTTAAATATAGAAAACTTTCAGACACCTTCACCTCGAGCCTGTTCAAGATCTTTGAGTATGACGGTCTGGCCAATTTTTAGAAAGTATTATAGCTCTAACTGATCGTCTCTCACTATTCTGTCATCATATCTGATAAGTCATGGATTTGTAACCAATATTTGGTTAAGTGTGCCCATGAGAAAGGGTAAGAAGAGGGACAGGTACAGCAGTAAATGCTGAGAAAAAGAGAGATAAGGAAGTAGAAAACTAGAACTGTTACTGTCTTATATAGAGTACCAGCATTCACTTCTATAATTGGTGTCTATTATGCGGAGGATTTACTATCAATTTTATTAGCTTTAGTCCCTTACTGTCCTTAACTAAGTAAGGTTCTCTTACACATACCCTTGAGCCAGGGATGTGGGCTGAGTAGTGGAGAAATGTAATTACTCTAATAATAGGTCACGAAGTATATGAGAGGTGCTTGTTGAAAATGGCACTAGGATCAGTATCATCCTACCTAATCTATAAAGAGTCAAGCATTGTCAGATCAATGAAGCTGAGCAAGAAGACAGGCTCGCCTGTAGACCCTAATAGGTCACTCTAAGCCTTATACATGTTTTTTTATAAATCTTTACTTACAGTCCCAGTAGTAAAATTCACCTTCATTCAGTGACTCTATCCAGCCTTAGTAGACTGTGAGAACACACCAATATAAAGCGCACTGATCATACTAAGCTGGAAACTATTAAACATATCCTCCAACCCAAAATTACACTTTCCAGCCATATAGTTAGATATTAGGCCCCTGTCTTGAATATACCTGGAGTTTCAGGCTTCATAGCCGAATGCTGTATTCATCATATACACAGCTTCCATGGCATGATTCAATCCTCTAATTAGTTAGGAGCCTGTCAGGAGTTGTTAAAGACACTGTGTTTATTAGGGAGGAATAATACAGGATTTCATATTTGTATATGGACACGCTGAGGCTCACCTGACCACTATTCATTCAAATTATATTAATATTCCTGGGCGGAAAGTTAATTCGGTGCCTAGCTGTTAATAAAATAATAAGTAATCTAAGTTACTGCAGGGGACCCTCTTCATAAGGCTTACAGACAATATAGTACCTGATACTGGCCTATTTTCAGTATTATAAACAGATAATATTCTGTTAACCCAGATTTTAAAGAAAAAATAGAGATTATTAAGATATTTGGAACCGAGGGCAAGATCTGCCACTAATACCGCGTCGGTAAATTAAATTGAAAGTCTGTAATGGTTGCAGTAAAGGGCACTAGCTAGGCTAGTTATCTTCAGACTTTTGCTCTATGCTTACATGTCTCCATTCCAGATCTTGATTCTCTAATATTCAGGTAGATACATGCTCGTATATTTCATTGTAATTAGAAAGTAGAGCTGTTATGAATTTTGATCTGAAGATAGAGTCTTGCCACTTCTCCTCTTCATGATTTATCGTGATCTTCAGTCCTTCTAAGGCTCAGCCTTTTGTATCACTATATTTTAGCATACAGCTCCTATCTCGATAGACAAGGAATGATATCTTGCTGTGGTCCAAGCCTCTTTTATAGCTTGCTCAGTGTCCACTCAGTTCTCATATATATATAGATCATATTGTGCTTAAATAGGCTTAACATTTTCATTTTTGTATGCTAAAAGCTCAGACATCATTACTTCTGCTTGCTTATCTTATCTAAAAAAGCTACAGATACAGTCTAATAACAGGAACAGGTATAAATTTCTACATATCTAATTTATCAAATATATTATTTCTAGTTACTAGTGATAAGCATTACAGCAATGATAACATGCCCTTATAAAGCCCGAGGAAATATAGCTCGGTATGCTTATACCCGGTTACCCAAAACCAAATTTAGTAAAATCAATATAATCTAAATAAATAACCATATCCTGTAGGCCTACGGAATCTTCAGCCAACCATAAGTGAGGTTAGTCTGATTATATAAAAGAAAATTGATCTAATATCTTTAATAGCGTGTATAGTTATCTATTCCATTCACCATACACAGCACAGTAGTATTTCCTGTAGCAAGCAATAGAATATGACTATATAATACTGACTACACGAGTTTACTTACAAAGCTAATGGGTTTGATCTAGTTAAACTTGCCTGTAACAGTTGCGATGATACTTGGAGAACATAGCTAGCCTCAAACCTCAAAGGCTTCTTGCAATTTTCCTGGCCTTAAAAATAGGAAAACAGGCTAGAAACTTGAAAAACTGTTCTGAAGTTGATGGGCTGATTAAGCCGTATTTATGTATCAATATTCCATTGATATCTTAAGTTGACTGCTGAGAAGCAGGCAGCTAGTTACTTGTAGTCGTACCAAGACCTTACCTATTTTGGTTTAGCCGGAAACATGTTACTAATAAGAACTCAAAGTCATTACACTAACTATAGCAACAACATATACTATCAACAAACTGTCAAACCCTAGGATCGCTTCTCCCTGTTCCTGTTAGCTTAGCTCCCGTTCCGATACGTACCTTGTGAACTGAATCAAAGATAGTCAGGTTAATGACTATCTAAAGATGACTTGATCTGAACAAGAAAAGAGAAGTAAGGCCAGATAGTGCCGCGCAGCTATCCGTAAGTAAGTGCAGACAAGTATTGTTGTTAAGCTCTACCAAACGTATGGTTACTTAAAGACAGTATTATTGAGTATAAAGAACAGAACTAGCTAAATATATGAAAGAGTGTCCTTATATCCTATCCTTCATCATGGTGTTACCATGATATATCATGTCACTGGTATGTCCTGTCATAGCACCACCATGTTCTGTTATAGTACTGCTATATCTTATTATATTGATGATATGTCCATTGTGGTCATGTGTTATGTAACCATCCCAGTTTATAGGTTACTCAGATTAGGATTCTACTTGATAAGAGCCCTCACCTTCCGGACGTAGCCTTCTACCTAATGAGTCTGTCTTATTAGTTTATTCAGCTAGCAGGGGTCCGTAACACCACTTCCCCTCTTTCAAGGTTTCTTATTCCCAAGGAACATAAATCTGCAGTGCCTCTTTCCTGAGATAAGTATCTGGTATCATTTCCCAAAACTTTATTTAGATTGTTAATCATATTGTCTAGTTCTTCTGTTTATAAGAAGAGTCTTTACTGATAGATTAAGAATAAAGATTTCCTTATGGTTTTTCCTTATAAGCGCTGTATTCGCCTTCACAAGGTTTATATTAAATCTAAAAATTCTGATCACTGTAATAAATATGTTAAAACAAATAGTATTTATTATAAAATATCTGATTCTTCCTTCTCTAACACTGAGTAGAAGTGTTTAATTAAGGCTCAAAATTCTATTAAAGAAGAGGAAGAAATCATCCTGGCAAAACTTCTTCGGCTGTAGAAATAAAAACAGTTATTATAAAAATAAGCTGGTGATTTTATAGCTCGTGATATAAAGAAGATTAAGGAGCTGGAAGAGCTTAAGAAGTAAGAATAAAAGAAATATAAGGCGCAAGCGAGACTGTGCGATTAACAAGCTATAATATTTAAGACTGAGACTAGTATTATCATAGGTAGTGTTAAACTAGCCGTTATATCTGAGCTTGATCTTAGTTTATCCTAACTTATTGGCTCTCCTTCTTTCTAGACAAACTTTAACTTGTTTACTAGTAGTACTGTTTTACAAGCTAGTAACAGTCTATCAAGTTCTTGATAAGTTCCCACATGTTCTCTGAGATATTATATTCTTCCTATTTTACTAGATACTTTGATTTACTGCTAATCTTCTTATAATCCAGGATCTTTTTAACTTTATATTCTTTCTTTATATTATTGTCAATCTCCATATTTTCTGCAATTCTAGCATTCTTTAGTGCGGGTTCCAACAATAAGATATAAAACACTAGATGAATTCTGTTCATCGATTTTGGTAACCTCAATTTGTAATTAACCAATCTTTTCTTGTCTTTAATAATAAATAGTCCTAACTTGTAATGATCAAGCTTCTGACTTGGTTGTTTTATCTTGATATTTCTGTAAAGTAGAAACATCTTTTTTCTTCTTTTAAAATCAGGTTTCCTCCCGTGTTTATGATTGTAGTATATCTTACTGTACAAGTTCATGAACTTAATATCTTAGAATAACTGTAGATATATGTTTCCCGTGAATATAATAATATTCTCAGCTATATTAGTAACTTGCTATCTTTCTAATAGTATTTCTAGAAACCTCAGGTAATATCCATAGTTAGTATAGAATAATAAGACTCTAATAGTTAAGTAACTAGTATTATTATATAAGAATTATACTATTAATAACAGATTTACTTAATCATCTTGCTAGTAATTTATATAATATCTCAGATATTGTTTAATTATCTGGTTAACTTTTTTTATTTGTCCATTCATCTGCGGGTAGTAAGCCATTATTATTTATTCTTCTATTTTTATAAGATTTGTAAATAATCTTTAGAACTTCAAGATAAATAACTTATCTTAGTCTGATATGATGTACTTTGGCATTCTATAATATATAATAATATTTTCTAGAAACAGTTCTACTATCTATATTACTGTTATTGTTATCTTACTTAGTATAAGATAGATATATTTAATAAGATGATCGGTAATGACCGTGATAATATTAAATCTTTCTGATTCTGGTAGTGAATTAATAAAGTTAATTATTATTTATTTTTATAGCTGTTGTGGCGCTTCCTGTACTTGTATTTATCCATAGAGTTAATGTCTTGTAGACTTGTTCTTAATATAAGTCTTATATTATCTAATATAATTACATACTTTTTATCTGAGATTCAGAATATAGTAATTCCTTGTAATTAGTTCAGTTATCTTTTCCATTTCTAAATAATCCTCAAGTAGTCTGTCATAATATCTAGCCATAATCTCTATCCTTATTGTAGTTAATACAAAGATTAATCTATGAAAATAGACTAGTCCATTTTTGTGAATGATGATTTTATTTGATAAGTCCTTACTTATTTTCTGGAATGTTTTATCATTTTTCATGCCTTTAGCTAATTATTTGATTAGATTACTACTTATTTCTAACATTGCTGCTAGGTTGGTCTTATTATAGCTGATCAACTCATCCGTATTTTGCTTCAGGATGGCCGGTTTAATAGCTTTTCTATTTAATTTATAGTTTAGCTTACAGCTCAGTATATCTGTGTGTCTATTTTCTGCTCTCTTATAGTGTATGATTCTGAAGTTATATTATGACAGAATCTCAGCCCATCGTGCCTGCCTTCTGGTTAACTCTTTGATTATTGTGAAGTAGGTCAAGTTCTTATGGTCTGTCTTTATAATAACAGTGTGCTTTGCCTCTTTAAGATAGACTCTTTATTGCTTGAACACTACTACTATAATTAGTAATTTTTTATTATGAATGTTGTAGTTGAGTTCTGCTTGAACCAACTTTCTTAAGTAAAATATAATCAGTCTCAGCTTTCTATCTTCTCCAGGTTGTGTTATACACATACCAACGGTGTAGTCTGATATGTCAGTTTTAATGATTATTTCTTTCTCTGGATCATGCTGTACAAGTACTAGTAATGTAGTAAATCACTACTTAATATCTTCAAACATATTCTGCTGTGGTTTTTTCTACTGATACTTCTTTAACTTCTTTATAAGCTTGAAGAGTAGTATTATGTAGATAGTGTATCTATCTATAAATTATTAATAGTAGTTAACTAATCTGATGAACTGCTGTAGTTCTTTCAGATTCCTAGATTAAGGCTAATCCTGTATGACTTGTACTTTAGCTTGCTCAGTATAGATTCTCTCTGTGGATATTCAGTGTTCCAGGAACTCTGTTTTTTGTATATAGAATTTACACTTCTTTGGCTTGTATTATAACTGATATAGATATAGTTTATATAGAACTAGTCTTATATGTCTTATATGTTCTTCCTCAGTCTTTGAGAAGATTAATATATTGTCTAGATAAGTAATTATAAATCTGTCAAGATATTCTCTAAGAACTTTGTTAATATATTACTGAAATGATGCTGATGTGTTGGTAAGCCTAAATAGTATAATCAAGTATTTAAAGTATCTATACTTTATTTTAAATACAGTCTTCCATTCTTTACCTTCTATAATATATATATGATAATATACATCCGTAATATTAAGTTTGGTAAATCACTTTGTTTCTTATATTTTATCTTAGATTTCCGAAATCAAAGATAATAAGTGTTAATCCTTGATTGTAATAACATTTAGTAGCTGATAATCCATGTATAGTTGTAAATTGTTGTCCTTTTTTAGTATAAATAGGACTCTATATTCTGTTAATGACTTCGAAGGCCTGATATTGCCTTTAACCAGCTAATTATTAATATATTCTTGTAGTGCCTGTGATTCCTTTTTAGATATTAGATAAATCTTTCTATATATTAATAACTTTTCTTTCTCTATAAAAATAATATGGTTATACTTTCCGTGCTAAGATAATTCAGATTGCTCTAGTTACTTGAATAAGTCCTTAAATCTCTTATACTGTGGTAGAATCTGCGCATCACTCTTGACCGCAGCTAGAAGTTTCCATAAATCTTCTAGTCTCTAGACAGTTATCTTAATCTCTATATTGGAGCTGTTAATACTGTACTCGCAGTACTTTTCTATTATTATTAGTACTTATCCTGATAATTCCATAAGCCAATCTCTCTGTGATGGCTTAGTTGCTGCTATTACTTATATAACTATATTTAAGATGCTATTTTCCTCTAAGTTACCTCTGATACCTAGCATGTTAAGCTTTTGTAACAATCTCAACCTCCTCTTATTAAATTGTTTAGTTCTTACTTCAGCTTCTTGCTGAGTAGCAGGCTGTACAGATCTAGACTCTATATCTGGTCTTTGCTGGTATTATCTTGGGCAATCATAATTCATGAATTAGAGACTCTCAGTCTTTTAATCAATCTATAAATTATGATTTCTGAGTTATAGAATTTCTAATATAATATCATACTGTCTTAAAGATGTCATGTCAAAGTCTATGTGCTTATAATAATTCTTTACAGTTATAAATACAGTTTCTGACTTAATTATTAATATAAGAGTTTCTAAATTCTCTCTATTTAGTTCTGTAATTAGTTTAGGTTCTTTTTTCTATTATCTGAGTATCCCAAGCTGTTATATGAATTGTGGGTGCATGAAGTTCCCGGTCACTCCAGAGTCTACCAGTACTTGAGTTAGTTAATCTAATATAACTGCTTAGATCTTCAGATATGGTCCTAATTCTGTGGCTACTAATTACTGTTCTGGCCAGTTAGGTTCTAACTGCCGTGGATATCTTTTTAAAAATCTTAAGCCTTTTATCTTTATTATATAATATATTATATACTGATTATCAAAATATGCCAGCCAATATATTAATCTGTAGTGAGGATATCTCCGGTATCTTTTATACATATAATTAAAGATATTATATAGATAGTAGCTTATCTTAGCCTTAACCACTTCCAGTACTCTAGATCAGTAGTTAGTAATGTATTTTTAATCATAGTATATTAAGCATGTGTTCATGTAGCACATAAGCCAAAGAAGTTTATCATGTTTTTAATAATCTTTACTTTCTTTGAAATGAATATATAGACATGGTTTATCATATCAAGGCTCCGTTTCTGTAATATTTATCTTCTAACTAATCTCTAATAACTAGTAATAATAGTCTGTGTTATCTCGTCTATATGTTAAACAAACTTCTGAGTAACAAGAATATCTTTGTAGATATTATTTTTAAGTCTTATTTTATGATTTCTGATATTTCAAATCCTAATATAGACAATACTGCATGATTATCCTGAACTCTGGGTAAAATTATGCTAGATTCTCTGAGATCTTCTTCAAAATATGGTCTAATTAATAAATAATATCCTCTTAATTATTTTTCTGGTTTTCCTTGTCCTCATCTTGCTGTAATAGACAGAGTTTACTAATTTCTAATAAAGATTTTTCAGGAGTATTAAGTATCTTATTAAGTCTTTTCTTACTGGGTTTAAGATTTTTAAGTAATGTATTATACTCTTTATTCAACAGTTCATCCTTATTCTAAACTATACTGGGATAGTCATTCCTCAGAACTGGCTTATAATTATTATTATTGACTTTTGTGGTCTAAACTAATAATACAAATAATCATTAATCCTCTTATTAACTAGATAATACTATTAACTTATCTAGAATAATCTATTATCTTAACTAATCATGATATATCCTGTTTTTTAACAGCTGATTATGCTGAATAGCATATAACTTCTTATTATCTAGTATCTGTATTACAGATTCTATCCAAACTTCGTGCTAAATGGCGGTGATATTATAGACTTCTCTGCCTTGATCTTGGTATATAGTCCTTAATTACTTCTGAGACTGTTACTGTTTCTGATTATAGTTCTTTAACTAGTGATCTGCTTTGCTACAGCTGAAGCACAAGCAGTCTTGTTTATACTGTTCAAGTTCCTCCTTAGATACTTAAGTCTGTTAAGTCTGATACTGTGCTACATCTAGCTCCATGGGTTTCGGCCCATAAGGATCTTTATATCCCAAGCTTCTAGGTTGTGCCGACTTTCTATTATTAGCTCGGTAACCTGGCTGGTTATTATATCAAGATATAGACCTGCTGATCTATTAACCTTCTTATTATTTTATATTAAAGTTATATAACTTATTATTAATCTTAACTACTGCTTTAATTATCTTAGCCAAGGTGTCCGGTTGTTCTTGCCAAATAATCTTTTCTTAGATCTCTATCTTGAGTTCTTTTTCAAATTATGAGATATAAGTATTATTATTTTAGTCTAGATAATTAATAACTTGCTGAAACTTTAAAGTATATACAGATACTAATTCTGTTTACTTAAATTATTATAACTTTTACTCAGTATTTTATATTATATTAATGTTTCCGAATATCTGTTCAAGATGCTGTTTAAATCTGATATAATTAATGAAAAGTTATTTTATATTATCATTCTGGTTACTTACCAACTTTTCTTATCACTCACAGATATATGGTTTAAACTAATCAAATATCGCTTCAGTAAGGTAAGTAAATGTGAAAAAGATCTTATCCTTCTTATTTCTAAGTCTTTCTTTATTCATGTTAAGATACAGATCTAACTGGATTAAGAAAGCTCTAAGCCGCGCTTGTTTGCCGTTAAATGGCTCGGGTGGTCGGACCTTAACAGATTTGACTAATAAGCAACCTTTAAATAACTGGTTCTATTATTCTAAGACAGTGACGCTTTCTTGTAGCTGACTAACTATATCTATCAGTTTCTTGGTCATCAGGCCCTGTTGCTGAGATGCTCGCGATGTGTTTGATATAGTCAATATAATGACTGATTATTACTAGATAATACTCGTACTGACTGGTGCTCAATGTGTCAAACCCTAGGATCACTTCTCCCTGTTCCTGTTAGCTTAGCTCCCGTTCTGATATGTACCTTGTGAACTGAATTAAAGATAGTCAGGTTGATGACTATCTAAAGATGACTTAATCTGAATAAGAGAAGAGAAGTAAGGCCAGATAGTGCCGCGCAGCTATCCGTAAGTAAGTATGGATAAGTATTATTACTAAGCTCTACCAAATATATGATTACTTAAAGACAGTGTTATTAAGCACGAAGAACAGAACTAGCTAAATATGTGAAAGAGTGTCCTTATATCCTATTCTTCGTCATGGCATTACCATGATATGTCATGTCACCAATATGTCCTATCGTAGCACCGCCATGTTCTGTTGTAGTGCTGCCATGTCCTATCATGTCAGTGACATGTCCGTTGTGGTCACGTGTTGTGTAACCGTCCCAGTTTATAGGTTACTCAGATCGGGATTCTACTCGATAAGAGCCCTCGCCTTCCGGACGTAGCCTTCTGCCTAACGAGTCCGCCTTACTAGTTCGTTCAGCTAGCAGGGGTCCGTAACACAAACAGCCCAGGCCTTCTGGAAGTCTTGCCACTTTATCTTAGATTATTCTACCCACACTCAAGTATCCTCTCTGTTAAGATTATGGATCACTAACAGCCTCTGAAGCAAAAGATTCAAGCTAAGGCCCTACTGAAGACTGCAAACTAATCTTTGAGTCACATAACAGAATTCCTAATAGAAGACCGGACATTTCTCATTGACCGTCTGCGCGGGATTGAACAAGAAGCAGATCCATGAATTATATTTCTATCAGCATAACCCGACAATAGAAGACGTGAAAATCCTATAGAAGATCTTTTTAAACATATCCTCGCCTGTAGATATCTCGCCTTAACCTTTAAAAAATGATTACAGGATAATTCAGAGATTATTCAGAAGATAGGACAATCTAAATATCTTCTTAGAAAGCATGATCTTTACTATATCTTTATAAAAGAACATAAACTGCCATAGACCATCCAAGTTAAGGATTAGATTAAATATAGACAGAAACTTCTACAGATTAAAGAAGGCACTGATATCCCAGGAATCTTTATTATACTATTATTTACTTTACTGAAATTCCCTTATTTTTATATGTCCGAGATTAAAAAAGCAATCTGCCTACTTAACAGTGAAGATTTTTCTAATATTAGAGCACTGATAACCCGTTATACAAACAAGTATGAAGTATATTATTAATATTATGTAAGAGTTATAGGTTCAGTTTTCTTAGTTCTGTTATCTATAATCATTCTGTTAACACTATCTAGATAAAGTCTTATATTTATCAAGGCTCTTTTCAGGGAATCCTATAATATCTTAAGAAGGATGAACCACACAAGCAGGTCCCTATATATCTAATTCAAATAAATAGGCGGCTTAATATTCTTTTTTTATAATAGAAGATGCCTGAAGATCCTTTCCAACTAATAGATATTATTATATAGTGATATCTTAATAATGTATCTCTTATTAAGGACAGAAGCCGGTTACTGTAATAGAACTATCTATTAAGTAAGAGCTTGCGATACTATACAAGTTCCTGTATTTACCAGTCTTTAAGTATAGACTAGATTATCTGATCATACTTTACTGTATATAGATACCTATCTAGAAATCTAATAATGATTATAGCATCTTTGATAAACAGAGTTATACTTTAGCCTGGTCTATGGATATGTGTAGCACTGTATTGAAAGCTAAGTACCTCAGATAATAAGAAGATAGTATCAACCAGTGATGGTGTTTAGACTTATACTATGGCCACATGTCCCAGTTGCTTTAAAATAGTAATGAATTTATATATTAGTATTATCTGGCCCTCTATAAGTATCTATCTTCCAGGGTATGGAATGTAATTAGCTTTAGGAAAATAATCCTGAGAGAAGAAGAAGGAAAGAGTGGGTTAAAAACCTTAGAAGAGTATTGCAGCAGTCTTTACAAGAATTATATAACTTTTAATATATATGTACAGTATGCTGGTGTATACAGCTACTAATATTAATACTATAGCTGGCTTACTTTACTCTACTTAGTTCTGATACTATATGTTAGGTAACTAGCTAATATATAGTGCTTATATAGTTATCTTTTTCCTACTTCATGATTTATAAATATTACCCACCAATCTATTTAGGCTGTACGGTAGTAAAGTTTACTAGGCTTGGTTTAATAATAAAGCAAGATTAATAGGGAAATATAGTATTCCGCTGCATGGCCCCCACTGCAGTAAGAACAAAGATACTAACTAGATATTTATAAATCTTTTTAAGCCTCCCTGTAATCCTGTAATAAGTACTTAAGCTATGATTTCACTTATTAGTACTAGATAAATAAAATGATCAAAACATGTATTTAATTATAAAGAGGACTAAAGATAGTCTAAAATAAGATCACGGTAGATAGGTAGAATGTAGATATATATGACTACCTGTGTTTATCAGTTTATAGCTTTATTCCAGCATAATAGATTTCCTATTTTCGCCTTTAACTACATGCAATATGTGGTAAGTATCATGCATATATATTTATATATATATTATAAGATAGACTGATCTAATACTCTGTAACATAAAGTAAGAAAAATGGCTATTTAAAACTTACTATATAACAGAAGAGGAGCCTATGATATCACAGATGTCAAGAAACCGGAAGTACCACCACCACCACCCACTACTCAATAAAACATTGGCTGGATAGGGTACAGCATCAGGCTAAGATAAATATATAAGATTTGCGTCCGTGATGGTATTAATAAGACTCTTTTTTTTTTCTTTTTCTTTTTTTTTTTCTGAGAAACTCCCAGAATAAGATATAGTAAACTAGTAAGGAGCTTCAAGATTTTTATATACTATATATCCAGTACAAATTTAAGATTGATAATCCTTTTAATAAATAACGGACTTTGCTGTACTAATAGCAGGTTTTAGCCAGTGATAAAGATAATAATAAGAGCCCAGATAAATCTATTTAAAATTATTTACTTACTCTTATATAACAGCCAGAAGCTTGGATATAGTTCTATCTTACAACTCTATAAATGCCAGTGAAATACCTTGGGCGTAATAATATTTATTCTAACTGTGATAATAGGTGGTTTATACAAAGATTAAGAAGTCATAAAACACTTTTCTGTCTAGTAATAATTACAGGTCTACTTTAATAGAGAGCTACTCTAGCATGAATAGCATGCCTGTTAGCAATAATCACAGATCTAGCTTAGGTAAACTGAACAGTACAAGGAGGAGGATTATCCAGTTAGTGCGTGTAGAACAGGCCCAAGACAGAGTTAGACAATATTTATAAAACCATAATCCCTAAGACTTTTATAAAGCTTTAAAATATTAATAGTCCTATTTTACACAAAACTAGCGGGTTATTATAAGCTTTTCACATCAATTAAGTGTTCCAGGTAAGATACTTGAAAGATTTTTAAAACTGATTCAGCTGGATATTGAAAGAAGGATTCTGAGAATAGGAACTCGCGGGCTAGTATAAACAGTCATACTATTAGTATTATAGAGTAATGATTCTACTCTGATTTTTTTTAGTACCCCTGCTATTTCTTAGGTTAGAGATAGTAAGACAGTAGACTGAGGATTGGAATAACAATAATCTCTGCTTATCATAGCTATACACTTATTTAATAGATAATAACTAGTATTCTGAAAAAGGATGATATTTATTATTTTCTTTTCTCTTCTGTAATTTACTACATAGATATTTGAGATTCTTAATTTGTACTTTCCTCATTCGCTGAAATCTGTAGAGAACTTGGTTATCAACCAGATTATATGAATAAATGATGTGGATTATAACTGCTAAATGATTTTTATGATAGTTAGTTCCCAGTCTTAAATACTTTTATTATTAATATACTAATACTCTTTTCTCAGTTATAATAGGTGAAGATATATGATTTCAGCAGGCCTCTAATATGGTTTCTATTTCTTAGATGAAAATCATGTTTTTCTCTCCGGGTATATAGTTTCTGCTATAATAAGCAGAAGCTTTATAAGACTTTGACCGTGTATACTCGAGAAAAGATCTTCATAATAATCTAAGGCTTTTTAAGAACCCATATATAAAGACAAGTATTAAGAAAATATAGTAAGATTCTAAAACTTGTTAATTTTTTTTTTTGCTATTGCCTCAGTTCCAGTCCGAGCTTAGTATTCTATAGAATATTGTCTAGTCAAAGGTCCTGATACAAAACTTCCAGAGAATAGATTTTTCTCTTAAATCTTGTAATTCCACGTGTGATCGTCTTATCATACTTTATTTTATAGATAGGCTTATTCCCCCAGGCCATGATAAGTATGTAACAGATCTCGCTGGCTTTATATAGAAAGTAGAATTTAGCTAAATTAATTACTTTTAAGAAGACTAAAATAATAGATCCCTATGCTCGCCAGAGCACGCAGTATATCTCTATTTTATGCAAAACATTATTCCAAAGTTAGAAAGTTATTTCCTTACTGATTACAGTATATTTATATATAGTATAGATAACTTTAAAAGGCGCTCCGGATGTGCCATAACCTTTTATTAATATATAGACATGGTCTATATTTTTATCGAGCTGTTGTTTGAGTTCCCGAGCCAGTGTGTTAGTGTTAATAAGATGTTGACTACTGTTCCCTCCCTGCCGGTGGAGTATGATGTTTAGATAATTGTCATCCAGCTGGCCAACATGCTATAGGCTATATAGACATTACTAGATACAGAATGGTGTGGCATGTTGCTGATCTTGACTGCTGCTTTAAGTATGTCAGGATTCTGCCTAGCGCGCTAATCGTTGGGCAGATAGAGATGAAGAAGATAATGTGATCTAACTGAAACCATGCTTTCTTCTTTCTAGTGCTGGATTAGTGTCAAAATCTGAAGAAACATCATATAGTATAGATTTTGGTAATGTGCAGCTAACTTAAGACTAGGTAGATATTTAACATGTGTTGGCGGGTGATGGAGCTGGAGATGATGAGAGTAAATATTTAAGGTGGCAGGTTCGGAGCTTGTATACTTTGAGACTGTGTAATCTGAGCTTAGAGGCTTCTGTTATAATTCTGATTTATAAGTGAAGATATAAGCTCTCAAAGTTTCTTTAAATATAGAGAGACTAGACTAGTATAGACTGATTCTATCATATAGAAAAAGTAATCTAGATATATATATATGATATGATATAAGGAATAGTGTTATATAAGACTAAAAGTACTGAAGATGTTAATAATAATATAGTATTCTGGGGGTGACGCAGAGATAGAATCTAGATAAGGCAGACTTATCTTGTTATAATAGAAACTGCAGTGGATACTCTTATTTCTTATAGTATCAAGTAAGTCAACATCGGTATTAGAATGGGCTGTAGGACAGGAAGAAGTAGAAGAAGAAACATATAGAGGGGGTCATATAATATAAAGTACTTTAATAAGGTGGTTACTGAGTACTTTATAAAGGACTTGGGGTGATGGAGCTTCAGTCTGACTATAGATCTACTCTTTTTACATGACTTTTTACCAGTCACTACTTGGCACTCAGCACTACCATGACGTGTGGGGGTGCCATTGGGCACTTATTCTCGCTAGTGAGAGAGGAATAAGAAAAACATTAAAAGAGGCTAGAAGAAATAATATCTTCTCAGGAATACTATTAAAGAATCAATATCCAGCTTATTATATATACTATACTTACATGTTATAGTTGTTTGAATCAATATACTGTACTCTGTATAGTTATAGATATCTTGTTTCTACGGGTTGTATATCCACAGGGCCACAGTGTCTATATTCTATTTAGTATTATTATATAATCTGGCTTTATTACTGCATAACTATTCTTGATACAGAATTATGATAGGATTATAATATCGATATTAACCAGCAAATTTTTAAGAAAGCTCCTGACCACCCCGGATAGTTTATAATATTTCTGGCAGAAATACTGCAGAAAATAATAAGATTTTATTTTATTAACAGCAATTTTGGCAGGTATAGATAAAATCTTCTAGATTTAGCATAAAAGATACTTATATATTAACTTTACAGTTATCTAATATAAATAATAAAGATAAAAAGTAGAAGTAATATAAAAGGATTTAAGAATATCATAAGTAATAACTTCTTATATAAGACTTACAGACAGATATTAGATAGGAAGAATATTTAATTAATTTTAAATATTATAATAATTCTAGTATTAAAGAGTTATTTGATTTTCTATAACAAATTAATAAATACGCGACCTGGCTAAAAACATGTTAAAGTGCTCTAGCCAAGAAGATTAAAGAGCTTGATTCCTTGTCAGGAAAAAGTCAGGTTCTTACTACAATTCTAAGCATCATTAAGTATCTATCTTGTGTAGATGATATTATATTAGTTCAAGATTCTGCAGAGCTCGGCCAGTAGTTGTAGAAATCCTTTTCAGCATCTCTTTTATATCATTATTCTTCTTATCATATTCTATTACAAACCCGTGAATATATCTCAGTACATGATTTCATTAATTATCTTAAGTAAGCTGGAACTAAAGAACTAGATATCTATGATTATATTATCAACAATCCTGATTAACGCATGATATTAATAACTATTTAGAATGTAATAAAATACTTTTAGAAACCAGCTAATCAATATACCGCGCTAAACTTTTTGAATATTAAGAATTACTATAAAGACTACTGTTTAATATCTATCATTCTTTATAGTCTTTTATCCTTACTTTCATAACTGAGCTCAGCAATCCATGATAATTGAAACATGGTAAAGACTAACTCAATCTGGACTAAATAATTACGTGAACTCTTTTTATTATCTAGTAAAAATATAATATTATTAATCTATGTTAATATTGCAGGATAATTAATATATATTATAATTCTCTATAAATAGAAGATCTGGTATTTTCCTTGGTATGTTACTTCAGATAAATATCTTTTATTAGATATACTTAGAAGTCAATATCCAGAAAAATATGAAAGTAGATAGGTTAAAGTAGAACTAAAATCTGGTAATCTATTATATATTTTCATTGTGAATATGATAACAATACTGACTGATAATAGGATTATGTTACCAAGTCTTTCACATGCTGTTTTTATACTAGATAATACACTGGCTGTAGAGGGTAATTTCTACACCATGTCTCTGTTTAGATTTAGTCTTCAGAGTATCTGGCATTAAGAATAACACCCTGCAACTTTCAGTAACAAGGACCTTAGTAAACAAGATTATATTAATCTTTCTATGATTATTGATTATACTACAGATCTGATGATAGATCCCTAAGTAACGAGTATAGCAGCAAAATACATACTCTAAGAAAGAGAAATTCTATTCTCTGAAGAATTGACAGTTCTGCTTATGAATTTATATAAGCAGGCTAGGGAGCCAAACTAGAGAAGACAATATAAGAATATTCTAGCAGCTTTGGAGCCGAAATTGGTTAGTAATATTGATAAAAGAAGACAATTTCTTTCCAGCTTAAAGTCTCTGCATAATCAAACCCTGGAGAGAAAGTTTGGAAAATAGAAAAGTCTATAAAAATTTATTCATGTTTTTTAAGAGCTATTAATTATCTTCAGTATTTATTGATTATAATATAATCCATGAATCTCACGTGATCCTTTATATTTAGAAGCTGGTTTTCCTTGGTAGTTTAATACAGATAGTAGATTTATTATCTGATTTATATTTATAAAGGCTTGGTTACCAGACTTCTAGCTGTTAAGAGTATTAACGCGATGTTTAACACAACTAAATCAAAATAGCAGGAACGGGCAGCAAGCAGGAATAGCGGAGACCACTATTAAGGGATTAAGAATTATAGAGAAAGATAGAAAATCATGTATTTAGCAAGGTATAAAATAAATAGGAATCCAGGACACTCTCTAGCCGAATTAATACTATACAGGTGCTTAAGATGGTAGGATAATCCGGTATTCATAATATGAGTCTGTATCAGATTTACTAATAATCTGCTTTATAAGATAAATAACAGGAGTATAGTTATTCTGAGGCATGTTTATGCCTCAGGCAGAAAGACACTAACACAGCCTGGGCAAGACAAATATAAAAAAGAAAAATAATTGAACAAATAATAAACATGAAAAAATGTTAAAATAGATATTCTCAGTATATGTTACTATCACTGCCCGCCATAGACTGCGAGGGCGACTATAATATCACAAAATATGTTACTGAGCCGGGACATAACATCCAAAGCCCGGAAGTGCAGGTCTATACCTAATAAGCATTATTGTAGCGGGTTCCTTGCTTCTTCCCCTTCAAGAAGCGATGACGGCCAGCCATCCCCTGTTTAAACCTGTTCTTTTCCTCCTCTTACACAGTAACATAATATGACCTTTCCTTCTTCTTCTTCTTCTTCTTCTTCTTCTTCCCCATAATACGCTAGATTAATGTAAAGGCGTGCCATACACCATCTCCAGACCTTGATTACTGCAATCATCTGCACCAATTTAATCCATTATTAATTCTTTTAAAGCTGCCAACGAATTCTTTACTAATTAAGATCCCGAGCTCAGTTTATTGGATTTGTAGATAGAACTATCTACTTTTTAGAAAATGAAATATCTCTTGCCTAGAGTATATATCTTTATTACTGAGTCCGGAAAGACTATCCATACCTGCCAGGATTGCTGTGAATGAAATAAAGACTTACCGCCTTGAGCAGATTTTCTGCCAAAATTATTATAAATCATTAGATATGATCAGGAGTTTATTTAGAAGAACAGCCCCATCATAATCCCCGCACTGGTAGCTGTGTAAAAATGCCTGTTTTAATCCCTGTAGGATATACAGCCTGTAAGAATAAGATAGTTAAAGAAATACAGTCAGCTAGAACATATAGATATAATGTATGTGATAATCAAGGGTCTATATGGTTAAGAGGTTCTATTAACTCTTTAATAGTATTTCTGAAAATCTGTGTTTCTCATTTCTCTCTCACAAGCGGGTGTATGAGATGATCCCCTTCCAACGCGTAGGATGGCTGTGTGCCTATCCCGGCTTAATAGAGAATAATGATGTTAGCCAATCAGTACTAGGAATGTATTTCCTCACCCAAAGCAGGCCTAGAAGGCTGTGACTACAACAAAGCAAGACCAAGCATCTAACTGATAACCAGGCAGGACTGATACAAATCATTTCTCTGTCCTCCGTTTACTGGATACATACTATTCTCTTTATAGTATTTCCATTATTAACAATGATACTGCTGTAGGTAGAATAATATATATTTTATACTTGTCTAGCCCTACCCAGCCACTCCTTAAGTAGGGGCTGGGATACTACCGCACTTCTAGTAATAGCATTGTCCATAATGAAAGTACTATAAAGAGAATAGTAAACTTCCTGCTTAGCTATTCTGTAAGAAATAGCCAGTTTATGACTCATATTTATTCCTATATAAAAGACTATACTAGTCGGACTTTATATCCCATTATCTTAAAAATAATAGAGCCAGTTAATGTGTTGACCAGCATACCTTCACCTTTTGCTAGATACTTCTTCTAAAACTTTTATACTATTAGCTATCTTTTAAGATATCTTCTTGCCAAGATAATCAAGCTGGTATATAAATATCTCTAATTATTTATTATAATAATATAATTCCGGATTTAACTGTAAAGAGAAGACTGAGAAAGATTATAATACCAGCACTGCACAGTGCGTTCAAGTATCAAATCTCTATAGTTAGACTTATTATACTAGTGAGAAGACTTATTAACTTATTAAACTTAGACAGTTTCCTGATGCTGCAAAGCTTTTAAAGGAGATAATAATTAGTTCTAGTCTTAGGAATATTTATAAAATATACTATCCTGATCATGCTTATATATGACACTGTAAGTTAACCATATCTTTAATATCAGGTTTATCCCAGACTATAATCCTTATTAAAATATCAGTATATTATATTCTATATTATCTTGATATATACTATTTAAAAATATTTCTTTCTTTATCTTCTGCAGAAGCCTGCGGGACTTATATTAATCTAAATTTTAATAAATTATTTTTTTGATCTTTCTTATTTTATATTATCCTATAATTTTCTGCTGCATCCTATTATTACTTCTTAGGTTGATATTACTAGAATTATAAAACAACAATATTGACTGGCTCTTCAAATATCTTTCTATAAATCTTACTAAGGATCTTTATATCAGCGCGTAGGGTAAGCAAGATCTTGCAGTTTTAAAAAAAAAAACGGATTATTTACTTGAATAATTGATCGAGGTCACTTCTATTAACCAGCTTTAAGAGGATTGATATATAAATAGCTAATAATACCAGTATACTACCAAATTATCTAGAATAGCAATAGCTGGATTAGTAATATTCATTATCCTAATAAAGTCATTTAATGTTTACTTACGCGTGGGCTGTTCCGAAGATATTAATCACTACTAGTCAATCTTTAATACTGTCAAAAATCTTGATACTTAGAATAGTAGAGTCTATATATGTTTTACATGCTTTTTATAGCTTCGGTGTGAGATCGTGATATGTAAGAGTTATTTACAATTATTGTGCTAGAGTTAGGATTAGTATGTTTTGACCCATGGGGCTAACATTATCTGATAGTCACACCAGTGAGGGCGAAACTTATTACAATCTCAATATTGCAGATCTTGTAGAAGAGTCTACTGATATTGAGTAAATACTCTTAGTAGTATTAGAGTAATGTAGAGCATGGTTAAGGAGCAGCTAATAAATAATATATTATATACTATAGTATTGAGCGCGCATGCAAGCCATATTAATATCTGAAAATAAAAGATCTATGTTCTTCTATTTTAATAAATTAGGCAAGCCATTTCTCTACAGCTTGAGATTCATGCTAAGGATCTTATACATGTTTAAAAATAACTGATCCTGATTCTGTTCTGCAGATAAGGATTAATAAGACCAGAAATTCTTATCTATTAATATAAACTTACTTCTGGAATTATATAGAATAGTATAAACATGGTTCAGGAACTTTTTAAGATAAATTTAGATAGAATAAAAGAATATTATTATAATATTTAGAGTAGAAATCTTATTTAATAAAAAGAGAGTTTAATCTTTTAGTAAGATAATACATACTTCTGAACGAGATATACTACTGACCGGAAGATCTACTTTAACAAGAATATCACTGTACTAGAGAATCATCAGATCTAGAGATACTGCATGACAAGCATAAACTACTTGTACTCACCTCTTTAATTAGAGACAGGTCCAGTATATGAAGTTGTACAGGTCTTTCAGTGGGCCATTCTCCATCTATTTATACTATTTTCTGGATCTTGTCAAAAGGAGTGTTATTTTATAATGTTTTGGCAATCATATAAGATATATGGTTAAACCAGTACTTAACATATTCTGGCTACTTTATAAATCTATACATGACTCTAAAAAGAAGTTACTAATTGTCCCGCATAAAGTCCTGCTAGTAAGGCTGCTTAAGCATAATACAGCCTGTTTACGCCCCGTAGTCTCCCTAGCATCTGTACAGAATATGTATAATATGTTAAGCTAGGAATAACATCCATATTCCTTAAGTAACGATTATCCGGGAATGCTGACTAAATGGAAGCAGCCTGCTGATTCTCTGTAACTAATAAAAGAAAATAGTTAGCTGTCTGTAATAAGAAGCTCTCCTATAACTGAAGCACTAATTTTATATTTACTAATGATAGTATATTATATATAAAAGATTCAGGGGTCTGCTTCTTCTGGAAGTCCATGGGTGTATTGATAACTAGGCTAGGGCTAGCCTTCTGGATCTTGCAGATGTTACTGAGTATAAGTATTAAAAGAATAATAACATTCTCTAGTAAATGCGTAATGCAGTATTTATTGGAGTATTCAGATTAAACACCAGAAAGATATTGTATATTGTATTCTGGACCATGTAGTGCTCTATAAGAACACTTTCTCTTCATCCCCTGTAGCAGGTTGCCAGTACTATTACTGCTCATGATGTTTACTGGAATAGATGCCTTGGGCAGGCAGTATTTTTAGATAAATGATTTAATATGTGCTCTCAGTTCGGTTAGGTTAAGAAACAGATAAAGCTTATACATGTGATCTATGTAGCTTTGATAATAATGATAGACAGTCTTTATGTTTATACTGAATCTTTCAAACTTATTAATACTAGGGCCTGGCTCTTTTAAGTGGGTGTTGTTTTAGGCTGTGCTTGGGTCTTATAGATCATCAGTGTAACTCTGGTCCCAGTTAGATTGCGGTGTTGCTGATGAGAATATCATGGCCAGACTCTTACTAATATCATGTTCTTCTTCATGGCCATATATAAGGATCATTCCTTGCTTCTCTTTCAGCTTTATAATGTAGTCTTTGTTGTACTTTCTCAGTTTAAGAAGGGCCTTAATAAACGGCCATGAAAGTAGTTTATGAGCTGCAGTGGTATGATTAATAGATATTAAAAGATCACTGTCTTTGATTTACAGAAGCACTTCTTTCTTAATTCTTTATAACTTGGTTTTTATTCTTCCTAGGTTATCAGGGATGTCTGTCTTTTGTGTTTAGAGAAGTTCTTATCTATCTAGATCTGTACGGCCTGTAATGTTGGACTTTTTTAATTAAGGATATAAAGATATCTGAGTAATTTGATTCGAGTATGTTACTTGAAGAGCAGATATTTATTCAAGTTTCTTATTCAGAATATTTCCTAATTTGAAAATCCGGTCTAAGAGAAGCTGGGCTTTCTTTTCTTGCCTGCATCAGCCATTAGCACGTGTCTACTAATCTTTGAAGAAGCATAGATAGCTGTCGCCGGCTTATAGACCGGTAAGAAGGAATTTCTTAATAATTATATATTAAATGATTCTTTTTATAGTAACTATAAGCGGGCCAGTCTTTATTGCACTTAGCTTTCCTTGTTTGGCATTGTTCGCAGATCTTTAAGAGTGGTGAGATATCACAAGTCAGCCAAGGTCTCCTTAATAGACATTGCTAACTTTGAGTTAAAAGTAGATGATGGTTTATCTGTTACGCTTGAGCGGCTTTATAATAACTTATCTCAATATAAGATGGATTATACAACGTAGGAGTCTGTGATATAGATAGAGCCAATATATAAAATCAAATTAATAATAATATATGGTTGGGGAGGAGCGCATGTTCACTACTGCTCTGAGACTCTGAAGGTGGAGATAATACTTTTATTTAATAGTCAGGAGCTGTAAAATGAGAGACAAGCCTATGAGAAGTTCTATTCATGGGGTAAAGGATTGGATGAGGTACTGGAGTCTCTGGGATAATACACACCAGACTAAGAAAACTTACTTATAAGCTATATAAATCATCTAGTAGAAACTGTAGCAGCTCTTGACCCGGTATTATAGGATATCTGTAGAAGTATAATACAGGCTGATAGGTATTTAATATATGGCACTATCCCACCAACTACTTATTTTCTAAATATAAAGAGCACCATGGCTGTCTATATACAGCTAGAGCATTGGACAGGCCATGCAATCTATCTAGGATTGATACACGATGTATTAGAGATAAAGTACCAGAATTAATAAGGATTAATATCTGTTTATCAGTTATCAAGATAGTCTCAGCTGTTAAGGATCTGCAACTTTAGCTAATAATTTCTAATATATCATTAATTCACGGTGGATAGTTAACTTAGTATTATAGTCATAGAGTTAGGGGGAGACAATATCCTAAACAAGCATCAAGACTGTCTTGTGTAGTCTGAGAGTACTGGTTAAAGTATGCTAACACAGAAAATTTTTGGATTCAGGGAATGGATGGAGTGATTTAATAGTCTGTTAAGAGTATTTTCTTTATTTAATATTCATAGTATTCTTACATTATTCTGGATGTAGCAGGAAATCATAAAAGACTAAGATAATTTACAGCTCAATAACACGTGAAGAGAAAAAAATCAATCAACAGATAAGAGCCTAATATAAAACATAATTTACTAAGTCTTTAATAGTTAGCTTAAATATATTAAGTAGCAGGGGTCGGGTGATTATGAATCAGTTAATCAATGAACCTAGACACGCAGAAGTCGGCAGAAACTGATCAAGAAAAAAAAAATAAGAAAAGTAAAATAGAATAGAGAGATTTAATTAAATAAAAATAAGTACTACAAAAACAGTAGCTGCTCGCAACTTATGAGAAATGGATGAAAAAAAGGACTGCTATTATACATTAAGAAAAATAAGATAAGATAATATAAGAATATAATCAACATATAGAAGGTAGAGGGATCAAATTAAAAGAAGAAATAAAGAGAAATAATGGCTGGAAATAATGATTTTATGGTAGAAGTTAATTCAGGGATTAGGATTTTCAGAGAAGATAAAATTAAGATGATTTTCTAGGGCCTTCATAGACTAGGGCTCTGGTGGACCTTTACTCTGTACATGAGACTGAAAGAGGCTGGATTAACTTAATAAGAACTCTTAATAGTAGCAAAATTATAAGTACTTCTATGCAGTAATCTCTCCGTATAGTTAATAAATATTCACTGTATATATTAGACAGCATTATTTCAGATACATTTTATTAAGCTATCAGTTTTAAAGACTATTCCTCATACTGTATGCTGTTTAATAGGCCTAAGCTGTCAGTATTATGGCGTTACTGATATTGTCTATTATTATAACACTATCTTGTAATATATATTGTTAAAGACTTTCAAAGTATTACTATAGATTTATCATAGATATTTATTGGTTTCATAAACTGTAATAGTTCCTAATACCAGATCAGAGAAAGAGTATGTTTCTACTGATATTTATGTATATTTGGATCAATAAGTTCGGGGTTTACTCAGCCACTTCAGGTCTGACCATCTGTACTGGGACAGATAAGCTCTGAAAAATTGATAATGTCTTCGGGAAACAGTGGCAGTGGTATGATAGTCTGCTGTTTGGTTGCTGGATTGTTAACCTGCTAGGGAAGGGGGGGGGAGTCATTTATAGTAATTAGTGCACTGATCTACTTGAACAGGAGAAATGATTGTGCTAATCCTACTTTAATTTTCATATCAGGCTAATCAGGAGACCGAGGAATTCTAAAAAACAAACATCTCTAAACTGTTCTGGTCATGTAACAATGTATCAGCTATACTAATCAAGTAGGCATTAGAAGTGGTCCTCATTATCCTATTAGAATACTGTCACCATAACAACATTAACAATGCGATCCATGACTTAGAGGCCCTCAAGATACATATAAAAAGCTAATATAGCTTGTATAGTATGCTTACAGATATTTGATTAGTAATAACTAATTAACTTATTCAATAAATCTACTTTATACCATGGATAGCTGTGTCAGGGAAGACCTTATAGTAAGATCTTACTGGATTAGGATAAAGTATGGAAATGGGATTGGTGAGGTGTAGATTCATAGCAGAGAAAGCAGGTCATAATACTAAATATAATCCATTTTATCATGTGTTTTACTTTATTCCTTTCTTCTCTTCCTCTTTTATACTTATAATATACAGAAAATCCTGATAAGTTGCATCCTATTTAGTGTCATGGCCAATCCTAAATAAGCACACTTTGACTAGCCAAGTTTATACTAAGAAAGAAAAGAAGACTAATTAAGAGAGAAAAGAACATTGCATAGCTAGTTCCAGCCTCTTATTTATATATTTTAAATGTTGCTGAGAATCTTTTATATAAGTCTATCTTTACAATTTTCTCTTATCTGTCAGAAATGATAAAAGTATTGAATAAAACACTATCTTCTTCTTAACCCTGACTCTCTATCTCCATAACTGAACAAACCTCTAGTCGGGCGCCCCTACTTACCACTGGCTTTATCTTGACTTATACTGAATCTGGTAATGTCTTCTGGCATATTCTCTCCAAAACTAGGCATAAGGAAAATAATATATTAACTAGTTATAGAAATACTAAGACCTGTAAGAGAAGTATACAAGTAATACTAGCTTTTTATACATATTCTGAAGATTTGCTTGAACTATAGATTGTATTTCAGAATACAGTAAAAGAATTTTTTTGATAATAATTAAGTTTACTTAATATCTGTCCGGGCATAATAGGGTGCCCCTGATACGTGTAATCAGACTGGCCTGAGGGTTTTCTAGTTATTAGGATCTCGGCATGCCCTTAATAGATAGACAGGTTTATCTATCATTGCTTTAACCTTGTGTTAAAAGAGGCTGTGGGTCTGTTGTCCTATAATTATCCTACAGCTTAGCCAGCCAGATGAAATTGATAAACTAGATAGCTAACTAATATATAACTGCTGACTTTTTTCATTATCTTCCGAAGCTGTTATTAGTGGCCTAGGACTTTTCTGCCCCTACCTGAGAGTCTAGATTTGACAAGCTCTACTAAATCTCAGATGTATTTTCTGAAGACCGAAAATTGGAAAGCCAGTCCATGGTTATCCTGCTGAAGGATAATTTAGAGAAGTTTCATAAGATGAAGTACTAGATATCATGTTCTCTTAGTTCCTGTTTTATATTTATTAAATAATTAGTGAGAGATACTGCTCTGTAATTAGATATATGGATTCCCCAGTAACCAAGCTGAGACTTTTAAAAAGTACTGAGACAATACAGAGTCAATATATATTGTTTAAAATAAATCCACTGAAACAGATCTCTTCTAACAATAATATGGACTGCAACACGCTCTGGAAACTATAAAAGTATCCAGTTATACTGATTCTAAAGTATATCAGGTTTGATATTAAGAATTATCTAAAAGGGCGTGGCATGGTGCTTGTAACAGAACTGTAACAGTGTATAAATATATGAAAAAATATACTAACTATTTTTAAAATATATATTTTATTGTTATCTTCTTGCTTATTTTATCTTATTACTAATGCTTACCTACAGCCGCTGCACCAGGGGACTAATCCGGATTATGGATTAGTATTAGTCTGATATTAAGATATCTATATATTAAAATTATATTATATCATATCAGATATCTTACCTGGATTTCCAGATTCTTCTGGTACTAAAATACACTTAAAATTAACTGAGAAGATAGTGCATAACCAGGAAGCGATATATATATATAACTATCTCTTGATTATTTCCTGTCAGAATCTATTTCTTTTCTTTATATTTCTTTTTTTACTTTGTGAACTATAACTTAGCCTACTATATCAGAATAAATTAATAAGACTCAATTCATCCCCATAAAATATCTGTCAATAGCTCTAATATATCTTCAGAATTGGATTGACTTCTTAGTAATATATTCTACAAGAGAATTCACTGTAATAATAGAGAATATCTAGCGGTGTTTTAAGATCAACATCCCTGGCTAATTAATGAAGTAAATCTATTCATTACCGGTTAATATATTGCTAATTATTGAAAGAGGGAACAAGACAGACTAAATACTTCTTCTCCAATATTACTTTCTGAATGAACCTAAGTGTTCTACAAGATAAGTAATTCAAGACTTATATGGCCTTATGTGATAATCAATTAGTTTACTGCCCAGTGATCTGATTATGAACTGTTCTTAATATTTAAACTGGTCTTAGCATGTAGGTAATAGTTCTTGATATAGAGTCTAGTTATATTTATCATGAGCATAACTAACCCAATCATATTAACTGATTTATACTTTTCTGCCCAGGTCCTTCCTTATATATCTTGCTTTAATAAAAGCTAAAACTGAGAAGTTGTTAGGTTTTTAGAATTGACCTAGTCTACATACAGCCTGATTAATATTTCCTGTAGAATATATCTGGGTTCTCAAGCTGATTTGTTATTAAGATGTCTTTAAACTATTAGTTTAATATTAATAATATTATTAAACCTAACTAGTATACCTATTACATGAACATTGACCTAATCTATATAAACAATCTCAGTGGCGATCTTTTACTGCTTATATACATGCTGAGTGGAGTGTTCAGGTAAATCTCTGATTATAATTTATGCTTTCATAGACTGATATTAAGCTTAATTACTATGAGATAAATAGTATAATAGAACTTTTTAGAGTGATGCTACATCTCCAGAACCCCAGTAAAAACCACTTATTCTATATGTTCTACAGAAATCTAAGGAAAGCCTATAATCTTGATAGGTGGTTATTAAAGCTGTCTTGTTAGTATATTAAGAAGATAATATATTACAGATTTATTAATATTAATAAATATTGTAGCTAACTATTATTATATATAGAGTGTAGTGATCTATTAATAGAATGATTTTTAGAGAACTGGACAGATAACTTTAAAATCATTAACCTTAAATTAATATAAAAATACATACAGCAGACTTATCTTTAGATTCTTTTGGATTATGTTACAGCACGTACTGACCTGCACCGCGGTATTAATAGCTTTCTAAAAATATAAGTATCTTTTATGTTAGACTTCACTACTGACTTACTTATATTATTTTAGCTGGACTGTATAAAGATAAAAGTCATAGCCTTTTTTAGTTACTTTTTTACAGTTCTTAATACTGAGACAACATATTCCAAGCACTCTTTAATAGCTCAGATCTGATAGGATGGAAGACGTAAGAAAAAGAAAGGCTATAGAGAAAGGGTATAATATTCTATAGTATACTTTTTGATTATTATTTAAAGAATGTTCTTTTGACAATACTTGAGGGGATAGACAGTATATTAGATTATTTGAGAAATCTGGTTCTATATAATTATATCCGGAGATTATATTTCTTTTTATAAAAGTTATTAAATCTGGAGATACTCAGCAGGAACTATTATTTATAATAAGAAAAGAGGTTTTAATAAGGACTTTAGATAGTTAAAAACATCACATTCCGTCTTCCTGATATAAAGCAATAAAAGTAATACTGGTACTGTCTATTAAACTAGAAGATACTCTTATTTATTATCTGATAGAAATAGATTCTTTATATTTAGATAATCCTTTGTATTAAGACTGCAGTAAGCAACATGTCTGAGTTAAAAAAATTAAATACTAGCTATATAGGATTATAGTAGAGAAAGAGACACAAGCGCTAGAGAAATATCTGAAATTATCTCTAATCATATCATATTTACAGATAGAGAGACTGAGTATAAGAATCTTGATCGCGTGAAAATGCTTTATTGTATTAAGAAAGGTCTGCGGCCACCACTGATTTACAGAATTTGGCTTTTATCTATTAAAAAAGCTTGCTTCAAATCAAGGTATCTTATCTAGCTCGGTTTAGGTCACTATAATGAGTGGTCTATACTAAGATTAAGAAGCTGTAGAGTAATTTTCTGTCTGGTAACTACTGCAGGCCTATTTTATAAGAAGCTATTTTAGTGTGAGCAGCATGTCTGCTAGCAATAATCGCAGATCTAGCCTGGGTGAAGCTGAACAGGCTGACACGGGATTATTAAGTTAGTGCAGGTAGGACAGTCCCTAAGGCCAAAGTTAGACAAAATCTGTAAATGTTTAGCTGAAACTTTATCTGGAGCCCTTATCAGCCAATTAATTTAACTCACTTAAATTAGGACTAGTGAGTGGGGTGTTATACAGGCGTAGAACCAAGGTCCGATTAAAAAAGAAGGTAACTAGACCAGGATGAACTTGTGGCCGCTATATATCTAGATACAGTAATCCTGGTAATGTCATGCCATATTCCAGCATATGAAAAGCTCAGTATAATTTATATATAATTATATTATTATAATATCCTATATCACTGTTCTCTTGAGATTTAGATGCTTTGGGTACCCCGCATATATCTTTATCACTTGGCTTAGCCTAACCCTGTTTCGTAGACTCAATGCTTGGCTATATTACTTCTTTTAAGGCCTATCTTATAGATCAGTGTTATACCCCAGACACAGCTTAATATATATACTCTGACTTCTGTCTGGCACTATCTCTTTCTTTTAGTCCTGACATCTATACTAACCATCCCAGTATAGTGCAAGAGAACATGCGCCGTACTGCAGCCTACTAGTCCAGAATCCTAGCTACTGAGGTCTGAGATCTAGCCAGCCTGTATTAATATCAGAAGTGAATACATACTACAGACGATGAAACACAGCCTCAAGGCTTTTATGATACTAGAAACATTAATAATCTCTATTTCATATAAAACTAATGAATTATTAATAATCTTAGTATCTGGATCCAGCGTTCCAGGAATAGCGGGCGGATTTTGTCTGGCTTATTCAATCCCTGTCTTTATGTCCAGACTGCCTGAGAATATAAGAGCTGCTTTCTCTCCCAAGTGCTGAAGCTAGTATTTATTATCTTTGTCTGTTTCTATTTCAATACTTATTCCTATTCTGATTTACTTAACAGGGTGAGCAGGATTACTGTTGTATATAACAGGTTTGCCAGGCCTATCTAATTATAATTTAGAACTATTATACTGATAGATAACTTAATAGATTACCCGTGATAATTTGGCAGTAATCTTTCCATGAAACTGGAAGATTTTATCAGTATAATCATGCATCCGCTCGGCCAAGATTCTGTAAAAAGCTGTGATAATACAGAAATAAATAGTATGAATCTCAAGATTAAGATAGCTCTCAAAATATATTTGTGTTATCTGGTATTAACTTATTATTGAAGACTCTGATCTAGTCACTGTCTCTACTCCTTGTATGCCTGCTTCTGACTCTTGGTCTTGACCCTCTTTTTTCTGTATTTTTGAAGACGCTGTTGGTGATTATATATCTCTGATGGGCAAGAATAATGAGCTTTAGACAGAAAATAAATATCTTAAACAGACTATAATTATGCTGGAACGTGAGATCTCTGAGAAGGAGAAGATGATCTTCATATAAGATAAAAGGATCAGAAAGCAGGATAAGGTGATTGAAGAGCTGGAAAAGTGTGTCTTGAGTTATCATGATAAGCTTGAAGCTTGTGAAACCCCTCTAAAAGTGCAGCTGGGCAGTCCAACGCATACAGGACTAAGATGTTCTGTATGTATAAAGGCTCTGCACAATGGTAATTAATGCCTGCTTGTCTAGCTACTATCTGGAAAGCTATATTCAAGTGTTGAACCTATTAGTATGTTCCCTGCAGTGCTCTTTCTTGATTTATGATATGTATTGATTATTATATATTTTACTTTTTTAATACTGGCTTCCGCATTCTGTTTTCACAGGTTAGAGTGGATATATTTGACTGTCTGCTTACTGTATTTAGCAGCTTTAGCAGTTTTTGAGATAGATATACCGCAACTTATCATAGAATAAATAAGCTAGATCTATAATAATGATAAATATAGTGCTATTATTATGTTATCTTTAGTAATATAATAACTTGATAGTATGTTTAAAGAAAAGTTAAAAAGTAATAGCAAGATGTCTCTGTTAGAATGTTATCTAGATATAGAAGCTTCTAGATTATAGTATCTCTCTTATATATATTATTATAAGATTAAGAAGTAAGATTATCAAAATTATAAAACATATCTATTATTATTAAGAGTACTATTATGCCCGCCTAACTGTGTTCTAGTATAATAAGACTAGGGGTTAGAAAGGAATTTGAAGACTCTAGGATAGATATAATAATTATATAAAATACTGTATATAGATATAAATAACTTTATAAGAAGTAATTATAAAATATTAAAGACTTAAATAACATTGTAGATAACTCCTTGCCCGGTGAGATAAACCTATATCTTTTTTTAATAACTGTAATATGATTGTTATCTTATGTTCAGATAGAGTAGCCCGGACCTGATGCTGGATGGTAGGATTATAGTTATCAGCTGTAAATGTTATATAAAATAGCTAGCAGGAATAAGAAAGCACGGGAAAAAGTGAGTTAAGATAATCAATATTACACGAATAAAGCTAATATTGAAGAAATCAAATTTATGTTTTTGAATGCACTAAGCAGCTCTTTATCAGACTTATATGAACATATTATCCCAGTTATTTAAAATAATCGCTAATAGAAGCGAGAGAGAGAGGAAAGAATATTGATAATATACTGTTTAATAATAGTGATTTCCAAGGGTGAGAGTGAAGATATTTCTATCATGATATAGATTGGTTAAAAGAAGGGTCTTAGATTACTTGATATTTTGAAATTACAGCCTACTTGGTCATCTTTACTAGGCAGTCTATGATTTTAACCTTATTATAAGAGGATATAGTAATACTGTTTATAAACCTGTTTGCTAGGTGATTAAAGAGTCCTTAGTATTTTAATAAACATGTAATTTCACTCAACTATAAGAATATCCTATTCAGATTTAAATGGGTTAGCCTTCTAAAGTATGGTTAATAAGAAATGCAAGTAAAAGCTGAATATATTACTTATAAGATATCTCAAATACTCTGCTTCTCAGTTTCTTAAGTTAAGAGTTGTTGTCTCAAACACTCCAGTGCGCTGATAAAGGTGGTACGTTCTGCTATAAAGTAACCAAGATTATTTACCCTTGATTCAAGCTGTCTTATGATCCTGGAATATTGGTCACTAATACTGCAGGGCAGACTCTTAGGTCTAATTATCTTGAAGAATGTGGCTATAGAAGTTGCATCTAGGATGTCAAGAAATAAGGAGGAGAAGGACAAAATATTAGCTTGCTGTGTAGTTGTGCCGATGGTACTAAATATTTTAAGAATTCTTGTAAGAAGGTTATAAAGCTCTGGTTGCAAGTCTTTGTTATATATATCTGGATAATCTTTCTAGAGCTTGAGTCTATATAGTATTAAGCTAAGTTATGCGGGCGTGTAAAAATAGCTATCAATAGTAAGATAGTTTTTAGAAATAAATACAATATATGGATAATTAGAAGATATGATCCTGTAGAATTATTAATTAAGTATGTTATTATTTTAAAGTATATTTATAAAAGATCTCTAACATATAATTCTACTTATATTCATCCTGCTTCATATCCTTGAGAATGTTGTAAACCTGTAGTAGCTAATAATCGAACTACTTTATATATGATTTTATGAGAAAAGTACTAGATTTTTTGATCTTAAAGAATTAGTATTTAGGTTAGCTAGTCTCTATTATTTATATGGATAGAGGATACTGTATTTACTCTACTAAGAATGAAAAATTCTTGTTAACTATTGGTCCAGTCTGAATGAGTTTTTCTAACACTATCCAGTGCTATATATGATATCTTTTTATTAAGATTATATATAATGATTTTAGTCGGGCAGAAATCACTAATCCTATTCTTGATATCTAAAAGATTGAGAGTATGTTGATCAGGCCCTGGATATTCCTAGTGTAATAGGATATTCTGGACTATCATCCTGTATGTTTTTAATAAGGGTTTTATTATAGAGTAATTATAAATATTAATTATCTATCTTAATTTCTTATATAAATATATCTAAAATATATCTAAGTCTAGTTTATGATTACAGAGTAAATCATTGGATGGCAGGATTTTATGAAGCAGCGGTTGGTCAAATTTTTTATTAAGGCAGTAAGACAAAGCTACAGAGTTTTTAAGAAGAATAATATCTCTATCTGAAGTTAGAAAGATTGATGGAATCATAATAATTATCTTAAACAGTTGTTTAGACTGATAAAGTTTCCTCATGGTTTTATTAATGATTTCTATTCTTGGTTTTACCTACTCTGTGTCTTTATCTAGCTTATATATAAATAATTAGAGTTCTTTGATATCTTTATTCTCAAATATTGAGAAATCTAGACTATAAGTATCTTACTAGATATCTTTAGAAATCTAAAGTATTCAGTATCTGTTTCTAGAATCATTCTTTTATCTTCTGTATTAAGATTCCCGGGTGAATAGATCTTGGGTTAAACATGGAGATATTGTGAATAAAAAATTTATATTAGCTTCAAGATTTTAGTAAGAAAAGAAGTAAGTATATTAATTATTAATATAAATAGGAGGTCGGGGAAAGAGAACGAGGTCTTAAAAGTAAGGAAAATCCTTGGAGTAGGGGTAAGTTCTTTAGTACAAGGGGAAGTTCCTGTACTAGGAAAAAAGTTCTTTAATATGAGGAAAAGTTCTCTTGTACTAGATAAAGCTCCCCTGTTTAGATATCATTATAAATAGGGCAGGGGCTTGTGATGATTGGTTATTATAATCATAAATATAAGCTATTTATTATGACTAGTAAATAAGTTAATCGACTTGGGCTGCGACTTGTCTTATCTAGACAACTTTTGATTATTAGTAATAGTGTTAATACTTGGGCCCTGAGAGATCAGGGTAATTAATATACTTACTAACCTTATCCTGCTTTATTTATTATTTATTACTGGAGAAGAATATGATCTATAATAACTATTAATAAAATAGTTTTAATAAATGTGGCTTATAATCTAAATATAATAGCCAGGCGTTAAGAAAGGTAAATATAAATAGTATATACAGTGACAGTCATAGCTTGATTCTACAGCGGGAGTGGCGGCAGTAAATGGAGAAACTATTATTCCAGGTTATATGTTGGTGCTCACCTACTTTTTTGTCATTTGTTAGGTTTAGTGCCCGTGCCGCTTTCTCTTCACCCTGTTTACCCTCCTTCACCTGAAGCCCGCCTGAACCGCCTGAACCTCAATACTCCACACCCAGTACAGTAACCCCACTCAACCCCTGTCCTGCTGACGTGTCCTGTTGAGCGCCTGCGGAGAGGGAGTTTGACATGTCTTTATCAAGCTTGATATGTTTGTACTCAGCAAAGTTGCTGTCAATGTTAACTATCTTCTTTCAACTTTCTTCAGTAGTGGGTTCTAATTCTGGATACTCTTTGCTTGGAAAGAGCTAAAGATAATTACTCTATGTTTCTTGTATAAATATCTAATCACTCTCTTTATTCTTGGTTTTTTGATAATACTATCTCTTTATTCTTTTGATTTGATCTCTTATAGCCCTAGTATGTTAAGTAGAAATGCCTGGACGGGTGAAATTAATTACTTTATTTTAAACAATATTGATAGATAATACAGAAATGTGCTGGTAAAGATGAAAAACCCTAGTAAGATTTCCTGACTGTAAGGAAAAGTCTCAAGAAAACTGTATCCTTTTTGACCCGACCGAAGACCATGTTAAATAGTGTATTGAGGCTGATTAAAGGGAGAGTACGTGTCTTAACTCTATTTCAATAATATAAATGAGTTTTACTCGGCGAAAAGTGGATTACTTAAGACATCGCACTCAAAACCTAAAGCTAGATGATTCTAATCCAAGCCCCGGGAATGCAGGTGGTAGTGGTTCGCTTGGTTAAAGTGTTAAGATTAGAGCTTGATAAGTAGGAAATCAATGTTGGTGCTATTATGATAAGAAGTATCTTTAAGATAAGATATCTTAATCTTAAGTAGTAGATAGCAAAACAGAGCTGACAAGCTTTTTTGACGTTTTGAACCTTATTTGCGTCTTTATATTCAATATATACTTAGCCATGATCTTTTTATTACTTTAGTTATTATATAACTTGAATATATTAATTTAATAATAATTTAATTATTAAATCACGTGCGAAGTACAATTATAAGTGATTAGCTAGAATTATAAAATTATATAATAGCAGTTCAGTTATTCTGTAGATAAATTCTTGGCAGTTTATTATATAAATTATAAGTTTCTCTAGATATAAAAAGAGATTAATAAATCTGTATTATATATTTCTAGCTCTTAATGATAATATATATTCTGTCTTTTATAAGAGTCTTCTTGAAACTTAAGTCTATAATAGCATCTTTTTTATTTATAGATCTTGATGGGTAATCTATATCTGACCGTGAAATCCTAGAATATAGAAGATCAGATATTATGATATTATATGATAAGCTAGCTGTTAAAATATCTTTAAAATATTTATAAAGTTTTGAGGATAATATTTAGATAAATTTAAAGGTTCTTCAGTGAGAGTAAGAAGTCTACTATTGATTGAATTCCCCTGGGAGCGGAAATGATCAAATTAATAATATTATATTTTATATTGGCTTCTTTATGAAAGCTACTCAACTTATCTACTTGGAAAACAGCGACCTTCGCGCTTACTTGGAAAAGAATAAGTCTTTACTGATATTCTAGATATCATGGTTTTGTTAAATGGCATGTACACTGGAGCAGATCTATAATAGATATATACTTATAATGGATATTACTATTTATAATTATCTTCTTGATTCTGATCTCTCTGTTAAACTGTATGACTTTATTAAAGTATCTGTTCTCCTACTGTATATAGTAATGGAAGCAGTTAATGATAATGGGTTTTTAATATAGACAGATATCGGACAACTCGGCGCAGTTATATATAAAGTTGTAACAGAGTCTAAGTATGAGTTTGATCTTTTTAAAGATAACGCTTCTGAAGATGGTTGAGCAACTTAGCCCCAGTGAATATTTCTTCCCAGCATAAATGGTCTGTGGATTGGTCTGATAATTGAAAAGTGCTAGATGCAGGAAGGATTCCGGAATGTGTATTTATTATATCAGGCATTGAATTCTTTTAATATAGAGAGTAAATTATCTTTATTATTTAATTATTCTCTAAGATATCTTATAGAGAGAAGATCCCTGGGCTTTTTAATAATTATTTTTAATATTATAACAGTCTTTATAACATAGGCTTGGAACAGATGTTAATATCACTGTTTCATAATTAACAGAAAGATGCTGAGTATTTTAATATAATAAATACATACTTTAAGACTTTGATTTCTAAATGTTCCTGTACCCACGCGCCCTCTGTATAGAAAGATTCAAATCCTTAGAACTTAGCCGAGGGGTCTGATATAATGATGTTTTTTTATTATCTTATAAGAGTGGTAAGCCATGTGATTTAATTATTTGATAGTTTCTAGCCATTTTTGATGTCTATTTCTGGAACTAAAGATCTATATCTATCTTAAAAACAACACCGCTGAACTGGACTGAATGTTATAATAAAGTATTTTATTAAATATAAGATAATAAGCTAACTATCTAGAAATAAATACAGAATTACTTACAAAATCTCTGATGATTATATTAACTGTAAATTTGCTTAGTCAGATAATGGCTAAGATAAAGTAAGATAATATATTATAAAATAAAAATAATACTTAAACTCTGTAGTTATCCTGCTGGTCACTAGAATGCTTTTTAAGCTTATTATATCACGTGATTAGCAGTGCATTAACTTTACTTATTAAGTATAGTAGAGATAAAAGGCTTTAGAGAATATGGAGCTGTATTCCTGCCTTTGCAGGATTACTCTATCTTCTGTCTTCATATTTTCTTCATAATTTATAGTAAGATTAATATAGTGAATATTTATCTTTATATTATTTTCTATATTTCTTTAGTAAGATGGTACGGGGAATTACTATTCTACTACCATTTTCTAGTATTTATCAGTTAGTTAATATAGTATTGTTACTATCTTTTATTAGCCTTTCTCTTTTTTCCATTCTGATCTCTTTCTTCTTCTCAGCCATCTCTTATTTTCTTTATCTCTTTTTGTTTGGTTCTCCGCTATTAGTTTATTTTCTTTTTTTATTATCGCCAGCTCCTTCCATTGCCTGATCTTTTTCTGCGTCGTCTGGCTGCTTTCTGTGTGGCTTAGTTTCTCTCTCTTCTATCATCTCTTGGCTTGTTTAATTAGTGGCTAGTTGGCCTCCGGCTTCTGGTTTGTTCTGTTCCTTATTGTCTGTGTTTCTTTTCATGCTGGACTAATACATGGCTTGTGATTTTCTAGAGTAATATGCCTGACCCTGAAGTTTTGTTTGTCCCGGAGTTATATGCATTACTGATCTGTCACTGCCTGACTTTCTTAATATGTGATACCGAGATAGAGCGCTGCTGTTTAAAAGATATTATGCTTCTCTATATATCTTTAGAAAGTATTCTTATTAATAGTGATTAAGCAGATTTCACCCTTATCCTGCGTATACTGACTGCTATTCAGGACATGGTTTTATGTTTAAAGGCCTGTAAGATAAAACATAAGGTTTCATATCTTCTTGTAGTATACTGTTACGGACCCCTGCTAGCTGAACGAACTAGTAAGGCGGACTCGTTAGGCAGAAGGCCACGTCCGGAAGGCGAGGACTCTTATCGAGTAGAATCCTGATCTGAGTAACCTACAAACCGGGACGGTTACACAACACGTGACCACGACGGACATATTACTGACATATTATAATATAGCAGTGCTATGACAGGACATGGCAGTGCTATGATATAATATATTAGTAACATGACATATCATGGCGATGCTATGACGAAGGATAGGATATAAGGACACTCTTTTATGTACTTAGCTAGTTCTGTTCTTTATGCTTAATAACACTGTCTTTAAGTAACCATATATTTTGGTAAAGCTTAGTGATAATACTTGTCTGTACTTACTTACAGATAGCTGCGCGGTACTATCTGGCCTTACTTCTCTTCTCTTGTTCAGATCAAGTCATCTTTAGATAATCATTAACCTAACTACCTTGATTCAGTTCACAGGTACGTATTAGAACGGGAGCTAAGCTAATAAGAACAGGAAGAAGCGATCCTAGGGTTTGATACATTGAGTATCAGTCAGTACGAGTGTTACCCAGTGACAACCAGTCATTATGTTAACTACATTGAATACATCGCGTGTGCCACAGCAGGGCCTGATAACTAAGGAACTGATAGACATAGTTAGTCAGTTGTAAGAAAGCATCACTGTCTTAGAACAATAGAACTAGTTACTTGAAGATTGCTTAGCAGTTAAATCTATTAAGGTCTGACTACCTGAGTCATTTGACGGCAAACGAGCGAAGCTCAGAGCTTTCTTAACCCAGTTAGATCTGTACCTCAGCATAAACAAGAAAAAGCTCAAAAATAAAGAAAACAAGATCTTTTTTATATCTACTTACCTGATTAGAGTAGTATTTAATTAATTCGAACTATACATCCGCGAGTAATAAGAAAAGTCAGTAAGTAACTAAGATAATAATATGAAGTAACTTTTCACTAGTTATACTAGATTTAAACAGTGTCTTAAACAGATGTTTAGAGATATTAATACAATATAAAACACTAAGTGAAAATTATAGTAACTTAAGCAAACTGGATTAGTATCTATATATGCTTTAGAGTTTTAGCAAGTTATTAATCACTTAGACTGGAATAATAATACCTATATTATATAATTTGAAGAAGGACTTAAGATAGAGATCCAAAAAAAGATTATTTAGCAGAAATAACTAGACATATTAATCAAGATAATTGAAACAGTAGTTAAGATTGATAATAAGCTGTATGATTTCAATATAAAATAATAAGAAGGTTGATAGACCAGTGGGTCTATATCTTAATATAATAACTAGCCAGATTACCAAGCCAACAACAGAAGGTCAGTATAATCTAGAAGCTTGGGATATGAAGATCTCTACAGACTGAAACTAATAGAGCTGGATGTAGTACAGCATCAGACTCAACAGACTCAAGTATCTAAGAAGGAACTTGAACAGTGTAAACAAGACTGCTTATGCTTTAGCTGCGGTAAAGTAGATCACTAGTTAAAGAATTATAGTCAGAAACAGTAACAGTCTCAGAAACAATTGAGAGCTATAAACCAAGATTAAGGCAGAGAAGTCTATAATATTACTACTATTTAGCACGAAGTTTGGACGGAATCTGTGATATGAATATTAGATAATAAGAAGTTATATACTATTTAGCATGATCAGCTGTTAAAGAACAGGATATATCATGATTAGTTAAAGTAACAGACTATTATAGATAAGCCAACAGTACTATCCAGTTAATAAAAGGATTGATAATTATCTGTATTATTAGTTTAGATCATAGAAATCAATAATAATAGTTATAAGCCAGTTTTAAGGAATGACTATCCCAGTATAGTTTAAGATGAAGATAAACTGTTGGACGAAGAATATAGTATACTGTTTAAAAGCCTTGAATCTAGTAAGAAAAGACTCAGCGAGATACCTGATACCCTGGAAAAACCCTTATCAAAGATTAGTAAATCCTGCTTATTATAGTAAGATAAGGATAAAAAGAACTAAAAGAATAATCAAAAGAATGTTGTTTATTAGTTAGACTGTATCTTGAAGAAGATCTCGGAGAATCTAGTATGATTTTATCCAAAGCTTAAGATAATTATACAGTATTACCTATATTAGAATTTAAGATATTAAAAATCATAAAACAAGACTTGAAAATAATATTTATAGAAATATTCTTATTATCCAGAAGTTTGTTTAACATATGGACGAGACAATATAGACTATTATTACTAGTTATTAAAAATTAACTAGAAAATAAATATTGCAGAAACAGAATCTTGATATAATAAACCATGTCTGTATATTTATTTTAAAGAAAGTAGAGATTATTAAAGATATAATAAACTTTCTTGACTTGTATACTATATAAATATATGCTTAATATACTATAATTAGAAGTATATTATTAACTATTAATCTAAGATATTAGAAATAGTTAGAGCTAAGATAAGCCATTATCTATACTCTATCTTTGATTGCGCGTGTAAAGGATACCAGAGATATTCTTATTATAGATTAATATATTAGCTAGCATATTTTAATGATTAGTATATAATATACTACATAGTAAAGATAGAAGGCTTAAGATTTTTAAAAAGATATTCACAGCAGTTAGTATTTAACTAGCCAGAACAGTAATTAACAGTTATAAAGTCAGGGCCACACCTGAAGATCTAAGTAATTATATTAGATTAATCAGTCTAAGTATTAGTAAACTCTGGAGTGACCGGGAACTTTATAAACCCACAATTTATATAACAGCTTAAGATACTTAGATAATAGAAAGCAGAATCTGAACCAATTATAGGACTAAATAAAGAGAATTTGAAAATTCTTATATTAATAATCAAGTCAGGAACTATATTTATAACTATAAAAGGTCACTATGAGCGTATAAACTTTAATATGATATTTTTAAGATAGTATGATATTATGTTAAGGATTTCATGGCTCAGAAATCATAATTTACAGATTAATTAAAAGACTGAAAGTCTTTAATTCATGAATTATGATTGCCCAAGACAATACTAGTAAGGACTAGATATAGGGTCTAGATCCGTACGGCCTGCTATACAGCCAGAAGTTAAAGTAAGAACTAAGTAATTTATTAAGAAAAGGTTGAGATCGCTATGAAAGCTTAACACGCCAGGCATCAGAGGTAACTTAGAGAAAAATAATACTTTAAGTATAATTATATAAATAATAATAATAATCAAGCCATCATAGAAAGATTAGCTCATGGAACTATCAGGATAGGTATTAATAATAATTAAAGAATATTAAAAATATAGTATTAATAGTATTAATATAGAGGTTGAGATAACTGTCTAGAGACTAGAAGATTTATAGAAACTTCTAGCTGCAGTTAAAAGTAATGTACAGATCTTATTATAGTATAAGAGATTTAAAAACTTATTCAAGCAGTTAAAGTAACCTGAATTACCTCAGTACAGAAAGTATGACCATACTATTCCTATAAAAAAAGAAAAGTTACTAGTATATAGAAAGATTTATCTAATATCCGAGAAGAAATTACAGATATTATAGGAATATATTAATAATCAACTGGCTAAAGATAATATTAAGTCTTTGAAATCACTAGCAAGATATAGAGTTCTATTTATACTAAAAAAGAATAGCAGTTTATGATTATGTATAGATTATCAGCCACTGAATACTATCATAATTAAGGATTAATATCTGTTATCTTTAATTTCGGAAATCTAAGATAAGATATAAGAAATAAAGTAATTTACTAAACTTAATATCATAGATATATATTATCATATATATATTGTGAAAGATGAAGAATGGAAAACCATATTTAAAATAAAGTATAGATACTTTAAATACTTGATTATATTATTTAAGCTTACTAACACACCAGCATCATTTCAGTAATATATTAACAAGGTTTTGGAAAAATACCTTGATAGATTTATAATCACTTATTTAGATAAAATATTAATCTTCTTGAAGACTGAGAAAAAATATGTAAGATATATAAGACTAATTCTATATAAACTATATTTATATTAGTTATAATATAAGGTGAAGAAATATGAATTCCATGTACAGGAAACAGAGTTTCTGGAATATTAGATATCTATAGAGAGAATCTATACTAAGTAAGCTAAAGTATAAGTTATACAGGATTAGTCTTAATCTAAGAATCTGAAAGAACTATAATAGTTTATTAGATTAGTTAATTACTATTAATAATTTATGGATGGATACATTATTTATATAACACCATTTTTCAAGCTTATAAAAAAGTTAAAAAAATATTAGTGAAAAGAACCATAGCAGAGCATGTTTAAAGACATTAAGCAGTGACTTACTATATCACCAGTACTTATATAATATGATCTAGAGAAAGAAACCACCATTGAGACTGACATATCAGACTATGCTGTTAGTATGTATATAATACAATCCAGAGAAGACAGAAAGCTAAGACTAATTATATTTTATTTAAAGAAATTGGTTTAAGTAGAACTCAATTACGATATTCATGATAAAGAATTGCTAGTTATAGTAGTAATATTTAAGAGTCTACCTTAAAAAAGTGAAATATACTATTATTATGAAGATAGACCATAAAAACTTGACTTATTTCATGATAATTAAAGAGTTGATTAGAAGGCAGGCATGATGGGCTAAGATTTTGTTATAATATGATTTCAGAATTATATACTATAACAGGACAGAAAATAGATATATAAATATGTTAAGCCGCAGGCCAGACTATAAATTAAATAAAAAGGCTATTGAACCGGCCATCCTGAAGCGGAACACGGATGGGTTGATCAGCTATAATAAGATTAATCTAGCAACAATATTAAAAATAGATAGTAATCTAATTAAATAATTAGCTAATATTATAGGAAAAGATAAAATATTTTAGAAGATGAGTAAAGATTTACCAGATAAGATCATTACTAATAAAAATAGACTAGCCTATTTTTATAGATTAATCTTTATATTAACTATAATAAGAATAGAGATTATGGCTAGATATTATAACAAATCGCTCAAGAACTACTTAGAAGTAGAAAAGATAACTGAACTAATTATAAGAAACTACTATATTCTAAACCTCAGATAGAAAATACGCGATTATATTAGATAATATAAGACTTATATTAAGAACAAGCCTACAAGGTACTAGTCCTACAGATAAATATAAGTATAGAAGGCGCCACAATGGCTATAAAAATAAATAATAATTAACTTTATTAGTTTATTACTAAAATTAAAAGAATTTAATATTATCACAGTCATTACTGATTGCCTTATTAAATATATCTATCTTGTACTAAGTAAGATAATAATAACAGTAATATAGATAATAGAATTATTTTTAAAAAACATTGTTACATACTATAAGATGTTAAAGTATATTATATCAGATTAAGATAAGTTATTTATCTTGAAGTTCTAGAGATTACTTGCAGATCTTATAAAAATTAAAGAATAAATAATAATAGCTTATCACCCGCAGATGAATAGACAAATGGAAAGAGTTAATCAGATAATTAAGTAATATTTAAGATATTATATAAACTACCAGTAGAATGATTAAATAAATTTATTATTAATAGTATAGTTCTTATATAATAATACTAGTTATTTAATCATTAGAGTCTTACTGTTCTATGCTAATTACGGTTATTATCCAAGGTTTCTAGAAATGTTATTAAAAAAGTAATAAGTTACTAATATAGCTGAGAATATTATTATATTTATGGAAAACATATATCTATAGTTATCTTGAGATATTGAGTTCATGAACTTATATAGCAAGATATACTATGATTATAAATATAGAAGAGAACCTGATTTAAAAAGAGAAGAGAAAGTATTCCTACTTTACAGAAATATTAAGATAAAATAACCAAGTCAGAAACTTGATTATTACAAGCTGGGACTATTTATTATCGAAGATAAGAAGAGACTAGTTAACTATAAGTTAAGATTACTAAAATCAATGAACAAAATTCATCCAGTATTTTATATCTTATTATTGGAACCTGTACTAAAGAACACTAAAATTACAGAAAATATGAAGATTAATAATAATATAGAGAAAGAATATAAAGTTAAAAGAATCCTAGACTACAAGAAGATTAGTAACAAGTCAAAGTATCTAGTAAAATAGGTAGAATATGATATCTCAAAAAACACGTGGAAATCTATCAAGAATTTGACAGGCTGTTACTAGCTTGAGAAACAGTACTACTAGTAAGTAAGTTAAAGTTTGTCTAGAAAGAAGAAGAGCCAATAAATTAGAATAAATTAAGATCAAGTTTAGATATAGTAGTTAATTTAACACTATCTGTAATAGTATTAATCTTAATCTTAAATATTGTAGCTTATTGATCGTGTAGTCTTACTTGCATCTTATATTTCTTTTACTCTTATTTCTCAAGCTCTTCCAGCTTCTTAATTTTCTTTATATCATGAGCTATAAAATCGCTAGCTTATTTTTATAATAATTGTTTTTATTTCTATAAATGAAGAAGTTTTGCCAGGATAACTTCTTCCTTCTCTTTAATAAAATTTTAAGCCTTGATTAAATGCTTCTACTCAGTGTTAGAGAAGAAAGAATCAGGTATTTTATAATAAATACTGTTTATTCTAATATATTTATTATAGTAATCAGAATTTTCAGATTTGATATAAATCTTGTAAAGATAAATACAATACTTGTAAGAGAAAACCGCAAGGAAATCTTTATTCTTAATCCGCTAGTAAAGGCTCCTCTTATAAATAGAAGAACTAGACAACATGGTTAATAATTTAAACAAAGTTTTAGAAAATAATACTAGATACTTATCTTAGGAGAAAGGTACTGCAAATTTATGTTTCTTAAGGATAAGAAACCTTGAAAGAGGGGGAGTGGTGTTATAGACCCCTGCTAACTAAATGAACTAGTAAGACAGACTTATTAAGTAGAAGACCATATCCAGAAGGCGAGAACTCTTATCAAGTAAAATCCTGATCTGAGTAATCTACAAACCGGGATGATTATACAACACGTGACCACGATGAACATATCACTGATATATTATAATATAATAGTATTATAACAGAATATAGTAGTACTATAATATAACATATCAGTGATATAACATATCATGGTGATGCCATGATAAAGGATAGGATATAAGAACACTCTTTCATGTATTTAGCTAGTTCTGTTCTTCATGCTTAATAATACTGTCTTTAAGTAACCATATGTTTTAATAAAGCTTAGTGATAATACTCGTCTGTACTTACTTACGGATAGCTGCACGGCACTATCTGGCCTTACTTCTCTTCTCTTGTTTAGATCAAGTCATCTTTAGATAATCATCGACCTGACTACCTTGATTCAGTTCACAGGTACGTATTGGAACGGGAGCTAAGCTAACAGGAACAGGGAGAAGCGATCCTAGGGTTTGACATATACTATCTTTCTGATAATATAAGTCTTTGCCATATTAATATACTTAATACTATAACTATCTAGATCTTTTTAATGATTTTTGAGCTGTATACTGAGGTGTGTGCTGTATATGCTGTCCTTCTATATTCCTATATTGCTAACTTAGCGCGAATTAATGAGTTGAGCACGGTTGCTGTGAAGACTCTTGAGATTATCTGTCCTGAGTATGAGTTCTTTCTTTCCTGATTTTTGATATATCTTTCTAATGGTTTCTAACTTGCTGTATCTTCTAGCTTGATATTAAGTACCATCTTCTTTTCTCTTACTGGACAAAGCATTTCCTATACTGATATTCTGTCTTGAATTAACACTGTGTGCCCTGTCGTGCTATACTAGTGAATACTAGTATTATGTTCTGGTTTTCTGGTTCTTCTTTTCTGTGGTTGCTGGGGGGTGGGGTTTGTAGCTCTCTTCAGGTCAAGCATCTTTTCTTTTAGTAGTCTAGTTAGTTAATAAGATGAATGCTGTCTTGGCTTGTTTCTTTTAATATAGTTTCTAGCCTGTTGTTCTTATTATATGTGTACAGCTTCGGTGTTTTCTAAGACTAAGACAGGTTTCTATGTTTTGCTTCTTTCTTATTTAGAAGCTTCTCCACACGGGACTCTTCCTCTCTATCCACGAGTATGGCCGGGGGCTGGGCATCGTCTTAGATCTGTGAGGATAAAGGATTGTCTGTAGCTGGTTATAGAAGATCTATATAGAATACTGGATAGATCCCTACCAGTGTATTTAACTATATGATATATGGACTTATTACTTATACTACCATATACTTAGTATTCTTCTAGTCTAGTTTCTTATATGGTTGTTCAGTGCAGTAGCTTTTTAGCTTTAACCAGACCTTATTATCTACTCTGTACTGGGGTGTGGGTTATTATGTCTTATTTACTAGTACTTCTGTATTTTGTTAAGCATAAGCTAAGATAGCTTTGGCCTAATCCAGTACTGTTTAAGCTGTACTTAGTTACTTCCAGAAGTGAGTTACTAGCAGGAATAATCAATATAGCTGTAAGAATAAGTTTAGTCCAGTATATTATATATTATATGTTCTCTCATTATAACTCAAAGCTTATTTCAGTGTTGTTTGATTGTAGTTATTAGGCTATATCCTGCTTGAATAAATACAGTCAAGAATGGATTTGGGAAAGCAAGAAATATTAATATATTCTATTTACATCTGTTCTTATAGCTTAGCGAGACTTAACAGCAAGTTAAAACATGTATATAAAGAAACTTGACTCAAAATTTATAAATGTTTGATCTGTATTTTTCAGAATATGTAATGGGTAATGAAGCATATATGTTTATCATTGGGATTAGTATATTTAAGAGAAATATAGCAGTGTTAGCTTTTGTTATGATGTGGCAATTTAACAAAGCATCTATTAATCTCAGTTTGATAGAATGGGTAATGTATAACCCAGTCTTTTGTTTCTTATAGACCCTCTTTACTAATTCAGCAATATTTTTATTAAAAGCAGTTATAGTAGTATCTACTGAAACATTCATAATAAAAAGAATAGTAATAAGAAAGAACTATATCTATAGGATTGTTATAACAGATTGTCAAACCCTAGGATCGCTTCTCCCTGTTCCTGTTAGCTTAGCTCCCGTTTCCGATACGTACCTTGTGAACTGAATCAAAGGTAGTCAGGCTGTTGACTATCTAAAGGTGACTTGATCTGAACAAGAGAAGAGAAGTAAGGCCAGATAGTGCCGCGCAGCTATCCGTAAGTAAGTGCAGATGAGTGTTGTTACTAAGCTTTACCAAAACGTATGGTTACTTAAAGATAATTAGACTGAGCATGAAGAACAGAACTAGCTAAATACATGAAAGAGTGTCCTTATATCCTATCCTTTATCATAGTATTGCCATGATATATTATGTCGCTGATATATTATGTTGTAGCATTGCTATATTCTGTTATAGTGCTGCCATATTATAGCGTGTTAATAATATATCCGTTGTGGTCACGTGCTGTGTAACTGTCCTGGTTGTAGGTCACTCAGATCAGGATTCTACTTAATAAGAGTTCTTATTTTTCCGGACGTAGCCTTCTATCTAATAAGTCTGTCTTACTAGTTTGTTTAGCTAGCAGGGGTCTGTAACACCACTCCCCCTCTTTCAAGGTTTCTTATCTTTAAGAAACATAAATTTGCAGTGCCTCTCTCCTGAGGTGAGTATCTAGTATTGTTTCTTAAAACTTTGTTCAGATTGTTAATCATGTTATCTAGTTCTTCTGTTTATAAGAAGAGCCTCTACTAATAGATTAAGAATAAAGGTTTTCTTACAGTTTTTCCTTGCAAGCACTGTATTCACCTTTATAAGGTTTGTATTAAATCTGAAAATTCTGATTATTATAATAAGTATATTAAAATAAACAGGGTTTATTATAAAATACCTGATTCTTCCTTCTCTGACGCTAAGTGAAAGTGTTTAATTAAGGCTTAAAATTCTATTAAAGAAAAGGAAGAAGTTATTCTGGCAAAGCTTCTTTAACTGTAGAAGTAAAAATAATTATTATAAAAATAAGCTAGTGATTTTATAGCCCGTGATATAAAGAAAATCAAGAAGCTGGAAAAGCTCAAGAAATAAGAGTAAAAGAAACATAAGACATAAGTAAAACTGCATGATTAGTGAACTGTAATATTTAAGACTGAGACTAGTATTATTATAGATAATATTAAACTAGCCGCCGTTTCTGAGCTTAATCTTAGTTTATTCTAACTTATTGACTCTCCTTCTTTCTGGACAAGCTTTAACTTGCTTATTAATAATACTGTTTTACAAGCTGGTAATAGCTTGTCAAATTCTTAATAGGTTTCCACGTGTTTTCTGAGATATCATACTCTACTTATTTTATTAGATATTATGATCTGTTACTAATCTTCTTATGATCCAGGATCTTTTTAACTTTATATTCTTTTTTGTGTTATTGTCAATCTTCATATTTTCTGTAATTTTAGCGTTCTTTGGTACGGGTTCTAATAATAAGATATAAAACACTGGGTGAATTCTGTTCATCGATTTTGGCAACCTTAACTTGTAGTTAACCAGTCTCTTCTTATCTTTAATAATAAATAGTCCTAGCTTGTAATGATCAAGCTTCTGATTTAATCATTTTGTCTTAATATTTTTGCGGAGTAGGAATACTTTCTTTTCTTTTTTTAGATCAGGTTTCTTCCCGTATTTGTGATTGTAGTATATCTTGTTATGTAAGTTCATGAATTTAATATTTTAGAATAACTGTAAATATATGTTTTCTATAAATATAATAATATTCTTAATTATATTAATAACTTACTACTTCTCTAGTAGCGTTTCCAGAAACCTCGGGTGATATTTATAATTAGTATAGAACAGTAAGACTTTAATGATTAAATGACTAATATTGTTATATAAGAACTGTATTATTAGTAATAAGTTTATTTAATCATCCTGCTGGTAGTTCACGTAGTGTCTTAAATATTGTTTAATTATTTAATTAATTCTTTCTGTTTGCTTATTTATCTGTGAGTGGTAAGCTGTTATTATTTGTTCTTCTATTTTCATGAGATCTATGAGTAATCTCTAAAACTTTAAGATAAATAACTTATCTTAATCTGATATAATGTACTTTGGCATCCCATGGTGTGTAACAATGTTTTTTAGAAACAGTTCTATCATCTGTATTACTGTTATTATTATCTTACTTAATATAAGATAAATATATTTAGTAAGATGATCAGTGATGATTATGATAATATTAAATCTTTCTGATTCTAGTAATAGATTAATAAAGTTAATTATTATCTATTCTTATAGCTGTTGTAGCACCTTCTGTACTTGTATTTATCTGTAGGATTAGTATCTTATAAACTTATTTCTAATATAAGTCTTATATTATCTAATATAATCGCGCATTTTTTATCTAAGGTTCAGAATGTAGTAATTTCTTATGATTAGTTTAATTATTTTTTCTATTTCTAAGTAATCCTTAAATAGTCTATTATAATGCCTAGCCATAATCTCTGTTCTTATTGCGGTTGGTATAAAGATTAATTTATAAAAGTATACTAGTCTATTTTTATTAATAATAATCTTTTCTAATGAGTTCTTGCTCATTTCTTAAAGTATTTTATTATTTTTTATATTATTAGCTAATCGCCTGATTAGATCATTACCTATTTCCAGCATTACTGTTAGATTAGCCTTGTTATAACTGATCGACCTATCCATGTTCTGTTTCAGGATGGCTGGTTTAATAATCTTTTTATTTAATTCATAGTCTGGCTTGCAGCTCAGTATATTTACATATTCATTCTCTATTTTCTTACAGTATATGATTCTGAAGTCATATTATGACAGAATCTCAGCCCATCATACCTGCCTTTTAGTCAACTCTTTGGTTATTATAAAGTAGGTCAAGTTCTTATGGTCTATCTTTATAATGACAGTGTGCTTTACTCCTTCAAGATAGACCCTCTATTGCTTAAATATTATTACTATAACTAGTAATTCCTTATCATGAATGTCGTAGTTGAGTTCCGCCTGAACCAACTTTCTTAAGTAAAATATAATCAGTCTTAGTTTTCTATCTTCTCCAGGTTGCGTCATACGTATACTAACAGTATAATCTGATATATTAGTTTTAATGATTATTTCTTTCTCTGGATTGTGCTATATAAGTACTAGTAATATGATAAGTTACTGCTTAATATCTTTAAACATACTCTGCTATGGTTCTTTCTACTGATACTTCTTCAACTTCTTTATAAGCTTAAAGAATAATATTATATAGATAGTGTATTCATCCACAAATTATTAATAGTAATTAATTAATCTGATAAACTGCTGTAATTTCTTTAGATTTCTAGATTAAAGCTAATCCTGTATAACTCATACTTTAACTTACTTAGTATAGATTCTCTCTATAGATATCCAATGTCTCAGGAACTCTGTTTTCTGTATATAAAATTCATACTTCTTCAGCTTATATTATAACTAGTATAGATATAGTTTATATAGAACTAGTCTTATATATTTTACATATTCTTCCTCAGTCTTTAAGAAGATTAATATATTATTTAAGTAAGCAATTATAAACCTGTCAAGATGTTTTTCAAGAATTTTATTAATATATTACTGAAATAATGCTGGTGTGTTAGTAAGCCTAAATAGTATAATCAAGTATTTAAAATATCTATATTTTATTCTAAATATAGTCTTCTATTCTTCACCTTCTGTAATGTATATACGATAATATATATCTATAATATCAAGTTTAATAAACTACTTTATTCCTTATATCTTATCTTGAATTTCCGAAATCAAAGATAACAGGTGTCAATCCTTAATCATGATAGCATTCAGTAGCCAATAATCCACGTATAATTATAAACTGTTATTCTTTTTTAATATAAATAAGACTCCATGTCCTGCTGGTGACTTTAAAGACTTAATATTATTTTTAACCAGCTGGTTATTGATATATTCTTATAGTACTTATAATTCCTTTTCAAACATTAGATAAATCTTTCTGTATATCGGTGACTTTTCTTTCTCTATAAGAATAGTATGGTCATACTTTCTGTGCTGAGGTAATTCAGGTTATTCTAACTACTTAAATAAGTCCTTAAATCTTTTATACTGTGATGAGATCTGCATGTCATTCTTGACTGTAGCTAAAAGTTTCCATGAATCTTCTAGTCTCTAGATAATTATCTTAATCTTTATATTAGAACTATTAATACTGTACTTGCAGTACTCTTTTATTATTATTAATATCTATTCTGATAATTCTATAAGCTAATCTTTCTATAATAGCTTGGTTACTGCTATTACTTGTGCGACTATACTTAAGATATTATTTTCCTTTAAGTTATCTTTAATGCCTGGTATGTTAAGCTTTTATAGTGATCTTAATCTCTCTTTACTAGATTACTTAGTCCTTGCTTCAGTTCCTTGCTGAGTAATGGACTATACAGATCCAGACTCCATATCTAGTCCTTACTAGTGTTGTCTTGGACAATCATAATTCATGAATTAGAGACTCTCAGTCTTCTAATCAATCTATGGATTATGATTCCTGAGCTATAGAATCCTTAATATAATATTATACTGTTCTAAAGATGTCACGTCAAAATCTATACACTTATAGTAATTTTTTATAGTTATAAATACAGTTCTTAACTTAACTGTTAATACAAGAGTTCCCAAATTCTCTTTATTCAGTCCTGCAATCAGTTCAGGTTCTGTCTTTTATTATCTGAGTATCCTAAGCTGTTATATGAATCATGGGTTTATAAAGTTTCTAGTTATTCTAGAGTTTATCAATACTTGAGCTGGTCAATCTAATACAACTGCTTAGATCTTTAGGTGTAGCCCTGACTTTGTGGCTGCTAACTGCTATTCTGGCTAGTTAGGTTCTAATTATTATGGGTGTCTTCTTAAAAATCTTAAGTCTTTTATCTTTACTGCGTAGTGTATTATATACTGATTATTAAAATATACTAGTTAATATATTAATCTATGATGAGAGTATCTCTGATACCCTTTACACATATAATCAAAAGTAGAATATAGATAGTGACTTATCTTAGTCCTAATCACTTCCAGTATCTTAGATTAGTAGTTAGTAATATACTTCTAATCATGATATGTTGAGCATGTGTTCGTGTAATATATAAGCTAAGAAAGTTTATCATGTTTTTAATAATCTCTGCTTTCTTTGAAATAAATATATAGATATAGTTTATCATATCAAGACTCTGTTTCTACAATATTTATCTTCTAGCTAACTTCTGATAGCTAGTAATAATAGTCTGTATTATCTTGTCCACATGTTAAACAAACTTTTAAATAATAAGAATATCTCTGTAGATATTGTTTCTAAGTCTTATTTTATGATTCCCAATATTTTAAATCCTAATATAAGTAATGCTGTATGATTATCTTAAGCTCTAGATAAAATTATGCTGGATTCTCTGAGATCTTCTTCAAGATACAGTCTAATTAATAAGTAATATCCTCTTGATTATTTTTCTGATTCTTCTTATCCTTATCTTACTGCAATGGACAGAGTTTACTAATTTTTGATAGAGGTTTTTTAGGGGTATCAGGTATCTCGCTGAGTCTCTTACTAAGTTCAAGATCTTTAAACAGTATACTATATTCTTTATTTAACAGTTTATCTTTATCCTAAACTATACTGGGATAGTTGTTTCTTGAAACTGGCTTATAACTATTATTATTGATTTTTATAGTCCAAACCAATGGTACAGATAATCATCAATCCTCTTATTAACTAGATAATACTGTTGACTTATCCGGGATGGCTTGTTATCTTAATTAATCATAATATATCCTGTTCTCTGACAGCTAACTATACTGAATGATATATAGCTTCTTGCTATCTAATATCTGTATTATAGATTCTGTTTAAACTTTGTGTTAAATGGCGGTAACATTATAGGCTCCTCTGCCTTAATCTTGGTTTATAGCTCTTAATTGTTTCTGAGGCTGTTTCTGACTACAGTCCTTTAATTAGTGACCTGCTTTGCCGCAGCCGAAGCACAAGCAGTCTTGTTTATACTGTTCAAGTTCCTTCTTAGATACTCGAGTTTGTTGAGTCTGATGTTGTGCTGTATCCAGCTCCATGGGTTTCAGCTTATAGGGATCTTTGTATTCCAAGCTCTTAGATTGTGCTGACCTTCTGTTACTGGCTCGGTAATCTGGCTGATTATTATGTTAAGATATAGATCTACTGATCTATTAACCTTCTTGTTACTTTATATTAAAATTATATAATTTATTATTAATCTTAATTACTGTTTTAATTATCTTAATCAAGATGTCTGGTCATTCTTACTAAATGATCTTTTCTTAAATCTCTATCTTGAGTTCTTCTTTAAATTATAAGATATAAGTATTATTATTCCAGTCTAGATAATTAATAACTTACTAAAACTCCGAAGCATATATGGATACTAATCTTGTCTGCTTAAGTCACTATAACTTTTACTTAATATTTTATGCTGTATCAATGTCTCCGAATATCTGTTTAAGATACTGTTTAAATCTGATATAACTAGTAAAAAGTTGCTTTATATTATTATCCTGATTATTTACTAACCTTTCTTATCACTCGCGGATATATAGTTTAAACTAATCAAATACTGCTCTGGTAAGGTAAGTAAATATGAAAAAGATCTTGTTCTTCTTATTCTTAAGCTTTTTCTTGTTCATGTTAAGATACAGATTTAACTGGGTCAAGAAAGCTCTGAGCCACGCTCGTTTGCTGTTAAATGGCTCGGGTAATCAGACCTTAACAGATTTAATTGATAAGCAATCTTTAAGTAACTGGTTTTATTGTTTTAAGATAGTGATGCTTTCTTGTAGCTGACTAACCATGTCTATCAGTTTCTTGGTTGTCAGGCCCTGCTGCTGAGGCGCACGCGATATGTTTAATGTAGTTAATATGATGACTAGTTATTATTGGGTAATACTCGTACTAACTGGTGCTCAATGTGTCAAACCCTAGGATCGCTTCTCCCTGTTCCTATTAGCTTAGCTCCCGTTTCCGATACGTACCTTGTGAACTGAATCAAAGGTAGTCAGGCTATTGACTATCTAAAGATAACTTGATCTGAACAAGAGAAAAGAAGTAAGGCTAGATAGTGCCGCGCAGCTATCCGTAAGTAAGTGCGGATGAGTGTTGTCACTAAGCTTTACCAAAATGTATGGTTATTTAAAGATAATTAGATTAAGCATGAAGAACAGAACTAGCTAAGTATATGAAAGAGTGTCCTTATATCTTATCCTTTATCATGGCATCACTATGATATGTCATGTTGCTGATATGTTATGTTGTAGCGCTGCCATGTCCTGTCGTAGCGCTGCCATTTTATAGCGTGTCGGTGACATGTCCGTCGTGGTCACGTGCTGTGTAACCGTCCTGGTTGTAGGTCACTCAGATCGGGATTCTACTCGATAAGAGTCCTTGCTTTTCCGGACGTGGCCTTCTGCCTAACGAGTCCGCCTTACTAGTTCGTTCAGCTAGCAGGGGTCCGTAACACCTGTGAACTGAATCAAGATAATCAGATTAATAACTATCTAAAAATGACTTAATCTGAATAAGAAAAGAAAAGTAAGACTAGATAGTGCTATACAGCTATCTATAAGTAAGTATAGATAAGTATTATTATTAAGCTTTATCAAAATATATAGTTACTTAAAGATAGTATTATTAAGCATAAAGAACTGAACTAGTTAAGTATATAAAAGAGTATTCTTATATCCTATTCTTCAGTATGGCACTGCCATACTATATTATATTATTAATATTTTATAATATATTAATAACATGCTTGCTGTAGCGCTGATATCTTATAATATATTAATAATATTTCTATCATGGTCACGTGCTGTGTGACCGCTCCCGTTCATCGGTTACTCGTATCAAGGCTTTACTCAATAAGAGCCCTTGCTCTTCCCGGGCGTGGCCTTCTGCCTGACGTGTCCGCCTCACTAGTTCGTTCAGCTAGCAGGGGTCCGTAACAAGTTACTCTTAGATAATCATCAGTCTAATACTTCCTTAACCAAGTTTGACAGTATATATCTGAACAGAAGCTAAGCTAATAAGAACAAGGAAAGTGATCCTAGGATTTAATATATTAAGTACTAGTCAGTATGAATATTATCTAGTAATAACTATTTATTATATTAACTACTTTAAACTCATCACGTGCCCTATAGCAGCAGAGCCTGATAATGCAAGAACTGATGGATATGATTAGTCAGTTATAAGAAAGTATTACTGTCTTAAAATAATAGAACTAGTTATTCAAAGATTATTTAATAGTTAAATCTATTAAGGTCCAACTACTGGAACCATTTAACAACAACTAAGCAAAGCTCAGGACTTTCTTAACCCAGTTAGACTTGTATCTCAGCATGAATAAAGAGAAGCTTAAAAACAAGGTTAATAAGATTCTTTTTATGTCCACTTATCTGATTAAAACAGTATTTAATTAATTTAAGCTGTATATATATAAATATCAAGAAAAGTTGATAGATAATCAGGATAATAATATGAAGTAAATCTTTGCTAGCTATACCAGATTTAAGTAATATCTTAAATAAATATTCAGAGATATTAAAACAGCATGTAATATTAAGCAGAAGTTATAATAATTTAAATAGATTAAATTAGTATCTAAATATATTTCTAAGTTTTTATAAATCATTAGTTATTTAGAATAGAATAATAATACCTATATTATATAATTTGAAGAAGAACTCAAGATAGAGATTTAAGAAAAACTTATTTAATAAGAATAACTAAACGCATTGTTACAGATAATCAAAGCAGTAATCAAGATTAATAATAAGTTATATAAATATAATATAAAATAGAGAGAGGGCTAATAAACCAGCAGATCTATATCTTGATAAAATAGCTAACCAGATTATCAAGCTAATAACAGAAGGTTAGTATAATCTAGAAGTTTAGGATATAAAGATCTTTATAGACGAAAACTAATAGAGCTAAATACAGCACAGCATCAGACTCAACAGAACAGAGTATTGTTACGGACCCCTGCTAGCTGAACGAACTAGTGAGGCGGACACGTCAGGCAGAAGGCCACGCCCGGGAAGAGCAAGGGCTCTTATTAAGTAAAGCCTTGATACAAGCAACTGATGAACGGGAGCGGTCACACAGCATGTAACCATGATAGGGATATTACTAATATATTATAAGATATCAGCATTACAGCAGGCATGTTACTAATATATTATAGAATATTAGTAACATAATATAATATAGCAGCACTATATTAAAGAATAAAATATAAGAATATTCTTTTATATACTTAGCTAGTTTAGTTCTTCGTGCTTAATAATATTATCTTTAAGTAACTATATATTTTAATAAAGCTTAATAATAATACTTATCTATATTTACTTATAGATAGCTGTATGGTACTATCTAGTCTTATTTTTCTTCTTTTATTTAGATTAAGTTATCTTTAAATAATTATTAATCTGATTATCTTAATTTAGTTTACAGGTATATATTAGAACAAAAGCTAAGTTACTAAAAATAGAAAGAAATAATCTTAAGATTTAATATATTAAGTACTAGTTAGTACAAGTATTATCTAATAATAATTATTTATTATATTAATTATATTAAACTTATCACGCGCCTTACAGCAGTAGGGCCTGATAATATAAAAACTAATAAATATGATTAATCAGTTATAAGAAAGCATTACTATCTTAAAATAATAGAATCAGTTATTCAAAGATTACTTAACAATTAAATCTATTAAGATCTGACTATCCAAGCTATTTAACAGCAATTGAGCAAAGCTCAGGACTTTCTTGATCCAGTTAGATCTGTATCTCAGTATAAATAAGAAAAAGCTTAAGAATAAAGAAAATAAGATTTTTTTCATATTTACTTACTTAATTAAAATAATATTTAATTAATTTAAACCATACATCCGCGAACAACAGGAAAAGTTAATAAGTAATTAAAATAATAATATAAAATAAATCTTTATTAGTTATACCAGATTTAAGCAGTGTTTTAAATAGATATTTAAAAATATTAATATAGCACGGAATGCTGAGTAAAAGTTATAATAACTTAAGTAGACTAGATCAGTATTTAAGTATACTTTAAAGTTTTTATAAGTTATTAATTATTTAGATTAAGATGATAATATCTATATTATATAATTTGAAGAAGGACTCAAGATAGAGATCTAAGAGAAACTCATCTAGTAAGAATAACTGAACATGTTGTTAAAAATAATTAAAGCAGTAGTTAAGATTAATAACAAGTTATATAAATATAATACAAAATAATAAAAGAATTGATAAACCAGTGGGTCTATATCTTAATATAATAGTTAATCAGATTACCAAGCTAATAACAGAAGATCAGTATAATCTAGAAGCTTGGGATATAAAGATCTTTACAGACTAAAACCTATGGAGCTAGATACAGCACAGTATCAGACTTAATAGACTCAAGTATTTAAGAAAAAACTTAAATAATATAAACAAGATTGCTTGTACTTTAGCTACAGTAAAGTAAGTTATTAGTTAAAAAACTGTAGTCAGAAACAGTAACAGCCTCAGAAATAATTAAGAATTATAAATCAAGATTAAAATAGAGAAGTCTATAATATTATTATTATTTAATATAAAGTTTAGACAGATACTGTAATATAGATATTAAATAATAAGAAGTTATATATTATTTAGCATGGTCAGCTGTCAGAGAACAGAATATATTATAATTGGTTAAGATAATAGGCCATCCTGGATAAGCTAATAACATTATTAAGTTAATAAGAGAATTAATAATTATCTGTATCATTAATTTAGACTATAAAAGTTAATAATAATAATTATAAGCCAGTTTTAAGAAATAACTATCCCAATATAGTTTAGAACAAGTTTAAACTATTAAATAAAGAATATAATACTCTGCTTAAAGATCTTAAATCTAGTAAGAAGAGACTTAGTAAGATACCTGATACTCTGAAAAAACCTTTATCAGAAATTAGTAAACTCTATCTATTATAGTAAGATAAAGATAAGAAAAACTAAAAGAATAATAAAGAAAATATTATTTATTGGTTAGACTGTATCTTGAAAGAGATTTTAGAGAATCTAATATGATTTTACTTAAAACTTAAGATAATTATACAGTATTGCCTACATTGGGATTTAAAATGTTGAAAATCATGAAACGAGACTTAAAAATAATATTTATAAAGATATTCTTATTATTTAAAAGTTTATTTAACATATAAATAAGATAATACAGATTATTATTACTAGTTATTAGAGATTAACTAGAAGGTAAATATTGCCGGAATAGAATCTTAATATAATAAACCATATCTATATATTTATTTTAAAGAAAGTAAAGATTATTAAAGATATAATAAACTTTCTTAATTTATATATTATATAAACACATGCTTAACATATTATAACTAAAAGTATATTACTAACTACTGATCTAAGATATTAGAAGTAGTTAAGACTAAGATAAATTACTATTTATATTCTATCTTTGATTACATGTATAAAGAGTATTAAAGATATTCTTACTATAAATTAATATATTAACTAGCATGTTTTAATAATCAGTGTATAATATACTACATAATAAAGATAGAAGACTCAAGATTTTTAAGAAGATATTTATAATAGTTAGAACTTAACTAGCTAGAACAGTAGTTAGCAGTTACTAAGTCAGGACCATACTTAAAGATCTAAGCAGTTATACTAGATTAACTAGCCCAAGTACTGATAGACTTTAGAGTAATCAGAAACTTTATAAACCCGCGATTTATACAACAGCTTAAGATACTTAGATAATAAAAAGCAGAATCTAAACTAATTATAGAACTGAATAGAGAGAATTTAGGAACTCTTATATTAATAATTAAGTTAAAAACTATATTTATAACTGTAAAGAGTCACTATGAATATATAGACTTTAACATGATATCTTTAAAATAGTATAATATTATATTAGAGATTCTATAACTCAGAAATCATAATTTATAGATTGATTAGAAGACTGAAAGTCTTTAATTTACAAATTATGATTGCCCAAGATAATACCAGCAAGAACCAGATATGGGGTCTAGATCTGTACAGCTCATTATATAGTAAGAAGCTAAAGTAAGAGCTAAACAATCTATTAAGAGAAGGTTGAGAATGCCATAAAAACTTAATATATTAAGTATTAAAAATAACTTAAAGAAAAATAGTACTTTAAGTATAGTTATACAAGTAATAACAGTAACTAAGTTATTATAAAAAGATTAGCTTATAAAATTATTAGAATAGGTATTAACAATAATAGAAGAGTATTAAGAGTATAGTATTAATAGCTCTGATATAAAGATTAAGATAACTATTTAGAGAATAGAAGATTTATAAGAACTTTTAACTATAATTAAGAATAATATACAAATCTTATCATAGTATAAGAGATTCGAGAACTTGTTCAAGTAACTAGAATAATCTAAATTATCTCAGCATAAAAAATATGACTATACTATTTTTATAGAAAAAAAAAATTTACTGATATATAAAAAGATTTACTTAATATCTAAGAAAAAATTACAGATATTATAAGAATATATTAATAATTAGTTAATTAAAGATAATATCAGGCCTTTGAAGTCACTAGCAGAATATAAAGTCTTATTTATATTAAAAAAGAATAGTAGTTTACAGCTATATATGAATTATTAATTATTAAATATTATTATAATCAAGGATTAATATCCATTATCTTTGATTTCAGAAATCTAAGACAAAATACAAGAAATAAAGTGGTTTATTAAGCTTAATATTATAAATATATATTATCAAATATATTGTCAAACCCTAGGATCGCTTCTCCCTGTTCCTGTTAGCTTAGCTTCTATCCGATACGTACCTGTGAACTGAATCAAGGTAAGTCAGGTCAATGATTATCCAAAGAGACTGGTCCTGAACAGAAGAAGAGAAGTAAGGCCAGATAGTGCCGTGCAGCTATCTGTAAGTAAGTGCAGACGAATGTTGTCATTAAGCTTTATCAAAACATATGGTTACTTAAAGACAGTGTTATTGAGCACGAAGAACAGAACTAACTAAGTATATGAAGGAGTGTCCTTATATATCCGTCCCTCGTATACCATTCCGTATACCATCAGGTCTATTGTATACCCACTTGGTAATCGTAGACCATGATGGTATGTTGTATACCACATGCTTGTCTGTATACCATGGTCACGTGACCCGTGGCACCTGTCGGTTCGGGTCGGGGTTCTCCTCGATAAGAGTTCCCTTCCGTCCGGATGTGGCCTTCTGCCTGACATACCCGCCTTACTAGTTGTTCAGCTAGCAGGGGTCTGTAACATATATATTATAGAAGATAAAAAATGGAAAACCATATTCAGAATAAAATATAGATACTTTAAGTATTTAATTATATTATTCAGATTAACCAATATACTAGTATTATTTTAATAATATATTAACAAGATTCTTAGAGAATATCTTAACAGATTTATAATCATCTATCTAGACAATATATTAATCTTCTTAAAAACTGAGAAAGAATATATAAGATATATAAGATTAATTTTATATAAATTATATCTATATCAGTTATAATATAAGTTAAAGAAGTATGAATTCCATGTACAGAAAACAGAGTTTCTGAAATATTAGATATCTATAGAGAAAATCTATATTAAATAAGTTAAAATATAAGTTATACAGAATTAGTCTTAATCTAAAAATCTGAAAGAATTACAGCAGTTTATTAGATTAGTTAATTACTATTAATAATTTATAGACGGATACGCCATCTATATAACATCATTCTTTAAGTTTATAAAAAAATTAAAGGAGTACTAGTAGAGAAAACTATAATAAAATATATTTAAAAATATTAAATAATAACTTATTATATTACTAGTACTTGTACAGCATAATCCGGATAAAGAAATTATTATTAAGACTGATATATCAGATTATGTTATTAATATACATATAACATAACCTGAAAAAGATAAAAAGCTAAGATTAATTATATTTTACTGAAGAAAGTTGGTTCAAGCAGAACTCAACTACAACATTCATAATAAAGAATTGCTAGCTATAATAGTAGTATTTAAGCAGTAAAGGATCTATCTTAAAAGAATAAAGTATACTATTATTATAAAGACAGATTATAAGAATTTAACCTATTTCATGATAATCAAAGAGTTGATTAGAAGGTAGACATGATGGACTGAGATTTTGTTATAATATAACTTCAGAATTATATACTATAAAAAAGTAAAGAATAGATATATAGATATACTGAGCCGCAAGCTAGACTATAAATTAGATAAAAAGACTATTAAACCAGCCATTCTGAAGCAGAATATGGATAAGTTAATCAGCTATAATAAAACTAATCTCACAGTAATATTAAAAATAGATAATAACTTAATCAGATAATTAATTAACAATATAAAAAATAATAAAATATTTTAAGAAATAAGTAAGGACTTACCAGATAAGATCACTATCAACAAAAATAGATTAGCCTATTTTCATGAATTAATCTTTATACTAATCATAATAAGAACAGAGATTATAACTAGACACTATAATAAACTATTTAAAGATTATTTAAAAGTGGAAAAGACTACTAAACTAATTACAAAGAATTACTATATTCCGAATCTTAGATAAAAAATATATGATTATATTAAATAATATAAGACTTATATTAAAAATAAGTCTATAAGATATTAATCCTATAGATAAATATAAGTATAAAAGGCACCACAGTGACTATAAAAATATATAATAATTAACTTTATTAGTCTACTACCTGAATTAGAGAGATTTAATATTATTATAGTTATTATTAATTATCTTATTAAATATATCTATCTTATATCAAGTAAAATAATAATAATAGTAATATAAATAGTAGAATTATTTCTAGAAAATATTATTGTATATTATAGAATATCAAAGTATCTTATATCAGACTAAGATAAGTTATTTATCTTAAAGTTCTAGAGATTACTTACAGATCTTATAAAAATTAAAAAATAAATAATAATAGCCTACCACCCGCAGATGAATGAATAAATAGAAAAGATTGACTAGATAATTAAATAATACTTGAGACATTACGTGAACTACTAGTAAGATAATTAAATAAATTTATTATTAATAATATAGTTTTTATATAATAATACTAATCACTTAATTATTAGAGTCTTACTATTCTATACTAATTACAGTTACCACCCCAGATTTCTGGAAATACTATTAGAAAAGTAATAAGTTATTAATATAGTTAAGAATATTATTATATTTATAAAAAACATATATTTATAATTATTTTAAGATATTGAGTTTATGAACTTGCGCAGCAAGATATACTATAATTATAAATATAGAAAGAAACCTGATCTAAAAAGAGAAGAGAAAGTATTTCTACTCTACAAAAATATTAAGATAAAATAACCAAGTTAGAAGCTTAATCATTATAAACTAGGACTATTTATTATCAAAGATAAGAAAGGACTGGTTAACTATAAGTTAAGATTGCTAAAATTGATGAATAAAATTCATCCAGTATTTTATATCTTATTATTGGAACCTGTACCAAAGAATACTAGAATTATAAAAAATATAGAGATTAACAATAATACAGAGTAAGAATATAAAGTTAAAAAGATTCTAGACTATAGAAAGATTAGTAATAGATTATAATACTTAATAAAATAAGAAGAATATAATATCTCAGAAAACACGTAGAAATCTATTAAGAATTTAATAGGCTATTATTAACTTATAAAATAATATTATTAATAAGCAAGTCAAAATTCGCCCAGAAAGAAGAAGAGCTAACTAGTTAAGATAAATTAAGATCGAACTTAGATATAGCAGCTAGCTTAATACTATTTATAATAATATTAATCTTAATCTTAGATATTGCAGTCTTTTAATCGTGTAATTTTTCTTAAACTTTATATTTCTTTTGCTCTTGCTTCTTAAGCTTCTCTAGCTTTATAATTTCTTTTATATCGCGAGCTATAAAATTATTAGCTTGTTTTTATAATAATTATTTCTATTTTTATAATTAAAGAAGTTTTGCTAAAATAACTTCCTTCTCTTCTTTAATAAAATTTTAAGCCTTGATTAAACACTTTTACTCAGTATTAGAAAAGGAAGGATCAGATATTTTATAATAAATACTATTTTTCTTAACATACTTACTATAGTAATCAGAATTTTCAGATTTAATACACACTTTATGAAGACAGATGTAGCACTTACAAGGAAAAATTATCAGGAAATCCTTATCCTTGATTTACTAATAAAGTCTCTTCTTATAAATAGAAGAACTAGATGACATAATTAATAACCTAACTAAATTTGGGAAAAACCATATTAGATACTTACTTTAAGAGGGAAGCACTGCAGCTTTATGTTTCTTAGAGATAAGAAATCTTGAAGAAGGGGGAGTGGTGTTACAGACCTCTACTAGCTAAATAAACTAATAAGACAGATATATCAGGCAGAAGGCCACGCCCAGGAAGAGCAAGGGCTCTTATTAAGTAAAGCCTTGATATAAGTAACTGATGAACGGGAGCAGTCACACAGCACGTGACCATGATAGAGATGTTACTGACATATTATAGAATGTCAGTACTACAGCAGGCATGTCACTGACACATTATAGGATGTCAGTGACATGATATAGCATGGCAGTACCATACTGAAGAATAGGATATAAAGACACTCTTTCATGTATTTAGCTAGTTTGGTTTTTTGTGCTTAATAACACTGTCTTTAAGTAACCATATATTTTAATAAAGCTTAATAATAATACTCATCCGCACTTACTTACGGATAGCTGCGCGGCACTATCTGGCCTTACTTCTCTTCTCTTGTTCAGATCAAGTCATCTTTAGATAGTCATTGACCTGACTACCTTGATTCAGTTCACAGGTACGTATTGGAACGGAAGCTAAGCTAACAGGAACAGGGAGAAGCGATCCTAGGGTTTGACATAACTAGTCTTGAACCAAGAAAGAGAAGTAAGGCTGAATAGTACTGTATAGCTATCTATAAGTAAGTATAGATAAGTATTATTACTAAGCTTCCAAATATATGGTTACTTAAAGATGATTATATTAAGTATAAAGAATAGAACTAGCTAAATACATGAAAAAGTATCCTTATATCTTATTCTCTGTATACCATATCATATACTATTCAGAATAAATCAAGGATTAATCTAATCATGTTTCTGGATTCCAGTATATCTTATATATACTCTTAATAATAGATCTAATAGTAGATAATTATGTAACATAATGCCGCTCCGGATGTTACTCAAACCGGGATTCTACTCGATAAGAGTTGCTGTTTGTCCGAGACCTGCCTTGTCGTCGCTTTTCTGCCTAACAAGTCCGCTCCGCTAGTAGCCTGGCTAGCAGGGGTCTGTAACAAATAAGTCTCATATATCCAACATATTCTTCTTCTATCTTTAAAAAGATTAAGATATTATCCAGATAAGCAATCACAAATCTGTTAAGATATTTTCTTAATATCTTGTTAATATATTACTAAAATAATGCAGGTGTGTTGGTAAGGCTAAATAGTATAATCAAGTATTTAAAGTATCTATACTTTATTCTGAACATGGTTTTCCATTCTTTATCTTCTGTAATGTATATACAATAATATATATTTATAATATTAAGCTTAATAAACTATTTTATTTCTTGTATCTTGTTCTGGATTTCCAAGATTAAGGATAAAGAGTGTTAATCCTTAATCATGATTATTGTTACGGACCCCTGCTAGTTAAAGCTACTAGTAAGGCGGACTCGTCAGGCAGAAGGCAACGTCCGGACAGACAGTAACTCTTATCAAGTAGAATCCTGATCTGAGTAACCAACACCCGGGACAGCTACGCATCACGTGACTACGGGTATATGGAATAGTATATGAACAGGTATATAGTATATAATATACAGTATATAGGAAGATATATGACTTAGTATATAAAGGACAGATATATAAGGACACTCTTTCATGTACTTAGTTAGTTCTGTTCTTCATGCTCAATCCAATCTTTAATACTGTCTTTAAGTAACCATATATTTAGAAAAGCTTAATAATAATACTTATCTATACTTACTTACCGATAGCTACATGGCACTATTCAGCCTTATTTTTCTTCTCTTGTTTAAGACTAGTCCTTCTTAGATAGATATTAGTCTGATATAATCTCGATTTAGTTTGAAGGTATATATACCAGTAAAGCTAAGCTAACAGGAACAGGGAAGCGATCCTAGGGTTTGACAAAAGAGTAATTAATATATAAAAAATACTTCTAGATTATTAAAAAAATGGTTTACGGAGCCTGGTTTAAACTATATATATTATTACTAATTTTATAATCTCCATAATGAAGATTTATAATATAAGCTCTATCATATAGCTTCAACTTCTGATTCCGCTTAACATTTGGGTTTAAAGATATCAGGGGCCTTTAAATCATGATTATGGTGATAGTTAAAGTTGGGTAATCATGTCCGTATGGGTGAAAAATGTGTTGTGCAAAGCCGCTACTAGCATGTTTTCCGCAGACTAACGCCGGGAACTGTATTTGGGAGGTTGTATGCAGGCGTCACTAGTCGTGAGGATCTAATGCAGCCTAATAGACCATTACGTGATGAACCTCGGCTGATCCACCAGATAACCATAAACAGCTGGATTGCCCCTCTGCCAATGATGACGCCTCGGGATCTGCTTGTTCCCTCGTCCCCTCGTCCGTAGACACCTCGGCCATGCAATGTGCCGTGGCATGGCAGCAGGTACGAGTATTTAAATAGACTATCAGACGTCCTGGTTTTCCTACAGTCACCCACCCCTCCACTGCCCCTCAGTCTTCCTTTACAACGCCACTAACTACTGCCACTACTACAATCTATCTACCACCATGTCCACCACAACCACCACCACCACCACAACAACAACAACAACCACCATCCCCCAAACCCCTCACCAACCCCCCCACCAACACACCCCAACCTAATCCGCATCCACCGCAGCCCCCTCCCCTTCGCCAGCGGCGCCTACAGCCTCGTCTCATTACCCGCCGGCTCCCTCCTCACAAAGATAACCACAGCCACACCGTCCAAGAAAGCCTACACGTCGGTCCAAACCGGCCGTGACACGCACATCGAACTCAACTCAGACCTAGTCTACTGCAACCATTCCTGCGATCCGACCATCAACTTCGACATGGAGAAGATGGAAATCCGAGTGGTGGATGACCGGGACTTGAAGGCCGGGGACCCGTTGACGTTTTTCTACCCCTCGACGGAGTGGGAGATGGATCAGCCGTTTGAGTGTACGTGTGGGAGTGGGGAGAAATGTAAAGGGTGGATTGATGGGGCGAAGAATTTGGGGAATGAGGTGTTGGGGGAGTATTGGTTGAATAGACATATTGGGGAGATGGTGGGGGAGAGGGATGGATGTGAGGTGTAGAGGGGTATAGCGGGGGTGATAGATTAGACTTTGGGTGGCTGGGGATTTGTTTTTAGGGTGGTTGGTGGGTTTGGTTTGGTTTAGAATAGATGGTTGGGTTGGGTTGGATTTGAGTGGTGGAATGGATGTACAGGCTCTATAGTAGAGAGTGTTATATGGCTGGGGTCTGGAATGTCTGAGGGTAGAATGGGGGAGGGAGAGGGGGTAGAACAAGGGTGTATAGAGGGGTTGTTTTGATAGATACTTGCCCTGTTGGATGCTGGAATGAAGATCAATGTTGATTTTCACATGCATCACTGAACAAATATTATAGATATCTGACGGGTTTGTTTACCCACATGCTATGGCATGACATGACAGTGTCAGGCGGGGGGCATCGGAACCCGTTCGTCCGGCCGGTCATGTGTTTGCATACATTCCTCACTTTGATTGAGTCCGTTGTAGTCGACAGAGAACCACTGGGAGGTGAGTTCCAGGTTCCAATGGGATTCTATTCTTCGTCTACTTCTCTCAACTCTGCAAATCATCTATGGGAGCAACTGGACCAGTTATTCCTTATTTGCTCCCCAACATGCCACACACTTTCAGACCATGCTGACCATGTTCAGATATTCTAAGCAGACTGAAAAACAATCTAACTAGGAACGTCGTGCCATCAAGAGAGGAATATACTCGACTTATACGTTTACGAGTCAGCACTTAATCATCTCCGAAGTACTATGGGCTCCCTGAAGCAGTGATACGATTCGCTCTTCCGTCTAGCCCGCACAGCTAGGAGTCAACTCTGTCCATAAATAGGTTGTCCATGGTCTTGCAACTGGTCCCTGGGTGGCACTACTTTTGCGTCGGATATATACTTTGGCGAGAGTGGGATCAGGTATGGATCTCTATTGGAGGAATCGCTTAGGCAAGCGGAAGGATTGCTGACAGAGCGCATCTTAGGACGAAGCTGTCAGAACTAAGTACATATAAATAGTGATAAGCGATAAGGAGCGGAGGTTTAAAGCCACCCCGTCATCCATTGGAAAGGTCAATCACCTCATCCATCATTATCCAAAATGTCTACAATCCTCCTTCGAAACGCGACCATTCTCGTCCCGTCCGGCGATGACGTTGTGCCGCTTCGCAAAAACTCTCTGTTGATTGAAGGGAACAAGATCGCCCAGATCGCGCCCCAGATTGCACCCCCGTCAGTGGAAACCCAGGTTATAGACTGCACGGGCAAGATTGTGTCGCCTGGATTTATCGATACGCATCATCACCTGTGGCAGACGCAGCTAAAGGGCCGCCATGCTAACCACACTTTGTTGGAGTATATGCCGACAGGTCGGTCTTCCTCTCATGTTAGCGCGACTTACTTACCTGCGTAGGCAATTTCCAACATGTCAATTACACCCCTGAGGATATCTTTTGGGGTGAGCTTGCAGGCTGTCTGGAGGCCTTGGATGCAGGGACCACGACAGTCGTGGATCATGCTCATATGAACGTGTCCGCCGCTCATTGTAAGTTGGTAGATCGGCATCATCCTATTATAGCTTACCAAGGTAGCATTCAATGGCATTGAGGCCACTGTCTCGTCAGGAATCAGATCCGTCTTCTGTTATACACCTACCCCGACGGTCAAGTCATGGAAGCCGGAAATCGAACGAGGCGGATATCTTCTTGACGACTGGGTATTAAACCAGCTGAGCGATCTAGCTACTGCCGCTCCGTTTGGCGACGGTAGAGTACAGATTGGACTGGCTTTTGACGGGCTCATGCTTCCCAAAGATACAATAGTATCATTGTACGACCGAGCCCGCAAAGCAGGAGTAAAGGTCATTACCACGCACTACGTTCGGGGCCACTTCAGTAGGTTATACTCACATAAGATGAACCGCACTAACAAGGACAGGCGATAACTCGCTCGTGGACCTCCTCGACAGCTATGGACTTCTTGGACCTGACATCCTTCTCTCCCACGCGACCCATCTCACCGCCACCGATGCCGAGAAGCTTTCCAAAGCAAAGTCCTGGATCTCCTCCACCCCGGGCACTGAACTACAAATGGGACATGGATTTCCAGTCTGCTTCCAGGAGGGATGTAGCGATATCAGCTCTCTCGGAATCGACTGCCATAGTAGCACCTCCAGCGACATGGCTACCCAGATGCGTCTTGCACTGCAGAGCGAACGGGCTCTCCGTAACGAGAAAGTACTCGATAGCGGCAAGTCTCCTCGTTCCTTGAGCCTTTCCGTACAGGATGTCTTCCGCCTCGGAACCATCCAGGGCGCTCGAGCCCTACGCATGGAAGACCAACTGGGTTCTATCGAGGTAGGCAAGCTTGCCGATCTCGTCATTTTCGAAGGAACAAGTCCGGGAATGATCTGCGCGAGCGAACAGGACCCAGTAGCAGCGATTGTTCTGCACTCGTCGATCCGTGATATTGACACCGTCATTGTCGATGGACGGGTATGCAAGAAAGATGGAAAGTTGGTTCCTGTGGAGATTAGCCCGTCTTTCTCGGAAGTCAACGTGCCCAAGCAAAAGGTGGACTGGAGTGGTGTTGCGCAGGAGTTGGTCGCGAGTCGGCAGAGAATCGAGGATGCTATGGAAAAGGCAGAGGCCAATGACTTTGAATATTTGGTTCCTGCAACGATGAGAATGATTCGCATTGACCCGGGTCGGTTTGTGTAGATGCGTGCTATACTCTTGTCATTAATTCAATTGATTTGGACCTCCAGTTACATGAGAGAAGGCACCATGACCATATCATACCGTACTACATAGCTTCTCTACTAATTCAGTCAAAGACACACTCCCAGAAGGGAGAAACTACAAACTCACACATGTAGGTTATATCTTGTATCTAATCTACGACAGAAACTTACAATACACCACAATATCCCATACCAAACCGCCCGTACCTAACCCACCCCTACGATACAAATCAACCAAATCCCCCAAACCCACGCATGATCTATTTAACCACACTACATTATTATCACCTATTTAGCTCTTCTACTACGTCTTTTCATTTTACCCACATATTTTATTAATTAGTCTAAAATCTTATCTAATAGTCAGTGTGGCCGAGTGGTTAAGGCGTCAGATTCGAAATCTGATACGTTCGCGTGCGCAGGTTCAAATCCTGCCGCTGACGAGATTCATTTCTTTTTTTTTGTCAACAATTCATTTTTCCTGGGGATTTCGTTCTCGGTTATTTACAATTTGTTTGTTTGTTGTGGCTTCGTGATATTTGGGGTTATTATTTGTGGGTTTAAAGGATGTATCTATCTATTTAGGGGGGTTGTCGTATGTAAAGAGAGGGGAAGAGAGGACCGGAACCAAAATACAAGTGTGTTTCGAATATAGTATACGACTATTAATGGATGATGAGTAAAATCATCTAGGATGAATGTGGGATTCACTGCGGTGGAAATGAAAGCGCCATGTGGTTTGAGAATTGCTCTGTATATCTATCTATATGACATGAAGGATGATTTTTATTATGAGTACGATTCTTATACTTCTTTAGTATCAATATTCTATCTATTCCTTGTATCAAAAAAAGCCAAGTGTATTGTTCCATTCAGTATGTTCTTTATTATGTGTAAATAGATAAATGAACAAGTAATGTCATGACTCGGATCGAATGTGGGAGGATACTTAGTAGTAGTAGTAATAATAGTAGTAGTAGTAATAATAGTAGTAGTAGTAGTAGTAGTAGCATACCAGCAAAGATAGAAATTGGCCTCTTATACAAAGATTCGAATGACTCTCGAACCCATCATCCTACATTTACAAGATCCAGCCCAATCCGATACATACAAAACTTATGGCGGAACCAAGGATACGAGCCCCCCGGATCCCTGGAATCATTCCGTTCTATCGATCTATAGTATCCATCTATAGCATAAACAAACCCCAAAGAAACAAGAATGGAGAATGCCCTATTATCAGACAATATACACCGAACGCTAATTCCTACACATCGTACAGAACAGCTCCTTATTTCTTTCTGATTAGATTAGACTACACTCATCGTTATGGAGTGGGTTGTATAGTAAGTATATGTCGGCATAAATACCATATGATATCACAAATTCTACCTACTATACATATCTCGAACTGGAGGGGTAGGGAATCAATGAGTGGTGATGACATCACCTCTAATCCTTGTCCTGTACATCAGTAATATGACCGAGGAATCCCAGTAGCGACATCTAACTCAGTCCTACATGCTGACTAGAGTTTTAGTTCTCAACAAGTAAGCGCTACCTTGCTTATTCTCTTGTCTTTTCTATAATGAATAAATCGATATACTTTAGTATCAAGAGTAGATACATCCTACATGAAACGGTAGCAAGCTAAGGTACCTCGGAATTCTATTCCGTAAGCAATAAGACATAAATTACTCCGTAATATCGTGGCTATTAAGTTTGCTTCCAAAAGTCCTATTCGATGTATCATTGGCTGTATGGGATTTGATTGGTTAGACCAAGGGCAGTGCAGAGAAATGTCACCTATCGACAATCTAACGGCTGGATAGGGTGAGATGATGGGGCCATTAGATACGAGGAAACCAAGACAGGACTTTTGGCAGGATTCCTCGGCTTCTTGCAGTGATGGGGCGAGGCAGTGCTGGATTAACCTCCTGTGGCTACAGCCCAACATCCCATGTTACACAATGACGAGTGTCCATTTTATTCAATGGAGGCTACAATCTGTGGATTAAAAGGTGTCCTGATGGGGGAATGCACCAGATAGAACGCATGAATAGCTGCAGAACTCCACCCAGCCAGTGCATAACGACTTATGCGGCCTCGTCGGAGCGATGCATAAGGCAACAGACTAGCTCGCTGTTGGCTCAACTATCCTCCCAATTCACCATCGTCATGACCCACTCTGCAAACCCAACCACGCCGAGCATTGACGGATCTCTCCAAGTGGACCCCAACGGCCCTAGCCACCTAGTCACCCAGTCACCAGTTGCACGCAAAGCCACCACCGTTTCTCGTACAATCTGACGTGGTCGGAGTCAACAAGATCGCGGCCCAATTTGCATGAACCATATATTGGATGGACCAAACAAGACAATGACGAGCGTGGCGGCGGGGATTGATAGGTCAAGTGGCCTGCAACTTGATGAAAGTGCCGGATTAGTGAGCATGATTGCCAGGCCCAATCAAGGGCGGATCTGCATATGCGAGATTTGCTGTCGGCGACCCAACCTGGCCCCTCCCCAAGCAGTCTTAACGTGCTATTCAGGCCCGTCGATCGATATATGACGGGCTGGTGAAGAATGGACGCCTGCAGTTGTGGCGCTTTGTTCCCATTTGACACCGGTACCAATAAGCTATCACGTTGGCACGATGGTCCCCACCTCCTTTCCCAGTGTAGTCCCCATCCACGGATACTTTATGGTTCGTAGAGTATATGCAATATGCATAGCTAGAGACCCTCGCCTCCAGCAGGCTAGTTAGACAGCACCTTAGTCACCCAGGGTTGATTGTCAGAGTCTCGAATTGCATAGGAGGGTATCGAAATGAGGGCGTAGAGAGCCACCCGGCACTTGCACCGCCATACCACGCCGAGGCCAACATAGAAGAAAGAAAGGGGGCGAAAGGATGCAGTAGATAAAAGATATCTGTGGTTGGTAGGCCTGGCAAATGAATGTTCTCACTTCATTTGTTTAACAGTGACTAAGGGACGCAAATCACCCTTCACATAACCCAGCCCCTTTTGTTCTTTCGTACTCTTCTCCGTCCCCGAGACACATGCGGTTGCCTCTTATTATCCAGTCGAAACATCGGGACTGTCGTTGCGTGCAGGGGTGGGAGTCGTAGTCGGGAAAGGTAACCGGGTCATCCAGCTGATATAAGGCAGTTTGTGCGGTTCTGATCATCGGGCCACGCCATCGGGCTTTGAGTTTGCTGACGGGCTGTTGTTATTGCTGTCAGTCACCCCAGAATCCACCCCATCCGGGATGCTCATCGCATCATTAGGCGCAGACTCGGCAATAAAAGCCTGGATTTCATCATAGCTCGCGCCCGTTCGGACGAAGTCGACAAATACATCGACGGAGGGACGATCAGCCAAGCGAATCGTCTCGAGAACGGCATCCAGAAGCCCACGGTAATATTTCAGCGCCTCTTCGGTCCGCTTGACGGAAACCTTGCGTCGCTTGTCGGCGAATTCATCGATCACGCAGTCCCGGCCATGAAGGTGGCATTCAGCACACGGAGTGCCGGTAGTATCGGCGCTACACTGTGATGCGGCCACCCAGGTTAGAACAGGAAGAGCAAGACAAGGGGACTCAATGTGAGCGACGGAGACATCAACGTGCATGAGAAGGGAAAGGCCATTCCCCCCGGGGGGGGAAGGCCACTGGAGAAGCCGAGCTGGGCCGGGATTTACCTTTGTTCGACGTCGTTTACATTCCCCGCAAGCCGTGGAGGCTCGCTTTATTTTGCCCTCCTCGGGCGCAGAGGCCGGGGCCGGGGGTTCTGGGACCCTCCGAGGAGCAATGGGACGGAAAGGTTTCGCAGACCCTTGTTGGGCCATGACTTTCAAGAGCAAGCTGGCTGTATATGGTGGAAGAAGGGGAGGAGAAGCAGCGATGGAAGGAAAGCAAGAGGCCCGTGGGAGGGGGCCAGCGAGGAGCCAGATAAGATCGCGGGTACGTAGAAAGTTCTAGGAGCACACAGCACACAGTCTCGCCAGCAGATGCATCTTAGAAACAGCCCCATCCATGTTGGAGGGAGCTAGCCCAAAGTCCTGCAGCGTCGTCGCACCAGCCGTACCGCGGGCGGTCGAACAACCAGCGAATTTGGGGGGCCCTCGAAATGCACGGTTTGACACAAGGAGTCAAAAAAATGAAAAATAATAAAAATCCCCAAAAACTCAAAAATTACGGCCCAATACAGGTAGGGAAAAATAGAATCGGAGAAGTTGTGACACATCGGGGCCTACGCAGGCCCACGGGCCGTCCCCAAAGGTGTGTGGCTCTCCTCCAGTCGTTCCAGGCACAGCAAATCGTTGGGCGTGTGGCAGGTTGAGGACCTTCCAATCTGAGAAAGTATCAGAGCAAAAAGCCTGGAGCCGAGAGAGGACCAACGCCTGGGTAGAATGGGGCGCATGGACACTTGCATTGACGAAGACACCAAGTCAGTCATCCACTGGGACGAGCAGGCTGCATGGCAATCCCAATCGCCCATCAGGGACGACCCAAGCCCAGTCTTCGTCTCGAGACAGGCGACTCAGCAGCGGTCAGCCAGGAGTGAGATTAGGCATTCTTCGTCAACCAAGACGGACGATGCGCAGCTAATGTCCCTAGGGGCCCCTCCGCCCATTCCCCGAATTATATGCTTTCCCACCGTCGCTGGATCCTTCGGTTTGATTCTTCCTTTTCCCCTTTGAGCGGATCTACCGGTTTTCTCCCTTCTTGGATCCCCGGTATTTGGATTTGGGTCATTGGCTGCTCTCCCCCTTCCTTGTTTCTGCCGCGGGCGGTTGTCTGGATGAGAGAGCTCGCTCGCAGTGACCTGTCAAGTTGGGCCCCTTCCTCGACGGTCGAACCATCCTTGGGGCAAAGGGGGGAGATTCATTGGGATAATTACTGGAATTGTGCGAGCATAACTTGGGCAAATTCTAACGTAGGACCAGTGGGTGACTAAAGTACCGGTGGATGCTCTGCACGAATTCGATGGCCGTCTCAGGCCGGATATCTTATCCGCTGGATTTGATAGGCTCTCAAGAGAAAATTCGACGGAACAAACAGAGGGTCCAGGATGTTAGTCCACTGGGTCGAAGAAGGTCTTGGTCGACAATCCTGCCCTGCTACCAGAGGTTCTTAGCACAGCGTGACCACTCACGCATGCGAAGAGGAAGAGAGATTGAGTGGCACAGACCAAGAGCGGGGGATGGCCCAATGACTGGTTCTGCGAAGCTTAGGATGGGTGCGTAGTCCAGCCGGCAACCACCTTGTTGATGGCCGAGTGCCTGGTTTCCCCCCAACTCAGTTCATTTCATACGGTGGTGGAGGTCGGAGTCCGCGAGCTTGGGACCCAAAATCACAGAAACTCCATAGGAAATCATGGCGACGATCCTAATGCCTCTGGGCCGACCGCAGCAGGGGATAGACTCACTCCGATGCAGGCTGAGAGGATGGCTAGCTGAGGAAAATGGGATCTAGTTGAGCCAGTCGAGGAGGTTTCGGCTGTCATCGCAAGGCGATGCTCCAACTCACGTGCCGGCGGCCCACCACCACTAGTCCCGGTCGGACTTGGCCTAGATTCCGCCTTCTCTTCATTCTTCCTATGGAAATTCTTATGGTCTTGAGTCTTCAGTCTCTTCAGTCTTCAGTCTTCGGTCTTCGGTCTTCGGTCTTCAGGCTCCCTCCTCCCGTTTGCGTGATTGGTTCCGGTTGACTACGTGCTACGGATGGTGCTCACTCAAGCTCGGTAGCATAATGAGAAACATATACTATCTATCTATCTTGAACCATGTCCCCGATACTCCGTACTTGGTTCGCATATGCATTTCGTGGTGGAGATCAGCGATCGGCTACAAAGAAGATTCCCAAATTCTTCGCCCTTTACGGCCGAAAGTCGGATGCGACAGAGGTCCTGGCATTGGAGCCATCCCTACCGTTGATCTCAACATATCTAGTAGATAGAAGGTAGCATTTGGATGCTCTCCTGGCCTCATCCATGGATACCACACTCTAAGCGCCCGAGCTAAAAAGAAATAGCCGCCTCATAGGCTGGCATCTCTGCCGAAGCCGTGGGGTCTTGTGATCCGACATACTATGGTACGTACCATCGGGTCTTTGCGCCACCCTGATGTCACAACCCAGAGTTTTCCGATGATAACCCGTCGCAGCTACACAGTACTACATGCACGGGTTTCCTCGCGATAATCACATCTTCGGCGGATCACCGGGGATGAGGTGCATATCTCGCCCGGAAGAAGGGCGCCACCAATTTTGGAGATATATTCCAGGAGGTACCGACCGACCCCACTCATCAAACAACCCAAAAACTCGTCGAGTTGGCAGGCCACACCAGCGATTACTGTACGAAAAGGCTGCAGCTGAAACACAGCGCGCGGAATGATGATATTCCTATATCAAAACCCTGAAACCGAACTGCATGGGATTCCTGGAAGGGAAAAAGTGTACACTCGAGGTGGTAGAATAATGTAGAGGGCAAAAATATTACTCCAAGAAAGGGGTTAACACATGAAGCGAACAGGGTCCCGGCGGCTAGCGAGGGCCTCAATAGATGGGCCTGCCCTCGTCCCACTTGCGCGATTCTGCCGGGCTCCGGGCCAGCGCACTGTCTCCAATAGATGGGTCACGGCTTTGCTCGACGGGCAGAGGCGAGAAATGCACCTTGCTGCCTTCACGGCCGGCCGTGGCGCCGCTCTCAACCTCGCCTCGGACACTGCCTATCCCTCCAATCCACTCCCAAACACGGGCAACGTCCCCACCCCGGCCCTCGCGAACTGAGGCCCGGACATTGGCATTGCCTTCCACCACGCTGCGGACGCGCTTCCACAGTTCCTCCCGCCGACTGCCGCGCAGCTCGGAACGGAGGACGTCATCGCGCAATTGACCAATGGGAATGTAGGGCTCGCGAGCAGCACCACGGGCGTGAAGGGCAGCCTGCGTGGCTAGGCGATCGAGCGTTGTAGCAACTAGTTCGGGGACTCGGGCCCTGTCAGAACGACGAGCCCGAACCCTTGAGCGTGCGTAAAGCAAGGCGGATGCGCAGGCGACTAGAACTGAAAGAGGGAGTCGATACGCGACGAGAGAGAGTCGGATGTTGCGGCGGAAGGCGCATGTGAGGGGGAGTCGGCTGACAGAGGTCGAGGTGAGGGTGAGGACAGAAGATGGTCTGTAATCATGTGGTCGCCGCTGTTAGTTCCGTGAATACACGTCAGAATTTGATCCCGTCGGTGCGCTGCCATAAGGTCCAGGCTGTTGCCGTAGATGTGCCTCCAGAGAAGGAAAGAACAAGACTTACTGCTTCACTTTGGTCACAACCTCCTCCCTTCCAACCACTTCGCCCAGTGCTCCTTTCCAAAGGTCGTCGAACTCGGTGTCACTCATACCTTTCCGACGTTGTCTCCCGACTTCTTGCTTCAAGTCAAACTCGCTGATTTCCGCACCGGCCGCCTCTTGACCATCTCGTGCGAGCTCTCCACACTCCCACTTGGCCCTTCGATCCCGCAGCGCCTCCAGGGCCTTGTCAGCGACAGCCTTCACCCGACGCGCTTTCTCGCTGTCTGGCTCACATGTCGGCGGGAGCGGAACCAAGCCTCCAAGGGATAGCGGATGAGCCTTGAGTAAAAAGTCGTGCTCACAGCGAGCCTCAAAGTTGGGGTAGCAGAATGCATGCGGAGGGCATGGCTCGCATTGGGGTTCGATGACGTTGGCCCACTCGGGGACTCGGGTTTCTGCTAAGGACCAAGTAGGTTTACCAATTCCGCAAAACCCGATCTCAATCTTTTCTTTGCGCCACCAGGCACCGAAGCTAGCAAAGAGGATAATCAGGATAACCCAGGGAGCAGCTCTACTTGCAGTACCCTGTTTCTGTGGCCGCCGACTTGGGGCACTGTACATCAAGTCCGCATGCTCCCTCTCAAGCGCCAATTGCTCGTCTGGTGTGAATTCTTCGCCTCCACTGAATTCACTCTCTTCATCCTCGTATTTGATAGGCACAAAGTCCTTCTGTGGGGTCCCAAAGTTCGAGGATGGGAATTCAAGCGACGACCGCTTCGATGGAGTGGCACCATATTGATCATGCATATCCATCGGCGTCGCGGATTTCCTTGACCGCAGGCTGTTGCTGAAGGCGGGAGAGTCGAGGGAAAACCGCGAACTACTTTTCCTCTCCGATCTATGACTAGAGGGCCTGGGGCTCTTGTGATCCCAACGGGCTGGCGAGCCACTTTGGAATGGGTTGTCGTCTGTGAAAACACTCTCCTCCTTGGGCTCCAATTTGATGGCAGAAAAGGGAGGCTCCGGGTTCACCGATGGGGTCATTTCGCTTCGTCGAACCTTTCTAGTCGTAGACTTCCGGGGGGTAGTGGTGTCTGTCGCTACAGGTGTAGCCAACAGGTTTTCGTGCGATTCGGGGTCCGATGCGCGGTAGCGTCTCGACTGCGACCTGGGGACTGACTTCCTAGAGTTCACGGATGGCGTAGCCGTAGCATTTCTTTCCTCAGTGTCAGCTGTTGATGCTCTAACACTTGCCCTAGAGCGTCCTCTTCTTCCTCCAGTGGCCGTCGACACCGAAGATGGTGTTGGTGGGGGTGGCATCGAATCCCTTGTTGGGACGTCGCGTTGTTCATCATAGTCGCTAACCACTGACGTCGCGCGACTTCCCATATCAGTGATGCCTTCGCTAGTTCTTCTAACCCTTTCGCGCTCCCTCAGCAGCTTTCTTGCCTGCGGTAGAACTTCCGCCTCCAGGATACCGATAAGCTGTGCCTTTTTGGCCGAAGCTGGGTAAGGAACATCGTGGCTGACCAGGATGGATCGCAGACGCGGTACGGTGAGGGTATTAAGGTCAAAATCAGGAGCGAGATACTCCATACCGTCCGCCATGGTGTAAGCAATGATTGTACTTATCAGCACCACGGGGATTCGATAAGGGAACAGGGGGAGGTGGATGGGGGTCAAAATTCGGTAAAGTTGAGAAGGAAAGATCTTCTCCGTCTCCGCTCTGGTGGTGAGAACCTTGATTGTGCAGCCCCCAGCTCGTCAATGACGGAAGCAGCCGTTAATCGTTGGTCTCCAGGGCAACCAAGCGGCGCCGTGGCAAGAAAAGACAACTGGCCAGATCACTGAAGGCCTTGGGCAGCTAAATTGATCTCAAAGACCAAATTGGCGCGTAGACTCGATAAAACCAGAGCACGGGTTCGATGGGAAGTGATAGAAGGAAGGGAAAGGGAGGAGGGGGACGAGCTGGGGGAAGATGGCCGAACTGGCACCCCGGCCCAATCATGGAAACCATAACAAACGGCGAGTGTCACGTGGGCGGGAGCCGACGCGCCTGAGGTCTCCACCGGGGGACGCCGGTGCATAGTGGCTTAAAGCAGCCTCAAGTGCTACAAATACGCCCCGCTACAAGCCTAACCCTCTACATTCATCACAAAATCCAGAGACAATCATAAGTCGCTTTTAAATTTTCATTAGATGCACAGTAACCAAGAAGTTGGGGAAGAAAGGTGCCACCACAACGGAGAGAAAAGGGCAAGAAAGACGGACCCCACCCTTCCATGGCTCCAACCTATGCTGCGAATTGAACACTTCCCACCAACCCAAGAGACGCCGCTCTGAAGTGAAAATAAAGATGCAAAACGATAAGAGGGGTAAATAGCAATAAGTACAAGGCGGGTTGGCAAATAGCCTCCGTCAGAGATATATCCAAGGGTGGAGGTCAGCGACGAGGTCCACCAGGGTTAAACTCGTCAGACGGCGGTCCCATCTGTAGATAGGACGACGATGCAGAGTCGGAGTTGCTCTCACCGTTGCTATACTGTGGATCGTGTGTATAGCTAGTGGCAGTGCCAGCACTGGCGTCAATTTGCTCCTTCAGAGCTCGGTATTCTGTGAGCTGGGATTGCAGTTGCTGCATCACGTCTGCAATTGGCATGGCGTGGTCATTGAGTCGATCGCCTGGCCGGAAGGGCCGAATCATGTTGCGAACGGAAAGAGTAGTAATGCAGACCTGCAAGTTGTTAGGGTAACTGAACATAGCATATCAGGGACACGGATAATGGTTACTCACCTCGATGCGAGTCACCTGCTGTTCGACTAGGCTGATCACAGTCGAGTCGGCAAGCTCACCGCCATGATTCTTGACCACATTGAAAAGAGCCACATTTGGTTCTTTGAGTAGAGCTTCGCCCGGGTACTCTAATGCGGCACAGAGTCTCTCCAGCCGGAGAGTAATCTCCCATAAGCGCCAAATTAGATCTGTTTGGATCTCCAGTTGAGAATGTTTGCTGATGGTGGTCGGGGCAAGCTCGTTGCTCGTATCTTTATCCACGGTTGTCAAACGTCCCGACAGGGCATGCGGGTAGATGAGGTACAGCGGCTCCGGGTTTTCAAGCCCCTTTAACTTGCGCTCGCCTTGGTCCTTGATCACAAATCCCTGGCTGTTGAGTTGCTGCAGCTCACGGCGAATGTTGTTCCCAAGAGTATCAAACGCATAGCTTTCTTCCGAACCGGTAGACGCAGCCCGTTCACTGTCCGCAAAGATCTCCAAGTTGCGTTGAATATCACTCATGAAATCCGACGAAACGAAAATTTGACCACCATCAGCAACTGCAGAGACTCGCGACGCTCGGTTCACCATCGGCCCAAAATAGTCCATGCGGTTGGTGACCGGATCCTTCTCACAGACAGGCTCTCCCCAGTGCGAACCCATTCGAACGGATAGACCCCTGAAGATGACGTTATTCTCACTATCACACACAACCTGGCACTGTGGCTGCTCGAGGATCTCCGTCGGCCATTCGGCCTCGAGAAGTTGTGTCTGACAGTTGAAGCACCACAGCAAAGCAGCGGTCGTTGTGGAAAATGCGACCATGAAAGCGTCACCTTCGGTCTTGACCTCATAGCCACCAATGATACCCAGCTGTCGACGGAGGATGTCATTGTGGATCTGGATGGCCGAGCGCATTGCATCCGGGCATGTCTCCCAAAGACTTGTCGATTTCTTGATATCGGTGAAAATAATGGCAAGTTCACCAACAGGAGCATCCACGTAATCGAATCGAGCGAGCCTGGAGTCGCCAGGCGCGTCACGCGGCTTCTTTGTACGCTTAACGCTGGGAATGATCTGTTCCTCGGGAGGGCCGACCATAGAAAGACTTGGCCGCGTCCTGATCTTCTCCCGCCTCTTCAAATCGCCCACACCAAGGATCATCACCATCAGTTTGTTGGTTGCACCAAAAGATAAAGCCAGATCTCTAATCTTCTGGGCTGCAATCATGAGGTCTCTTCGTTCGGCCCTGGTCACATCGACAACCAGATCCGGCGTCACGTAGTCCCACAACTCTCTAGAGGCTAGGATGACCATCTCATCCTGCTCCGTAAGATTGACATGCATGGTGTGAGGGGCCGCAATAATTGCTGGCATCATGTGGAAATACCCAAAAGATCTTGACACGGTGAGGACGTCGTTCAATTTACCCGTGCGAGAGACAAATCCTCCGGCAGCGCGGATTCTTTCTCGTTCATGTGCCTCGGCAGGATCATGATTTTGAGTGAGGTGCCTCATGGAACCATCGGATTTGACGAGGATCGCTTGGGCATCGCCGACGTTTGCAACATAAAGGTCCATGTTATTGATGTACATGACGGTAGCGACACCGCCCTGATTAATGTCATCCTTATTCAACCGGACTCTTCTCTGGTCAGTGGAATCTTCCTGATATTGCCGGACATCCTGATCCAGAGACTTGTAACATGCAAAAGCCATGTTCTTGTTTAGAGTCAAGAACGCCCGCCGCAGCGCATCCAGTGCGGTCTCATGTTGCTCGGAACGGATTCGCTTCAGTTCAGAATTAAACGTGTGTACGAAATTCTCGTGCAGGAATTTGGCAATCCGTGAACCTCCACCAGTTTGGGATTGTCCATCAAACATCCCTACGACTGTTTCCACCTTGTCCGGCTTTAAACGAGGCACAATCATGTCGAAGATAGAAAGATGGTCGCTTTTACCGAGGAAGTCGGCCATGCCATATGCGAGTGCACCAGCCAGTGAAGCAGACGTCCTGACGCGGCGATCTTCGTTTTCTTCAGGGATTGTCGTGATCGTGAGGGTGACATCCATCAATCCCAAAACTCGCAAGTGGGTGAGAGAAGTAAAATCTGTCAGATATGGTGGCTGTTGCTTAGACGACTGAGGATGATTCGATAGGGATGAGCCAGGAGGCTTGATTTCAAGTCGTTTGTTGCCCGAGAAGTTGAGATACCGAAGATTTCTGTTCCAATTCCAGTTCCAATCATAGGGCCAGTTAGAGACATTATATTTGAGCGAATTGCTCCCGGCATCCAAGTATGCGAGTTTCGCAACTTTACAGAGCTCTGCAGGGAGTACTTGGAAGCGATTGGCGTTGATATGGAGGACTTTGAGGTTGCTACCTTCTTCGAGATCATCGGAAGGAAGAGAGATCAGCTCGTTGCCAGAGATGTATAATTCGGTCAGCAGAGGCCAGCGCCTGAGAAGTCCCTGGGGAAGCTCGGTCAACTCGTTGTACGAGAGATTCACGATGCGCAGCTCTGGGATCAGTGACAACTCCCGAAATATGTCGTCTTCCAAGCGATTGTCAGCCAGATAGAGGTTCCTGAGCGAACCGGCAAATGTCGTCGCCACATGCTGCGAGAAGTTCGAATCTTTACGAGATGACGGACTTCCATCCGTAAGTGACCGAGATGCTGCGGACACCTTCCTACCTTGACCTAGAGAAGATGCAACGGAAGGCTTTCGATATGTGCCACCGTTTGGGGAGTTCCCGGTGCTGAGGGCTCCGCCCGAGGCTTGGCTTGGACGGCGTGCCTCTTGTTCTTCGAGAGCACCGAGCTCTTCGTAGCTCGGTGTCGTTGATATGCCAGGTGTTGCGGCAGGAGTACCAGCCACTTCGCTGGGAGGCTGGGGTTGCGGGCATCCATGCTTCGGAAAAACATCGAGAACATTCGACGAAACATTCAGTGTCTCCAGCCTCAGGCAATGCCAAAGCTCTGGTGGTAGCTTTCTCAGGTTGCATTCCCTTAAGTTGAGATACTTGAGCTCTGTTAAGCAGCCAATTGTCGCAGGAAGAGCTGCAAGAGGATTCTTGATCATGCTAAAGTGCTCGAGCTTGCGGAGTTTACCAATGTGAGGTGACATTGACACAAAGTGGTTCTTGTCGAGAATGAGCCTTTGCAGGTTTGGCAAGTTATCGAACAAGCTGTCGCGAAATTGAACCAGCTTTGCAGAGGCGATATTCAGAGATCTCAGCGTGGGCACAGGTGCGTCAATATCGAACTGGGTCATAGGACAATGGTCAAGGCCTAGAGCTCTAAGCTTTGGGAATGAACCCTTGAACTTCGAAATTGAATTGTGCCCGACATCTACCAGCTCCAGGCGGGGGAGGAAACACAGAATGTCTATGTTGGTGACTTCGTTGAACCTGGCATCAATCTCCTTCAGGTTGACCAGATCCCTGAATGTGTCATCTAGCGCACCCCTGACGATATTGTTCGTCATCCAGAGCCGCTCGAGGGTTGTCAGCTTTCCAATGTGTAGAAGCCCGGAGATATTGTTGAAACTGATGTCTAGGTCGACTAAGTTCTTCAAGCGGCATAAGAGTTCAGGAAATACATGGAAGCTGTTCGACGATATGTTCAGGCTTCTCAGATATTGGAAGTTACCAAAGTAGCTAGGCAGGTTTGTGAGCTTATTGTTGGCCAACTTGATACTTACAAGGCCGTGCAATCTATCAAGGTTGGCATGTGTCAGGTCTTCCAGGCAGTTGTTCGACACGTCCAAGTAGGTCAATCGGCTCGCAAGTCCGAAGCTCGCAGGCAACCGGAGAGCCTCATTACCCATGAACTTGATTTCTCGCAGGTTGATGCACCCCTGAATGAAATCCTTTGGCACGTCCAATGCAAGGTTCTTAGACAGATTCAGTGAGATGATCTCGGCAGCTTTCTTGTAGAGACCGATTGGAATCGTAAGAAGGTTTCGGTTCGTCAGGTCCACATGGCTAAATTTCTGTTGAGTTTTGCCGAGCGGGGGATCATGGCCTTCAATGACAGAGCCACTGATCCTAATAGGTAGGTACGTGTAGCGCAAGATATAGCTGTGATCTTCCCTGCCGACTTCTTCGATACGGTCTTTTTCAGTATAGCCCACTTGTTCGAGAATTCGTTTTTGCATGAGAATGGGCATCTCTGTTTGATCGACCTGCCTTGAAAGACCGTTCTTTTGCATGATCAGTTCGTAATTAGCCGTAGGATCCGAAAAAAAGGACTTTCGACTGAGCAACTGAACCAGCTCGGAAACTGTAGAGTATAGCCCACCCGACAGTGTGGCGAATGTCGCATCTTGACGAAATACCCGTATGTACCAATTCGAGCCGCCCGGCTCAGAAATGGTTGGACCAGGTTCCGAGGTGTCTTGGGGAAGTAGATTGGAAGGCTCATTCTTCTTTACATGCCAGCTCTCCGGGGCGTCCCAATTGCCTGCGGGCATAGTATCAGGCCGTCGTGTTTCCTCAGACCGTATCGAAGCCCCATCGAACATCTTGCTTTGTGCACCTGGCGATGGTGGATTCACTATGCCTTCCATATGAGTGAGGTCGGTATCAAGCGCCCACATATTTGGTACGCCCGGCTTTCGGAGCTCCACGGCAGAAGGGAACTCGTTGCCATGACCTCGACGACCCCTCAACTTCGTAGAGCTAATGGCTAGGCCTTTACTGTCCTTTCTCCGCTCACTGTCCCCGGTCTCAGTCAGTCGAGAGGATGTTCCGCTTTCAATGCTTCCCTGTCGTCCCCGTCTGGCTGGCGAGGCTTCACGCCGAGAGAGTTTCGAACTGGCAGCTTTGGTTGTGTCCTGCACTGTTTTTGACCCTGTGATGTTTTTCAAATGGCCGTGCTTCGGACGGCGTATCTTGTCGAGAAAGGAACGTTTACTCGTCTGCGTCCCGGGTGAATTTTGGCCCTGTTCCCTAGAGTAGGCGCTTTGAACGCTAGGGGTTGGGCTTGTGGAGCGGCCAACGAGGGTTGTGGACGAAGTCATCGGCGTCACATGGTTCAAGCTGCCTTCTCTAGATGGGCGGAGTTCGAGGGAAAGGTCGTCACGTCCCGTCGCTGGACGACTAGAATAACCTGCTAGATCACCAGCAGCTGTCGGCTTCTCTTCTTTGCTTCGCGAATGCCGGTGGCCGCTGAAATGCCGTCGGGATTGGTCCTTTTGAGATATTGACCCACGTTGACTATCAGTCGCTGCTGTGGGTGCTTCGCGGACAGGAGCTTCACCATACTGGGGTATATCCTAGAACAGAATGAAGATTAGTCTCCAGCTTGCCAAATGATACAAATGTGAATACGGATATGTGACATCGGACAAGCCAAGACTGGCTTGCTGCCACCGGGGACCGAGAAAAGCATCTGCAACTTACGTGATAGCTCTGGTACAGCCACGGGGTGATGTCGCTAGAAGGAAGAGGGGTTTGGGATCTTGCCTGGTTTTGAGCCTGTGAAGCTCCTGAGTTCCGTGAGCCATCGGAGTTGGCTCTTTCGCGCGCCCGGAAGTGGTCGAGAGACGAAGGTTTCGTGGCCGAGCTTTGGGTGAAGTTGTCCGAGTCGTGCCTTGATTCTCCATTCCCAACATATTCATCGCCAAAAAACCCCTGCAGTTTCTTTCGGAAAAGCGCACCAGCACTAGACTTGGACCCTTGACTACTAACAGTCATTGCGCTGGCTACCGAAGGCCTCCGATGATCACCATTATATTCTAGCTCTAATGGCTCACTTGCATATGTTTGGGCGGTTCCTGGTCGAAATATGTTGTGCGCAGGTGATGGCTCCTGCTCGGAATAATCGTGAAAGAAAGTAGAGGGGGCATCGGTAGGTGGTATCATAGGGGAAGAGGACAGTGAGGGCTCTGGGTCTGGCTGGTGATTATCGGAGTGATTGAGATTCAATGCTGACGGTCGGGCGCTAGAGTTGGTTGTCGGTGGAGGGCCAGGTTCGTCAGTTCCCAACACAGCCAACGCCTTTCTGTGACTGCCAAATTGAGGGGGTTTGCGTGGATCTTTCGGGGCGAAGTCTGTTGAACCCCAAGAAAAAAGTGAAGAATATAGATCGTTCGGATCTCTGAAGGTCGGTGATGTGCAGTTCTGTGGATCTGGTCTGAAAGCAAGTTAGTAAAGGCAGAAAAGTACCGAAGTGACTATGAGTCTATTTTGTTCTGCCAATTTTAAAAGACCCTCAGATGGTACGTGCCTGCAGTCGCGGAACAGCAGCAAGACCAGGAATATAAATTTGACATTCACCAGGGGCAGTGAAGACAGGAGTCTGGAAGTATATCGAAGAGCACAACAGGGCAGATCTGAGAGAGCTTCCAGATGGCATCTGTTGCCCGTAGCAAGGGTAGACTTCATTCACTTGGTTTCGCCTGCCACAATAGGCCATCCGGAACCTCCAGCCAAGAGGGGTGAGGAAAGGAAGAGCGGGCGGGGAGGTCAATCCTACCTGTCTGTATCCCTAGAACCTGATAACGGAGAAACACTGCGTCCGTTCGAAGGTTCATGACTGTGCTGCTGGTGATGGCTTCGACCTTCTCTGACAGTCTCCTGCGACAACCAGCTATGCGCCCCCGAGCTTTCCGAGCTGCGTCGACCCCCAGATTGATCACTGTTTCGATAAGACATGCTTCCAACTTGTATCCGGTGGGGGTTGGGGTTATGGCTGTGGTTGTGGATGTGGTTGTGGCGAGAAGACCGGTTGTCACCAAAAGCGGTTACCGAAGAGCGAAATAGGGGGAGGAAAGGGAAGCATTAATGAAGTTGGCTCCGGATGCTGAGGCGGCAGAAGAAAAAGGATTATAAGCTTGTAAAAATGGTGTGCGATAAACGTTTGATGGATCCGACCGGCAGTCAAATAGCGTGGGGATATAGATACTGCGATGTCGGTATAGAGAAAGATTATATGAACTCTAAAAGGAACCAGAACGCCTCAGCGAAGATGCACCACGGGAAGGGAACGCTTGTCGAGGGTAGTAGTGATCACAGTACGAGCAAGATAGGGTCGTGGCACGGAGTTTAGCGTCGGGCGCGACGGGTTCAAGGCGTGCTTCATGTTCTGGAGGGTGAGCGGCAGCGGTCAGGAAACGCCATCGCACATTTCTGGGACGAAGACACTCAGGCCTGCGACGGGCTCGGGGGAATGACGACAGGTGGGGGGCGGGGAGGGAGATGGAGGGAGAGGCGAAAGATTGAAAAAGACAAAAGAAGGGGAAATAGATGAGTAGGGGAAAGAAATAGAGAAACTCAGAGAACCTCCAGCATGGATAAGTCTGGCGATGGTTGAGGCGGAGGGGAGATCGAATGGGTGGTGGTGGTGGTTGTGACGGTCGGCGGGAGGAGTGAACCTGCGCAGAGTTGGAAAGGCGTTGAGGCTCTGACCACGAGCGCCCGCTAAACCGGACCGAGCAGCAGCTCCCTCCCCTTTGGAGGGGGCGGTGGTGGACCGCTGCTCGGAAGCTACTGTAAGCTCCCTCCCATGATGTCAAGATCCGACTGGCCTGGTTCCCTTTTGCTCCTGGAAAAGCTCGTACCAACTATTGGGGCAATCTCCCGATACAGACTGACTTTACGTCTCCGGCGTGGACAGAAATCTTTATTATTAAGATTTAGACTCCCACGCCTGCTCCAAATCCACTTGCTAAACCATTCACGTCTCTTTGGAGTGTCGTTTCCGGGGAATGCATGGTCCGTGAGGATGTCCGTGCTTTTAACAGGATACATACACTACAGCAGATAAGCACAACTAGTCGACCAGGCTCCGATGCGCATCAATGCCGGGTTGCCTGGCAATTTCGAGGGCCAGGGCCGTCTGTCGGGGACTTTTAGTCACCCCTATTTTCGACGGTAAAAGCGGCAATGGCTGGATGGGAGCAGGTGATACTTGGAAGTTTCAGGTGTCCGGGACAGGTGTTTTACCAGCCGACGGAGTATCTCTGACCAACACTTCCGAGCCAGATAATCCAATGAGATCCATGGTCATCCCACTCCAGACCAAGGAGGCCTGTTCTCGATGAGCAATTGTGGCGTTGTGCTGATCCCATCCCTGGTAGACAGTCAATCTTCCCCTGGGGCAACATTCTATAATTTCTGGGCCCTGGGATTGGTGACTAGGAGGTTGATCTAGGAACATATTAGAGAGGTTGGAGACATATCACGGCCGATAGTTTTAAGGGATAAAGATCCGAGCAAGCAGGACCCCCACTGGTACAATCTCGCACCATGCTTTTTGCCTTTGCGCTCTTTCCCTTTGAGAATTCCGGATTCAATCTACAGGTCCATCCAGTTGTGGGGGGTAGCGACTCTGCCCGACTTAGAGGAAAGGAGGTTTGGGATTTCCATTGGGTTCCCAGGTGGTCATAAGAGTTGTGCGAAAGGTGCTGTTCGAAACAATCTTAGGGCATTTCAAATGTTTTCTTCTTCACTTATTATTTGCTCTTTTTTCTCGGGCTTGCAACCAAGAGCCAAACTGAAAAAGGAAAAGAGAAGAGAAGAAAGGAAAAGGCTAGGTAATTCTCTGGATAAATATTCTTCAGAAGCCTAGATGACAGGTCCTATCTTAATAAGTTTTGCCGAGGTGCTGATCAATGGCACATCTGTACAAAGGCAGATCCGGCACAAAGAAACTATACCAGTAGTCCCAAGTTGGAAGTCCCAACAGATTAGCTGTACCTTCAAAATTGAATTGTGACTATCGTTATAGTTCTGAAGCCTAATAGCCAAAGTAATAAATGCTATCCAAACTCTACTGGATGTCGGTTATATTACTAGTATTTTGCTGATTAAGTTTGTTCGCAAAGAACAATGTGTTCCGCACTATATATTTTGATGAGAACTTGAGCCAAGGATCACCAAACAGCTTCAAGATTACATATCTTGACTTTTGGATTTAACTTTTGTGAAGTACAATATAGCTTGGTGAATCCCTAATATTGAAGCTAGCATATCATGCAAACATATAAACAGTTCCAGTGCTCTTTACATTTTCGGCCAACGACTTACTCATCGTACGTATGGCAGACCAACGGGTGTCATGATAATCTAGAAAATTCCGACAATTCTCCGCGAGGGCAGTCAGAACTTGACGAATGACAGTATTGCACACTGCCACTGTAATAATTTAGATTCGTCCACGGCAATGGCCCATAAAACCAGACATTTAGTATTTTAAAAACATCGTATCTGCATCGACCAAGGTTTTAGTAGTCAAAGTTTCATAGACATCCTCGTGGTTCGAAGATAGCCCATTCGCATAAAACCTGACACCAGTCAGAGTAGATATCGTGCATTTTTTCTCCCTCGAGGTCGCCAAAAACGCCCCCCCCCCCTACTGCATCAGAGACAGTGGACTGTAATGTGGGGATTCATTTAAGCTTAGATTTTAGCCTACCTGCATACAGTACCTGCTTCATTGCATGATTGCAAAGGGGCCCGCGAATGCCTCTGACCTGGCAGCCTAATTTTAGCATGCAGGTACACCCTTGTCCTCAATCCTCTTGCTGGAGGGTGGAGGCGCGTTTTCATCACCGGATCGGAAAGGAGCTAGTCGGTTTGATAATTCCAGAATGACGCCTTACACATCCAAAGGAACAGGATATCGGGGACAGAGTTCAAAGCAGCCGGGGTAGTTTGACCTGGAACGGTTAGAATATGGTCCTTCAGTGACGTGAGCAATTTCCCTGACTTCATTGTACACAGGAAGTCTAAACATGTGTTGCTGCATAAAGTATATTTCTTTTCATTCCTTGACATCATCCGATGTACTGTACCTAAATAGATCGAATTGCATTATGTTAAAATTCTACAGGTAGCCCCCAGTTGCGCGAGGGGAGACGGGTACGCTCGTGCGGTCCACTTGTAGTTTGCAACGGTGTCGGATTGTCTGTAGATGAATCGAAGCCTGCTTATGCCTGTGATATATATCGGTGGGCTGCTTGGGTGTGCTTTGTCAATGTCTGGATTGCCAACATTTTCCTGCAATGGCTCCGCTAGAAGCCACGACAATCGGCCTGAGCTCAATGGCTCAACGGGATGATGCAATAAAAAGGCAAATGGGATATGTTCTACTCTCATCCATGAATAGGACCCGGGTAAACAGGGGTATTTTCACAGAGTTTTGGTATGACGGGAAATCATTGGTGAACAGGCTTTTACCATGAAGCGGTCTCCCGTCATGGGATGAGGGGTGGTAGGGTAGCGTGTGAGCAAAAATAGGAACTGCTACTTCGTAGGAAGACCCACGAGCAAAGGCTGCGAATGAGAAATTGTTGTGCTGTGGTTCTGGATCACCAAGGTCTTGGATACTGGATAGGTGCCTGATAAAAAAGAGGAGGCTGGGGGTGGAGCGGACAGGCGGTGATCCCATCGGCCCCGTCGAGTGGCGGTTGATGCTATTGTTGGAAGTTGTAAGTGTAACAGCTGCACTAGGACAGTTGATGGATGCATATGACACGAGTGGAGGGACGAAGTTGTAAATGTACCGTCTCAAGGATAACGGCATGCCACATGTGTAAGGTATGTATGGGAGTTCCCTAAGTGTTTTGGTTGGGGTTTGGACCGACGGTTAGTAGGTAGCTTTCTACCTAGCTAGTAGGTAGTACTTGGGTGGCCGTGCCGCCCGAAATGAAAGAAAGACCCTGAAGTTTTCAACATCAACATTGCCACCTGATCCAAGGAAAAGACTTTTCCCCTTGGATGCGACTTGCGACTAGTAGTACTAAGTAGTACTAGGATGTACTTCACGATGATTATGGTCGGGCTAATTCATTTCCTGAGGTCGCATCTCGTACGTAAGGTACAGTCACCGTGAAAGGCTCGGAGCCAATCAGCGAGGCCCAGGAGCGACCCGGTGCCTGCCCGATCGGGCATAATGGCGATGAACGGCCCCGAGATGAAGCGTCGGAGAAAGCGAGGAGGCTGGTCCAAATCCATCAGTCCTACCTCCACTCCACGCTGAGCCCGGTGCTTTCCTCCGCCGCTAATCTTGCCTGTGCCTTAAATACTACGACGGTGCTCCTACCGCTCGAATGGCTGCTTTGAGTGTGACCTCTCTCCACCGCGAGCTGCACCTTCCTGCTCGTGATTGTGCCGGCCGAAGTGGACTTGCATCCGTTCAGCAAACCGTACCTAATCCTAGCACCCTCGCATCTCAGTTCACCCACATCTGCTGCTAGGTGGCTTCCCATAATATAAGCATCATCTTGTTAATCGATATCTGTCCGCTCCTCTCAGCCTGTGCTGTAATTGCGGTCCACATTGTATCGTGATTCAGCAACGTATCTAGTTCCACCATGAGACTCCCACTCGTTGCCTCGACTCTCGGTCTTCTCTCCGGCGCAAGCTTAGTCGCAGCGCAGACATATACCAATTGCAACCCACTGAAGAAGAGTAAGTATCGAGTACGTGTGCTGGGTGACATGCATTACTAATTTTTCTCAAGCGTGCCCCGTGGACCCCGCACTGGGGAAATCGGCCAGCTATGACTTCACTGAAGGGAGCTCGTCCGACTTCACGGCAACCGGTAGCCCGACATATGGTAGTGATGGTGCCGAGTTCACCGTCGCTAAGCAAGGAGATGCCCCGTTGATCCAGTCGAACTGGTACATCATGTTTGGGCATGTTGAGTATGTGATGAAGGCTGCTCCCGGAACAGGCATTGTCAGCAGTGCTGTCTTGCAGTCGGACGATCTGGACGAGATAGACTGGGAGTGGCTTGGAGGGAACGACGAGCTCGTGCAAACCAACTACTTTGGCAAGGGTGACACCAGCACTTACAACCGTGGAGCTACCCACAACGACCCCGGGAATCACGACGGCTTCCACACTTATACTGTCGACTGGACGAGTAACCAAATCGTCTGGCAGATCGATGGCACAACGGTTCGCGTGCTTACACCCGAGACTGCTGACTCCAACCAATACCCCCAAACCCCAATGGTAGTCAAAGTGGGAATCTGGGCGGGAGGAGACCCTAGCAACCCACAGGGCACGATTGGTGAGTACTCAGTCATCACTACGGCTATGCGAATGGACAAACGATGTGCTAATATCTGTATCAGACTGGGCCGGGGCGTGACCGATTATAGCGCGGGTCCCTACACGATGTATTTGAAGTCTCTCAAAGTGACCGACTACTCGACCGGTTCATCATATTCATACGACAATGAGAGTGGGGACTGGACATCAATCACCGCCAACGGAGGCAAAGTTAATGGAAACATCGGCGCCGATACCATGACATCGATTCAGTCTGCCCCCACCGTGACCTCGACGGTTGCCAGCATTCCTATTCCTTGGAGTGGTACTCATCGTGAGACAAACACCTTCACAACGCCGGATGTTTGGCCCTGGGTTGCCACAGGATCGTCGACATCAATCCCATGGAGCTATTCCGGCTCTGGCCAAGCCCAGCCGCCTAGCGCGGCTTCCGTGAGTGAGCATTTCCTACCACCATATACGATGGTCTCAGAGACAGTCGCTAAATCGATCTCCGTATCTATAGTCTTTCTCCCGGTGTATATCAGCCTCCTCGCAATCTCGGCCGGTTTTATCCTCCCCTTCCGGCTCTAAAGTCATTTCGAGGACGCCTAGCTTGACCCCTTCCCCGACAAGTCTTGCAAGCCAGACTACCACCACGAGTGCGGCTAGCGGGACAACGGCCACGGCCACGCCTTCTTCCTCTACCACAGCCGAACATGCAGCCCCTACAGTGAATGCTGCAGGAACCATGTACTATATTCCCATTAGCATGGATATTTTGAGTGTGCTCCTGAGTAGCGCACTGATCATGTTCTGATACGACGCCTTGCAACGACCGTCGATATGCCTTATTCCGCCGATGATTTATGCAACACCGTTACCAGACGACGATTATGTGAAACGACACGACGACTACCGAACATGACCTTCACGAGGACGTGTATATGGATGAACGGCCCCCTTTCCTTTTTCTTGTTTATGATAGAGATCTTCATTAGCTATGTACAGCATTGGTTAGGCGTTGGTTCCCGAAACAGGCGGGTCAGACGTGCTCACTGGATGCACGTGCTGTAACTTGGGCTATTTTAGCGGCGTTGGTAGTGCTCAACTAATAATATTACTTGCACAATGGTTTTGTGGTATCACGGATGAAATGGGTATCGAAGTTTTGCGATGATAGAATTCCCCAACTAGACCAAAAGAGATACCTCTTAGGTTAGTGGAACAATTCAAGGGGAATAGGTTCCAATATGAGACAGTGACTGATATTATCGTGATTCAACCAGGTCTACTAGGACGCATAGTGCTGTAAGAAAGCTCTAGTGATAGTAGATTAATGTGCCATTTTGGCCCAGTGTTCCTAGCAAGTGCATTATGAGCAAGTCATTCTCGACCCCAGATGTGCCAGGCACTTATCAGCCAGTCATCCATCTGACCCTTCCTATGCCGGACTGTGGGTCTGCGAGGCTCCCTGCTTCTGCCGGAGAGGCTTGACCAACCAACCCAGACCCATATAGGGAGTATTCACGACACTATCATCCCCAATATAGATGAAGGCATCATACAGCCACCCACCAAGGGTACATCCAACAAACGGTGCCACCATAGGAACCTAGAACAAGTTAGCATCCATCCAACCATCGATCCATAAATATATCTAATATCTCTCAGCACTACCACCATCACCACCCCCCAAAAAGAAAAAAACCAAATCCATATACATACCCAAAAATACCCACCCCCGCCCTCCACACCTCCCCTCCATACCCCAACCAAAAACTCACCAACCTGGGCCCAAAATCCCTCGCCAGGTTAATAGCATACCCGGTCTCCCAACCAAAACAAGCCCCGATACCAAAAACCACAAAGAACATGGCCAACGGGAAGAGTTTCTTTCCTGTTTCTGAATCGCCCCCGAGATTGTGTTCATCTTTTAGAGCGAAGATCAGGAACATTAGTATAGCGCTAGCGAGGAATTCAGAGAGGAATTGACTGGCTTTGCTTAGGAAGGGGACTGGGTAGGTGGCGAAGATGCCGGCTGTTGCTGTTGTTGTTTCTGGGGTGGTGTTGGGGACGGTGCGGAGGTGCGGACCGCCTTCATAGAGAGTGATTGCGGAGTTGTAGTTTAGGTAGACGATAGCGGAACCGGCCATGGCGCCAAGGATCTGGGAGAGGGTATATAGGGGGAGGTAGGACCAGGGGAAGTGACGGAGGAGGCAGGAGGTGAAGGTTACGGCGGGGTTGAGGTGCGAGCCGGAGGGGGTGGAGGTGTAGATTGCTAGCATGACGCCGAGGCTTTTGAGGGGGGAATGGGAGATGGGTTAGTTGGGTGGGTTTGGAGGCAGGGAAGAGGAGGAGAGGGAAGAGGAGGTGAGGACATACGCCCAGCCCCAGGAGATGGATTGGTAGTTGCCTTTTTCGCCGTGGCTGAGGAGGACTTGGGCTACGACGCCGTCGCCGAAGAGGAGGAGGATCATGGTTCCGAGGAATTCGGAGATGGCGGCGCGGATGTAGGGGCGGGATTTGAGCCATTGGAGGGTGGTGGGTTGGGTGGGTGAGAGGGGATGGGCAGTGGATGGAGATAAAGTGGTGGTGGTTGTGGTGGTGATGTGGTTTTTGTCGTTGGTTAGGGTTGGGGTGTCTTGGTCGAGGGAAGCGGAGGTGGTGGGAGTGCTGAGAGTGGCCATGGTGTGCTGGATGGGGGGCTTGGAGAGGATGAGCTTGGGGTTGGAAATTGGAGGTTGGAGTTTGTTGTCAAGGGGCTGATTCTGGATATAGATAGGTAGAATGAACCGATGAAACGATATGCAATGCATGGCCCGGTGCAACATGACGCGGCCGGATGTGTTATAAATATGGGGTTACACTCATACTAAATGATATCACGGCCTATTACTCTGTTGGCTGGGGAATGTCTGGTCAATAGGGCATTGTCTTTCTGGTTCACTACTCAGGGAACAGGGAATGAATGAACAATGGCACTTGTTCACTCACATAGGTGAAATGGGGATCGGATTCAGCTGATGGAAGGTGGTGGAAGAAGCAATACTGCAGTGATATCCGAAGGTCCGGAGTATACTAGTCTTCCATACTGAGGGGATGTCGGTAGTGTACATAGAATCCCAAGGAGCACAGGAGGATCTCGTCTAACATGGACGTCTTGGCTACTTGGTCTTGCAAGCGTGAGAGGACAGGATATAAAGGACTTGCTGCTCCGAGACTACAAGATAGAATCCTCGAATCCGATAGGTATAGCATCCACCAAATAGGAGTGCATTCTTCAGCATCTTTCGCAGCCGTGTCACGTCTGGGCCTGTGTGGTAGTATCGAAAGACGATGGAAGTAGGCTTGATGTTGGACAGGTAAGCACCTGACAGTCCAATGCCAGCAGGGCTAATGATTCTGGCTCGCATTGCCAGGGAGCCCAACACAATCGTCCACTCCTTGATATGGCATCACTTTTGCGGCTCTACCAGTGGCCATGGCCGTCTGCGTCGAAAGAATCCGGAGAGCTGAGAGAGGACCCTGGGACCGATGCTGGTGAAGCCGTGGTTCCTGGTCGGACCGGCAAGCCTCACCCGGATGGCGCTCGCAGCTCTCCCCCGCACATTCTTCATTCACCTCCTCGATTTCTCAGTCAGCGGCGAGTGCAAGTGACAGACCAGCCGCGCCGAGTTAAAAGAAAGATAAGACGTCTTGTGGCTGTTGCCGACGCACGTCAGTGGCTGTGGTCAGCTGCGATCGAAACTGCTCGTATTCGGCAGAGGCCGTCAGCCATGAGGGACTCGGGCTGACGGAGGGTCTGGAATGCTGCTCAGAGATGCGTGCTTATGTCTGTAGTCGGGGGAGTAACGTTGTTTATTCCTGGTCAGCCAAACCCCACTCTGTCAAAGGGATGCTGTCACACAACATGTCGGATTCCTCAGAGTGAAGAAAGATAGTGAATGCCTGAGACAAACTGACTCCCGGCTGGTATCCCCTCTTCAGGTCCTTTTCTCACTTCATCCCACGTCGAGTCTGCACCTCTCTTTCCCCTCGGGCTGTAAGTCTCACTGGCAAGACACATACTGCTATGGATCTTCCTCAAAGATATGTCGGATCTATCGATCAGGGTACGACAAGTACCAGGTTTCTCATCTTTGATCGAGATGGAAGCTGTCTTGCATCTCATCAGGTTGAGTTCGAACAGATCTTCCCTCATGCAGGGTAAGGTTAACCATATATTATTGCTTTGCTCACAGCTCACGCACTGGCAGATGGCATGAACACGATCCACTGGAGATCGTAGCTTCCGTTGAAACATGCATCGATGGAGCGGTCAGAAAGTTCGAAGCCCAAGGCTACCACCGGTCTTGCATCGAGGCAGTCGGAATTACAAACCAGAGAGAAACCACGGTGGTTTGGGACATTGTGACCGGACAGCCACTGAGAAATGCCATCGTGTGGACCGATACTCGATCCCAGGAGATCGTCGACAGGCTGAAAAAGAAACCCGGGGCCTCGAAGCTGCAGCAGATCTGCGGCCTTCCACTCTCAACATACTCCTCTTGCTCGAAGCTCCTCTGGATGCTTGAAAACAACCCGCCATCAAAGAAGTATATGAAAGGGGCATGCTAGCCTTTGGGACCATTGACACATGGCTAGTGTATTGTCTGAATGGCGGAAGCAAAGGAAATGTGCACGTGTCGGATCCTACCAACGCCTCCCGCACAATGTTCATGAACCTGGAGACTCTTAGATACGATGACTATCTCCTTGACTTCTTCGGTATTAGGGGGGTACATTTTCCCAAGATTGTCCCATCCTCTGATAAGAATGCATATGGACACCTCGCATACGGTGCTCTTGCTGATGTTCCCATTACAGGCTGCCTCGGAGACCAATCCGCAGCACTCGTCGGCCAAAAGGGCTTCTCTCCCGGCATGGCAAAGAATACCTACGGCACCGGATGTTTTCTGCTATACAATGTTGGCGAGAAGCCAGTGTTTTCTAACCACGGTCTCCTCGCCACTGTAGCATATCACTTTGGCGGAAAGCCAATTTACGCTCTGGAAGGAAGCATTGCCGTCGGTGGGTCGGGTGTCAAGTTTCTCCAGAACAACCTTGAGTTCTTCAAGGAGCCCAAGGAAGTAAATGACCTGGCCCTTACCGTGAAAGACAACGGTGGCTGTGTCTTTGTCACCGCATTCAGCGGCCTTTTCGCTCCATACTGGATCGACGATGCCAAAGGCACCATATGTATGACCATCAACCTTTTCTAACGCCTCCCACTCTAATCATGTCCAGTCGGAGTCACTCAATACACCAAAAAAGGCCATCTTGCCCGCGCAGTCCTAGAAGCAACCTGCTTCCAGACAAAAGCTATCCTCGACGCCATGGAGAAAGACAGCGGTCATGCACTGTCTGAATTGGCAGTTGACGGGGGAATGAGCAATTCGGACTTGGCTATGCAGGTACGGCCTCCCCTCCCACTTCAATATCACATACCAACTTCAGAAACGCTATAGATCCAGGCCGATCTGATCTCCATCCCTGTCTACCGCCCTGAGATGCGTGAAACCACCGCCCTCGGGGCCGCGATCGCCGCCGGTCTAGCCGTTGGGATCTGGCACAACTTCGCCGAGTTGCGGGATATCAACCGCGCCGGTGGATCGGTCTTTCTGCCGGAGATCAGTCGCGAGAAGAGTACCGAGTCGTTTGCGCTTTGGGAAAAGGCGGTTCGTATGAGCAAGGGGTGGGTGGGGAGTGTAACATCAAATGGAAAGACTAACCAGACGGGTAACGGTGAGGTTGGCAAGGATAACAAGGTCGTGGAAATTGGAGTGAAAGTGAATACCGATGGTGTATCGTTGAAAATTCCAGCTGACGGTGTATTTGTTGATCTCGAAGATGCAGACGAGGAGGATCTGTATTTGGAACTTCGACGCGTGGAAATTATGCAGAGGTTGAAGAAGCTCAGGAAGGTTACTGGCTGTTTTGGCAGGGGTAATGGTTCCAAGTGTTAGGGCTTAGTTCGGTTGGGTGTATGTGGTCTGAGGGAGCCGAGGTTGACAGATTGATTGATTTCTAAGAAGAAATACGGAGCGAAGGGATGAGGAACGTAACGCAATGTCATTTGTTCATACCAGACGAACTCTTGCCACGTAGAACACGAACTAAACACAAATCATCAAAAGTCCACCACATTCTCCCTATACACATAACTCCAGGCTACAATCCGCCATATACATACCCTTCCTTCCTCAACAACAACAACCCTACCTAACCCTCCCTCTCCTCCTTCACACCCCTCATCCCCATCCCCATCCCCATCCATCCCCACCATCCTTCTCAAATACACAATTCAACTCACACCCGGGATTGAGGGTAATCTCAAACCTCAACCTCGGATCCCCTCCCACCTCCACCCCATCTTCCCCCTCAGCCCTCAAACTCCCATAAACCTGCAAAATCCTCACAAGGGTATACCCCATCTCGACCAACGCAAACTGCTGCCCCAAACAAATCCTGGGCCCGCCATTAAACGGCAAAAAGCGCCACGGCTTCGGCGTCCACTCACCCATCCAGCGCTCGGGGATCCATTTCCCAGGATCAAAGTATCCTTTTGATCCGGGAGGCGGGTAATGTGCGGGGTCACGCTGCATGAGCATCGTACTGTAGACGATCCTCGTGTTGGGACGGATTCCGATCGGCTCGCTACCCGTGGCGCCGCCGCCGGTGGGGAGGGTAGTGTGGGTGAGGGCATAGCGGACGTTGAAGGGCACGACAGGGTAGAGACGGGTGGTTTCGTTGAGGATGGCGGTGAGGTATTTCATTTCTTTGAGGTCAGTGTAGGTGGGTTTCTGGCAGGAGGGGCCGAGGCCTAATCGGGTGGAGATCTCGGTGCGGAGGTGAGTTACCACGGTGGGGTTGCGGGAGAGTTCGTATAGGCAGAAGGAGAGGGTGATTGCCGTGGTGTCCCGACCAGCGAGGAGAATGGAGATTAGTTGGTCGCGGAGGACCCGAGAGTCCCGGGTGAAGTGGGAGAGGGCGTCGAGGAAGGTGTTGGGTTTGGGGTTGGAGTTGGAGGGGTGGTTGTTGTTGGTGGGGGGGAGGGAGAGGACTCGGTCGATGTAGGGTTGGATGAAGTTGTTCATGGTTTGGAGGTTTTGGCGGAATTGGGTCCGGGAGAGGAAGAAGTTGAAGGGCCTGGGATGGGAGGGTTAGTGAGCAGGAAGAGGGAAGAAGCAGGAGGGGGTAGATGTACCCATAGCGGAAGATCTCGCCCTGACGATGCTGCACGTATTTGAAGGCTTCGGCGAACGCGGTGGCCGGGTTCTGTAGGCTGTTGGTGCCCTCGCCGAGAAGGTAGTCTGTCGCTGCGTCGAGGGTGTAGCGCAGGAACAACGGCGTGATGCCGACGGCCTTTTTGTCAGGGGTCCCGGCGAGAAGAGGAATGAGATGCTGGATGTGCTTCTCGAAGAGTTCCGTATCCACAATACGGTCCCTGGTGAACATGGGCCGGATGAGGTGTCGCGAGGTGGACCAGAGTTCGCCGTCAGTGACGAAGATACTATCGCCTAGGAACTCTTTCCAGTCGCGGTGGAAATCCTCGCCTTTGCCAAAGTCCGCGAACTGGCCGGTAAGTAGGGCTCGGATGTTGTCGGGGTCCGTGGTGATAATGGTCCGGTTCGAGATGCCAGCATCTAGTTCGGCGGTTTGGGGATGATGGATTGTCGAGGCGCCTTTGGCGTTTGCAATGACAGCCTGCCAAAAGGTGAAGTCCTGACAGTTGCGGTTTGCTACAATAGAGTTGTAGATATGGTCAATTGCTGATATATCAATGTCAGTCCATTGGTATGAAATGGGGGGCTGTGGGGGTAGTCGGGGGGATATACAGACCGTATGGCAATCGAAATCGGACGCGAGGCGCCCTTGCACCCAGACGGGAGATCTCTCGAGATACTTGCAGTTTGCGAAGGAGACACGCAAGGATGAAGATCCCCGCGAGGCAGACGGATGCCTTGACGGGGGTCATCTGGGCAACGAGAAGTTCGAGCATAGTGTCTATACTATGGCTTCTTGATGAAGTGAATAAATGTGAGCATGGCCTTGATGACTGAGGGGACAGGTAGGATTAAAATATCAGGCCTGATGACAGTCTGTAGCATCATAGCATGCAACATGACGCCCCGACCAGGGTCTGAGAGACTACCAGCCAGCCAAGCTGCAAACCCCGCAACTCGATTGCCATTTCGAGCATGACTGGCCCGGCCTGAGCATTGGTCGTGGGGTGATTGCCGAGCCCGAGGTACTCCAGGATGTGGAGGAGGGGGTGCATTGGCGAATCGACGCTCTATCATCTGATAGCGTCGAGGGCCGGCCAGCATCTCATGTTATGGAAGTCGAAGAGCCAGCATGTAGAAACGGCTCACACCGGGTGTCAATGCATCCGAACAATATGTGATTGTCCCATGTCCGGGAAAGGAAGCCAAGTGGTGACCAGGCCTGTCCATGGTGATTTGGGGACTCTGGTGACACAATGTGGATGGCATCGCGTGGGATACACGGACTGGCCAGTTGGTAGCTGCGCCACACTAGCACGTGATACACGTGGCGCGGGTCTTTCATCATCGGCGAAGCAAAGTTCCTGCGATGGACGGACCTCTCCTCAAACACCCCCTCCCATCTTCTGATTCCTCGGATTTTGCATATCGCGCCTCGGTCTTGTCCCCGGTATTAGATTTTGATTCTCCAGTCTTGCGACTGGTCTTAAAAGGGCTTTGTTGGCTCAAAGGCGCGGCATTTGCGAACCCCAGTCCCGTCCCCTACAATTCCTCGCCTCCCATTTTCCCATTTGCGTCACTTGCAATCCACCTTCAGCGCCCGCGCACTTTGATCATGGCCACCATGGTCGCAGCAGGGACTCCCCTCGCGGAGGCCCTTGGTCATGTTATCCCACCAAAGCTGGTCGAGATGGGCTGGAGCTCCGACGGTGGCGACGATTCAGCTCTGACCGAGTATGTGATCTTGATGCTGGTCAACGGCAAGACCCAGGAGCAAATAGCGGGCGAACTCTCCAATGATCTCCTTGGTCTCGGCGAAGGCGACACACAAGCCCTCGATTTCTCCAGGTGGCTGTTCGAACAGGTCGAGGTTCTTAACCACCAAATCAATGGCGGGGGTGCCCCGGTGCCCAACGCGCCTGCCTCTGCGCAGGCAATTCCATCATTTGCGGATCAGGACGCCACCGCTACTCAAATGACCGGCTTCGATGGTAGTGTGCAGGATACCGATATGAGCATGGGTGATGGAACCCCCGGCGACTCTATGTGAGTTATACTTTCTCCTACCCAAATGAAATGGCGATCCAAGCTGACAGAAGAAAAATGCAGACCGACGGGTCCGAAGGCGATGCGCAGTGGTCGTGGCGGCGGACGGGGTCGGATGCTCAACCAAATAAATCGGACGATGGACCGTGGGGACTCGGCTTTACATAGAGTCCGTGGCCAAGCTGGCGCTGGTCGGATCAATTCGCACGGCCGAGAGCATGGAAAGGGACGTTTCAACCAAAATGGAGGAGCCAGGATGCCCGGTGGCCGTCAAATGGGGCAAATGGGCATGGGCAATATGATGAACATGACCCAATCCGATCAGATGCACCTCATGTCTCTGCTCGAGGAGCAAGCACGCATGATGGCACAAATTATGCCTGGATTCGTCCCCCCTGCGATCAACCCAGCCTTCCAGCAGAACGGATCGCCACAAGGCCGTTCCTTGTTCGATCGCGTCGAGCGCCAGCGTGGCCACCGGCATCACGGTAATCGCGGCCAGCGTCATAACCAGCACGATCAGTCTGGAGATGTTGATATGGATACGAAACCGGACCAAGGAAACCAGGATGAAAGCAATACCGACAGTGTGTGCCATTACAACCTCCGGTGCACCAGGAGGGACTGTCCCTTTGCTCACCAGTCACCGGCCGCCCCTGAAGGTGCCCCGGTTGATGTTTCAGACCCATGCACATATGGGGCGGCTTGTAAGAACCGGAAGTGTACTGGACGCCATCCTTCCCCTGCCGTCAAAACCGCACACCAAGCAGAGGAGCTCTGCAAATTCTTCCCCAACTGCGCCAACCCTCATTGCCACTTCAAACACCCCAGCATGCCTCTCTGTCGGAATGGGGCTGACTGCACCACTGAGGGTTGCAAGTTCACCCATGTCCAAACCGCTTGCAGGTTCAATCCTTGTCTCAACCCGAACTGTCCGTACAAGCATGCCGAGGGCCAAAAGGGCGCCTTCTCCGACAAGGTGTGGACGGCCAATTCACAAGAGGGCAGCCATGTGAGCGAAAGGAAGTTTGTGGCTGAGGGGGACGACGAAACGGAGGAGTTGATTAAGCCGGACACGGCTGGGGATGGTTCTCAGAGCCATGAGATCGTGACATAGTCTCCTGCGAGGGACTTCCCTTCCCTTGTTTCTTTGACGATATCCACATTCTACAATTCCCTTATGAGGCCGGAGAGATCTCTTGTATTATTTGGTGTGCGCGCGCATGCGGATGATGGTTGCTTGCTTGCTTGGGAGGGCGTTTAGTTGCGATCTAATAACTTTTATTGCTCATGGGAATGACAGAAAGAATTCATGGTTGTTTGTAAATAGAGTCTGGATATCATAAGCCTGCTTGTTGTTCTGCATGATCTTGATCCAGTAGTTACTATGTACTAATGTAGGTAGTAGTCGCACAGAGAACCATGTGATCACATGGTCCTGTATTGATGGGATGGTTCCATACCGTATCCGGCGGGAGATCTTAGCTCCGGAGTTTCTGGCAGCGACCATTATTCCGCTCCCGAGCTTCGTCTTCCGCTCTCCTGCTGAGTTGACTGCCGATACCAGTCATCCTTGAACCGTTGAGATGCGGCTACCAGGTGCTTCCAGCCGTGTACTCCGACAGGCACAAGCGCCATTGGCCTTCGCCCGCATTGTCCAAAGGCACGCTCTGCATACCAAACCGTTTGATGCCGCCGTCATCGGTGCCGGCATCACGGGCCTCACGGCGGCATACCAGCTATCGCGGGACCCTTCCTGCTCCAAAGTGACCCTCTATGAGAAGTCTTCCCACCTGGGAGGCTGGATCTCGTCCGAGAAGATTCCTGTCCCCGGTGGGGGCCATGTTGTTTTTGAATATGGTCCGCGGACCTTGAGGCCCGCGGCTCCCGCATCCCTCCCCATGATGGACCTAGTAAGACGACGCAATGTATCCATATGAGCAGATGTGAGAAGCTATGACTAACCAACCCGTGGCTCGCTGCAGCTTGGGCAGCTGGACCTATTGGGGGAGGTTAGATCGATCCCAAAGGACCATCCCGCATCTACCAATCGTTATATCTACTACCCCGATCGTCTCGTCCGTTTGCCATCGGTCCGAAAAGATGGAATCATCCATACTTTTATCAGAATGCTCCAAGAACCTATGTTGCGGGACATTGCGTGGAGCCTCTTGACCGAGGGCACCAAATTCCGACTAGAACCCGAGGGCTACTTGCGAGACGAGTCGATCGCGGATTTCTTATCGCGTCGGCTTTCATCTAAGGTGGTGGACAATGTTGTTTCAGCGGTCTTTGCTGGCATTTTCGGGGGCGACATATATCGCCTGAGCGCAGAGACCGTCCTCGGTAAAGTGCGGTTGCTTGAGAAGGAACACGACTCAATAGTCGTTGGGATGTTTGCAGATTCCCAGGCATACGACAAAACTATGGCGATGGACGACTTTTTGGCCATTGAATCGGTTGATCTGGAGCAAGGCAGGACTACGTCAACTTTTAAAGTCCTCAAAACCTTAGGTTCCACTTCCAGTGTAGTCACAATGCAGGACGGTTTGGGGCAGATAACCGACACCTTGGCCACCCGGTTGAGAGAGTCCGGCAAGGTTGAGATTGTATCCGGTAAGGAAGTTACGGCAATTAGCCAGGACTCAAAGACTCGGGACCTGACCGTGAGTGTGCATACGAATAACCGCTCCAGTGCTGAAGAAGAATTGAACATTAACATGGCGTTAGATCGGCTTCGGGAGGGCAGATGCTAAAACTCACAACCGTGTAATTGCCACTCACTCACCTTGGAATCTCTGTCAACAGCTCAGGAACACGAAGGCGGGGCAGAGCATACCTTCCGATACAATTCAAAATCTGACAGAACACAAGGACTCCGTGACAATCATGGTCGTCAATCTGTTTTACACCGAAGAAAACCTGGTACCGGTCGAGGGATTTGGATATCTTCTTCCCAACTCGGTTCCCTTTGAACAGAACCCCGAAAGGGCTCTGGGAGTGATCTTCGCGGATCAAGCTAGTGTGGGACAGGACACTGCACCAGGAACCAAGCTCACAGTCATGATGGGTGGCTACTTGTGGGACGGCTGGACTGAAGCCGATTACCCTGATCCTGATACAGCTATACAGATGGCTCAGACTTTGCTCCATAGGCACCTGGGGATCACAGCTACGCCCGCCGTGGCGCGCTCTCGGCTGCTGCGCGATGCTATCCCCCAGTATACAGTTGGCCACTTGTCCCGCATAGATAGACTCTCCCAGTCAGTTCGGCGTGACTTTGATAAGCGGCTGACCTTGGCTGGCTCATGGTACGGCACTCTGGGAATCGGTGTAGTAGACTGTATCCGACAGGCCTACCTGGCTTCGTCGTATGGCGTCGGATCCAAGAAGCTGGGCCGTGGAAAAGGGCCTCGTCCTTGGACGAAATACGACTACCACCACTGGGAGTTGGAAGGTGGCATAGTCACCTCTCCAATTCGGTTTGACGGGGTTTCCCCTGACGAGCGCAAGCATTTTTAGGACCTATCACCCCGACAGTGATTTTCTTGTAAGATACAGGGCAAGATGCGAGCATCCGATGTACAGAGGAATTAAACAAAAGCTTCACAGGAATACATGCATTTGTTGCCCAGTCGCTACGAAGAGCTAAATATGAAACAAAGATGATTCAAGATCGCCACTTGTATCTTCCCTCCTTGGTTTGCCATGTTCTGTCAACGACCACGGATGATCTATGCCCGCACAAGGGCTTTACGAATTACCGTGGCGAGATTTCTGCGAGACTCAGAGACGCAGTGAATCTCTTGACATATTTTGGCTTTTATTGCCGAGCAAGATGAGCGGATCCCAAAAGGTTTGATCCATGGGCCCTTGCATCTGTCATCTGGATTGGTATGCTTCAGCAAACAAGTCACAATGGACCCGGGCAGTGATACCTTCGGTTGTCGATGCAAGTGACCATGCTGGCCGTTGGGGGGCGCCGTCAGAAAGCCGGCCAGCGAGCTCGAACACCAAAGAAGTATGTTGACTTCTCAGCTTCTTTGAATTTGTCTATTCCTTCTCTTCAGAGGCTTCCTTCTTGTCGCCATTTGCGTCGAACCCGAGAACATCGAGCTGGCGGACTAGTTCCTGAATCTTGATCACCTTCTCCAACTGCTCTGGTAGCAGTGCCTCTCCCTGGTTCTTCTTGTCACGTAGATCGCGAGCTTGTCTCAGTTTCTTCTTGAGGCTGCGGGCCTTTTTCTCTTTCTCCGCTTCAGGATCAACCGCCTCCTCAGCCTGCGCTGCGGTATTCTTGGTCCCGTTGGACTGCTTCTTGCCCTCATCAGGTGCAGCGGCGCGCCAGTTGTGGATCTGAGTCACGTCCTTGCCATTGGTAGCAGATTCCTGTGTCGCCTTGGCTTTTCTTTTCGCTTCCCGGCGCTTCGCATTCTTGTTGCTGGTCGCACTGCCAGCCTTGTTGGCCGACGCGTCTTCTTCATCCTTCAAACCGTCAGCGCCGATTACCCCGCCTTTGCCGCGGTTCTTCCACGCCTCTGCCGCTCGGTTCTTGTACAGTTCCACATCCTCAGGGGGGCGGTATCCCGGTCGAACACGGATCTCACGACGCTTGGAGCCATCCGCGCGAAGAGACGAGGGGATGTAGCGTTCTCCGGTGGATTCGTTCGTGGCAATCCCGGACTGGGTGACCGAATTAGGCTGGTTGGAGGCCATTCTTTAAGTGAACTGTTGAGCCCGTCGGACGACAAGTCAGCGTGCTTGGAATGATCAACAGGTAGCTCCGTAGTAAGAGGCGTTTTCCCCTCTCCAGATATTGTAACGTGGGTTCGCTGGAACTGAATCCGGGGCGAGTTGTAGGAGGCGTTTGGCGGCTCGAAAAAAGGACGAGAGTGGGTGTGAGGGTGAATGAAGCCCGGGGCGGCCGTCGGGAGGCTCTGCGCCAGTGGTGTTCCGACTGGCCAATCAGCGGCCCGGTGATTCCCGCTGTTGCTTTTCGCGGCCGCCAAACCGAACTCGCACCCGGTTGGAATCTTCAACCTCACCTCGCCATCCCCTTTGCCTAGCTGTCTTGCCTCGCTCCCTCCCTTCTATCTTTCGATCCACAACCGTCACAATGGCCGGCGCCGTAAGTGATTTACTGGGCTGTGATGCGTGACCGTTCAATGGCTAACTCCAGGGTGCTCCCCGTCCAGATCGCTTCCGCTATCTACCAGCACGTCTCCCTTTCCTCCGGATCTTCAATCCGGGACCGAGCCCGGCTACAGAATGGACTTGCTAACGACAGGTGCTTAATCGATCTATAGGGGCCTCTTCCGCCGCAATGCTGTCTACCTGACTTCCATCTTCGCCGGTGCTTTCGCATTCGAGCTGTACGTTTCTGCTATCGGGATGCTTCGGAGACAATCGCTAAATAACATTTTTTTTTTCTTTCGGAATAGGTCCTTCGACACTGCTTCCAACAAGATCTGGGATTCCTTCAACCGTGGTGTATGTTTCCAAGCCCAGATCTTTCCCCACGAGCAATGCTGACAGGTTCCTGTAGCGCCAATGGAAGGACATCAAGCACCAGTATGTCAACAAGGCCGAGGAGGATGATGACGAGTAAATATGGAGACCACCGCTATGCCACAATGGAAGGAGTAGATCGATGCTGGGGGGAAGATATCCCGTCTCATGTTATATACTACCGCCGAGTGACGGGAGGGGAGTGCTATAATTCGGGGTGTTTGTACGAAATAGAGTCCCAAGAACCCATAACCTTTTCCCACAGCGCCTCCGGATGATTGTGCGTAGCTCGACCACTTAGCTCCGTAGAGAATCAACCTACCATCGTGGCGGCTGGCCAGCCAGGCGGGGTGGTGGTGGGAGCCCACCGGTGTTGAAAGGCTGTGGATGGGAATTGCGGTGGCGCCAAGCCCCGGTGTTTGCAGTGTTCGATGTCATGGCTCGAGTCGGCCCAACCGCTGGCTGCGAGCCTGCCTTCCCTCTTTGTGTTAATCACCTAGGCATCTCGTCGCGGTCGCATTTTCGCCGGATATTTTCGCCAGAGACAACTGGAGCGCAGACTCGGAAGATCAAAGTCCGGCTCATGATATATATCAACGGGCTGCTGCTGCGTGCGGTTAAATACCACCACCCATCCTCCGACCCCCACTGTGACATCGCCGTTGCTAGTATTGTCGTTCGATCACTAAGCCTCTCGACTGATCTAGATTTTTTCCCCCCTCTACTTCACATGGGATTTCCCGCCTCAGTACCATCCACCAATTTTGTCGCCCCTTCCATCCGGGCTCATCGAAACCGACTAGCCGCCACTCAAAGTACGCCCTGTCGGCTGAGCGATCCCAGACTGGAAGATCACAGGCCCGCCCGCCGGAGCTTCCTTTCACTTCATCCGCCTTACCATCCCCTCATCCCTCATTTCCTGGACTTCCCAGATGAGTTCCGCGATTCGAGCGCAAAGGCGGTAAATTATGAAGCTTGCGGACTTGGAAAGGATCCTTGGAGAAAGCCTTCAAGGGCTCCCCTCCATACACAGCTATCGCTATGGGCCACAGGCAGAGAAAGATGTCATCCAGCTTCTCTTCCACTCCTTGACCGGCTTTAACGGGGACTATCTCCGTATACTATTTCCCGATGGAGTCCCGGCCGGGACGTGGAAATTAGCGGAAGCCCAGGGTGCGAAAGAAGGTGCGGAATACACCGAGGCGGCGCGGGGAAAACGTTGTGGTCATATTTTCAGGGCCGGCGAGGCAACATACCGCTGTATCACCTGCGCCGCGGACGACACCTGCGTTCTGTGCAGTCGCTGCTTCGACGCTTCCGACCACACCGGTCATCAGTATCAAATCTCTCTGTCGTCGGGAAACTGCGGCTGCTGTGACTGTGGGGATGAGGAGGCATGGCGACTGCCGTTGTTCTGCGCCATTCATACCGACAGTGACGATAAGAAGGGCAAACAGCGGGCTCAGACTCAGCTGCCGCGCGATTTCCTGGATAGCATCAGGTTGACCATCTCGCGAGTGCTGGATTATTTCTGCGATGTCATTTCTTGTTCCCCTGAGCAGCTGCGACTGCCGAAGACGGAAGAGGGAATCAAGCAGGATGAAGAGGCATCTCGGCTACGTCCCGGGTGGTATGGAAATGGAGATGAAGCCGAAGAAGAGCCGGAGTTTGCACTTGCCCTCTGGAACGATGAGAAGCATACCATCCGCGATGTCGCTCATCAAGTCAGCCGGGCTTGTCGGGAACGGGACCGCTTTGGTAATGATAGAGCCCATGAGACGAATGATATAGGAAGGAGTGTCGTCAAGTATTCCAAGGATCTGCAGAGATTGCTGGCGGTGTCTAAGATCATCGAGCAGATCAAGGTCACGGTTACGATCCGGTCTGCCCGCGACACGTTCCGCGAGCAAATGTGCGGGACCATCGTGGAGTGGCTGGCAGATATATCTGGCTGCAGTATACTGGACGATAACGAGATTCTACGCCACACTGTGTGTGAAGCACTCCTGAGTACGTGGCGACATGGCAGTAATGCCGTTAATGCAGATGTTGGAATGAAGGGCATCGACGACCATCAAAGGACGGAGAATGCCCCGTACCGCACTGTCATGCTCACGGTGTCCCCCCAGGGGCAGGTGGTTTTGGCTGCCGATGACGACGACGACGAGGATGAAGAAGATGAAGAGATTCAAATTGATAATGAATTGGGTGGTGATGGAGACGAAGACTTCGTGGAGACCCATGATGATGATGCTGACGATGAAGACGACGACATGGAGCTTGAAATAACCCGACTACGTGGGGAGGTCGATGATGATGAAGACATGGTCATGGGCAATGCGGATGACGCTTTTGACATTGCTCAGACCATCCTTGGTCTTGCTGGAGGGCCTGCGTCTCCCGGCACTCGCGCTCAGCAACCACGGGAACAAGAATCACTAGCAACATCCGAAAACCAGGATGAGGATCAGAGTATGCAACAACCAGAAAACGAGTCCAACTCCGTCGAAACCTGTGAGCTTCCGCCCATGTCGTATGTGGCTATTCCTAAAACCCCCTCGGGCGTGGTCAAACCCTCGCCTGCGAAGACCCCGAGTCACTGGCAGGTCCGGCCTTCCCTCCCGGCCATCGGGGAGCACATCCCTCCCTACGAGGATTTGTGGCAGCGGACACGCCTGGACTGGATGATCCTATTTGACCTTCGTCTATGGAAGAAGACCCGGACCGACCTTCGCGATTTGTACATTGGCACCGTCGTCAATGTTCCTCAATTCAAGAGAATCATGGGTTTACGTCTGTCGGCCCTGTACACGGCGCTCGCGCAGCTGTACCTGATCGCAGACCGGGAGCCAGATCACTCCATCGTCAACCTCTCCCTCCAACTTCTCACGACCCCCTCGATCACGGAGGAGATCGTGCTTCGCGGGAACTTCCTCACCAAGGTTATGGCCATCCTGTATACCTTCCTAACGACGCGGCAGGTTGGTGAACCGTACGAAGTAAATCCGAACGCAACCCTGGCTTTTGATGCCGGTTCTGTGACCAATAGACGCTTGTACCATTTCTTCCTGGATCTACGATATCTCCTGCAGTCCGAATACGTACAGAACCGTGTGCGGACGGAGGAACCCTATCTTTCCCAGTTCTTGGACCTTGTCAAGCTGTCGCAGGGTATTTGCCCTAACGTGCGTGCGGTTGGGGAGCATGTTGAGTACGAGACGGACGCCTGGATCAGTGCCTCAATTCTTATGCGAGAGATCAACCGTTTATGCCGTCAGTTCTGCGAGGCCTTCCGCAACCCGGAGGTCGATGGCGGCCAAAAGCTGTTGCGGGCACTTCGAACGGCAACCATTGCGGCAGTGGTTCATTCAACGGGAGTTGAGCGCAAGCGGTTTGACCAGGCTGAGATTAAAGAATACGTACGGTTCAAGACCCTACCCCCGCTGGACTTCGAAGTCGACCAGCAGCGAGTCCCCGGTACCGTGTAGTCGACTTTGTAGTGGAACGCGGCTCGATGAGTTTCCACCACGCCCTCCACTACACACTGTCGTGGCTGCTGGAATGTGGCCGCAATGTGAGCAACACTCTGATGCGGGATGTGCTTCTGAGTGCTGCGCATGCTGGAAATGAAAAGTTTATCCACGATGGTCAGCTGGCTCCTGAAGACCTGCTGCTGTCCATGTTTGATTATCCTCTCCGGGTTTGCGCCTGGCTCGCGCAGATGAAAGCCGGCATGTGGGTGCGCAACGGTCTCAGTCTGAGGCACCAGATGTCCCAGTACCGCGGCGTGTCGTCCCGCGACTTTGCCTACTATCGTGACATCTTCCTTCTTCAGACCGCCCTAGTGACTTGTGACCCGAGCCGGGTCCTGGCGTCAATCGCGGACCGGTTTGGCATGATCGACTGGATGACCAGAGACTATATGCCACGGGCAGGCTATGAAGACAGCCAGATCATCGACGTCGCTGAGGAGTTTGTGCATCTGCTGGTCATCCTGCTGACGGACCGGACCTCGCTCAGCGCCGTGGACGATAGCGACAGCGCGACGCGCGAAAACATGAGCCGCGATATTGCCCATGTCCTGTGCTTCAAGCCTCTTTCTTTTTCGGACCTGTCTACTCGCCTTAGTGATAAACTACTTGACTCGGATATGTTCCAGACTGTACTCGACGACGTTGCGGGATTCCGTCCGCCGGAAGGCCTGAACGACACGGGAACGTTTGAGCTGAAGCCGGAATACATCGACCTTATTGATCCTTATAGCGCCCACTACAGCAAGAACCAGCGAGACGAAGCAGAGAACATCTACCGGGAGTGGGTGGCTAAGAAAACTGGGAAGAAGGCATCTGACATCGTCTTCGAGCCGAAGCTACGGCAGATCACATCCGGCGCGTTTTCGGACCTTCCTCGGTTTACCAGGACGCTGGTCTTTGCCCAAATCGTGCACCACTGCTTGGACTATGTCGTGTCGTCCAAGGAGCGTACCCCGTCCATCCCATCCACCCGTGTGGAGACCTTCCTGCAGGTTGTCCTCCACCTGATCCTGGCGGCATCACTCGAGGACAGCAGCGAAGGAGAGGGAACGTCAGATGGGTCCTCCCCGTCATTTGTGTCGCACGCCTTGACCAAGGCCAAGGACACTACTCAGGCCGGTCCATTGACGATCGTTGGGCTTCTGGAGAAGATTTCGGTCATGACTGAATTCTCCGCCTGTGGGCCAAAGATCCGTCATATCCTAAAGAGGCTCTGGCAGAAGCGCCCTCAGGCGTACGCCTCTGCTACCGCTTCTCTCAAGTTCCCGTTCGATCGAGTCGACACCAGCTCGCCAGCCATCGATACGGACAATGAGAAGGAGATGAAAAAGAAACAAGCCCTGGAAAGGCAAGCAAGGGTCATGGCCCAATTTCAACAGCAACAACAAAATTTCCTCAACAGCCAAGGTGCAATTGATTGGGGCGAGGAGGACTTTAGCGACCTGGAGTCCGAACCTGAAACGGCTCCGGAATCCAAGCTGTGGAAGTACCCTAGCGGGACCTGCATTCTTTGCCAGGAAGAGACCAATGACTCGCGCCTCTACGGAACATTCGCCTTGATCCAAGACAGCAGCATCATGCGGTTAACCGACATCCGCGATCCTGACTGGATTCGGGAGGTAATTAGGACCCCAGCCAGCCTGGACAAGTCCGCGGAGCACATCCGTCCATTCGGCGTGGCGGGAGAGAACCGCACCACAGTTCGCCGACTGGACTCGACCGGTGGCGAAGTGATCAGCGAGAAGGTCGGGTTGAGTAAAGGCTTCAACGCGAAGAACACGCTTCGCGGGCCGGTTACCACGGGCTGTGGACACATCATGCACTACTCGTGCTTTGAAGTCTACTTCACTGCCACCCATCGCCGTCACACGCAGCAGATCGCGCGCAATCACCCGGAGCGTCTGCTCAACAAAGAATTCGTTTGCCCTCTCTGCAAGGCCCTGGGCAACTCCTTCCTTCCCATCATCTGGAAGGGCAAGGAGGAATCATACCCGGGGGCGCTGACTCCGTCTGTATCCTTTGAAGATTTCATCAACACAGAGCTCAAGTCATCCCTCTCGCAACCTCGCCACTACGCACTGCTCACGGAGAACAACGACTTGCAGGTCCAGTCGTCGTACCAGGAACTATTCACCAGTTATCTATCCAAAACATTGGTTCCTCCGCTGGCGACTAAAGTTGAACTGCTCATCTCGCCGTCTCTTCCATCAACTGCACATTATCTGCCACAGGCGAGAATGCCGATGCCCGGAATCTTCCCATTGCAAGAAGACAACACAACTACCAGCCCGATGCAACAAGCTCCAGCCCTCAGCGGTAGCCCCATGTCCGAGCTTGTGCAGATTTACAAGCGATTGAAGCAAACCATCCGGATGAATCACATTCCATCCACATTCAATCATCATCCGGATACCACCGAGACGAATGACCTGTTACACACCGATTCATTGTTCCAGAGCTTCGGCTTCAGTATCGCCGCTGCCGAGATATCCCAGCGCGGAGTTGAATCGGAGCCAGGATCGACACTGCTAGACAAAATTCCTCAGTTGACATTGACGCATCTCCGGGTTTTAGCCGAGAGTGCGCTGTCCTATGCTGCGGTTGGCTGTGTATACAATGCCAACGGGCCTCATACTCACAGCGGAGATGAATTCCAAGAGCTGCACCGTCAGAAGATTTGTCAGCTTTTCATCGGCCATCCCTGCCTGAATGGCACCGCCCTGCTGAATGACGTGCGTGAAATTGAGCCGTTGCTAGCTAAGGACACATTTGTGTTCTTGGCCGAGTGCTCCCTTTCTCTCTTGCCAGTGTTGCCGATTGATATACGTCACCTGATCCAGATGTGCTACGTGGCGGAAATGGTCAAGGTCGCGGTCACCTTCATTCTCTGTCCCCAGGGCCTGAAGGAGGAGCTAGCCCAGCATGGTGACGACCAGTACTTGTCGGCATTTGACCAATCGGACCCTCGATTTGACGCTAGTCGCCACTTCTTCAACTCCATAGTTGCCGAGCTCAAAGCCAACTCGGTGGGCCGCGCCGGAGGGTCGTCTTTCCCTGCCGAAACTGGCTATGTTAGGGATGGTGAAGATGCTGTCACTCCTGAGGTCCTGATCTCGCTGAGACGTCTTGTGTCGAGCTATGCCTTGACGTTCCTCCGGAAGGTGGTGATTCTGCTCCATGTTCAGCACGGCGTTGAGTTCCCGAACACCGGCTTCCACGACGTATATGCCTCGGAGCTGGACCGCCTCACCAAGATCCTGAATCTGCCATCGGTCGACCAGATCTTCGCCTCCATTAGCTCGGCAAGGGAGAGTGGCAAACCGTTCGATGCCGTGGTCTCTGGGTGGATATTCCACTGGAATGCATCCCGCTCGGGCATTCGGTTGGCCGATCACAAGCTGTGGCCCAGCCTTCCCCACCCTGCCATTTTCGAATTAGTCGGACTTCCCAAGTACTACGACAGTTTGATTGAAGAGGCCAACCGGCGGCGGTGCCCGAACTCGAAGAAGGAATTGAGCGACCCCAGTATTTGCCTCTTCTGCGGTGACATCTTCTGCTCGCAGGCTGTGTGCTGCATGGAGAACAAGCTGGGCGGTTGTAACCAGCACGTTCAGAAGTAAGCTTTCCTCCCGGATCTCATGGCGAATGACACTGCTAACTGTGAGTAGATGTGGCAAGAATATTGGACTGTTCATCAACATCCGCAAGTGCACCGTGCTCTATCTACACAACCAGAATGGATCATGGCACTATGCACCCTACCTGGACCGTCATGGCGAGGTTGACCCGGGCCTCCGACGGAACCGCCAACTGATCCTGAACCAAAGACGTTACGACCGGCTGCTTCGAGACGTGTGGTTGTCGCATGGCATCCCGGCGACGATCAGCCGCAAGCTGGAGGCGGACATCAACAATGGAGGATGGGAGACGATCTAGACAGATTGCCGGGGGACTTGAAATGGATGAGCTGAACTTTACATAGTATATTGACTGGCCTGATGTGTCAAAAGCTTATGACGTATGCATTGTCGGTTACCGAACTCTTATATAGTTATTTGACTACAGTAATGCCATTGATTCGTACATAGTTCAACACAATACTCAACCATGTGCTTGCAACAACCCCCTAGCCCATTATGATCTTCGCAACATAACATCCGAATAGTGGCAGCCAAACACTCGCCATACAAGTGCAAGATTTAGGGTTAGCAGTAGCCAAGTATCACAAAAGCCAAGGTATAGAGATGGACCCCACCCCAAGTCCTTAGAAAAGAAATAAGGTATAGTGTAACCTGGGCATCCATGCCCACCAATCGGGCCCCCCGCCATCCAGGCCCGACAGCCCGTCTGCTTCGGATGCGCGGCCACCCGCGAAGGATCATCTCGGCTTCTGACGAACCAGATCCGATATACTTTTACTCTTTGTTCTAGTAGATAGTGATACCTCTAGGTACCGTATACACATCAAAGATTGTATGCATCTCCAGCGTATATAAACCCCGTAGACCACATTCTACCTATAACCATCATTCAATCTCAATTCAGTTCAATTCGATCTACAATGACTACAGCAACAGCAACAGCAACAGCAACCACCCTTCCCCCCATCTCCACCCTCCTCGGCCCCCCCGCACCCCCTGCCCTCCCTCAACTCCCCTACCAACGCTGGGCCTACAAGAACCCCCCCAAGGACCCTTCCCACCCCTTCACACACAAGACCGTCCTCGTGACGGGCTCCAACACAGGTCTTGGCTTCGAAGCCGCACTCAAGTTCGCTCGTCTGGACGCAGCGCATCTCATTCTTGGTGTTCGCACGCCCTCGAAAGGCGAAGACGCAAAGCAGCGTATCATCGCAGCGACAAACTACCCAGAGCATCGAATCACAATCCTAAAGCTAGACCAGAATAGCTTTGCATCCGTACGGGAATTCCTATCCAACCTGGGAAATCTTCTCGGCGAGGAAAGAGGGTTGGACGTTGCGGTCTTGAACGCAGGAATCGCAGCACCGAAGTATAAACTCGTCCACGAGACGGGGTGGGAAGAAGCCTTACAGGTGAATGTCCTCAGTACAGCGATGGTCGGGATGGGGGTGATGAGGTTTTTGAAACGAGAAAGCCCAGCAAGAGGCAAAGGGGAACTAGGACAATTGACTCTAACGGGCAGTGTGGGACATGTGTATGCCAAACGGGAAGATTTGATAGGATTACTAGATGTGAACGAAGGGGGGATATTGGAGGTGGTGAGTTCGAGGGAGTTTTTTGGGGTGGAGAGATCATATTGTGTGATTAAGGTGTTGACGATGTATGTGATGAAGGGGTTGATGGAGTGTGCGAGGGATGAAGTGTGGGTGAATGTGGTTTGTCCCGGGTTTTCGGTGACGGAGTTGGGGAGGGAGTTTCCTTGGTATTTTGTTTGGATGACCAGGATGATGTATTGGTATTGTGGAAGGACGGCGGAACAAGGGGGGAGGTCGTTGGTTAGTGCGACTTTGTTGGGGGAGGAGGGGAATGGGGGGTTTTGGGTTAATGATGGGTTGGCTAGGTGAGTTGGTTTGTTGGTTTGTTGGTTTTGTGTTGAATTGAATTGGTGGTGAAAGTGGTGCTAATGTTGTGTTGTGTTGTTTACGCAGGGGGAGATGGTGACGAGTGAGGAGGGGATGAGGCTGCAGGAGAGGTTGTGGAGGGAGATACGTGGGATTTGCGAGAGGGAGTTGTCTAAGATGTAAGAAGATGGGGGAAGGGTTCTGGAATGGCTAAGTTGATCGTCTAGATCAGGGTCTGTGGGTCATCGGATAGATAATTACTACTTAACCTTACAGTATGTACCTACGAGGTATTTTGATATTCTATACGAGATTGGTTCATTTCCAAGGCTGCCTGCTTGCCTGGGGCAAGGAGATCCCGAAGACTTCTGGACTTCCTCCCCTCTCTCTTCCCACAGAGCCATTGCCGACTGAATCTCTTCATCTCTTCGCTCATCATACATCTTTGACCGGTATATTTACCAACGTTCAAGCAGCATTGCAAACTGCAGACTGCAGACGGCATGACTCATTATAAACAGACAGATCGTCGATGCAGGTGTTCTCGGCACTTCAATGCTTGATCTGACTCAATCTCACTCAGTCAGGGGCCCAGCCTCGTATTCTCGTGCTTATCAGACTCGACTCCGACGGGTTCCCGACCATCACCGCTGCCAGTCCCCACTTGGTGCACCGCACGGTCGACCTCTCACCGTGACTCAAGAACCTCTACGAATGTCAAAGAGCTAGCCAGGCATTGGCCCGGTACGTCTTATATAAGACCAGCCGGACGCGACAGCCCAGACCGCAGTAAAATGTCTAGCCATCGACCACACCGACCCTGTCAATCATGGCATGGGATTTGACATCTCCGTCGTCCCCATCTTGGGTGCTGGGTCCCTCCACCCTCTTCATCGTCTCTGCTGTATGGAGATGCATCCGGTTGCGTCGGGAGCCTGTCAAAGTGATCCCCAATTATAGGGGGCTCTGGAAATTGGTAGGTTGCTTCCCATACCTTTTGTTCCTGGGTCCCAATTCTCACCATGTTCGCGATCTACTAGCTGCTTGCTCTTGTGCTTGCTGGACTCAACCTTGTCGCCCTGATCTCGCTCATTGCCGCGCACAATCCGATAGTCATCGCCGCCTCCGCAGTCGCGTTTACGGCCTCGCTTCTCGTTCCGCTCCTGTCATTCCTTGAGCATGGCCGTTCCGTCAGCCCATCCGCAACTCTGAACATCTATCTCTTGGTGGTCCTGGTTGTAGATATTGTCCGCCTCGCTTGGGTCCATATCATCATCAATGAAGTCTCTCCTCCGTGGAACTTTGCCATGCCGGTGGTGTCATTTCTATTTCTGATTCTAGAGGCCCACGACAAACGGGCTATTCTGCGCGAACCGTGGCAGGATGTGTCTCTGGAGGAGACCACCAGTGTCTTGAGCAAGGCATTCCTCTGGTGGATCGTTCCCTTGCTCCGGAAGGGCAATAAACAGATCCTTGTCCTCGATGATCTCTTTTCTATGCACAGTGAATTGTCTGCTCAGTCGCTGCGCGATCGGATTTCGGAATACTGGGGCACGCGATGTAAGTCAATTGACCCAGTCGTTGACCTCTGTGTTGACCATCTCAGCAAACCCCAAGGGCAAATATAGCCTCCTCCTTGCAACTATCAAATCCACCTTTTGGCATAATGCAAAGGTCCTCCCAAGTCTGTCTCTAGAGCTCATCTTCCTATACACCCAACCTCTATTCATCAGTCGCATGATCACCTTTGTAACGGCCCCCTTGTCAAATGAGCAACAACGTTTAGAGGCCTTGAAACTTATCATTTCGGTGATTGGTATCTTTGTTGGCCAAGCTGTACAGTGCCCCGTTCCATTACATTCAGTTCCATAGTAACCATGGTGCAGATCTGCAATGCTTTCAGGGAGATAGCCAAGACTAAAGCCTCCCTGGCGGTCAAAGGGTCTGTGATAGGCATCATCCATGACAAAGCGTTGACAGTGGGCAACAACTTCCAGGGCTCTGCGGTGACACTCATTGGCAATGATGTTCTGGACATTGTGCAGTCTGTCCACTGTTTTTATCAAGTGTTGCTGGCTATTCTTCAGCTGGTTGTGGGAATGTATCTTTTGGCGTCCAAACTAGGTTGGGCGTGTCTTGTTCCTATCGCGCTAGTTCTTGGTATGTCATTGTCACTTCCAAACGAATGTAACTGACAGAGATAGTGTCGTCGAAGGGCAGTAATCATGTCGCAGCCAACTTGGGCCCCAGACAGATTTTATGGAGCCAGGCAACAGAGGCACGGGTCTCATTAACGACATCTCTTCTCGAAAACATCAAAATCATCAAGATGATGGGGCTGTCAGGGCATATGGCCACTAAGATCAACACCGCTCGTGGGAGTGAGTTGAAATCAAATATCGTGTTCAATCAAATGTTCGCTCTTTTAAACTTTATCAGTACGTTTGCTTATTCCCATTTTTTTCCCAGCTAACCTGAAATAGCCGGGATGGTCAAGAATATGGCCCCCGTCCTGACTCTCGTTATATATGCTATACAAGCTAAGCTCCGTGGCCAAGACGGACTGGATACTAACACGGCCTTTACTTCGATTGCCATTATTACATATGTGACGCAGCCAGTCAATGTCGTAATCTCCCAGATTCCTGCCCTTTTATCGTCACTTTCAGGCTTCGAACGAATCCAGGAATATCTGTTGAACCCATCTCACCAGGACAGACGTGTCCTGATTGGTGCCGGAGCCCAGGCCTCGAAGTATGAAGATCGTGAGGACAGCCTGGTCCAAAATAAGTCTCTTGCTATAGAGATTCAAAAAGCAACCATCCGTCCTGCACCTGATGCTGAGCCAGTTCTGGAGGACATCAGTGTGTCAATCAACCAAGGATCACTCGTCTTCTGCGCGGGCGCTGTGGGCACTGGCAAAACTACACTCGCCAAGGCCATCCTCGGGGAGATCTCTCCGGGCCGCGGTGCTATTTTGGTCTCGTCTGCAACTATCGCATATTGTGCGCAGTCAGCTTGGCTCATGAACGGTACAGTTCAGCAGCTAATTTGCGGCCCTCCTGGCTCAGGAGAGATCGATCAACTGTGGTATCAGAAGGTCGTGTATGCCTGTGACTTGAAGGAAGATATCCAGAGAATGCCACAGGGCGATAAGACGGTGATTGGCAGCGGTGGAATTGTACTCTCTGGTGGCCAGCGCCAACGGGTTGTAAGTACTGCTCAGCATGCTGCTACGCTTCCAGCTAATCTAGCTAGGCTCTTGCGCGTGCGGTCTATTCGAAACTTAGCATCATGGTCCTCGACGATGTCCTCAGTGCATTGGATGCTCAGACAGAGTCCCGTATCGTTGACCGATTGCTCGGAGAAAACGGCCTCCTTCGCAGAATCGGAGTAACAGTATTTCTGATTACCCATACTAGTGAGTTTTCAAAATGACCGCAGTGAGACTGACGCTAACACCGACAGCACAACACTTCCCACTGGCTGATTATATTGTGGTTCTGGGAGATGATGGGCGGGTCTCTGAACAGGGAACTTGGGAGCAACTTCGAGCTCAAAGCGGATATATCAGCAAGCTGATTCTTCATGAGCCTGACAGGAAAGACCAGGAAAATGCCGACGAAAGTGAGAACAGCGAAATCAAAACGCCCTCTTCAGATGAGCCGGAACGGTCAATGGATCTAGTGCGACAGAAAGGAGACCCTTCGCTTTATTCATACTACTTCAACTCCATGGGCAAGCTAAATGCTGCGATCGTCATGTTTGCGATGGCCGCGATGTCTGTGTTCAGTGTGGTGACCCAATACTGGCTCAAGTGGTGGACGGATGCAGATGGCTACTGGCCGCAGTGGTTCTATATGACGATCTACATTTTGCTGGCGCTGGCCACTTGGGTCACGAACGTCAGTTGGGTCTACATGCTCCTTGTTCATCTCGCTCCCAAATCTAGCATGGAGATTCATCAGCGCCTGCTGCGTACTGTCATCCGTGCGCCGTTGTCCTTTTTCACATCCGCGGATAACGGCACAACTTTGACACGGTTCAGTCAAGATCTCAAGCAAATCGATCGAATGCTTCCTGGGGCATGTGCAGCCACGGGTCTCAATGTATTCAGACTTATTGGACAGCTGTTTCTGCTAATCGCAACCCAGAGATACATGGGCCTCACCTTTCCCTTTTTATTGCTGGCTCTTTACGGGATTCAGACTTTCTATCTCCACACGACTCGACAACTCCAATGGCTAGACATGGAGTCGGCATCTCTGGTCAGCAACAGCTTCTTGGATACTATTGAAGGATTGACGACCATCCGTGCGTTTGGCTGGGAGCATGCATTTGCTACAGACAACAGCAGGCGCGTCGACACTTCCCAAAAGCCCGAGTACAACCTTGAGTATCTTCAAGCGTGGTTGCACCTCGCCATGGATCTCATCATCGCTGCATTGGCCCTTTCATTTGTTTTGTTTACCATACCCTACAGGGAATCCTTAAGTGGTGGCGAAGTTGGAATTGCCTTGAACGTGCTTATAACCGCAAGTATGACATTGTTGATTACATTGGATCAATGGACACGGCTGGAAGCGTCACTGGGCGTGATATCACGCGTTAGAAACTTCGAAAAGGATGTGGCGCCTGAAAGCAAGCCAGGCGAGAGCCAAGAGCCCCCCACAAACTGGCCTGACAAAGGTACAGTTCAGTTCACAGAGATTGTAGCAGGTTACAGGTGAGTTAGGTCCGATCTAGCGTGTTTCACCCCTAATGCTCAACAGTTCTGAATCCACTGCTATCAACCATATCTCCCTACATATTTCGCCCGGTGAAAAGATTGGTATTTGTGGTCGGACTGGAAGGTTTGTCTACTGCCCGAATTTCCAATGTTCATACCTAACTCTCCTCAGTGGCAAATCCTCTTTGCTCCTCAGTGTTCTCCGTCTCATTGAACTTTCTTCTGGAACCATCATGATCGATGATCTAGACCTTCAAAATCTTCCACGCGAGACGATCCGATCCCGCATTATCACCATCCCGCAAGACCCTTTGCTCATGAAGTCCGACACACTCCGTGAGAATTTAGATCCAACGGGCACGATAACCGACGAGAAGATCATTGCCACGCTGGAGAAGGTCAAGCTATGGAGTATCTTTACCTCCCGAGGGTCTGGCGGTGAATCGGATGCGCCGCTTGCTGCTGAAAGCTGCCTCGATGCCCCATTGAAGGACTACCCTCTTTCAGCTGGACAGCAACAGCTGTTTTCTCTTGCGCGTGCTATGCTGATGCGATTCACTCGGGGCAAGCTCGTGATTCTCGACGAAGCGACGAGTAACATTGACAAGGAAACCGATGGTCTGATTCAGGAACTTCTACGGGTGGAGTTCCAGGGGTACAGCATTCTGACAGTGGCGCATCGGCTGGATACTATTCTGGATTCTGATAAGATTGTTGTGTTGGAGCAGGGAGAGATTGTGGAAGTAGGTCCGCCGCAGGCATTGCTAGGGAGGGAGCAGGGTGCATTTAAAAGTCTGCTTGGGAAGTAGTGCTAGCAGTTGGTTAAGATCTCTATCATGTTGACTCGTTCCGATTCGGATGTTTATAGCTTCTATGACGACTGCTACTAAGTATATTGTCTACCAAGATAGCAAGACATTAACAGGGTTTGCAGCCCAATCATGCTGTCACTGTCTTGACCGAGTCTAACCAAGCCGTATCTACATTCAATGCTGCGACAAGGACAATAATATTCCTGAGCCTTTCACCTTCACCACCATCCATATATTCATCGACATGAATCTGTCACGGTATCAATTCATCACAACAGCCCCTTCAATTCCTTCCTATTGAACTCCTTTAACCCAATTATAAATTGCCAGTTAATCCTTCGGACCTATATCTTCCCACTCTTCCTCTCCATCCCTCTCTTCTCTCTTCCACTTCCATCTACTACACCTGAACTCTTCCCACAGGATCAATATGCTTGGAATATACCAAATCCCCTATAAAAATTATCCCATTTAATCAAAACCATCACCAATAACCATCCCTTGAATTAAGCGACCTCGAACGCAACATACCGCATTTCAATTCCCGTTAGAGGACCCCTTATTTCTTAGCCAAAATGTCATATTTCAAAGGTCTTATCGAAAGACAACCTACAAAGATGATAACCAAGATGGCCCACAAGCCAAATACCGCATATACAGTGAGGCTCTTGTATAGGGTCATTCCCGAAAAGACAGGCAAAAGGTTTACTTTAGCCTGTGGCTTAGCAGACTGGTACCACCACCAGCTAGCTCAGACGACTTTCCTAAGATGATCATCATGACTGTCCCATATCCAGAGACTGGGCAGAAAATCCTATGGATTTATGTCACAAAACAACCAAGGAACCATCAGGAGTGACTTGCAAGATATGATTATGACGCGGGCTCAGATGGAATTAATGTTGAGCTGACGGTCTAGCTGCAAGATCGGGACGATCACCCGAGAGGAAACCAGAGGGATATGGTCGATACCCTCGTGTTTAGGGTATTGATCACCTCTACAATAGAGGGAAGTTATTGGTGCTCCATGTTTCGTGGGTACGATGGATATATTCGATACGGTACAGAAATAAGCAGCCTACAATGTTTATTACAGATGCATTGATTGGGATCATACCAAGCAGCAAAGAACCAAATTCGACACTGACCAGGTTGAACTCTCGAGCTGACAATATTTGGACATTTGTCAATCAATTACAGACTCAAGAAGACAAATGATCATGGAAGTCAATGAATGACGTTGACTTTTGCGCTTTGGTCTGGGGAGCACAAATGTGATCATCTGCCACCTTCAACCGTCCAACCGAGCGACGCGTGGGTCTATGGTGTCGGACACACTGTCTGGCAGACACAAGGGGTTATAGATGGCCGGCAGATTTGACTAATCTATGCATGGTTTGTTTGGAAAACCGCAAATGCCCCGATTATTGACAATTTTGGACAAATGGCTAGATATATGATGGTCTTGGGGCCAGGATAGGGTTGTTTGCCTCTACATCGACAGAAAGCTGTCACAACTATCACGTATTATGGATGAACAGCATGATTATTGAAGAGACACCTACAATTCCTCTTCATTAAAGGTTCTCTGGATATCGAACCAGATCCTGGCCTGCATAATTGAAGCTTCATTTTGACCATTTAGGCCAAGATACGAAGTATCAACGATTGTTCTCGTTGAAAAGGTGATGAGAAGTGGACACCAATGATTTCCTGCTTTGTACTGAATCAAAATCAAGGAAAATGGTCAGGACTCTGGAAGGTAGTCTGCTTTCTCCGCAGGTGCTCCTGGCGATGTCTGGTTCCTGCGGTGCCCTCTCCTCGCACCCCTCTGATATTAACCACAATGGGGATGTTGTTGCTCTTGCGAATATTTTAGCCACCTTGGCTACTAAGGGTCCGTGTGTCCGCGGGACGCCCCCTCCTCCTGAGAGTATATCCAGGGCTCAATGGGATATCTTTGTCCCGCAGCAAGTCGGGGTCGCGAACTGTGCTTCGGCTCAATTCGTGGATCTGCCCATGGTGGGTTGATTTACCAGCCTTTCCATGAGTGCTCCGGCTGTTCTGCCATGACTTTTAACCTGGACAGGGTAGCAGTCCCTGTCGGGTCGCGAGCGCTGCTGGATAGCGGAATCGCCTTCATTGGGTACGGTTCAGCTAGCCAGTTGGGAATGCGTGTTCAGCTCCGCGAGGCTATCCTCACTCCGGTCCTGCGTTATATGCTTCGGAGACCCTCAATAGGGTTGTGCAGATACAGATATCAAACCTAGCATATAGGACAGAGCAAACCACCTGAGTCTGCATACATACTAGGGTTCTAGAACCACATGTGACATCTGTCTGGGTTCAACCTCTGTTTGGTTCCTCCCCCAGATTGCGTGCCAGCAAGAAATGTGTCTGTCCCTATTGACTACCCAATAGTCTCGACTATCAATAGATCTATGGGTGTATTTACAATATACGCCTAGATATACAGTGGTTAGAACTTGTTTCAATCGACCTCCCACTAAATGAATTCCATGGCAATCCGGCTGATAGCTGATCCCACAACGACATAACCAAAGAAGAAAATGTCGCTTCTTTTCGACAAGGCAGGGTCTGCTGTCAAATTATCAGTCAAGACTATCAAATATCATGGCTTTGAAGAAGACAATGCGATGGTCAACCAAATTGCAACTGATCCTACTATTGGTTTATCTCTGTCTTGGTTATTACCAAAGCTCCGCCGGGA